>NW_027556098.1:396029123-396629123 GCF_003287225.1 Phascolarctos cinereus
CCGTCTTTCTTCTCCTTTGCTCTTTAGTGAGCTCTGAGCACAATTCCCTTGAAATAAATCAGGCTACAGATATTGAAGAAAAGAGGAAGCATGTGGAAATATGAATAAAGCCAAAAAACTACCTGGGCCCCAAGTGATGTATGCATTTTTAAGCTTTTCTTGAGAAGCACTGGTGCTGAGACTTTGGGAAGCTGGTGGGTGGATTGGTGGATTTTTAAAAAAATCTGTTTGCAAAACTGAAATGAAAGGTTCTATATAATTCTAGTGGTCTTTCTCACTCCCCTTCACTCTGACTTGGATGGAACCTTGGAAACAACCCGCCAGTAATTTTGGTCCCTTTTCTAGGTCAACAGCTTTCAGAAATGCCAAGCATAGATACTTGAATTGTTTGAAATACCCATTTGTGGGTAAAAATATTTTAAAAGAATTCACGGTTGGACAAAATCTCTAATCAAGGACCTTCCCTTTGCCAAGGAGAGGTCTGCCTTGCCTTCCCTAACTGGGGGCCATAGGATACTTACTGCTGGTGCTGGGAACTAGTTTCATTCCTCTTTTCCCAGTTTCAGGAAGCCTAGGGGGTCAACTTAAGTGTGAAGACCCTGGGGGAATTATTTTAGGAGTCAGGTGTGAAAGCTATAACTGGCCACATCCTCCTTTTCCCCCACCCCACCCCCAAGCTCGAGTATGAGAATGAGATAAGGGCAGAGACCATGACCTCCCAGAAGGGGAGTGATAAACTTAGACATGGCTGCTTATGCAACCTCTAATGTAGGTTGCCTGACGTTTTCCATATTTAATACTGTGATCCCAGAGTGGGACAGGAAATAGAACACATTTGACGCAGAGAACCTTTGGGGAAACCTGACCTTTTCTTAAGGAAAAAAAATCTTGATATTGTATTGTTTTTAAGGTGGAAGACAATAATGTGTCTATTATAGTTTTTTATTTATTTATCTTGTTACATCTTGAGTTGTCTCTCTCTCTCTCTCTCTCTCCCAACTCCACATCAGAGGAGGCCAACATTTGATATAGACATATATGTGGTACCAGACAATATCTATGTCCATATATTAGTTCTTTCTATGCAGGAGGATAGCATTTTCCTTCACAAGTCCTTTGTAGTTGATTTGAATGTTTATATCACTCAGAATAGCTTGTTCATTCTCAGTTACTCTTCCAACAATATTGCTGTTATCATATACAACATTCTCTTGGTTCTGCATGTCTCACTCTGCACTATTTCATGCAAGACTCTCCACGTTTTTCTAAAACCAACCGGCTTGTAATTTCTTACAACACAATTGTGTTCCATCGCAATCACATATCAGCTTTTTTTAAAAAAAATACTCTGAAAGGTGGGGGACTATGGGTGTAGACCACTACATATAATGTCAGAATTGATGGATGCTTTATTTAGTTTTGATACACTGTATATCTCCCCATCCCTGTCTTTTTAAATGCCTCATTATAGTGATGGGCCCTCTGCAAGACAGAAAGGAAGAAGAAAGGAAGGTGATGTAAAAAAAAAATCATCAAAAATAAAACGCTGAGGCAGCTAGGTGGCGCAGTAGATAGAGCACCAGCCCTGGATTCAGGAGGACCTGAGTTCAAATGTGACCTCAAACACATAACACTTACTAGCTGTGTGACCCTGGGCAAGTCACTTAACCCCATTGCTTAGCATAAAATAAAATGCTAAAGAGTATCTACAATTTAATGAGTATGATTAGTGGATATAGACTGAAAGATGAGGAGGTTGGACTAGATGTCTTCCAAGGTCCCTTCCAACTTGAAATCTGTGATCCTATGTTTTTACAACCTGGTGTCAGAAAGACTGGATTTGAATGCTAGTTGTATAACTTCTTTGAGTCTCAGTTTCTTCATCTGTAATATGGGCATAATAATGACTGCCTGACAGGGTTTTTGTGAGGATCTGGTGAGATAAGGAGGGGATTATCAGTTCTCCACTGAAATTACTTTGAATTGACTATGTATGTATGTTGTATTCACTTATCGGTGTACACGTGGTGTCCCATCCTCACCCCCGCCCCTATGGTTTCTAAGCTCCCTGAGCTTACAGAACTTTACTTTTGTGCTTGGCATTTGGTAACCACTTAATACATGTTTGTTAAATCGAATGTAAAGTAATTCATAAACCTTAAAGAGCAGTATCGATGTCAGCTCTTCTAATGCATCTTAGTGACTATTTTGTCCCTCTGTTGGGCTATTGTCCTTAGTAAGTAAACAGAAATTTCAGAGAAAGTTGAATCAAAGAGAGAAAGGGTATCAAGATCTGTAGGCCCCCACAATATTCTTAGCCATGCCATCCCTGTGATCCCGAAGGGCATAGGAGTGTCATCCAGTCAAGAGTGGTTAAATGATGAGCTCTCTGCTGCCTATCATGGATATCATGCCCTCAGTGCTCAAGAATGCATCCTCTGCTGATATATTTCAAAGAGGAATTAAGTGATTCCTAGGAGTAATTAACTTTGGGGATACAGCAAATGCGCTTAAATAACTCAGTCAATTGTCTCCAGATGGGTCTGGAGAGGCCACAGTTGTTTAAATCTCTTTAGTTTGGTTTGGACTACAAATGAGTTTGACAGCCAAAGGACCCTTGAGGAAACACAATGGGCTTGGGTCCTCCAGTAAGTAAGTGCATGAATACTGCCCCGGCTTTGCTAGAGTTGGGGAGAGTGCATTGAGAAAGAATCTATTGTCCCAGGCTTTTGTATCTATCCCCAGCTGGCTCTAATCTCTAAATATTTACCCGAGACCCCTTTGTTCAGCTAGAACTTATGCACTTTGGGCTGAAGCACATATAGATTCCGCATCATTTACACAGTTTTCAAGGTGAGGGACTTGCATTCACTGAGGGCAGAATGGGAGAAAAGAGGAGAAAGAGGTACATTTTAGAGAAAACAGGATTCCCTGGAAATCCTGCAATCACACCCAATGCACCCCTCCCCAGAGAGGTTATACAATGCAAACAAGAATCCTGGCTTTCAGCTGGAAACAATATCTGGGCCTGAGAGGCTGAATGACTCTGAGTTGAAGGAAGTAGTTTTCCCAAAAAGAAGGGCCCTTTTAAGAGCCAAGTAACTTCAGGAATGGTTTACAAGATTGTTGTTTTGTCCTTTGTTCACTACGACTCAATTTAAGGGTTGGATATGTATTTGCATACTTCTCAGCCTTAGAGGTTGATGAAGGAAGCAGTGTCTTGACTTAGTTATCTTGAATGTTGTACAATTCTGTTATGATCAATCTTGGTCCTAGAGAAAGAGACGAGGAAAAATAGAGTTGGGGGACCACAGGTGTGGAATGCCATATATGCTACTAAACAAAGTGAAAGTGTTTTCACAGAACTTTGAAAAAAAAATTGTTACACTCTAAAAACTCATGGGGTTAGGGAGAAAAGGGGTATATTCAGAAATTAACATGATGTAAAAAAAGGCATCAATAACATTGGGAAAATAATTTAGTTATCTGTTTGGATAAAACAAAAGCTTAATTTTGTTTTCATTCAATAGTTAATTAAATAACTTTGAACTTATATCCTGGGGGGATAAATAAACTAACTCTCTTGTGTTAACTCCTTTTAATTCAATAGTTCAATAACTTTGAACTTACATCTTGGGGGGAATAAATCTAAACTAACTTTCTTGTGTGGTGAATGAAAAGAATGGGACCCTAGGAGTCAGGGGATCTGGGTTTTAATCCTTGTTTTGCCATTTCCTACCTGTGTGTCCTGACCACCATCATTTACTTTCTTTTCAGTTTCTTCCTCTATACCCTGAGGAGACTGGATCAGAAAACCTCTAACATTTCTCCAGATCTACATCTAAGAATGCCTGCCTCATCACACACGAACACAAATAGAAAGTGAATCCATTTTATTCAGCTCAATTTGCAACAGGAAGGGACCTTTTTTTTGGCTGTTATTGTTGTTTGTTTTTAAATCAGTTTGTAAAAGTAGTTGTGCTGAATTTGTTTAAAGAAATTCCCTACAAAGCACGAAGGAGAAGATTCTATCAAAAGAAAGCTGACTGCAACTGGACTGGGGAGGTCAGGGTGAGGAAGGTTTATTCCTGCATGAGAATGGAGTTTCTTCTGTGTGCCTCTTTGCTCCCAGGCAGCAGTTCCCAGAATAAAACATATTCAAATTTGTATTTAAAAAAAAAAAAAGGAAAGTGAGATTACTCCCCCACCCCCACCCCCACACCACTATATAATACCAGTTCTCTTCTCCAAATTTTCCTGCCTTTTCCTATTACTCCAACAAGACTGTAAACTCCTTGAGAGTAGGCCTGTGTCTTACTCCTCAAGCATCCTTTCTTGCATAAAAAAGTTTGTTCCAACTATCAGTCAGCAAACATTGATTAAATCATGGAGAACACAAGGACAAAAGTGAGACCATTTCTGCCTTGGAGGAACCCACAATCCAGCTGGAGGAAACAGCATACATACACAATATTTGGAGTGGGTGGGTGGGTGGGGATCAGAAAAGACTTCACATAGAATATAGACTTGGGACTACTTTGATTTAGGAGGGAGGTCAGCACTTTCTTTATAATTTATAGCCTTAGAATGTTGATTACAGAACTGAAAGTAGCCAAGGTCACACAACCACTATCGGTTGGGACTCAGATGCAGGTGTTCTTGCTGTGAGGCTAGTTTGAATCCCCTAGGTCTCTCTGCCTCTCCAGCTGAGTTAAAATAGGCTTGTTACATCTAAGACCATCAAATGGGTTTAGATATAAAAAACCATTAAAACTTTTTTCCTTTGTACAATCCAGTGACAATGAATGAGTGAAAAAAGTATTTATTAAGTTCTTTCTACGGTCAAGGCACTAAATAGCTTTATTTTTAGTCAGCACAGGATGGAATACTGGGTTTCTTCCTCTCTCAATACTTCAACTTAAAAAAAACAACTTTGATTTTCTCAGACTTTGTCCCTCTTCAAGATGTTTTTTCTGTTCCTTATTTCCTTCTTTAGAGGGGATTATTAGGCTGCTGTACCTGATGGAAGTTGAGAAAGACAGCACTTTCTGTCCAGAATCCAACTGTCTCGTCTGAATAACTTTTTATTCCACTGGCTCACAGACTAGCACAATTCCTGGGGAGAACACCACGGAGAAAATGAAAGCATTCAGTGCAGATGCAAATTATCGAATTGGAATAATGGATTTGCCTGGCCTCACAATCTAGGAATGGGCCTTTCCAGGAACCCAGAACTGGTCCTGACTGGTGGTGAGGGAGCATCTAGTGAGCTGCCTCTAGTGTGCATCACGACTTCCCAATTTAAAGGGGAAAGTTATGGGGCAGGTCCTAGGAAAAGTCTATGTCATAGAGATATCATAGAGTCACTCTATGATAAAACGTGTTTAATCCCTACAACACAGGGTTGGATGGAAATTTGAGACGTGAGCTTGACAGGCTGGTAATAAGTGCCCTGAAAACAGGTGAATTTTTATTTTTAAAAAAATTTCTCGGAAAAGATGTTAAAACTTTAAAAAAAAGTTTATGGAAGTCGATGTTCAGAATCTGCTTAATGCTGAAGGGAAGTACCCTAAGACCACAAAGCCTTAATTATACAAGAGGAATTCAGGCTGCCCTCTTGGCTGTCACTTAGAAATAATACAAGGCTATTGATAAAGGTTTATTCTTCACAGCCTACAACAGATGGCTGTGGGCCACTAGGTGGCGCAGTGGGCAGCGTGCTGCACTTCCAGTCAGGAATATATGAGTTCAAATCCACTTGGCTTAACCTCTTCATATCTCTGCTTCATTCTCTGTATAGTGACTTCTAAATTCCTTTCTAGCTCCAAAAGCTGTAACAGTTCAACTCAATGCTCCCTTCTTCCTTCCATTATGAGAAAGGACCGAAAAAGGCCTGGAAGAGACTTTAAGATGTTCATCTAGACCAACTCCCTCATTTTACAGAGGGGGAAAGGGAGGTTCAGAGGTAAACAGACTTGCTACAGGTAGTGAGCAGAAAAGGTAGAACTCAAACTTAAGTCTTTTGTCTTCCACAACTACATCATGCAACCTCACAAATCAAAGTCTCTTTAGATGGGGCCAGGTAACTTACCATCACATCAATGATGTGACAGAAATTGGTTATCCCAACTCCAATATGAAATAGTGAAATTATTTACATGGTGACTAGGTATGGTGACTTGGAAATCAGAAGATCTGGGTTCAAATCCCTGATCTGCCATCTGTATGGCCTCTTGAAAGTCACTTAAACTCTCTGGGTCCCAGTTTCTTCATCTGTAATATTAAAAGGTGGAAGCCTGGCCCTAAAGAAGAAATCAGAAAATTCACCTCCCTGTTTTCATTAGAGAAGGTGTTGAACTATGGGTGAGGAACACAGTTGGCCAATTAGCTAGAATTACTTTTTTCCACTTGTGTTTTTTATTAGGAGAATGGCTGTATGGTTGGGATGTGGGGGATATATTTGGAGATGAAAGGGATCTAAAAAGCAGAAGATATCAAGCAAAAATTATTTTTTAATAAGGAGGTTCTACTCGATGACTCATTAAGTCCCCCATTTTACTTAACAGTCCTGATATTGAAAAGTGGATATGAAGAGCTAGGTAGCCACTGGATAGATCACTGGGCCTGGAGTCAGTTCAATGCAGCCTCAGACACTTACTAGCTGTGTGACTTTGGGAAAGTCATTTAACCTCTGTTTGCTATAATCCGGTGGAAAAGGAAATGGCAAACCACTCCAGTTTCTTTGCCAAGAAAGCCCCTATATGGCGTCATGAAGAGTCGGACACAACTGAATAATAACGCTATTCTAACTGGGTTGATTTTGTCCAAAATAGATCCTTCACTGCAAGTATATGTTATAATACTGTAGTAAAATTTAAAAAAAAAAGCCTAAGGTATTTTTAACCTGATTCTTTCTTCTCTGTTATTCCTGCTCCTTCCCAAAGAAACAGCAGTGTCAAAACCATGAGGCCCGGAGGGAATGGCCTGATTTTCCATACTCTAAAGATTCTCCTTGACCTGCCCACTTCCTCCCCTAGGTGCCTTTGAACAGCCTTCCTCAAGCCTCCCCCCTTCAGGCCCGCCAGTTCAATGCCCCAGGCTCCAAAATTACTTCTTCCCTAACTCATCAAAACTCTGAGGAACTGTCCTCATTTGGTTGTTTGTAGCTAGAATCAAACCAATCCACACTAAAGTGTGAATGACAAATCTGTGGCTTAATGGGTTAACTCTACCCAACTGCATTTGCATTTTAAAAGGAGCCTAGGAATCCAAGCTAAAGGATCCCTAATCCATGAATTTCAGCTATTTGGGGTAGTGTTCCTTGGCATCTTTTATTTACTCTTCTCTGGAAGACCCCGCTAGACTTCTGTTGGTATGGAGAATTTCTCTATGGACATATTACTCTCTGCACAATTCTAATGATGGGCTTAGAGGGTCAGCAGGAGCAGGTTTCATACAACGGAATGGTAGTGGTTAGGGTTCTGGACCTGAAGTCAGGAAGACATGCGTTTGAATCCTTTCTCAGATACTTGCTACCTGGGGGACTCAGCTCCTTCCAGCGCCCCTCACTCCTTATCAGTTGCTTTTCCCCACATCTGGGATACTCTCTCTTCCCACCTCAGACTCTTATGATCAATCACTATCTTTCTTCAAAGGGCAGCTGAGACGCCACTATCTTCATCACTTCTCACCTAGGTTATTGCAATAGCCTTCAAATTGGCCTCCTTGCCTCAGATCTCTGCCCTGCTCTGATGCATCCTCTTTTCAGCTGCCAAGGTGATTTTCTGAAGACACAGGGATCAATAAACTACAGTGGTTTCCTATTGCCTCCAGCATCAACTATATGATCTTCAATTTGGCATTTAAAATTTTTCAGAACCTGACTCCTTTCTATCACAAATGACATTCCCCTGCCCTACCTGTTCCCATGCCTGAAACACTTGCCCTTCTCACTTCTGCCTCGGCCCCCCGGCTGCCTTCGAGACTGACCTCAGACAACGGAAGACCATAGGGAAAGGGCAGCTCGTGAGAAGGTGGGGTGCTTTACTCTCTAATTTTGTTTTGCCTTTTGAGGTTGGGTTAAATCAGAGGTCCTTACCCTGGGGTCCACGAACTTGTGGTTTTTTTAAATAAATATTTTGATGTCTATTTCAATAAAATAAATAAATAAATAAATGAAAACAAAACCAAAAAAATTTTGCAAGACGCTGTTCCGGTCTTTCCTAATGCTATGTGTGTGTGTGTAGTTATTTTTTAGTGTCTCCTTCATTAGAATGTGAGCTGCTTGAGGGCAGAGGGCAAAGACTTCGTTTTTGCCTGGCACACGGTAGGTTATTTAGTAAAGGCTTGTTGACTGACTGGGTAAAACCTAGTTCCTGATATTTCAGCCCAACACGATGAAATCAGCTCCTACCAAGAGTAGCTGTGTCAGCTCCCACGGGTCATTTCCCATCTGTAAAGCGAAGGGGTTAGACTCGATGGCCTCGGTGGTCCCCTCCAGCCCGTCCCTGGGCCTCAGTCTCCCCGTCTGCCACACGAGGGGTCTGCAACCAGACCGTCCCCGAGGTCCCAGCCGGCTCTAAGTCAAAGAGGCTGGGCTGTTCCCGCAGGACTGGACGGAGAGGGGCGGGGCGGGAGGGAGGGGGAGTGGCGAGGGCGGGGCGTCCCCAGCTCCCGCCAATTTCAGGCCCGCGGTCCCCGCGGGCGGTGACGTTCTCGCGATACTTCATCGCCCAGGCCGGGGAGTCCCAGTCCGGGCACAGTTCCGTCAGAGCGCGGCTTCGGGCGGCGCAGTGCGCAGGCGCGGCCGGTGGGCCGGCGGGATTCCCGGGGCTACAGCGGCGGCCGCGGCCGCCGCCCGAAGCCGCTGTTCCTCGCTCGCTCCGCCCTGAGTGCCATGGCGCCGGCCGCGCTGGGCTCCGAGGCGCGCCTCAGCCTGGCCGCCTTCCTGCTGGGCGCCTCGGTGGTGGGGCTGCCGCTGCTCACGCGCTCCGGCCTGCAGGCCCGCACGGTGCTGGCGCTGTACGTGGCGGCGCTCAACGCGCTGCTGCTGCTGCTCTACCGGCCGCCTCGCTACCAGGTGAGCCCCGGGCCGGCCGGGCCCGGGGGCGAGCCGGGCGTGGTGCGGGAGTGGTGCGGGCGGCCGGGCGGGGGGGGGGCGGCGGTGTCTGCCTGGTCAGCTCCCCGCGAGCTAGGAGGAGTTATGGGGAGCCGCTGGTGTGGCGGGTGGGGGGCACCCACCTGGGTCAGCTCCCCGAGAGCTATGAGGAGCTTCAGTTGGGGGAACCAAGGAGTTATGGGGAGCCGTTGGGAGAAGGGGTGCCGACCTGAGTCAGCTCTCCACCAGCTGTGAGGAAGACTTCAGGGGGGCCATTGGGACTGGGGTGCCAACCTGGGCCAGCTCCCTGGGAGCAATGGACAGCCACGGTTTGGGGTGACCCAGGAATCGGTTATGGGGAGCCCCTCATACCAAAGGGGTTACTTACTTGAGTCAGCTCTGGGAGCAATGGTGAGCTGTGGTTTGGGCGATCCAGGGGAAGTTATGGGGAGCCACAGGCAACGAGGGGTGGGGGGTTGCCTACCTGTGTCAGCTCCTTGGGAGCTTGGGTTTGGGGGACAGTTCAGGGAGCTATTATGGGGCTCTGCTTTGTACTGAGGTTCTAGGCCTGTGGGGTTTGTGTGATGTTTACCTGGTTTTGTTCCTTAGGAGTATTGGGGAGCTGAAGTTTGGTGGTATGTGGTTCCAGGAGAGGCAGTTATGGAGAGTTGCCCATTCTTGAGAGGCAGAGGCCATTAGAAAGGGTGTGGGGCTTACGTGCATCAATTGCTTGTGAGCAATGGGGAGCTGTAGTTTTGGGAGGTTATGGGGAGCCATTTGTAGTGAAGAGCTGGGTAACACTGGGCTGGGGTTTATTGAGATCATTTCCTTTTGAGCAGTGAAGGTCTGTGGGGTTTGGAGGAGGGTGGGTTCTAGGAGGTAGCTATGAAGAGCACACTGAGAGACTTGGGTGGGCCCAGAATGGAATCAGGTGGTACTTAATCTGGTTTAGTTCCTTGTAATAGTGAGCTGTGATTTTTTGGGGTGTGGTGGTCCACAAGGCAGTTATGGGGAGCTGCACATACTAAGGGGTAAAGGAGTCCATGGGAGATCAGTTTCTTGTGAGTAATGGGGAGCTTCCATCTGGGCGTGGTAGAGAGCATTTACAAGAAGCTGCAGATGCTGGGGGTTCTTTGAAGAGCTGCTAGTGTTAAGAGATAGGCAGGAAGGGTGTGGGATGTTGAAAACTAAAGTCCTGTATGAGTTTACAGGAAGTAGTGGTTGGTGGTGTGGTGATAAGGACTATTATGGAGACCGGTGGTTGTGGGGGCAGGTGAAGATTTGATAGTCCCCTATATCAGTTATGAGTTATGGGAAGTAGAGTTGGTTAATGGGTGGGGACTGTATAGGAGGCCATAATTATGGAGAGCTGCTGTTACTAAGGTGGAGGCCACAGTTGAAGTTATCAAGGTTAGCTGGCTATGGATTATGGAGGGTGCTTTGACTCCTCAGTAATTAGGGTGGGCAGTTATGGAGTCTGGCTTGGGTGATAGGTTTGGAAGCGATAGTTTGTGGAGTCAGTTAGGAGCAGCATGAGGGGGAGGATGTATGGCTTATATGGGTAGTAATGGTAGGGGAATTATAATTACTAGAGTTAGTTGGCTAAGAGTTTTAGAGGGGAATACTTGGTTAGGGGGTGGTTAGAGTGGGCGGTAGAGGTGGTGATTACTGGGGTGAGTTATGAGGAGCATTGTTTGAGAGGTAGTCACTGGGAGGTACTTAGGGGTAGTATTGGTTAATGTGGGGTATGGCTGGGTCAGCCTTTGTGGGGGAGCATTAGCCTGTTAATCAGGATAAAAGAAAGCTAGGGATTATAGGTTAGATGAATTAGTGACTGAATGGACGATGATGAGAGAAAAGTCTGGGGCCGGGTTCTCTCTCCTTCAAAAGGGAGTTCATGTCAGACTATACCCAATTGGATTTTGTTGGTGGGGTGCATTTGGGGAGACTGAAGACATGAGTATTAGGGAGAGTAAAGGGATAACAGGATACTGGAATATGTGGAACAAACAATTAGGAGTAAGGAGTGGGATACAGGAGATAGAAGTGATGGGTCTGGGAGTTCATAGGATGCGTTGGAGCAATGGTGCAATTTAATAGGGGGGAATAGGGCACATTAGGGAGTTTAGGGGGGACAGGGCTGGGAGCTGAGTGTAGGGCATGTAAAAACTAACTTTGTGGGATGGTAGTGTACAGCATTAGAACTGTGTGGTGGGAAATCAATTTTTCAGTCGTTTCAGTAATATCTGACTCTTTATGATCCTGTTTTGGGGTTTTCTTGGCAAAGATCCTGGAGTAGTTTGCCATTTCCTTTTCTCGCTCATTTTATAGATGAGAAAACTGAGGCAAACAGGGTGAAATGACTTGTTCAGGGTCACACAGCTAGTGTTTGAGGCTAGATTTGAACCCAGGAAGATGAGTCTTCTTGACTTCAGGACCAGTGCTCATATCCACTGCACAACAGGGCTGGAGAGCAGGAGATAGGGATCGGCAGGAGGGTTTTATGGACATTAGAAGTGTGATGGAAGAGGTTGTTGGGGATGCTTGGAGCTGGGCAGTAGTGCCAGAGCAGTTGAGGGCGTGGTGGGAAAAGGGGTGTCAAGGGATGAAGAAGGCTCAGAGAATTTTCTGGTGTCTGAGAGGGGGTGGCAGGGACCTTCAGATGGAGTCGAGGAGGAGGTGGGGGCAGTTAAGGAGTAGGAGTGGGGGGAATAGTAAGGGGCAAGGGTAGGGTTGGGGAATAGGGATAGAGTGGGAGATTCATCGTGGTTGAAGATAAGAGCTCTGGAAGGATGGAGAGTTAGGAGCGTTAGTGTCTGTGAGTGAGGGACAATAGGTAGGGAAGGCAGCAGTGATGGAGGCCTTTGATGGGCTTTCTAGGGGAGGGACTGAGAAGGGGCTCTTTGGGAGCAGTTGACAGGCCTGGACCTTTATGTGGCTGCATTTCTGGTAGGAGTGGACAGGGGAGATGGATCTTCTGGGAGGTCCCCCCTCCTGCAATAACCTATTCCACGTTCAGATCTGATGGCTGGCTTTCCCTAAGGGTACGGGGGAGATCTTTGGAGGAGGACTTGACACCCTCCCTACCCAGGGAAGTGGGTGTCATTCGAAGTTCTTGTTTTTTAGCAGCTGCAGCAGAGGCAGATGTGCGTGGGGCGCAAACATATGACTTTATTTTATATAATGGAAGGTGTCCTGTGACAAGTTAAAAGGGCCAGTCCTTGCCTTGGCCCCTGAGGCTGGGTGCTCTCTAGGGCTCTGCCCTATATTTTAGGGGTAACCTTGGGGAAGAACACGTTACTCGGTTATCCTCTCAGTAGACTAGCTTCACTAATCCCCTTTACAAAATCCTGAATTGAGGCTGGGAAAAAAGCTTGGTTTTGAAATGTTGATGTAAAAAGTATTGCCACATCTGGGTCAGCATTCCGAGGTTTTTGTGTTGTGGTGCAGTATCCTGTGGGGATGTGAGGTGATAGAGCCTTTCTCTGTCTCTGTCTCTCATTTCAGATAGCCATCCGGGCCTGTTTTCTTGGCTTTGTCTTTGGATGTGGATTGCTGCTAAGTTTTAGCCAGTCTTCTTGGAATCACTTTGGCTGGTAAGCAATAACTTATTCATATTTGTTTTTCAGTGAGGGGGTCGGTTGGGTTGGCGTGGATGGATCAAGGAATTTAGAAATAGTGCTTCGTTACCCCTTTCACCTCTTGGTCACAGTATTTCATCCCTGACTTGCTGAAGGCTATTCTGTATCAATTCATTCATCTCCAGTTTCTGGTCAGATTCCTAGGTCTCAATCATTAGGATTAATCATTGTCATCTGGCCCTGTTGTTGGCAGGAGACAGGTCTGAGTGAAATTCTCCCTGCAGGTGTCCCTCACCTGTTTGTTCAATGCTGTGTCTCACCCTGACCTGAATGGGATCAATGACATCAAGGTGAAAGGCTCTGTTTGGATTCATAGGCCTTTTCCATCTCTAATTTCTATTAGGTCACATCTAGTGCATCCCCCACGGGCCATTGTAGGATTTTTCCCTACAATATGATTTCAGTCCCTTGAGCCTTCTAGTCCCTGACCTGGATTTGAACCAGTGACCTAAAGGTAAAAAGCTTTATATCCTCTTATCAATACTGTGAGCCATCTAAGCCTTCTTTACTGGAATTATGTTGCAGTTGTGTTGAACTTTATAAATTGACATACATTGTCGCTTTATTTTATGCCATTCCTCCATTTTCATGCTTTCTTACATGTAATGGCCATTTTTAAGAGGTCTGAACAGCATATAATATAGTAACCTAATGTTTTCTTATTTATGGAATTGAAAAACCGAGTCCCAGTAAAAATTCTTGCTATGCAAAAGAGGCGTGATTCTGCAGCAGGTGCTGGGAGTCGGCTTTGGACCAGGCGACAGCACACATTTCATGATTGAACAGCATCACAACCCAGCTCTACATTTGGGTTCACTCTAGACTCTTTGCCATCTATCTCTCCTTCTCTTTTTTCTTTTTCTGTTTTTTTTAGGTATATGTGCTCCTTGTCATTATTCCATTACTCTGAGTATTTAGTGACAGCAGTCAATAATCCCAAAAGTCTCTCCCTGGACTCTTTTCTCCTGAACCATAGTTTGGAGTATACAGTAGCTGCTGTCTCTTCTTGGATAGAGTTCACAGCTGAAAATTACTTTTGGCCAGGTTGGTATGTATACCCTTTCCCCTTGGGTATGGGGATTTAAGGAGAATAGCATTTGACTGTCTTTGGGGTCTAGATACAGTTTTTTTTCCCTCCCTCTTTTCATCTGCTGGATATCATTTCTTGATTTTGAATTGAGGGCAAAGTCAGCAACTTTTTTTTCCTTTTATATCCAGTATGATGTGGTGTTCCGTTTAAATTCACAGCCTTCTGTAGTTCCAGACCAGGGGTTCTTACAAAACCTATTTTTGTGCTGTGGACTCCTGGGGCATTCTGGTGAAGTGTGGAGAGCACACTTTTCAGAGTCATGTTTTTAAAATACAAAATAAAATAAAATAAAATAAAATGCATAAAATAGAACATTGAATTACAAAGGAAACCAATTATTAAAAAAAAAACCTTTAAACTCTTATACCTGTAATGTACTCTGAAATCGAGTGAAATAAGACTGTGGCTTTGTGACATACTAAATATAAAGTTGGCTCTCAAAGTCAAGTCTGGCAGTTGCCTTTTGAGGTCTCTGGCCAAATGCGCTCTGTGTTCTCCCGCTATTTCCTTCTTCACTGCAATCATGACCAAAGTAGTGGGTGATGGAATTGATCTTCCTGGCAGCCAGGACACACTGTCAAGCTGACTACTTAGAGGAAATAGACGTTGTGTATTGGGGCACTGCCCTTTAATTCCTCGCTTTATGTGGAGGTGTTTTATGTTATGTAGATATATGGACAACCTAAGTTATGGAGGAATATTGTGCTGACGTTTTAATATCACTGCTGCTATAACATGAGTGCTGCCATGTGACCCTGGCAAAATAGTTATATCATCTTTCCACCCCTGACAGATGTGATATCTTAGAGCTGGATTTTAAGCAGAGGTAAGGTTCCAGATCAAGTTCAATTTTTTTGTTTTCTCTTGTGTCTTTTATTGCAGAAATGAAGCAGATAACATGGCTCAGCATCACTGGGCTGCTTATGGTGGTCTTTGGGGAGTGTCTTCGGAAAGCTGCCATGTTTACAGCTGGTTCCAACTTCAACCATGTTGTTCAGAACGAGAAATCAGAGACACACACTCTGGTGACAAGTGGGGTGTATGCTTGGTTCAGGCACCCCTCTTATGTTGGATGGTTTTACTGGAGTATTGGAACCCAGGTACTGTTTGTAATTGGAGAGCATTCTTCTCTCCTGTAGTTTTTTAAAGATTTGCATTGTAACATGTTTTGAATAGGAACCTACCTGAAGTCAGGAGTCCATAGGCCTAGTTTAATAATGTGGTGTGTTCTGCTCAATAGAGTCTCTCTTCACTCCAGGCCTCCTCCATCGCCTCAGAGTAGCATGGTAGTGACCTCTCTTCTTGAAGCTGATGACACCGGAACATAAATCCTGTCTGGTTCCCCCAAGCCAGAAGGGCTTTCCATGTAGACCCAGCATGTCTATCCTTTGAGGATAAGCATTGCTCATTGGAAAGAGGCTCATTTTGTAGGTTGGCTTCAGGATGGTGAATTTTTCCTCTCCAGCAACTCCCAAAGGCTTTCCAGATTGTAGAGTAGTTTTAGTCTGCATCAGTGAAGGGAGCGCCCACACCCACAAAATCAGTATGCTTTCCCAGAGGTGGTAAAACATGGTGGGTCTCAGATTGATGCTCCCTAAATTTGCAGATGCCAGAGGGTGCTGGCTGCTGCTGACTGTACCTGCTTTTTTCTCTCTTCTTTCCTCTCTGGCACAGTGTGGGGGCAGGTGATCAAGTGAGGTGCTGGGAGAATCTGGGCAGAACCTAGGGAAGGCTTGCTCTGTCGCTGATTAGCTCATTTAATGAGGCCACACTGACAGCCTTGGTCCAGTGTGACCTAAATGGCCTTGCTCTATTCCTTGACCACGCATCACTGAGTTGCTCCTTGGAAGCCATCTCTAAGACAGTCAAGCCATCAGAGGGGGCTCAGTAGGAGGGCTGGGCCATATTGCCCCCAGAGAGGTTTCACGTCACTCGCTGCACGGCACTTTATTGTCTTCAGCTACTTCCTCTGGCTTTGATGTTTTTACATGACAGTATTTGAAACGTTCTGTAGCCATCAAGTCTGCAGACATCCAACCTTCACACTTGGCTTGATTGCTGAGAACACCACCATTTCCATCACCTGCTCCGAGACACCGCGAGGTGCTCAGGGATCTGAGGGGGCGCACGTGTTCAGGAGGAGGCTGCAGCTTTTTTTCATTGTTATTAAGTAACTAGGAGAGTCGATTACTTGTAATAACTCACATTTACGTAGGTTTGTGAAGTCCTTTTCACATATTATTTCATCTGGTTCTTAAAACAACTCTGTGAGGTGTTTAGGGAAAGCACTATTATCATTGTCCCTATTTTATAGACGAGAAAACTGAGGTGGAAAGGTGAAGAGAGCTGGGCGCAGTCACACTGCTCTTCATTGTCAGAGCTGGGATTTTTAACCTGAGTCTGTCCTGATTCTAAGCCCGACGCTCTTTCCATCATGCCATGTCGCCTTTTAGGAGTGGAAGGGAAATTTGCCATCATCTCCTACCTCCCACACCTGTGAGGAAGCTAAGCCCCAGGGAAGTCGCCCCTAAGTGATAGCAGGCAAGCCTGGGCTCAAATTGAGGTGACTAGTTAATTGCTAGATCAATTTCAGTTCCTAGAAGAGCATTAATGATGTTCTTCAGTAGTCCTCTGTGACCGAAAAAAATGAGCAGCACCCAACCGTAGGCACCTAGTACAGTGCAAGAGAGTGACTTTGGGGACTTAATGGAAACTGGATTGATTTCATATGTTCTTGCAACTTTAGAGCTAAAAGGAGCCTTAAGAGAGCATCTCATGTAATCCTTTCATTGTGTGTGTGTGTGTGTGTGTGTGTGTGTGTGTTTCCTAATCTCAGTCCTCCTAATTTCCTTCTCTTCCTCCCCTTCTCCAGGTGATGCTCTGTAACCCGATATGCGGTGTTGCGTATGCTTTGACCGTTTGGCGATTTTTTCGAGATCGAACAGAAGAGGAAGAAATCTCGTTAATCCACTTTTTTGGAGAAGAATATCTAGAATATAAAAAGAAGGTGCCCACAGGCCTACCTTTTATTAAAGGAGTAAAGGTAGAACTCTAGGCCTAGGTGCAGCGTGAAGGGTGCTGGTGTCTCTGGAGGAGGTGACTCCAACTCTGGGCCGCATATGCTTCTCTGGTAGGAGGTGAAGGATTCTAGGAGTCATTTTGTATTTTACCAGTTATGCTGTGGAGGAACACTAAGGGCTGGGCAGTCAGAAGGCCTTGAAGTGGATCCCTGAAGGTGCAGAGATCCATCCTTATCCCTAGCTGTGGCAGGTAGGACTTGTAGCTCAAAGCAGACCAGAAGGGAGTGACTCGTCTCCTCTGGTGGTGTTCCTCAGAACAGAACACGGTGACAAGCTGCCCAGTGTCTCCTTTGCCCACCAGAGAGGAGCTGGCTGTGGAGACACCGTAGAGAAGATTCAGCAACCCTGATGGATTAACTGCTTCCCTATAAGTGATGCTATGAAAAAGGCAAAAAGGTGTGGCTGTGGCTGTGGCTGTGTTGGGTGGGGTGGGGGGGGATATAAGTGCTTCTTACTTGCATTAGAAACTCGATTGTAAAACTTGATTTAACAGGCAAGCCCAGACCTCACTACTCTAACCTCTTTGTTTCTCTTCCTTTTCAAGTGCACAAGCATCGGTACCATGTTGAAAATGTTGCTTATAAGATGCTTTGGCCCTCTCCATTTCTGTCCTTTTTTTTTAAGTAGCAATGTTATTCACTCATTTGATTTTTAAAAAATCTTCACATTTATATTTGGCAGCAAATAGGTGTGGGAACTTAACATTTTGAAATGATTTTAGATTGTCTGAAGGTGAGTGAAAACTCTTTAAAACTGCAGCTTTTCCCTACAGTGCTAAATACACTGTAACAAGCAACTTCCCCAAATCCAGTAAGACCCTTCATGACCTTTGTGGGAAGATTTGTTTCCTGCTTGATATCCCTTCCCCAAAGGTGAAGTTTGTGAAAGACTGCCCGGTGTCGGGGCCTCTTTTTGTCGCTATCAGAAAGGGGGAGCAGGGAACAGCAAACTGTCATTGTAGACTTTTTGAGAAACCCTGCTGGTCATTACTCACCCCTGTCATTGCCTGCCTACCTATCGGCTGTACTTCTGGCATTTCATCCAAAATTTACTGTTAACCTCCACTTCCTGGTTCTTCTCTTTTTCAAATTCCAGTGTGCTTCATGATTTTTGGCATTTGATGATACGTTTACTACAAATTTGAGTTCACTCATGAAAATCCATTTTATGATCCCACCTGGGATCCTCTTTGTTGTTTCCCAAGTGCAGGGAAAATGATTGGTTTTATAAGTCAGATGTACAAGCTTTAAGAGGTAAAATGCCTATTGGATTCTGGAATCGATACAGAGTTTAGTCTGGGTGTGAGATCCTTCCAAGTGACACTAGCTAGCTATGAATGTGAAGGCATCTGGGGCCAGTGGGTAGAGCAAGCTTCTACCACTGATTCACCAAGAGGCCTTGCGTAAAGTCACGTAACCCTTCTGTGCCTAAATCTCCCCACATGCTGTGTGGGGATAATGACACCTACCTCACAGGGGTGTTGTGAGGATTCATAAGAAAGAATGTCTCTTACACATTTTTAACTCAGATGAATGAGAGAGATGTTGTATAAGAGAAAACTACAGTCTGTGCAAAATAGAGAAAATGAGTGTGTGTACCCATTATACACACAGACCTAAAATGTATGTTCAAAGCATCTTGGGTCTTACCAATTTAGAAATGTTACTTGTTTCCAGGTTTCATGGCTTAATTTATTTTCTGTTCCTATATACCAAAGAGGCTTTACAAGTTCTTTGATTACTGTTAGGAAAACTTGCTGGTAGGACTGCATGGATAATTGCTGGACTTTTCAGTCTTTGCTGTAGTTACAAGCTTGAGATAACTTTAAGAAAAAGTCGCTTGCTACATCGGTTCTTTGAAGTAACCCTTTGGCCCTTGGTGATGAAATGACATGTACTTAGTTAGTGGCTCCCCTTAAGTTAGTTCCCAACTTGTTCTTCTCCAGACTATGCCGAGCTGAGCAGATTCTGCTCTTAGAACTTCGTGCTCTGTGAGGGACCATCATTCTCTAGGCCCTTGAAGAAGGATTTTTCTTTGCTTGAACCCAGCAAGGACCAAATCCAGAATTCCATTTCTTTTTTTGAAGGCCACATGTTTTGTCCTTTCAACAGCTTTTACTGTGGCATGTGCTCTTGGGTGGCAGGTTAATTACTATACCCATGTTTCATGGACCAGAAGGCTACATAGGTATCAGGGTGTAATTATTTACTCGTCCTTTTAGATCCCCAAGTGCATTATCTTCATTTGACCAAGCCCCAATCCCAGGCTACCCTAGACCTCCAGGTCCTAAGGTGGCGCTGTGACATTTTGCTGCTATTCAGTTGCCCTGGATACTGTGTTTCATTATCTGGTTTCTAGAAAAGTATGATGGCATTCCTATGGGAGCAGGTGAAAAATCAGTTCTACCTTAACCAGGGCAGACATCGGCAATGACTTGTGGGGAGAACACAAAAATATTTGAGGGCAGGATTTGAGTACGTATGACTTCCGTCTGATATCATGAGCTTCAGTTTCATTTACAATATATAAACTTAGCAATAACTGTGTACAGTACAGAAAATTAGATGGATAAGTTCACGGCTTCTCTGGCATTCACTTTGAAGTTGACATCACTAATTCCTTCTAAATAATAAAGTGGTGGGAGATGCTTTTTTCTATTTCAAAGTTTTTAAATGGATATATATATATATATTCTTATCCAGAAAAAGGGTCCTGTGAAACGTGGGCCCAGAACTGTGTAAAATGGAGCAGCGTTTCTTCAGCCAGCCTGGTGGCCACTCACAGGACTCCTCCGTGCATCAGATTGGGTTGAGTTTACAGGGAATGAGTAGTACTAGGAGCCAAATCTATTTTTACAAGGTCAGTAAATGATGACATGGACCTGACTGTTCCTTAGTACAGATTGCTACTGATGCCTAAAAGGTGGTCAGTTTCATTAGTCCTGCCTTTCCCACCATTTACATAATATTCTTCCTAATTCAGGAATGAGGGGGGGAAAGTATATATAGAAATATATTCCTAAACCTATAGGTTATTAATACAAATATCTTTGTTTAAGGCTCGATGAAACCTTAGCCCCAACTCACCATAGGCAATCACCTCTCAGTAATGAGTCCAGTAAACCACTGTCCCTCCTTGGCACTTTGTTACTTACTGCCTGGGGTAGTTTCTGAGCTCCTATTCTATGTGGCTTTTGTACTAAGTTAGGGATGCTCTAAAAATCTGAGTGTTTCTTCCGTGGGGGGAAGCTGTGTCATTGTTCTACTGTTTCCCTGCTCCTGCAAAGGTTTGATCACTTGGGATGGGCTAGGGACATCTGTTTTTACCAGGATCCACCTGGAGAAGTCCTGTGTGCCTGACTCTTGGAAACTACCCCAGACCCAGGATGTATTCAATTAATGGAGTAATTATTCTACTCTTCTTTTTACATGAAGAAAATGTTTATTTAAATATTTTTAAATGAATTTTCTTTCACAGATATTGATTATTCTTTCCAATTCTTAAATAAAATTATTCTTGATTTCAATATGAAGAATGTGTGGGGTTTAAAACATTTCTCTTAAACTGCCTTGGATGATTTCGCTTGGAGAAACTGTTAATATGAAGTCACTTCACTTGAAAAAGCATTAACTTAGCATCTGCTATGACCAGGCATGGGCATACGAAGACAAAAATGAAACATTCCCCATCTCCAGGGGGTGTCTGTCTGTCTGTCTGTCTCTCTCTCTCTCTCTCTCTGTCTGTCACACACACACACACACACACACACACACACACACACACACACACACACATGCACTGTATACAGATCTGGTGGGTGGAGGGGAGGGAGAAGCAGTGACAGCTGGGGGAATCAGGAAAGGCCTCGCGTAGGTGGTAGCTGAGTTGAGAGTCCAAGAGACAGGCGAGGAAGGAGAACATTCCAGGTATGGGGCCAGCCTATGCAAGGCCCAGAGATGGGGGCTGAGAAATCCTGCTCATCTGGAATGGGGCATTTGTGAAAAAGAGGAATAATGAACGAGGCAGAAGGGCTTTAAATGCCAAGCTCTGGAGTTTACAGACAAGGGAGCCATGGAGCTTCTGGAGCAGGGGAATGGCATGGCCATACCAGTGTTTCTGGAGTGTGGGCCTGACAGCTGAGAGGAGGAGGGATAGGAAAGGGCTAAAGACTGGAAGCAAGGAGTCCAGTGAGAGGTGATGAGGGTTAGGTTAATGGCTCAGGTGCAAGGTAGAATTGTAGCAACAGAATCAATAGGACCTGAGGAAATGGCCAGGAGGGGTACCGTCAGGCCGTGGGCATAGAATAGTGAAATCTGTCTGGGCAAGTCTTGGTCTTGTCCTACCTGGTTTAATATTTCATGTCACACTGGACTTGGAGTCAGAAAACCTGCAAGGCTTAGGGCCACTTCTACTAGCTGATAGCCATGAGGCTGGGGTTAAAATCTCAGAGGTGTGATACTGGAAAGAGTACAGGACTGAGAACTAGGTCCTGTCCCGACACGTGTGTGTGTGTGTGTGTGTGTGTGGTGTGTGTGTGCGTGACGATCTTGGACGAATCACAACCACTATCGAACCTTTCTAAAATGAGTATTCTCAATATCATTTGCCTACCTTAAAGGTTTTGATGTAATCAAAAATAAACTCATCCATCTCTGTAACTATAGTTACCAAGAGGAGGGAATGTTTGACATGAGCTACTTGCTACTCAGCAACCAGGAAAGCTAGCTCTGTGATGGACCAGTGTGAGCTAGGGTCTTACTGAGCCATGGGGTGTGTGGGAGATGCAAATTAATTTGGGATCATGCAGATTAGTTTCTTTTAGAATATAAGAAAGCTTTCATCCAAGTGGTTTACTGGTAAGTGATATCTGCTGAACTATGCTTTAATGTAGCAAGTGAACAAATGATAATGGCAATATCTGGGGGAGAAATTGAACACAGAACTTTCTCTTTGAGGAGATAGCCTCAATAGTTCTTCCGGCCAAACACGCTTTAGGCAAGACTTCCCGATAAGCACATCCCCTGCTAAAAGAGAAGAGAATCTGGAGAGACTTGTGCCCTCCCCCTTTGCTGAGCCCATACATTAAAGAATAGAATTTTCCAAAGGATATTGCCACAATAGGAAGGCTTTGGCTGAGAAGTTGGAATTATCCATCCCAGAAGAGAGGTGTTGGCAAAACCTTACCCAAAAACTGGGAGCTGGAACGGATGGCAGAGAGCTCTAGTTGAGGTAAGGGATTATTATTGACACATTGCCAAATGGGGACAGATTTTCACTTTGGTTTGAAATTAATTGAATGGAGGAGAGTTTCTAAATCTCATTTCCCCAAATGGGAAATAGTTGTGTTTTAAGCTATGGCTCACTTGGGGGTGTGTAAAGGGAGAAAAGGGCAAAGTTAGCTCAAGCAAGGATAAAACCTTAATTTGAAACCCTGATAGCTAAGTTCACAATTTATTTTTGGCAAAATTATCCATTATGTTTGGTAAGTGCGACAGAAGGAAACTTTTCTTTAAATCTACTTTTTTAAAAAAAGCCTGATAAGTCCCTTTGGCTAAGCTGTGGGTTCTTTGTTACTGGTGGTTTCCATCCCATATTTCTCTTTATTTTTGTTAAAGGCCATTTGTTAATAGCCTTTATTTTTCAGGAGTTCTTCTGAGAGTCTGTTCAGAATTTGGTTGTCCCCTTTGTTGGGCTCCAGCATCTTCTCTCTTCTCTTCAGAGCTACTAGTTGACTCACTTCTACAGAAGCAAATGTATATGAAATATATATAATTGCCACACTGCCCCTCTTCCCTCCAACACTCCTCATTTCATTGTATCACAAGATTCCTGGGAATCAGCAGTTGGAGAATGAAGCTTGACATGTCCCTTGCAAATGGGTCTTACCAAGGGCATCTTGTCCACACATTATTTCTTTTTATTTTATTTTATTTTATTTTTAGTGAGGCAGTTGGGGTTAAGTGACTTGCCCAGAGTCACACAGCTAATGAGTGTTATGTGTGTAGAGCCGGATTTGAACTCAGGTCCTCCTGACTCCAAGTCCAGAGCTCTATCCACTGCGCCACCTAGCTGTCCCCCAAACTTAACATTTTTCAACTACTGTTCAGAAAAGAAAAAAAAAACACCCTCCTTTTCTCATTGATCTGTTTCTCTAGAAAAGACCTTTCATCTACCTGGTTTGATTCTCATTGATCACCACCACGTCTTCATATATTTTGTGCAAATTCTCTGACTGCTCATCAATAGGTTCTTGGAATCTGTCAGAAAGAGAGTCTCTTAACTGTAACCCTTTGAAAGAACCAAAGTTGGCAAGCTCACTTTTTACATTGCACTTACAAGTTTAAACAAACACATAGCTAACGGTGAATTAATTCCCTTCTTGCCCAGGTCACCAGGACCGTCTTGAGGAGCCAACTACATTTCCAAGGCTGTCAGACCTTTCATTCTTCCTGCTGAAACTGACCACATATTACTGATCTTTCTGGCAGGGCTAGTGATCTCACATTTTGTACTTTCTGAAGTCCAGGGTCCTGTGGAAGATCTCACCCGATACAGATGGAGCATGGCCCTGCCAGTTTTCTGACTGATAATGTTTTAGAAGCCACCCCACCCACCTTGCATCTCACATAGCCTCCTCCACAAAAGCTTGTGCCAGTCTAAACCTGCAGATCCAGCAGCCACACTTGTTCAAGAGGGGTGAGGAGTCATCTCCTCTTCTTACCTGGGCTCTAGCCGTTCCTTCACCTTAGCAATGGAACGGACATAAGGAGTGATCTGCTGGGTGATATTGATCAAATAGCTGTTCTCCTGTCTCAGCTGGAACAAATCATAGAGCTGGGCTGCCCAGAACAAGAAAGTTCAGTTTGAGGCAAGGGGACCAATTAAACTTTTATAGTAGCTAGCATTAACACATTTGCAAAGAGCTGTACAAATGTCTCCTCACAACCTGTGCTGTTATTGGTCCCTTTTTACACATAAGGAAACTGAGGCAGAGGTTAAGTGGCTTGCCCAGGGTCATATAGCTAGTTAGTGGAGCTAGTCAGGCTAGATTTGGACTGATGTCTTCCTGACTCCAGGACCAATGCCCTAGCCACATTTCCACCTAGCTGCCTCTAGGTTCTTAGTGTGAATTTGAAATATCCATCTCCTTTGCTTAATTTAGTACCTTTCTCACTTATTACCTACTTCATCTTGGGAGAGGAGGGGAAGGATAATAGGGCAGTCAATGAGAATATTTCGTTTACTGCAGACTCAGATGAAGTCCTAGCAGTGCAATTTTCTGGGATATTTTATTTCATATTTTAAAAAATGTTTTATGGGTGCTTAAGAAAAATCAATGTCACTTCCCAATGACTCTTTCCTCCTCCTAACCCTCTTACAGTTAAACAGAATAAATCAGCCCCTGGAGCATGTCTGAAGGGGGATGTTTCATTCTGCATTTGTATTTGGCCATTTCTCTGATGTGAGGTAGGAGGCGTCCTTCCTACTCAGATCTCTGAAATAATGATTGGCGCTGTCACCCGATACATTTCCTTTTCAATAAGACTGCAGTATTTCTCCTCCTAGTTATGTTTCTCTAGTGTGTACATGTGTGTGTGTGTGTGTGTATATATATATATATATATATATATATATATATCTCCTTCATACAGGAAATTTGTTAGAGTAAGGCAGGGCAGTTAATTCACTTGACAGCACAATTGTTTGGGTACCTTCATAAATTTCTTGCTCATTTGCCACTCTCTGATAGGTTTCCTCCCATGTCTGAAAGAAAAAATGAGAGAATTGTTAGACTGAACTGCCCAGCAGAGCACTGTGCCATAATAACAACAGGTAGAATTTATATACTGCTTTAAGCTTTGCAAAGATCTGTACAAATATCTCACAACAACCCTGCAAAACAAATTCTTTTATTACCTCACTTTACAGAGGTGGATGCTGAGACAGGACAAGGACAAGGGACTCACTTGCCCAGGGTTAGGTAGCTAGTGTCTGGGACCGTATGTGAACTCAGGTCTTCCTGACGCCAGGCTCTATCTACTGAGTAACCCAGCTGGTGAACACTGGGGAGCGTGTCTGGGTGTAGTAGCGGTCGGTCACTGAGTCACTAATCTACCCTGTGCTCTCTAGCGCCCCCTGTTTGAGGGGATATCTGCTTTTACTAGGTAGTAAAGACCACTTGCTTCCCACATACATGCAAATGAAATAATGGATCAATTCCTTTTTGAGCTGCAGCCTCCCCCACTGTGTATATTTTGGTGGAGGAGAAAAGAGATGTTGGGGACATTTCCCCTGAAGGCCTCTTACCTCTTCAAAGACAGGCCTCATCCTTTCTACCGAGGCATACTTGGAAGCGATATGCCCATCCACCTGTAGGGATTTCTGCAGGATGTCACTCATAATTTCTGCCTTGATGAGGGAATGGTGCTTGGTGAGGTCCCGATGTAATTCTTGCACTTGATCTTTCAGGTTCTGGATCTCAGATTGCAGGGTCTGTGTTCAGAGAAGCCCAGGTTTGGGGGTGGGGGTAGGAAGGAAATAAACATTTATATATTGCCTACCACATGCTGGGTTGTGCTAAGCACTTTAAAGATATTATGTCAACAACCCTGCAAGGCAGGTGGAGATTAGAATTCAGGCTTTCCTGACTCCAGGCCCTGTGTTCCATTCAATAGTCCATCTAGCTCCCTGGGTAATTACATTTGGTCCGAGTCGTGTCTACTACCCAGACAGAAGTGAATGTGCTTAGAGGTGCTCTAAGAAAGGGTTTCAGGGTGCTAGAGCAACTAAATTTTTCCTTTCTCTGCTTCCGTGGTCACCAGGGTTTTTGCCCCTTCTAATGATGCCGTAGTCCAGTACCCCTCAATGGCAGAGAAACCAGCATTTGGTGGATGAAAGGAATCCAGATTCAAGAGACTTTTTGTTGTTCAGTCCTTTCAGTCATGTCTGACTGTTAACGACCCCATTTAGGGTTTTCTTGGCAAAGATACTGGAGTGGTTTGCTCTTTCCTTCCTCTAGCTCATTTTACAGATGAGGAAACTGAGGCAAACAGGGTGAAGTGCCCAGGACCATCCAGCTAGCAAATGTCTGAGACCAGCTTAGAACTCAGGAAGGAGTCGTCCAGGGCCGGCACTCTGTGCACTATGGCGCCACCTAGCGGCCCATCACGAGAGTAGCCTGCAATTGGATGGACATTTCCATGAACGCTCTCAGGATAAATTGCAAAGGTATTTGTCTTTTCAGGAACCCTCACATGCAGAATTTGATCCTAGTCATGCGGGAGGGGAGAGGTGTCTTCCACTAGACACGAGGAGAAGCCGGGCTGCTCAGCTGACCCCTCAACCTCCCTCCCTTCCAGGCCCTCACCCTGTATGTCTCCTCATAGTGGCGGCAATGCTCTGCGAAGGGGGTGTCACTTCCCTCAGCCAGCAGCACCTTGGTGCTGACGGATCGATGCAGTGTGGGCTTCTGGATAGGTGACCCAGACATCTTTCCACCTGGGGATGGGCAGCCAGAACTAAGCAGGGCCTTGGTAGTGGAACACCCAGATAGCCTGTGGAGAGAGAGCATGGATGGCTTGGGGGAGAGGATTGGAGATGGATTAACTATATGCTCCACCCCCAACACCAGCTGCTCAGTTCAGTATAAATTGAGCCTTTATCAGCGAGGCTTGGGAGAAGGTTTATCAGTGCAAGTCATTTGTGAAGGACACATTTGTACATTGGCCCCTGCTCAGCCCTGCCCAGTGAATCAGTGCTGCTGCCCTAAACTGGATCCAGAGAGCGTGAGTGCTCATACAGTGGTTATGTGGAAGGTGGATTTGAGGCCTGCTGCTTTTCTCAAGTCCCACTTTATTTCTTCCATATCCAGCTATCATTTTTCAGGCAGAAAAGTGTTTTGTCTAGATGTATGGTGTGTGCAGGGCACAAACCCATTGTTGGAAGAGAGCCTCATGCTGTGTAGACTGGTCCTCCCCCAACTCAGGTAAATAGAATGTGGGGAGTGGAGCTCCTCATCTTCCCTTGAGGTTAGACCTTGCTCCCCGTCCTGGGGACTGAGTCAAGGATGTTGGGGGAGCCCAAAAATCAGCTATTGGCCATCCATCCACCAGCCTCTCCCTCAGCTTCCTTCCTCTTGTCTGGGCCTGCTTAGCCCCTGAGCCAACCTTGTCCTGAACTCCCCCAAACCATTCGAGTGCTGCCTCCCAAGCCTTTTAGGGTTCCCATGATTCTTCTTTTTTTTTTAATAAGATCACTTTATTCCTGTACCTTCTAATTTTTTTTGGGGGGGGGTAAAGCTTTTGGAGTTAAGTGACTTGCCCAGAGTCACACAGCTAGTGAGTTCACATTTGAACTCAGGACCTCCTGACTCCAGGGCTGGTGCTCTATCTGCTGAGCTACCTAGCTGTGCCCTTCCCATGATTCTTAAGGAGTTTTCATTCTTCCTGCCTTAAAGATGCAGCCAGTGTTTGAGAGGGCAGAGATAAGATCCTCCACAGCCAGTGTCTTTTGCAAATATCTGTCTGCATTGCCTCCCGTCCCCATGCCCCATCCCAGCCGCCCTCCCGATCTTATAGCTTCTGTCCTGGCGCCGCCAAGAGGCAAATCCAACGAGGCGGGTTCTGCAATACCAGTCCGAAGGCGGATGATGCTTCCATCACTTCAGCTCCTCACCCCATGGAAAAGCTAAAAGTTTCATGGCGCAAGCCCCTGCTAGCGAACTCTTCCTCCTTCCTCCCTCTTCTCCCCACCTGCCCCTGACACCTGTATCAAAGAAGTCTATATATGGCCAGGTAGAACAGGACTGAAAATAGGGCCAGGAGGGGCCAGGAGAGCTAGATACCCCAGGGCTCTCCAGACTTCTAGCCTCTTTCCTTTCTGGACTTCGACCTCTGCTCATCGCTTCTGGGGAAGGAAGAGCCCAAGCTGAGCGATTCCCGACCCCTCCCGTTGAGGGAGGTGTCCCCTATCCACATTTGGGCGTTTTCAGGAAGCGCTGGCTTGGACCCCCACAGAGACCTTGTCCACTGGTCTCCACAGCGTGTCCACCCCCTAACCCTGGGCTCCAGTGCTCTGAGCCAGCATGGGCTGGCAGTGACCTCTGGGCTGGGCTGAGGGCTGAGGTCTGTGGGGATAGGGAAGGGGACACACCCTACCCACACTCCTCACATGGCGGCTGCAGCCCCAGTCGCCGGCGCCCGGCGCGCACCCAGCAGCAGCAGCGGCTCCAGACAGCGGGCGAACTCAGCGCGGTGGTCGCTGGTGATCTGTGGGGCCATAGCAGGGCGGGGGGGTTAGGAGCGGAGTATTGGAGTCTGGAAAGTCTCAAACTGGGAACGTCCTGGCTCAGTGCCCCTCCTCCCAGGTCCCTGCCTACATCCAGCCTTTTCCTCCCCCCCCCCCCCCCCCCGGCTCCCTGATCTGCACCTTACTGCTCTGCGCCGGCTGCAGGCGATGGGGCCGAGTGACTATGCCCTGTAGCCGGTCCATCAGTTCCTGTGGCAGCCGGGATGGGGGACGTTTTCAGGACCCTGGGATCTCACAGCCTCAGGGGATCCTCTATTCCGACCTGTCCCCCCTTCCCCCACCCTCCCGGTCATTTCCTAGCTAGTCAAAAGCTGGCTGGCCTCCTGGAGTCAGGAAAGACGGAAATGAGTACAAAGAGGGGTGGGAGACGCCCAGGTCAGTTTATGCCATTTTCCTCCAGGTGGCAACCACTCAGCCCTGCTCCCACACTCAATCCAGCTCTTAGGGAGTGCAGGGAATAACCTGGAAAGGTCCCCTCCAGTCAACCTACCATATTCTTGGAGTAGCCTTGCCCTGAGGTGCCAGGGGCAGCAGATACTGCTGAAGCAGACAGGTCTGCACTAAAGACTTTTCTGTCACCCAAAGGAGTTTGTCCCAAATCCCTTGCCGCCCACTCTCTTTTCCTTTTCCCAAGCAGCTCAGTACTCCCATGCCGTCCTCCATCTACCCAAAGCTCCCCATTATCCTACCATTAGAGTCTCCTCTCTCTTCCCAGCTCCCAAGCCCTAAATCCTCATCCCTTCAGAGGAGCTGTTCTGAGGAAAGAAATCTAGTTATTTAATCAAAATCAATCACTATAACGGGAATGATGTCTCTGAGCCCCCAAGGCTGCCATTTGGGTCTTAAAGATCCTGGAGAGAAGGGACTGCTTTCAGTTCTGTCTTCATTTCCCCAGCACCTGGTTCCTAGCATGTGTTTCTTAGATTATTTTTTCTTGAATTCAGTGGAAAAGGAGTTGGTCAACCCAAATGATTGTGCACCTGGTAAAAAATGTGGGGAGATGCTTTGAGCTGTTCTCCCTCTGGCCCCCCCCCCCTGCTCCCACTTTCATCCTCAGAAAAGTCCTGGACAGGACGGCAAGGCAGTTCAGAAAGGTTGCCAAGCCCTGACCTAGATGTGAAAACCATTTCATTCCTGAGGATCCCTCCACAGGGTGACTCACATATCCCAGGTCCAGGAATTCTGCCTTGTTGGCTGAGCTGAGAAAAGCTGAGCAGGTGACCAGGTGGACCTATGGGGACAAGGTAGTGCCCACCACTGACCATCCACAGTGGGAGTCTGAATGGAAAGGATGAATCCCAAGGAATGATGCCGAACTCCTTGGAAGAGGAAATTCTTTATGCAGAAGAGCTGACAGGCCCAAACAACAAAAAAATTGCATACCATTTTTATTTGTGTACAAATCATGTTCCCCTCTTGCCAGCTGAGCTCCAAGGGGGCAAGGGCCTAGTCTCATTTAAACTCTGTACCTTTCCCGGTTTAGGTCAGGGCTCAGAATGCAAGACCTCAGTTTTCTCAACTGTAAAATGGGAATAATAACTGCACCTCCCTTGCAGGGCTGTGAGGATCAAATGAGGTAATATTTGTGAAATACTTACCACAGCGCCTGGGACATAGTTGGTGCTATGTAAATATTTATTCCCTTCCCTTTCCTCATTTCATGAACGTTTGTTGAATGTTGAGGGAAATTCAGGTGGCATGCAAATTCCGGGTGAGGGAAAGGGGAAGGGGAGTGTTGCCCAGATGTCCCAAAACAACCCCCCAGCCACGGGCTAGTTCCTTGGCTGTGCTCCCTTCTGGTCATCAGGAAGCTGACTCTGGCTCTTTACCTGCAGTGTGGGCAGCAGGGATACCAGCTGGGAGAGCTGATCCTTGAAGGCCTTGTCCTTCTCTTCGTACTGGCTGAGGAGGCAGGAGAGGTAGGTCAATGAGCACCCTGGATCCAGGGGTCAGCATGAGGAAGGGGGAAGAGAAGGGAATAAGTGTTATACAGCACCTACTATGTGCTGAGCACTTCATCAATATCTCATTTGATCATCACAACAACCTGCAAGGCAGGTGCTGTTAGGATCCTCATTTTACAGTTGAGGAAACTGAGGCAGACACAGGTTAAGTGACTGCTCAGGGTCACACAGCCAGTAAGTGAATTTGAACTCAGGTCTTCCTAACTCGAGGCCCAGCAGTACTCAGTGCACCACCTAGATGCCTTCACTTAAACTGAATTCACTCAAGAACTCTGAGGATTCACTCTCTGGGTCCCTAAACCCCCTCGCAGTGCAAAAGGAGAAGGTTTGTGATTTAAGATCTGGGCTAATCCCCTGGGCCCGGGATATGGGAGTGATAGCTGGTGGTGGCACACATCTATACATCTTAGAAAATGGCCCTTTCCCTTCTGGAGAAGATGCCCCTTCGTAAGAGTTTTCCTGAAGACAGTGACAAACACTGCGGGTGCTCAGTCGAGGAGACCTGCTGTACTTCATTGTAATGTCTAGGGAGGGTGCTAGGGAAGTCCTGTGTGGTGGGAGCAGTGGACTTGGGGCGAAAGACCAACTCTGGTGTGTGACCCTGGGCAAGTCACTTAGTTTTTCTGAGCCTGAGTTTCCTCAGTTAAAACAGGGACAAGAACACCCTCGCTACTTACCTCACAGGATTGTGTGAGGCAAATGCTTTTTCAACATTTAAATGAATCAGTGTGAATTGTTCTTATTCTTGGCCCTACCAACCTCCTCACTGCCTTCAGTAACAATGCCTTCCTCTCCGCCAGCTTCTCCTACAAGAAACCAATAACGCAGCAATCTGAATTTAGGTGGGGGTAGAGGGTTGGGACAGGGGTAGAGGAGAAGTAGAGGAGAAGCTTGCCTTTGGACAGGAGGACAGAAGCCTGCAACTATTGTGCAAAAAGAGCAGCCTGGGTTGTCTTTGAGAGGGTAGATAATTCCCGAGCACTGAAGGTCATCAAGTAGATACTGTAGAAGGAGCTCGGGGTGTGGGTTGGGCCAAATGTCCATTTGAGATTCTTTCCAGCTCCAAGAATTCTAGGCTCTTAATGATCTCATAACCACCATCATACTCCAGTGGGCCCTCAGGAAGAGCCACAATCGATGTTGTCTGGCCCTTGGATGAGAGGGGGAACTTACCTGCATGCTGCTGAACAGGGTATGGATGGCACTCTCCTCCTCGGCTGCACTGCGCCTCACCTCCTCCACCATGGTCTGCAGCAGGGTGATTGCCTCTCGAGTGGAAGTCTGCAAAGCCTTCACAGCCTTGGGAGGAGGGGAGCTGTTCAGCAGGCTAGGCAGGCCTGGGGTGACTGATCCCTCCTCGTCTTACTTTCCCCCAATCCCCAGAAGCCAGTGCCAACTACTCACCATGACAGTCTGGTCCAGCTTCTCACAGCCCTGCACATAGGCTGTCTCTATGTCAATACAGTGTGCCCGGCTTTCCCTGCAAAGATGGCCTGCCTCAGGGAACTCCCACACTTCCCTTCATAGGGTCTACAAATCTCTCCCTTGTTCTCCTGATATCCTGGTTCCCGGGCCTTGGGCTCTACTGAAGGACTCAAATGATATTCAGTTTGTGTGGTTATCAGACTGGATTCTTTCTCACCTCCAACCCATCCTGGGGAAGGGCTGAAGCTCAACCCTACCCAAATAACTCTGGGGTCTGGCCTCAAGTGCAAAGATGGCTCAAAACCAGAGGTTGATCAATTCAAGGTCCTCCAGTGGAATGGAAAATCCTCCGAGGTAGAGACTGTTTGGTATTCCATTGACTTGTGCACCTTCTCTGCTATGTACAGGCTTATGGACTGTCACGGGCACTTAAGTGACGTGCTAAGGGTCACATAGCTAGAAAGTGTCTGAGGATGGATTTGAACTCAGGTCCTCTTGACTCCAATACACAACTTTTTAATAAATAAGTGGTTATTGAGTTGCAATCCACAATGGAGTGGGATCCATTTCTCTTTTCCAGTCTTACCTTTCTTTATTTTCCTCCAATCTACTCTCCACTTAAACTGGACTAGACTCTTCCACCTCCTCTCTCTAAGAACCCAACATTATCCAGCCTCCACCACATTCTTTTCTCTGTGTGGAATTTCTCATCATTCAACTCTTTCCCTGGTGTGTTCCTACCTCTCCTTTAAGGCCCAACCCAAACTCTTCTTCCTCCAAGAAGTTTTTCCTGATCTCTCCAATGCAGTGATAGTCATGATCTCCCACTCCGTACCTCACATAGTACTTAAGAAACGTTGCTTATCACTAGTGTGGTCTTAACTTAGTAGACTGTCAGGTCCATGAGAACAGGAACAAGATATCTCCCCTAGAGTCCAGCACGATGCTTTACAAACAGAAGGTGCTCAATCGATGTTAGTTGAAGGATGGGAAGAGGGAAGGAAGGAGAGAATGAAGATAGAAGGGAAAGAAAGAAGAAAGGGAAAGATAAAAGGCAGGGAGCCAGGGAAGGAAAGAAGAAAATGAGGGATGAAGGGAGAGAGGGATGGAAGGAAGGAGGAGGAGAGGGGAACAAGGGAGGGAGGGAAAGAAAGGAGGAAAAGGAGAGAAGGGAAAAGGGGAGGGAGAGAGGAGGGAAGGACCCACATACCCCTGCATGTCCCGGAAGCATCGAATGCAGAGCATGGACTTCTTGTCAGTAGAGAACATAATGTAAGGCTCTCCATGCAAAGCTGTAATAGGGAGGCAAGTTCATTGGCTGGGGGGTGGCATCAGTAACAGGGTGTTCAATTCTCCTTTGTTTCATTTGGAGACAAGGGCTGGACACTCACAGCACTTCTTGTGGGTGTCCTTGGTACGTTTGCCCAGGGCCACAACATCGTGGCGTGAGAACATCTTGGCCTTGTGAGTCTCCTCCCGGCAGTGGGCACAGAGTGGCTGACCACAGGTGTTGCAGAAGTAGGTAGTTTCTGCATCCTAGGGAGGAGAGTGAAGAGAAAAGTGTGGGATAGATAGACTGAACATGGGTCAGGCTGGCTTGGCTGGTGGCCCCAAGCCAAGGTAAGAGGAGGACTTCATCCAGGAATATGGGCTGTAATTTAGGGCTTATGTCTGCATTTATTCAGGCTAGGGAGGAAACAGCTGGGACGTGAATCCTGGAAACTGGCTGGAGGGACAGGCTTGTTGTAGAGGTCATTTATTCATTCAACAAACACTAATTAGTTAACCCTTCCACATCTTGACTTTTACCTTTGAAGTTTTGATAAATTGCCAGATGGCATAAGAAATGGGAATTTGGGGGGAATTTTTTGAAAGCTGTAGATGACATGCTAGGGCCAGCAGACGACACAGAGCCTATGACCAAATACTTAACCCAAACTTTACAATAAGGTAATGTAAACACCTCAAAAAAAAAAAGACAAAAAATCAGATTTCTTTTTTGGCATAAAGGGAGGGCCAAAAAGTTGTATGTGAATTTTCCAGATTGGGGGGGCCCTGTGCCCCTAACACTCCCACCACCTGTGAAAGGGATAACTGTACAGACTTTTAGAGGTCTTGGTATCGCAATGTTTTTGAGGGATAGATTATCTTAGATCTTCAAGGGGATTGAAGGCTTTAGAGCCAGTTAGAACCTCTAGAGAGTTCCAGTTTGCAGATGAGAAGACTGAAGCCTAGTGTAGAGGTAAAATAATGTGCTTAAACTCACAGACTAGTAAGTGGTAAAGAAGAAACTTGAACCCAGGTCTTCTGATTCTAATCCTAATCCCTGCCCACCCCCAACTAACAGCTGCTCATATTTCCATAGCTCTTCAAAGACTCTCCAGATGTTTTTGTCACAACATTCCAATGAAGTAGGGGCTGGAAGTATTATTTTCTCTATTGTGCAGATAAAGAAAGAAAAGTTATGTGACTTGCCCAGGGTCACATCAACTTTCCCACCCCGAAGTTCTTTCCATCACAGCAGGTGGTCATCCCACTCTGGTCTGAGCCCCCAGGAAAGTATGGTTGGTCTTGGGGAAAGGACCTGGGGAGGGGGGTGGGAATTCAGCGACTCATCGATAGTGAGTGTTGAAGGACAGGAGGTTAAGCCCGGCAGTATGGTTCAGTGGAAAGAATACTGAATTTGGAAACAAAGACCTGGGTTCAAATTCCACTCCCCCCTTCTCCTTACTAACTGAATGATTGAGACAAGTTGCTTGCTATTGGCTTCAGTTTTCTCATGTGTAAAATGAAGGGACTAAATAATCTTTAAAGTCTGTTGTAACCCTACATAAATGATCCTATCTCCTAGCATTGTTGAGAGAGTCGGATTAGACGTGTGTAAAGTGCTTAGCAAATCTTAAACTTCTATCTAATGCTACTAATATAGCACTATATTTATTTATTTAAAAAAGATTTTTTTTTTGGCTAGGCAATGGGGTTAAGTGACTTGCCCAGGGTCACACAGCTAGTAAGTGTTATGTGTCTGAGGCTGCATTTGAACTCAGGTACTCCTGAATTTAGAGCCGGTGCTCTATCCACTGCACCACCTAGCTGCCCCCTAATACAGCGCTATATATTAGTATTAGATTGTGAGCTCTTTGAGAGCAGGTCCCACCCCTGGTCTTTTACCTTAATTGTTATTATTATCGCCATTTCTTTGCACAGTGCCTGGCACATGGCACATAGGCACTTGGTAAGTGTTTATTGACTGAATTATTACAGGTAAGGTATTATTTCTTTAGGATAAACGAGATCGGCACCCCAAGCCACGGCTTCTCCTTGTATGTCTCTCCTCCCCACCCTCAACCCTCTCTCCTCCTTGCCTGGCTCGGGCATTCCAGGTCGCAGTTGGCACAGCGCACAGCCTCTTCGCAGTCAGAGGAGCCATCCACCAGGAATTGCAGGAGCCGGTCCACCGGCGGCAGCCCATTGGTTCCCTTCACCACGGACGGGTGGCTGCAGGCATGGGAGAGGCTGGAGGCAAGCCCCAGCCGGGCGCCCCCTCCCTGGCCCGAGCCCTCACTTTCCTCCTATCACTTATTCACCAGGACCTAAAAATAGTTGAGAGGCACCCGGGAAAATGGTCGGTCACCTGCCTCTTATTTTCGCTATAAATAGCTTCCGTTCCACTCCCCACTTTTATCGCATCCCCTTGGCCTGGCAGAATGCGTTCTCATGTGGGACTTCTGGAATTCGCGATCTCAAAGCGTAGAAAAGCCTGCCTTCTCTCTCGCTACCCTTCTTACACAAGTTCCCTCTCTTCCTTTGCACAAGTACTTTAACCTGGTCAGGGTGATTTCAATATTCACTCAACCGAAGTGGTCACGGAAAATTTGGGTTGTTTGGACACAAGACTTTAGGGTCCAGGAAATCAGTGGTATAGAGCGGGTTGGTAAAGTCAAGATATCAGATTTCGATGATGACTTAGCAGAAACTTAGGTGTTTAAGCGCCCGCAATCATGGCAGGGTGTGGCGGTGTATAGCTATCCTATCTGGAGCCCTCCTGCGGGGATCACATTCCAGAGCAGGTGCCCCCTCTTCTCCCCATCCCCCTCTCTGCAGCCACCGCAGGGGAAGCCGGGTGTGAAAGGAAGAAGTAAGACAGAGCTGCGCCTAAGTGAAGACACCGCGCGCAGACGCCTCCCAAAACAGAAACGCCTGGCCTTCTCGGGCACCTCCCTCCCCCGCCCCCAGTTTTGGGAGCTTCGATCTCCACCGGGGTATCCTCGAGGGTGAGGGGCCAATTTCGGGAAAGGATTGAAGATTGTCACGTAGACATTGACAGAGACGCCCTGGCAGCTGCAGCCACGAACCAGGGCTGCCCCCAACATTGCGCCCAGCTCCGCTCTCCACTCCTGTGCTCTAGTCGTAGAATTCCCTTCCTGCAGACCTGTCCCTAGCTAAGAAGCCCTGGTCTCAGACTCATTTTTTTCTCGAATTCCTGTTAGCGCAAAACGACTCGAATTGCGCCTGGCTTTGGCCAGACCCGAGGACACACTCCTCACCCACAAAGAGGGCATGCTAGACGGCCATCGACGGCCCGGCCCCGCAGGCAGCTGGCACAGAAGTTGTGGTAACAGTCTAGCAGGCACGGGTGCTCATACTGCTCATGACACAGGAAGCAGACGAGGGGGTGGCCATTGGAGGCGTCCAGGGCAGCGAGGCTCTCCAGAGGCCAGAAGATTTCACCTGACATCTGCTGGGAATTGGGAGGTGGATCGGTTGGGAGAGGAGAAGGTACAGGGGAGAGACCGAGTCAAGTCTGCCCCGCTGTGCGTTGACCTCTGCTTCAGAGGACAACTGCCTGGGGTCATAGGGATGGTGGGAGTAACATCAAAGGGCCAGAAGGCAACCTGCAATCACTGCGGCTCAGCGCTGAGGGTTAGGGGAGTGTCAGCCTTAGCTCTGCCGACTCCAGTGCCCTGGCAAACACAACTCTCCCTTACTGGCTGCCTTCCGTCTGGACCGTGGACCGCTGCAGCCCCGGCAGAGCCGGAGAATTGGAGAGAGACTCCTGGCGCCTACGGCTCAGGGGAGGTCATGAATGGGGTTGAATTTGTGCATAAATGAGAAGATACTTTTTTGTCATTCCCTTTTGGGTCCGATTCTCCTAAGCATTTGGGCAGGGGCGGGGAGTGAGGAGGTGGGCAAGCTACCCCTCCTCTCCTACCTTCTACACAGATGTTCCCAAGGCACTTTCCCACCTCTTCGAAGTTACTCAGTTGTTGGGAAAGGCTCTGGTCAGGCTGGGAGAGGCTGCTGGAGGAGGTTCTCTGAGCCTCAGAGTGCAGATGCCAGAGGCTGCCCCTACTCCAGGGAGATGATTTGGTCGGTTTCTGACCTCTCCCGATGGCAGGAGGAGGAGCGGGCATCAGGCTTTCCACTGCACAGCCAGGGGCTGGGCTGGAAAGCAGAATGCCCATTCCTGAGGCAGGGCGGGGCTGCCGGAGGTAGGGGTGAGGGGGACTCTGGAACCCTTCTGGCCAGGAAGAATAGACCCAAGGAAGGTTGAAGGCTATTGGGGAGCTCTAGGGCACATTGAGGGCAGAGTTACCAACTCTGGTACTGTGTAGTGGAAGTGATCACCTTTCCCCTTTTTGGTCTGGCTGGGGCCCCTGGATTGTTTGACCCAGCCTCAGTCTTTCCTTATCAATCCACCCCTTTCTCCTCTCCTGAGAAATTCCAAACCTTTCCTACCTCTCTCCCTCCTACCACGGTCTCTGCTTAGCTGCGGCTCTCTGGGTAACTTGTATTGCCATGCTCCATTCTGCAGGAAACAAAGACTTGTCCCCAATAACTGTCTGCAAAGCCCTTCCTTTGGCTACCCCTCCTCCTCAAGCTGGTACTTGGAACCCTTCCAGCTTGGCAACCAGACCTGTCCCGTTCCACTTCAAATACATTTCACCTCTTCCTCCAGGCCTTTGCACAGGCTGGTCACCATGCCTAGAAAACTCTCCTCATCTCCCCCTCTTGGATCCCTGGTTTTCTTGGGGGCTTATAAAATAGCTAGCATTTATACATGGTACTTCCAGGTTTGTGAAATGTTTACAAACAACTCATTTTATCCTCACAAGAACCACAGGAGATGTACTATTATTATCCCTGTCTTACAGATGAGGAATGTGAGGCAGACAGTAGTTAAATAACTTGCCCAGGATTAAACTGCTAACTGTGTAAAGCTTAGGTATTCCTTATTTGAAGACTAACATTCTAGCCACTTCATCACCTAAAAGTTATCTCAAGGGTGACCAACCATTCAAGGCTATTCCTGACCAACCCAGTTATTAGGGGTCCCTCTGCTACCACCTATAAAAGTACTTTGTATTTTCTTCATATGTGCCTGGTATTTCCTTATCTATATACGTGTTGTATATAGCATGAGACTGCCTTACTGTAGAATGTGAGCTTGAGGGCAGGGAATGATTCCTTTTTTTTTTTGCCTTTATATTGTTAGCATTTAGCTCAGTGTTTGAATCATTGTAGAACTTTAACAAATAATTGGTGAACTGAATAAGCAGGACTATGCCAGAGTTCATATTTTCTAATCTTAACTGGTCTCTCACCAAAGTACAATGATACTTCTGACTCTTCCCTATGAATCCCTATGGAACTCTTTCCCTGAATGTTTCAGACTTTTCTTCTTCCCTCAAGTTTTCCACAGCATACCTCCCTTACTTTCTCAGCTGAGGTTCTTACCTCCTGTATCACCAAAAACCAGGCCATCCATGTAAGCTCCCTCTTCTTCCTCTCTCCTTATCTCACATCCCCCAGACATCACCCCCCCCTCCACTCTCTTCTTTACTCCAATCTCTGATGAAGAGGTGGTCCTTCTGTTAGCTAGTCAATCCCTCTACATCTACCATTGATCCTAGCACTTTCTATCAGTCCCAGCAGATTGCCCCCATATCATCTCCCCATATCTCAAATTTTTAACCTCTCCCTATATACTAGCTCCTTCCCTGATGCCTGTAACCTGTCTCCCTCATCCTTAGAAATGGTCATTAAATGCTACCATGACTGCTGGTATCATCTTCTGTCTCTTCCCTCCTCAGCTAAAATTCTTGAAAAGGTCATCTCCATTAGGTGTCTCTATTTCTGCTCACTCACTTCTAAATTCTGTGTATTCACACGTCATCATCTGAATGAAATTGCTTCTTCCAAAGGTACCAATGATCTAATTGCTCAGTCTAATGGCCTTTTCTCAATAAACATCTGTGACCTCTGTTGTATTTAACGACATTTCCTCCTCCTTGGATATACTCTTCTTTCAGGGTTTTTGTGATATTTCTCTCTTCTAGTTCCCCTCCTACTTGAGTCACTGCTCTTTCCCAGTGTCCTTTGCTAGATCTTCATCAAAGTGACATCACTGACTGTAGGTTTGCCCTCAGGGCTTTGTTCTGGGCCTTTTCCTCTTTTCTCTCTACACTCTGTCACTTGGTAACCTCCTCTGGCATGAATTCAATGACCATCTCTATGCCAAATGACTAGTCTCTCTCCTGAGCTCCAGTCCCGAGTCACCAATTTCTTATTGAATCTTTCAAACCTCATGTCCAAAAGGCATCTCAAACTTCACTGTCTACAACAAAACTGAAAAATCATCTTTCCCCCTAAACATATCTACTTCCACTCACTCATGCTCACAACCTCAAAGTCATCTGAGAGTCCTTGATCTTACTCACCTCACATGTTCAGACAGTTATCTTACAACCTATCAGACTGGCTAAAACGATAGATGCCGTTCAATAGGGGAAGGGCTAAACAAGTTGTGGAGGAAGATGCTATCTTCCTCCAGAGAAAGAGATGACAAATAGAAATATGTATGGTATGGTTTTTACATATATGTATATGTGTATATATGTGTTTATAGATATGTATGTACATGCATATATTCACATTTAATTGTAGCCTTCCCTAGAGCAGGGTGGGGAAGGAGGGGTGGAGAAAAAAAATTAAGAAGTGCACAGAACAAAAGAAATCTCAGAAGTAAGCACAGAAAAGCTAGATAGCTTTGAAAATAATGTGTAGTATTTATTACATGGGTTTTAAAAAGGAAACAGTTTGAAATGGAAATTTATTGTTTTATATTGAATCCTCTCATGTTCTGCTGTGTACATGGAAATGCTCTTTTTTTCTTTTCTCGTTTTGTATTTTTTTTAAATGAATTTTAAAAAACCACATCCAGACAGTTGCAAATCTTGTCATTTCTCCCTCTACAACATTTCTCCTTTATGTCCCCTTTTCTCTATTTGCACAACCACCACTTTCCTGGGACAGGCCTTCATCAGCCCTGGGCCAGATTATTGTGACAGCCTCCTAACTGGTCTTCCTGCCTCTAATCTCTTCCTACTCCAATTTATCCTTTACTCATTGATCAAAGTGACTTTCCTAAATTGTAAGTCTGGTCACTCATCTTAGGAGCACAATCTGTCATACACAGGCTAGGCTGCTTTTTCTTAAAAAGTATGGAAAGCATCCTTGAGAATTAATTGGTACAGAATAGGTTGGGCTAAGTTTCATGCCTGGAATGTACATGACCCCTCTTTTCTTCTTCTTAGAATTCTTGTTTACCTTTAAGACTTAGACCTTCTTTTGTTTTCTAATGTTTTATATTTTATCTTTTCCAATTACATGTAAAAACAATTTTTAACATTTTTTTTAAATTTTGAGTTCCAAATTCTTTCCCTCCCTTCCTCCTTGAGAAGGCAAGCAAAATGATATAGACTATATATGTGCAGTCATGCAAAATATATTTCCACATTAGCTGTGTTTTTTGAAAGAAAACACAGACCCCCCCCCAAAAAAAACCAAACTAAAACAAACCAAGATAAATAAAGTTAAAAAAAAAGTCCACTTCAATCTGCGTTTGGATTCTGTCAGTTCTTTCTCTGGAGGTGAATGGCATTTTTCATCATAAGTCCTCCAGAATTGTCTTGGATCATTCATTGTATTTCTATTAGCTCACCTTTTATAGAAAAAACTTTCCTGGTTTCTCCAGCCATTAATATCTTCCCTTCTCAAGTCAACTTGTGTTTACATTGTATGTATCGTGTGTGTGTGTGTGTGTGTGTGTATGTATCTACATCTACATGTTATCTTCCCATCTGAATATAAGCCACTTGAAGGCAGGGAGTGATTTGCTTTTGTATTTGTATGCCAAAAACAGCATAGTGCCTGGCACATAAAGTAACTTGTTGATTAACTGACACAGAAGTAGACAGTGCTATACCCAGTAGGTGCTTAATGATTGTTGAATGAATGAAAAGTTATTTCTGTCCTCAGGTTTGCTGCCCCAGAAGTATTTTCACCCACTGGGCCATATGAAGGTTGATCACCTGTTACCTTGTGACCTCTGCTGCATGTTGGAACTTGGGAACATAAATTTGCCTCTTCCTCCAGAGGCCAGCATAGTTAAGGAAGATCTATCAGGCACATTCCCATTTGTCATTCAACAGGGCTCTTCTGTCTGCTGCTGTTGCTGATTGCTGAATATACAGCCATGATGATGATAATAAAATACCACTGGAAGCTATGATTCAGTGCATTCTGGGAGCTCATCCTTTCTGACTTGCCTGGCTAGATTCCCCTGGCCTAGAGATCCTGTTGGTATCTGATGTGGGTATTTAGCCAGACTGAGAAGTTGTCCTGATATATCTCTTTCCAATGTCAATAGATTGGTTTCATTCCAGAACCTCCTGGGTGAAGACCCCCACCCCCCACCTCCATCTTGCCTCTATTAAACATAGTTTAATAACTCCTTTTTAAAAAATAAGAAATTTTGTTGATGACTTTATTTCAACACCATAGTCATTTCTACCCTTAGTTATAAGTCCTTCCTTCTATAAGTCCTTAGTTCTTCCACCACGGTCATATTTCCTCTTCTACTCCCAATACTAATGTGCCTTCCTTCGTAACCAAGAAAAACAGTTGTGTAAAGCCTGCTGACTCAGAGACCTTGTGTGCATTTGACACTCCACACCTGTCTGACTCACTTTTCTATTGAAAACATGCCAGTGCGTTTTCTTATCTTTTCTCCAGGAATGTTGTGTTCAATTGTTTAGTTGTGTCAGACTCTTCATCACCCAGTGGACCAGACTGTCTATAGGGGTTTTCTTGGCAAAGATACTTTGGAGTGGCTTGCCATTTCTTTCTCTAGTGGATTAGAGCAAACAGGGGTTAAGTGACTTGCCCAGGGCCACACAGCTAGTAAGTGTCTGAAGCTGGATTTGAACTCCAGGCTCAGTGCTCTATCCACTGAGTCATCTACCTGCTTCTTTTCCTGGGATGAGATCAGTCATTTCTGCATTAGGCTTCATTTTAGGGTTAATTTTGTTTATATTATCATAGTCGTTTGATGTGTTATATATAAAGGGTCTAATATTCCAAGTGAAAGATGTCATGATTGCTAGAATCTTGGAGTTGCAAGGGAATTTGGAAGTTCACCTGATCCAACTCCCTTACTGGTCTGCAGGATAGAGTGACAAGGTGGGGCTTGAATGTAGGTCATCCATGAAATGAGCCTAGTTCGCCTAGTGGATATTGTCCTGGCCTTGGAGCCAATACTTGGATTCAAATCCTACCTTTTACGGGCAGTTGAGGGATGTCATATTACACAGAATCCTGGGCCTGGAGTCAGGAAGACTCATTTTCCTGAATTCAAACCTGGTGTCAAGAAACTAGCTGGGTGACCCTAGGCAAGTCACTTCACCCTGTTTGCCTCAGTTTCCTCATCTGTAAAATGAGCTAGAAAAAGAAATGGCAAACCACTCCAGTATCTTTGTCAAAAAAACCCCAAATGGGGTCACAAACACACAACTGAAACGAATGAACAACAGCTCTGTGACCCTGGAAAATGCAATATTTTGGGCCCCAATTTCCTCATCCATAAAATGATAGGGGTTGAACTCCATGGTCTCCAAGTCCACAATCCTGTGACTTTGTAAGTCTTTAGTCAAGTATTCCTGGAGGTCATTTCAATTCAATTTATTTTTTAAATATTTTTATTTTTTAGTGAGGCAATCGGGGTTAAGTGACTTGCCCAGGGTCACACAGCTAGTAAGTGTCAAAGTGTCTGAGGTCACATTTGAACTCAGGTCCTTCTGACTCCAAGGCTGTTCAATGCAATTTAGAAAGCGTTTATTAAGTGCCTACTATGTGCTAGGCAATAGTGATACAAAGACAAAAATGAAATGGTCCCTATTCTTTCAAGGAAATTCCATTCTACTCAGGGCATTCATGTAAAGGAAATACAAAATATCTACTAAGTAAACACAAAGTAATTTAAGCTTGGGCAGGAGACCAACAAAGAGCAGAAATCTGTAATGGCAAGCTTGAGCTGGAGGGAGGAGAAAAGGGAAAAGCACAGATGTTTATTAAGTGCCTACCATGTGTCAGGCAAAGAGCTTTACAAATATTATGTCATTTGAGCCTCATGTCAACCCTGTGAGATAAGTGCTGTTATTATCCCCATTTAACAGTTGAGGAAACTGAGGCAGATAGAGGGTTAAGTGACTTACCCAGGGTCACACAGTTAGGAAGTATCTGAGGCTAAGCCTTTGGGTTGATGGTGGTCAAGCAATTCACAAGGCTCTCACAACCTGGCCCCTTTCTCACACTTTACTCCCCTCCAGGAATTCTGTGGTCCAGCAATACAGGCCCATTTAGTGTTCCTTCCACAAGACATTCCATCCCTTGTCTTTGCACGGGCAGTTCAGTTCCTCATTCCTGGAAGGCTCTCTGTTCTCACCTCCTCCTCTAGATATCCCAGGTTCTCTCAAGTTTCAGCTCCAGCACCACCTTCTGCAGGAGCCCCTTCCTCGTCTTCCCCAGCGGCTCCTCTTGCTATCTCTCTTTACTATTTCTCCAGCTTATTTGTGCTTATTCACTTGCCCATTGTTAGGGAGGGTAGGTCCCATTTTTGCCTCTTTTTGTATCCTTAGCTCCTAGCCCTGTGTCCCGCACTTAATATTATTGCTCAGTTGTTTCTGACTCTTAGAGACTCCGTTTGGAGTTTTCTTGGCAAAGACACAGGAGTGGTTTGCTATTTTCTTTTCTAGTTCATTTTACAGTTGAGGAAACTGAGGCAAACAGGGTGAAGTGACTTGCCCAGGGTCACACAGCTAGATCTGAACTCTGAAAGATGAATCTTCTTGACTCCAGGCCCTGCACTCTATCCATGTCACCACCTAGCTGTCCTGGCAGTAATAGGAGCTTAAGAAATTGATTAATTAAATCAATAAATGAATCAATTGATTTCTGGAAAGCTTTAAGGTTTGCAAAGCACTTTCCATATGTTATCTCATTTGATTCTCTCAGCAACCCTGTGAGGTAGGAGCTCCTATTATCCCCATTTTACAGAAAAAACAACTTCGGCACAGAGGAGTTAAAAGACTTGCCCATGGACACCTAGCTAGGGAGTGTGTGAGGGCCAAGAAGCCTTTGAGATGAGCCATCACGATTCCAGAGAAGGAACAGTCCCTGCCTTCAAAGGGCTTATTTTTTAACCAGGGATACATGTTTACACGTCAGTGAATACAAACTCTCTACAAAGTAGTCCTGCCAAGAAGTGAGGGGGGAGGGGCCTTTGCATGTTCTTCGGGCGTTCCCTCCCGTTCTTCATGGAAGAGTCCACAAGCCCGGTCTCCCCCCTTCCATTCCTCCTCCAATGGAACGTGCCGGCTTCCCGGCGGCGGAAGGAAGGGGGCAGGTAGATATTCCAGGTAAGACAAATCGCTCCCCGATCGCCGTGGCCAGGGAGGAAGCCCTGGCAATCCAGGGGCGTGACTGAGGAATTGAGCGTGCCTGGAGCCTGCGTGCCGGGCGTGCTCGCCGAGGGTTTTGCGCCTGCGCGATGCTCGGCGGTCCCTTTCTGCCTCCACGATCGCCATGGCGCCCGTGGTTAGTATCGCGCTCCGTGCGCGGCCTTCCCCGCGCGGCCGCCCCGCGCTCTCTCCTGGGCTCCGGGGGCTCCGGTCCGACCCAAGCCCGGGCCGGGTGATGGGTGGGGATGGGGATCGGGGCATGGCCAAGCCACCGCCGCCGCCGCTTCCTCCTCTTTGGCGGGACCCGGCTGCTGCACGCTGCTTGGGGAGGAGGCCGAGGCCGGGGCCTGGCGCCCACAGGGGTTCTGGGCGGCTTTGGGGGCCGCTGCACGCAGGCGCCGTGTCGGGTCTGGCCCGATGGGGCTCCTCTGGAGCTGGGGCTGCCTGCGTCTCACGCTCGGTCTGCTGCCCCGGGTGTGGCCCGGGGGGCGCGCGGGCGGACCGGCCTCAGCTTGCGCTTCCTGGGCCTCAGTTTACCTTTTCGTAAGCCGGGGGTCGGGAAGCCGGCGGTTGCGTCCTGGGCACGTCTTGTGGCCGCCGTCCTGGCACCTTCTGTGCGAGTTGTAGGGCTGGACTTGGGGTTCTGAGGTTCCCAAGCACTCTCCTGGCGGGTTTCTGGGCGGGTCACCGAACTTCTCTGAGCCTCTGTTTCCCTCTCTGCAAAATGGGGATAATAACTTCTTCCACGGCGGCGCTCGTTTTTAGGGATGGGACGAGGTTTTGCAAACTGGAAAGCATGTGAAGAAACGAGTTTTTGTCGGTCCTGGACTTGAAGCTTATGTGGCTTCTTCTGACCTTAGTTTATTAAGGGGTTTGCAATTTGGCCCCACCTTTGTGACCAATAAATGAACCCTGGTGTGGTTAGAGAACGTGCCTGGAAGCCAGGAAGAGGTAGGTTCAAGTCCCACGTCGTGACCCTGAGCAGGACTGAGTTGCAGCCCTACCTGCATCGTTAGGTGGGATTTCCTCAGCCTTTCCCCGTCCCTTTTGGCTAATCTAGTATCTTCCTCCCTTCCCTCTATTGTGGATAATAAACCAGAATTCCTCCTTCAGACTTTAGGAACGCTTTGTGTATCCCTGGGAACGTTGCCTTGCTTTTCGGTGCTTGTGTTTTAACCTGTAAGCTTCTTGAGGGCAGGGACTATGTTTTGGGCAAATTGTGCATCTCTCCCAGAGTCCAGCACAGATTTGATGAGCGAATGAACACATGTAGTCGACTTTTCTTTGGAAACTAGTGACTGGAGAGGTTAAATTTCTTGTTGGTAGGATCTCTAGTACTTTAATATTAATACCCTCCTAGACTAAGTAGAGTAGTAAGGCTCAACTGCTTTTTGATTGGAAATTTTAAAAGAAAATCATTAGGTTTGTCATGACTGCAGCAATGAAGAGTTGATGGGTACAAGGCATGGGCCTTCCAACTCTTGGTTCCAGTCTTTACTTCTATCACTTAATGGTCATGGACAGGCAAGGCACTTACCCTCTCCTATCTTGTTTTTTCCTCTGTAAATCTAATGGGGATTTGGAGAGGCCCCTTCCAATTCTTTAACATTTTGTGATTCTAAAAGAGGGTCTCTAAGCACTCTGACTAAATGTCGTTGAGGAGCAGCCTAATTTTATGAAGAGTGTCATCCTCTTTTCTCTAACCTGATCTCTAAAAGGAAGATAATAACACCTCCTACTTCCCAAGGTGGTAGTGAGGGTCACTTGAGATAATAACTGTGAAGCGCTTAGTACAGTCCTGGGCACAAAGTAATCGCTGCAGAAATATTAGCTGTTGTTATTGTAGGGAGCTTAGGGAAAGAATTTTTCCGTAGTTTTTTTTTTTCCGTAGTCTTTCAAGCATAAGGTAACCTTGCTAAATTTCTACTTGGAATGTTTAAAAAGTTGAGTAACTAGAGTGTGTATGGGGGTGGGGGTATATGCAATACTATTTATTATTGGTTGCTTAGGGGACTCCTGGTCAAAGATTAACCCCATTTAAAAAGCAGACTGTCTCTAAGAAGGGTATTAAGAGAGAAAAACTATAAAACTATAATCTACTTTTCAGTTGCAAAATTGTTCAGTACCTACTATGTGCAAGTCACTGGAGATTGAAAGATGAAGACAGGATAGTCCCTGCCCTTTAGGGGGTTATAACCAAGTGGGATTGGTGAGTTGGGGGACAGAACCAGATAGACATCCAATAGCCACATTAGGAAATTATTACCTATATGAGAGAAGTTGAACAATGGCCAGATTCACGGAGGGAGAGATCTCTTTTAGTTCAGGGGATGTGGGAAGTTTTCATGGGCAGTGGGGAGACAGCAGTAGGTTGCTGCAACCTCAGAACTCCATCACATAGCTAGGAAAGAAGCAAGAAAGCAGCCATAGTCATGAGGTCTTAGAAATAACACTGTCCCACAACTCAGCATTCAAGGTGTACAGAATAAAAGTACAGTTAGAAGTTCAAGAATGGTTTGACTAAATCCAGCACATATTTCCATGCCAGGGAGTTTTTAGGCCATCAGCCTCTTGGTAAGAAGTAACCCTCCTCTTTTACAGAGTGTCAGAACTTTAGACTGGAAGAACCAGTCACTGCTTGACTCTTTTAAAGTTCAAAGTTTTTGGAATTTGCTTCCCCCCTACCTCCAAGTATGTATTTGAAAGTTAGCCACTTACAGACTGTATTTATGTTTTTCTGTAGAAGAAATCTATGATGAAGGGCGGCAAAAAAAAGAAGCAAGTCCTTAAGTTTACCCTGGATTGTACCCATCCTGTGGAAGATGGGATTATGGATGCAGCTAATTTCGTAAGTTATTTTCCTGACGCTATTCATTACTTAAACTATAATAAACTTTTCCCTTAGTATGTAAGTATAGGTTTGGGTTGCATTCTGGAAATGACTTAAGAAGCAGCAAGTATCTTAATGACCAAGCAAATTTATTTTTTTTAAAGACAGGAAACAAGGTATTGAAGTAGCTAATTTCTGGACTTGAGTTGTCTGGAAATGATGGCTTGGAGGTATTAGTATCTCAGCTATGGAGACAAAGTGGATAAGGGCTTGGAGTCAGGGACACTTATCTTCCTGAGTTCAAATCTGGCCTCGGACATTTACTAACGGGGTGCCCTGGGCAAGTCACCTAACCCTGTTTGCCTCAGTTTCCTCATCTGTAAAATGAACTAGAGAAGGACATGGCAAACCACTCCAGTGTCTTTGTCGAGAAAACCCCAAGTGGGGTCAGACATGACTGAAAAACGACTGAACATGGAGACGCTGTGTGAACTAGCCTTAGGAGAGTTCACTGTTTTTGGTGATTTGGAGCGCATTTTGATATCTTCTGAATTAAAATACTACTGCCATCTTCGGTTATAGTTCTTCTGACTTCTTTTTGAGCTAGTTTCTTTCAGGTATTTATTATATCTCTGCTGTGCTCTTTCCTCCTTTTCCCCATGGAAACTTAGACAAATGAAATCCATGCAGAAATTAATCCATTTCTGCTTTGTTAGATTGCTAGTCAGTTCCTTGGTCTCTCTTTGCTTTCTGCACCCTCTGGTGAGGAGAGTTCACACATACACTGTATGGAGGAAACTCCCAAATATCCTTTCCTCTTAAATGTCCTTTTTTATCCTTACCTCACCATCAATCTCAGGGAAGTCAACTAGTGTTAAAATGAAAACTTTTACAACAGAAGTATTTGTTTAAAAAAAAAAGATTCCTAATCTCTACCTGTAGGCTTACCTATTTTTAAGTAATACTTTATAGAACACAGTTGTATAGTTTCTTGTAATTTGTAGAATGTCTTTGTTGAGAAGTTGAGTTGAGAACCCATTTCATCCAGCCCATACCAGAACAAAAATCTCTACCCTGTTCAGACAAGTGGTCATCCAGTCTTGTTTTGAAGACTTACAGTGAGGGAAACAGTGGTTGCCTGGGTTTAAATCCTGACTCTGCCAGTTATTGCTTTTGTAACCTTGGGCAAGCCACTAGCTCCCAGATTGGGGGGTGGAGAGCCTGGGGCCTCTGAGACCAGTGTGGTGTGGCCCTTTGATTCATTCCAAACTTCACAGATCCTTCTGTTCACACTTGAGGACCTAGAGGGCCACATGTGGCCTCGAGGCCCCAGGTTCCCCACCCCTGCCCTAGGAGCTTCTGTTTTGTCAACTGTCAAATGAGGGAATCCAGCTAGAAGAATTAAGATTCCTTTCAGTTCTGAATATTTGACCTATTTCAATAGGATCTTTGTAGACAGTCCGTTCCATTTTTAGGCCTAATTGTTAGGAATGTTTTCTTTTATCTCCAGCTGAAACCTGCCTTCTCTGCTGCCCTTCTCCTTACCCTCAGTCCTTCTATCGCCCCATCACATCACACCCAGTTGTTTCTGGTTGTGCCTTCTGGGGTCATGAAGAACAAGCAGTTTCCTTTTTCCAGGATGCATTCCAGCTGGTCCTTGCTGCTCTTGCGTGGCAATACATAAATTTTTCCCTGGTGAATTCTGTCACACTCCACTGAGGCAGTGCTCTGTCTGTCCTTCTCTCCCTACCCCTCTCCACATTCTCAGCAGAAGTCCTTGCATCCATCAGCGTCCTCTTTCCTCTGTTGTTCCTCAGAAGCTCTCTTTGCCTTTCTCTGATTTTCCCCTTTTACTCTGGTCTCTGATGGAATGTTCTTTCCCCTTGTTGAGATCAACCCTTTCACTTGTACTTTTGCTCCTTCTTTCCCTGAATCACTCATTTGCTTATTTTTTGTCTTTATCCCTTGGCTTTTTCCTTTCTCCAGACACGACCTGGTCTTCCCCATACTTGAGAAGACTTTGCTTGATTGCCAAATTCCTATGAAGGCCTGTCCTCTTTGCCTCTATTTCCTTACCTTCTTTCTTAATTACTTACAGTCTGACTTCCCATCCCACCACTTGACTAAAACTGCTTTCTCTAATAACCTTTTCTCAATCCTCATTTTACTTGACATAGCTGTAGTTTTTGTCACTGTTGACCATTTTCTTTTCCCTGGACTTTTGTGATACTGCTCTTTTTTGCCTCTCCTATGGGTTTGTATTATTATCCTTCTGGATGTCCGTCTGTTCCCCCCCCACCCCCCCACAATTATCTTTCTGTACTCTCAGTGTTCACATTAGCTCCCACATATTCAGTAGTTACTCTATATAGTCGATTCCCTAATCTATACATCTAGCCTTATTTTTTTCTTACACTCCAGTCTCGGGGCAGCTAGGTGGCACAGTGGATAGAGCACTGGCCCTGAAGTCAGGAGGACCTGAGTTCAAATGTGGCCTCAGACCAAACACTTGACACTCACTAGCTGTGTCACCCTGGGCAAGTCACTTAACCCCAATTGCCTAAAAAAAAAACCAAAACAAAACCCTACACTCCAGTCTTGAATTACTACCTGCCTGTTGCATAAGTTCACCTGTGCAGGGATTTTGACTATTAATAACTCAAAATCGATGTATCTAAAACAAGATATTACATTTCTTCCTAAACCCATCTGTCCCCCTGATTTTCCTGTTTTCTTTTTGAAGTACCACGATTCTTTAAATGACCTCAAGTTTACAACCCAGAATTGTCCCAAACTCTTCCTTCATCCTTCATCTCCCTTCCCTATCCTCAGTTCTCATCCTGTCAATTGACAAGCTCCCCAACATTTCCCAGGTCTGTCCTTTCTCTGCTCCCACAGGCTCTGCTTAGTTCAGGGCATCATCTCACTTGCTTGGATTACTGTATTGGCCACGTGTTTGGTCTGTCTCCTTCAGCCTCTTCCCTGCTTCAGGCCATCTTGTACACAAATGCCCCCTGCATATTCCTGTAACAGACCTCACCATGTTCCTTTCTACCCATCTCCCCCGCGTAATTTGAAAACCCTCGGGGCAGCTAGGTGGCGCAGTGGATAGAGCACCAGCCTTGAAATCAGGAGTACCTGAGTTCAAATCTGACCTCAGACCAAACACTTGACACTTACTAGCTGTGTGACCCTGGGCAAGTCACTTAACCCCAATTGCCTAAAAACAAAAAAAAAAGAAAACCCTCATGGACTTCTTGTTGCCTCTAGGAAAAAACCCAAACTACTCAGCTCTTCAGCCCACCAAAATTCAACCCTAACCTGTCTTTCTAGACTTATTTTCTGTCACTTCCCTTTACATACATTCTATTCAGAATGGCCCGTCAGCTGTTCCCCTTATGCAGTACTCCATCTGTGACCGCCATATTTTTGTACAGCCTGCCCCCATTCCTGCAGTGCACTCTCCCATCAGCTGGGAGGCTCAGTGGCTGGAGTGCTGGGCCTGGAGTCAGAATAACTGGGGTTCAAATCAAGCCTCAGACACTTGTTAGCTGTGTGACCCTGGGCAAGTCACTTAACCTCTGCCTCTTTGTCTGTATGATGGGGATGCATCTATCTTCTAAGGTTGTTGTGAGGATCAAATGAGGTAATACTTGTAAAGAGGCTTAGCACTGTGCCTGTCATGTAGTAGATGCTTAATAAATACTTGTTTCTTTCCTCCCTTCCTCCTTCCCTCTCTCCCCTGCCTCTGAGAATCCCTAGCTGTCTTCAAAGGACAATTCAGTTTCCTATCACAGGTCTTTCTTGATTCCCCCCCCCCAGTTGCTAATACTTTCTCCTTCTTACTTTGTATTACTTGATAGATACTTGATATTTCTTTGTGTGCATGTAGTCCTGTTGTCTTCCTTCTTGGCAGAGGTGATGAGGGCGTTCCAGGCACATCAGTGCACTCTCTACTGCTTGGCCTCTGTCCTGAGCTTCTGTTGATGCATTTTTGACCACATGTCCCACTTTTTAGTTTGTTTTTTGTTTTGTTTTTGGGTGAGGCAGTTGGGGTTAAGTGACTTGCCCAGGGTCACACAGCTAGTGTCAAGTGTTTGGTCTGAGGCCAGATTTGAACTCAGGTCCTCCTGACTCCAGGGCCGGTGCTCTATCTACTGTGCCACCTAGCTGCCCCTAACATATCCCACTTTTGATTCCTATTGTGCTTACAATCCATTGAACCCCCAGATTTTTTCAGATGAATGATAGACACAGCCACACTTACCCTATCTTTTATTTGTGAAGTTGATTTTTAAAATCCAAGTGTAAGATGTCTGCACCCTGGCCTGTTGAACCCTTTGTGGTGCGTGCCGCTCTCTTATCACTTCTTGTGTTTAACTGAGCCCTTGAGCTGCGTGTCATCTGTTAGTGTGATGAGCATCATTTAAATCACTGATAAGAACAATACATGGCATATAGCCAGAGACGTACGTGTCCTGAAGATAGTCCTAGATGCTAGAGATCCATGGAGATATCAAACTATTAATGGCCATTCCTTGGTCCAGCCCTTCAGCCCAGTACTTGTACTATGGTTTAACCTTCGTCTTTCTACCCAGAACATGAAGGTAACACAGGGAACTTTAGCAAATGCTTTCCCGAAATCTGTCGTTCTTTATGTTCCAGTCTAGTAAGAGAAACTTTGGCATGACCTGCTCCTGGTGAAACTGGCTGCTCTCTCCTTTTTAGAAGCCTGTTGACAAGTGGTGATGTTTCAGGATTTGACCTGGAATCAATGATACTTTGCAGGGTCCAGTCTCTCTTATTTTTTGGTAATTAGAACAACCTATGCTTTTTTTCTACCTGACCATGGTTTGAGAATCACATCTCTTTGTAATTTCCTAGGATGGGGGTGGAGTTAGATGACTTGAACTTACTATTGTGGTGTGATTGATACAGTTTTTTTTTCTATCTCTTTACTTATGTAATCAACTTTGTTAACTATTTTTGTTCTGGCTGTTCTCTTTGGCAGAGAAAATAGGAGTGAAGTAAGAGCTGAGCACGTTTTTCTTGTCTCTGTTCTGTCCATCTTTATCTGTGGTTTCATCTCTCTTTGATCCTCTTTTTCTGCCACAGTAGTTTATAAAACAAAATGCTCCTTTTTGTTGGCACATGGGCCTTAATGTACCAGGACCATTTTCCTTTCTTTTTGTTTGTTTGGTTTGATTGTTTTTCCTGGTGAGGCAGTCGGGGTTAAGTGACTTGCCCAGGGTCATACAGCTGGAAAGTGTCAAGTGTCTGAAGCTGGATTTGAGCTCAGGTCCTCTTGACTCCAGAGCCAGAGCTCTGTCCACTGCGCCACCTAGCTCTGCCCTAGGACCATCTTCCCTTGGCAACTGCAATAGTTCGTTTTACTCACTTCCAATTTACACACTTCCTAGAGGACCTGATCAAGGATTCATCTGTTTCCTTCATCGTTTTGGATTCACCTATGTCCTTGCCTTGCTTTCAGGTTCTCATGTCATTTAAAAAATAGAGGTAGTTGATCAAAAATAACTTGTGTACCCACAGCATTCTCAGCCACTCCCTTCTCTGATTATTTTTCTTTTTGTTTATAACTTGTGATGATAAAATAAAAAAGTATTTCTAAAGTACTTTGCATGCCTTAAAGTGCTATATTAAAGCTACCTAGTATTATTTGAACTGCTGATATTCTTCTTGAACATCATATTGCTTCCACCCACATTACCTCCTTGTTGTAGACAGTTTGAAATTCTAGTGTTCACAGCCCTTTCTCACATGACCTGGTGGTTTTGCTTGAACTCCATCCCATTGTCTTCCATCGTGATTACTGCTTTCCATCCAGCCTGGTGATTCCTTTAACCCTTGCCCCCTGAATGGCATGTTGTTTGCTGGTCCCCATTTTAAGCTCAGTGGTATTCTGATATTTCAATGCCCTCACTACCTAGTGTGTCCTGTACTGTATCATTTTGTCCAAGTTGACTTGTAAATGATGATTGCTTTTCTTTGTTGTCATGAAAGATCACACCTTCCATTTCTTCTGTATCTCTTCTTGTCAGTTCCCCTGACAAGCAGATCATGAGCCCCAACTCTCAGGATGCACGGACTTCTTTAAACTTTTTAGCAGGGCCATATGTGCACATAGGTGTGAGGCACTGAGTAGAGACTGACAGTGCTGGCTTCATGTTCAGGTTAGGTTTTAATTGCAGATCTCCTTGTCATTAATGGCCCTCATCAGTGTTTGTGGTAGTGGCCTGGTGGTGCTTCCCTTCTAACTTCTCAGTGTCCTTCTCCTTCCACACCTCCTAGGAGGTGAAAACATAATCCTGATGGAAGAGTCAAGAGTAATCTCAGTGCCATTGGTTTTGGTATTTTAGCTACAAATTATACCAAAAGTTATAACTTCAGGTTTGTTTTGTAAATATGCCTTTATGGCCATAATTGTACTGTTTGCGTCCTGGATTTTGGAAGTTCTAGGACTTCATCTGATTACTGATAGTCACTGTTATTTTGGAAAAAACCAGGAGCATCCCAGTTCCCTTGTGAATGTGTTTTCCTTGCATTTAGAGTCTAGAGAAAGAGCTGAAATGGTAAGTCCTCAGGGTGAGCCTGCAGTGTGTGGCCAGGCAGCCTCCTCAGGCCCTCTCTCATTTTTACAGGAGCAGTTTTTGCAAGAACGAATCAAAGTGAACGGAAAGGCTGGCAACCTCGGTGGCGGAGTCGTAACCATTGAGAGAAGCAAGAGTAAGATAACCGTGACGTCAGAGGTGCCATTTTCTAAAAGGTGAGAGGGCGAGTGATAGTGGAGGAAGTGAGAAAGTGACACCTAGAAGCGGGCAGGCCTCATGTTCCCCTGCACAGCTCAGTGGTGCTGTGGGAGAGGAAGTACTTTGCCAAAACGGTAAATGGCTTTATGATTGGGTGAAAATAAACAGCAGCCACAGTGGTGGGGTAAGAGGAGACAGCCTGCCTTGGACTTTTCCAGTCTCCCATGAGCACTTCATCTCAGATGTGCAAAATGGAGCTCTTGCACCTTGGTGCTGACCTCATTGGGTTTGTAAAGGCGACTCTAGACAAAGAGGAAGGGGCATGGCAGCTTTGGGGAGGTAGGGAGACTTGTAGATACACATGGTCTCTTCTGGGGAGCTTGGGAAAATCTTAGAGCTACTAGCTGCCCTTTTTAGCACTTTTCATTGGAAATGAAACCTTTCCTTGAAGTGTTTCAGGCTAAATTGGGGTGTTAGGATTTATCTTTAATCCTTAAACTGAATCTCAGTGATAAGTTTGCCCTGAGTCTAATCACATGGAGCTGGTGTTAACGGGAGCCTTAAAGGGACTAGGGCACAGGAATTTTAAAATGTATCTTCCTATTTGATGCCTCCCAAAGTGTCTTGTCTCCCAGGTGAAAGTAACATTTGTTTTTGTTGTTTTGGGAGCATCAGTTACTTGGTTTCATTGGGTTGATATTTTCTTTCTGAATGATAAGTAGGAAGGTCTTGAATTTGCTTTCATCTCCAGCTTCCGTCAGGCTAACGGTTTTCCTTTTTACTCAAATAAAATCAGCTGCCCATCTGGAGTCAGGGCCTCCCCTGTGTTTGTTCTGAAAGCACAGTACATAGAAGCACGGAGCCTGAGGAAATGGCAAGGCTTCTTGTCCCCCTGCCCTGCTTCTGGGCTGGTGGTACAAAAATTCTCTTCCACAGTGGTGGATATGCAGTGTGTCTCTTCAGTGCTCTGAGACTGTCAGGGAGAGAATTTTAACAACCTCCCTTTGCTACAAGCAAGTTTCCCTGTATATCTAACCTGATTCCTCCTCCATTTTAAACCCGTTTCAGCTTGTTTCTGTCCTTAATGGAGAAGGAGGGAAAGTCATTAATAGTAGCCAGGTCCACACACTCTTGGTCTTTTCTTGCATTCTTTTTTTTCTCTTAGTAACCATCTCAATTTCTTGAAACATCTTTTTCGTTTTCTAACCCTTTTATCATTCCTTCCTGCCCCCTCTCTTAGAGTACAGGAAGAGCTTTGCCAGTATGTAGAAGGTAGCAGCAAGAGTATATGTAGCAGTGAAAAGCAGTACCTTGGAGTTACTTTTTGCCTTTTCAACGTTTCCAATAAGGAGCTTAATTGGGTGATAGAGTAACCTTTTACAAAATTTTTAGATTTCTTGGCTCAGTGTGAGTTTTCTTTTTCACCTTCTTTTGGGAAAATCCTTTATTCCAGTGACCTTTGGGGACTTAACATATTTAAGGAGCTGTCATCAAACAATAAGGGACCCCTGGCCAAGGTCCAGAGTGGAAACTGGAAGTCACATCACTAGATTCCTCATTAAAATGGCTGCAGATCCTTTTTGCATTGTAATGGTTGGCATTTTGCAGTTGGACATAGAAAGCCGGTTACTACCTTTAAGGAGACTGTAACTTCTAAGACAAGATAAACAAACACCAGGTGTATGCAGAGTGAGTGGTAGTGACTTATTTGGCCACTGTCAGAACGAAAACCAATTGAACCTCCAAATAAATGAACTCCTGAGAGATGGAGTATTATGCCAGGGCAATGGCCTTGAGAGGATCTGTATATGATTCTGTTTAGGAGATGGCTCAAATAGTGTTGACTCTTTTGCAAGAAGATTGACAGTAAGGGCAATGAGCTATATCACTTGGAGCTCTTTGGAAAACAGGGTGATATATAAATTAAAGACATTAACATTGGGTATGTGCCCATCAGCTTGAGACCATGATGTCTCCTTTCCACAGTCTCTAAAAGCTATATAATAGTTATTCCCTGTTAGATGGACTACCCTTGTGTCTCTTTAGTCTTATTTCTGGTGCTAATTGAACTGCCAGTACCCTGGTTGAGGTCTCCTGGTGCTCAGGTCCGGTTTTGGCCCTCTGCTTTCCATGCAAGGTGGGCCAGATGTCAAGATGTAGGCCTGGGTGTTGGCCCATGTGGTGAGTGTGGTGATGAAGGGGAGGGCTGCCACAGAGCCCTTGCCTGCCTCTTGTGTGACCTGCTGTGCGGCCTAGTCACCAAGCATCCTCTCTCTGCAGGTATTTGAAGTACCTGACAAAGAAATACTTAAAGAAGAACAACCTTCGGGATTGGCTGCGGGTGGTGGCCAACAGCAAGGAGAGTTATGAATTACGGTACTTCCAGATCAACCAGGATGAAGAGGAGGAAGAGGAGGAGGATTAAACCCTCTTGGGTCTGGAAATGTTTTGTATATGGTCTTGAATAAAACTTGAACCAAAGTGGTGGTTATCCTTGTCTTTCTGCACTGTGGATTGTACAGGATACTGGAAACAATTGGAAAGGGCTTTGGTTGGGCTGCCGTGCACTCATCAACACTGAGCTGCTTCTGCTTGGGGATTTCAGTTTGGAATGTAACAGTGCCAAATTGGAAGTGGAAAAAAAAAAGTTATTTTCAGGGACCTGATGCAAATTCTGACTGCTTTTAGCAGGTCGACAAGGGCCTTCTGCTTAGAAGGCAGTCAGAGATTTGAGCCCTTCCACTTAGTGACTTTGGAGGAAAGGGTTCCCTCAATTAGTAAGTCTTGTCTGTCTCTTTCCTCAAGGAAATTGATATACAATTGATACAAATCTGGGGGCTTTTAGTTCATTAAAACAAACAAACAACAATTGATTTCCCTTTGAAGCCCTTTAAATCAGATTGGAAACTGTTACTTGAGTAAAAGTACTTACAAAAAAATTCCTCGGGCATTTGGCTGAATTCCCTGTTTTTGATGAAAAATTAGACCTGGACAGGAAGCTGCTTTGAATAGCCCTTTTCCTATCCAAAGTAAAAAGACAGTCCATTATCTTGAATGACAATCTGTCCTGCAGAATTGGGCATGGGGTGTGACAAAAGTATGATTTAAATGGAGTAAGTCTGTACAAGGATATATTAGTCAATAGCCATTGTTGGAAAAATCCTCTTTTTGCTGTGCAGCTGCAGACAGTGGCCTCCAGCAGGGGGAGCCAGAGATAAGGAACAGGCCTGTTTACCCAGCTGTAATGGTGGTCTGCACTGGGTACTGTTGGCCAAAAAGAAAGACTCCATGTCGATAGAATGTGGGAAACTATGAAATGTTATCAGGAAGCAATTCCTACCAGGCTGGTTCTAGAATAAAAATTTCCTAACGGAAATAACCGTGCAAGTTGGCAAACTTGAGCCAATAGAGTAAAGCCTATGTTCCTTGGGAAGGAGACTGAGTCTCTAGTTAGGTTTTCAGTTTGTCACATGACATTAGAAATGGGGAGGGACATAATTAAAATTCTGATGACATTGCAATGGGAGACAGAAGGGCCACTTGGAGATTGACTTTAAGAAGCATTTTTCAGTATTTGGGAGAATAGTTCTGGAGCTGTCTCCTATTCACAGTTAAGGGTGCTTGCATGTGTAACACTCGCAATGCCTGCAGCCCATTTGCCTGGCACAGCAGGGTGGTTGGAGGTGGTGGGCCAGTGGCCAGGAATCAGTTTAGACTAGCTCTAGAATAAGCCCACCTGGGAGGTGTCCAACTTTAGCTCCTGCTTGTGGGTTGAGGTAATCACGTGAGAGCCTGGTATTTGGATTTGAGGAAAATGCCCAGACAAATCCCATTGTTAGTAAATAAATGTCTCCCGAAGAAGAATTGTTTCTGTAGTCCTCCTCTTACCTTAATAGAAGGATTTTCCCAACTTAGGGAGTCATGGGTCTTTCTTTTGAATGGCACAATGATTATATTTGGCTTTGCCACACTTAGTAAATTGCATGAAATGTCAGAATTGAGGTGTGAGAGTATAGCCTGTTCCAGTGACCATCTATCTAAAGAAAGCATTGTCTGCAGATATTTCTAGTGGGGTTGTAAAAACATTCTGGGTTGAAAATTGGCAACCAAGAATTTTTAAAATTAAAGCTCATCCCAGATTTTTAAACTTGTATAAGACCTAAGTTCGTTGATTTTTTTAAAGATGCTTTTTCGAGCTCTTGTAATGAGGCATATTTTATATTAAAGTGGCTAATGTGGCTATGGTTCTTGTGCGAGGACTATTTTTTAAGACCTGACTGCATTTTTTTGCCTTTTGTTTGTTTTTGTTTTTTTTTATATTACAGTCATTTCCCAGCATAATTGGAACCAATTCTATCTTAACAATTTGTGCATTACTCCATTCTGGGATTTAGAGGTCCTGGGGTTCAGATCCTGGTTCTGTCATTTACTGCTTATGTGGCTTTGGGCAAGACATTTAACCTCTCTGTGACCTCAGAGGTCATCTTTTCCCATCCCTTTAAGTTGAAGAAACTGAGCCAGAGAAGTTGTAGCTTGCCTAAGGTTACACAGCCAGTCAGGAGCAAATCTGAGTCCAGAGTGATCCTTCTATAACTCTTAAGTGAGAGAGTTGGGTTTATGGCCTCGGAGGTGCCTTCAGCTCTGAGCCTATGACTCTGTGACCTCTGCTGAGGAGGGGGGTATTTTATCGTTGGGTTTAATCCTGATCACGATTGGTCATTGCAATTCATCTTGAATTTAGCTGTCTCTTCTAGTGTCACTTAAATTTCCTTTGATGCCTTTTGCTTTCCTCCCAGTTATTTCCCCCACCAGTCCCCCTCCAATTGAGCCCTCCCATGTAACAACATTGAAGCAGATACAGTGACCACATCAGTGTAAACTTCAACTCACTTCAACTCGTATTTCCCCAGCTTTCTACTGGGTGGAGGGAAGGGGCTGATGTCAATTCTTCAGCATGTAGATGGGTCTGTTTGGTTTTTGCAGTTAGTTTGCCTTTCAGTATTTTTTGTTTCAGTATTTTTGTAGTCATTGTCGACGTTCTCTCGTTTCTCCTTATCTTTATTCATAACAAGTCTTCCCACGTTTTTAATTCCTTCTATTGGTGATTTCTTATGGCACTGTAATGCTCCATTACGTTCATATGACAGTTCATTCAGTTCCCCAGTAGATGGGCACCCACTCCTGTTTCACAGTCTTTGCTACAGCAGAAATCACAGCTGTAAATATTTTGATGCCTGTGGGACTCTTCCCCCTTGGCTCTGCTTCCTGGGCATATGCCCAGTAGCAGGATCACTGGGTCAGTGGGTAGGGATAGTTTAGTGACTTTCCTTGACTGATTATTTATTGGTCTCTACAGCAACAGAAATTCAGTTCCCTGGAGTTATCCAAGTTATTTCTTATTCAAGTGAGTATGTGATAGCTTATGTCTTTTCTGAAAGTGACATTTGTCCATTATGAGTCAGTGCCTGCCACGTGTTGGACACTTCCTTATTCCCCCAAAAAGGGGGTTGGCTAGGGCTGGTACTAGCACAGTAATTCGGGATAGTGCTTTTGGTTTACTTTCTCTTCAGTGTAGTCGCTTGAACATCGGACTTAGCGGGGTTCCCGGCAGAAAGGCCGGAGGCTCACTTTGGCTGCTAGCACTGATTTGCAGTGTTCTCTGTGGAGCACCCCTGCCTGTGAGAATGAGAATCTGAACTGCTGATTTTCGGCTATGCTAAAGGTGGACTTTGGACCCCTGAGTTTTTGGAGATGCTGCCCTCCTTACCTGGTTGGCTGGTGGGTGGTCCTGCTTGGTTTGAAATACACAGGAGCATTATGGGCCGAGTTCCATGAATCCATGATTTAAAATATTCAGTGTAGTCAAAGTTGGCTGTAGAATATTTCTTCACCAGCTCAGGACGTCACAAGCATCGGATGTCACTTGAGTGATAATAGTGCTAACACCCTGAAATGCTGACCTCCATCGAGGAATTCTTAAAAGTTAATATTTGTTCATCCTCAGCCTTCATGCTTATTTTTCTGAGTATCCCTTTTCTGGTGTCAAATGATAGGGTTGTTTTTCCCTCATTGGTACTAAACAGCATGGTGATAATTCTAAAGAAAACAGATCCTTCCATGTCACGGAATTGACTAAGATCCCTTTCAAAACTGGAAGTTATTCTTAATGCCCATTACTGGGATTATTACCTACGTAAGCTGGAGGGCCAGGGATCGCTTACCCAGAAGTGTACCTCCCAGAGGACTCAATACAGACTTGTGCTTCTTTGTGGATTCAATGGAGTAAGTGGAAAAAAAGTGGTAAGCAAATGAAAATAATACATATTTACGAAATCTGAAAAGGGTCAGGTTTAGAATCACACCTCTGATGTTGCCTGGTGAGTCTTAGTGGCTCGTTTTGAGTCAAAGCTTCTGGGATCGTGGGCCACATTGGGAAGCGGAATACCTCAGATGAAGGAGGTGACGCTCCCGTGGTCTACCCTCTTCCTTGTTCAGGTCTTTAGATCTACAGTATTAAATTCTGGGCCTCACGTTTTATTAAAGATATGGCAAACCAGAGGACATGTAGAGCAGGGTGACAAGGCTGGCAAGGGACTTTGAAACCTTGCCAGATGTGGAACATTTGAAGGAATTTGGACTGGTTAGCTTGAAGAAGAAAGGAGTTGTGTTCCTGGTCTTCCAGTCTTTGAAGGCCCGTCAGATGGAAGAGGGCACTGGGGAGCCTTACTGAGTCATACCAAGAAGTTATAGGGAGTAGATTTAAGGTTGAAGTTAGAGAACTGTCCTTCCATCCTGAGGTCTCTTCCAACTTGACATTGTGTGATTTTGTGGGTTTTTTCCCCCCTTGGTTTATTTACTGAAAAATGTGAGATAACTAGAGAACTGTCATCCTGGCCCACTTGTTGAGTTAAAAACCCCTTGGAATTTTGGCTTATGTCAACGACAACTTAAGGAACTCTTATGTAGTAACACTTGTTCTAGGCCCTGATGGCCATACAGTGGAAAGAAAGTCTATCCCACCTCTTTTCTAACTTTTGCCCCTAATGGAGTAGTTGGGGGATTTAGGACCACCCTACATAACTAGTAGATGGAGCACAAAGGTAGGAATTGGGAAACTTGAGTTCTGTGTCTGACTCTTCCTTTGTGACTCTTAGATGTGCCATCTAAATAACTTGTGCCTCAGTTTCCTTATCTGTCCAGTAGAAGTGATAACTGCCTTATCTACCCCCACAGAGATTGTTCGGACCAAATGAGGAAATATTTGCAATTATTCACCTAGATAATTAGGGGAAATTAGCATTTATATTGTACCTAGCATGTGCCAGGCATGGCTTCACAAATATTCACAACAATACTGCAAGGTAGGTGATGTTATTTGTTCCCATTTACAGTTGAGGAAATGGAGGCATATAGAGGTTAAGTGAATTGCCCAGGGTCACATAGCTGAGCTCAGTGCCTGAGGCCGGACATTATAAACAAGAGAGCTTTAGGATCTGGGTTCAAATCTTGGCTTGGTTACTTTGCTGTGCGACTATGATAGTCATCTTCTCTAGGCCTAATTTTCTTCGTTTTTAAAATGGAGTGTGTGTGGAGGGGAGCGTGGACATCCTGTAAGGTCTCTTCCGGCTTCAGAGCTCTGATTCCCTGCTATGCCAACTGTATTTTAGAGCCGGAGGAGACCTTGGCAATCTTCCTGTCTCCCCTACCTGACAGAAGGGGGTTGGAGGTTGAAGCCCCCGGTTCTGTAGCTGATTAGTGGTAGCTGCAGGCCTGGAGGCCGGGAGTGTCATTCCATAGCTCCACGCAGTCATTATTTTCTATCGTCCCAGTAGGTTTGGGAATTGGCCTGCACCGTGGCCCTACCAGCCGTGCTAACTGCCCCCACGTGGGGTCTTGTCTGTAGGAAAGACTTGGAGAAATCGCTGTGCCTAACCAGTATTCTCACATTGAAGACACTGAGTGGAAGAAGAGGCTCTGGTTTTTGGGCAATGATTTGGGCTCTTAGATTTGTGGGCAATGATTATTTCGTTGTCCTTGATGGGGCAGCGCTCACAGTATCAAGGTGATCGATTGGAGAAGAGGAAGTTCTCTGTGGACTTTAGGGCTAACCCAGGAATGTGGGCTTTGTATCCCAGAGATGTAATGCAAGGTGAGAGCCATCAAGTGAGCTAATGAGAATTTTTTAAAGCAGTAACTGTTTTTCTACGTTGCCGATTTTCCCCTCCCCCAACGAAAATAACCCTCCTTTATAATGAGGGACGGTGCTTAATCCAAACTCCTGGACACATTGGCCAGATCTGATGACACGTGCCTCATCCTGCGCCTCTAGTCTCCTATCTCTCTGTTGAGAGACTCTGTCCTCACTTCATTCTTTCAAGTCCTGATCCCCCTTACTACCAATGCCTTTCCTTTCAAAAGGGATCCGCTTCTTTCCATTCCACCGTGAGATCTTCACAATTGAGACCTGTTTCTGTATTTCTTTGTATCCCTCCTGCTTACTTAACACAGGGCCTGGCACATCGTTAACACTTACTTAATAACGCTCATTGACTTGTAGACTTGACTCAAGTTGGCACTGTTCATTGCATTGATCAGAGTTCTAATGTTCTTCATTACCTTTATGTTAATGTGATCATTGGATCATCTATTGTCTTAGTCCTTATTACTTTACTCTGTAGTCACTTTATGTAAATTCTCAAATTTCTTTGAATTTGAATTCTTTATATTTGGCATTTCTTATGTCAAGATGTCAGGTTTTTTTTTCCAGTCATTCCCCAATCAATGGACTCTCCTTTCCAAACAGAATTATCAGTCCATACTACATGCAAAAAGTACTGTGCTAAGCATTGAGGGTACAAAAAAAAATGAAAAACATACCTTGCTCTTTTTTCTTTTTTGGTTAGGCAGTGGGGTTAAGTGACTTGCCTGGGGTCACACAGCTAGTGTTATGTGTCGGAGGGCAGATTTGAACTCAGGTCCTCCTGAATCCAGGGCCAGTGCTCTATCCACTTTGCCACCTAGCTGCCCCAATACCTTGCTCTTTTAACAAAAAATTCTCACTGAACTCATGGGAAAAAGAGGCAGCATATCAGAGTGGCAGAGAGCTGCCTCAAGTGTTATCCCTGACATCCTGGCTGTCTGACCCTAGGCAAATCACTTGAGTCAGTCAGCAATTTATTAATCACCTATTATGTGTCAGGTACTATGCTAAGTGCAGAAGATACAAAGAAGTGAAGAAACAAGCTGGGAAAACAGGGTGAAAAATTGTTTCCCCAGTCTCTGCCCTCAAAGAGCTTACAGTCTAGTTGGGAAGACAACATGCAAACATTATCCATATAGACCCATCATCCGCTAGTTTTGCAAATCTGTTAAAACAGGAATTAGATTTAGCCTAGCATGACCAACTCCTGATGCGGTGGAGTCTCAGCAACTCTTTGTGATCACTTCTGTTGGTAAACCATCTCGTTAGTGACACATTCTAGAACAGGAATTGAAGGCAACCTCCTCCTGGTGCTGGGAGTTCTGTTCTCTCTTTTTTTTTTTTAATTAGGACATTTGCCCCATTCCTTATGCTTTAGCACATCTATTCTCCGCAGTCCAAGCCTCTCATTTTAAAGATGAAGAAACTAAACCCAGAGAAATTAAGTATATTACTCATGGCCATGTAGCTAGTCAGAACCTGAGCTGGGATGGGGGGCCCTCGCCCTTGACTCCAGATCTAGTGTCCTTGCTACTTTACGGTGGACTGTAAGCTTCTTGAGGGCAGGCACAGGAGATGAGTTTTCATTTTGTCTCTTCCCAGCTGCTGGTACATGCTTGATGTTTGCTCGGTGTTCATTGACTTCACTTGCTATGTTAATTTTGACAAGGTTCATGGTAGGTTGTATGGAAGTCAGGTTGTCATTTGAGGGCAGTCAGTTTCCAAGTCTTGATTCTGTTATGGCAGCATCTGGCCCCTTCTCTCCACTCACACAGCCTCTTCTGTTCAGGACCCCATCACTTCTTTCCTGGACTGTTGTAATAACCTTTTTTTCATTAAAAAAATTTTTTTTGAGGCAATAGAGGTTAAGTGACTTGTCTAGGGTTGCACAGCTATTTAAGAATCTGAGGTCAGATTTGAACTTGGGTCCTCCCTACTCCAGGATTCTCTTTACACCACTAGTCACTTAGCTGCCCCCTGTAATAGCCTTTTTTTTTTTTTTGGTGAGGCAATCAGGGTTAAGTGACTTGCTAGTAAGTGTCAAGTGTCTAGTAATAGCCCCTTAATTGGTCCCTGGGCCTCACTCTTTCCTTTCTGTGATCTGACATAGTTGCCAGATTGATTTTTGTAAAGCACAGGTCTGACCAAATCACATTCCTTTTTATCAAAACTCTTCAGTGGCTCCATATTGCTTCTACAAGAGAACTTGAAATTCTCAGCCTGGCATTTTAAGGCCCTCTCAGTGCTGCCCCTTCACTCACACTCTGCTCCTATCCTGGTGGCCTGCTAGCAGCTCCATCTATACAACATTCCACTTCCCACTTATAGACTTTTTTGTTTTCTGTGAGGCAATTGGGGTTAAGTGACTCGCCCAGGGTCACACAGCTAGTGTCAAGTGTCTGAGGCTGGATTTGAACTCAGGTCTTCCTGACTCCAGGGCCGGAGCTCTCTCCACTGTGCCACCTAGCTGCCCCTCCCACTTCTGTTCCTCAGTGTTCTCCTTGGTTCCTTCAAAGCCCAGGTCAGGTGTCACCTTTTACAGTAGGCCTGTCTTTTTCATAGAGGTAGACTGGTATAGCAGGAAAAAAAAAACCCTAGCTTTGCAATCGGAGGCTATGGGTTCAAATCTTCTCTTTGAAGCCCTTGTGTCTTGGACAATTCACTTGTCCTAAGCCTTGGTTTCTTCCTTTGTAAATGGAGGGTGAGGTCTCTTATAGATCTATGGTTGTGCCCCTTCTTGAAACGACTTGAATTTACTTATTTTTATGCATGTTAAACACTTCTCTCTAGTAAAATGTAAGTTTTCTTGAGAGCAGGAACTGTTCTGTGTTTTTGTCTTCGAATGTCCAGCACTTAGGTACGGTGCCCTGTACATAGCAGGTGCTTAATAATTGTCTCTTGAATTAAACTGCCACCCAGGCTTGTGAAGGTAGGTATTGAAAACCTCAGAAAAGCAATGGTTCCCCAAAGTGGGATGTGGCACACCCAATTCCTCCTTTCAATTCAACTTACATTAGTTATTAAACATTGATTATAAGCAGACCAGTATGCTAGGTTGTTGCTAGAGCAGATGCAAAGTTTAGGTAAGACAGAATCCCCTCATGGGGTTTGCAAATGCCCAAAGACAGATGGTACTATTGTGTTCGGGGTGGGTGTTATTTAGAGATTAGGTCCAGGGGGAAAAGTGTGTATTCCTGGTGGTGGTGAGAAGCCTTGTAGATTTGCTGGATGCAGTGTTATTTGGGGGGTTGGTGGTGACTTTTAATGGTGAATCACTCAGGAGGAACTTCCCCCCCAGATGTGGGACTTGGAAATAGACATTAATGACGTCTTGCTGGGAAAAAAAAGTGAGCTGAGGATGCTAGGTTCCCCTTGGCTAGGTGCTCAGTGGAAGCAAATGGATGGGTATTTTCCTCCTAGGAACTTTAAATAAGCAGGAGCCAGTTGCTTTGTTTCCTAGAAAGCCCCGGAGACCGTCACCTTCTTGGCTCTTTTCAGTCAGCCTTCTCGGAGGCTTGGAGGTATTCACTCCAGTGACTTAAATATCTCCATCTGCAGCATGATTTAAAAAGAGATGGGCCTGTAGGTAACCGGAGATGCTCAGCTGCACTGTGGTCCAAGCAGAGGCTGGCCATCAAGCAGGCTTAGTCTTCCCTATGCCCCACTGCTTGTGTGAGCAATGAAGACCTTTTATCTGCGGCTGGCTGGCAATTAATTTGGCCGTGGTATGGGAAGGATGAAGCTCGGTGGATTTCTTTACCTCCCTGGTGAGTTCCCGGCCCTCAAGCCACCACCTGACTAGTTGTCAGGCATTTAACGGCCTCTCAATTTTCTTGCCAAGAAAGGTCAGTCCAAGTCAGTGTTGCGCTACGCCCCCTTCCCCCCCAAGGGTGGCAGTTTCTAGATCCACCACTCCCCAAATCCCGGGAGGAACTCTGGTAAGATTCTTTAACCCCAATTTAAAGTGATGGGGGGGGTGAAATCTTCCGCCTGATGGGTTAAGTGCCCTGCTGGCCACAGAGTAAGCACTCAGACCTTTGATTGATCCTGGAAGGTAAACATTTGTTTTCCCCTGTGGGTGCATAGTATCAGGATGCCGTTGGCTTGCTCTGTGCTGGGGCTGGAAATTCGATCCAAGGCTCTTGCTTGTTCTTGACCCTCTGGGAGTTCGGGTGGGGGCACGGGGCTAACCTTAAAATTCTGTCGTCTCCAAAAGGGCCCGATGTCAGCGCTTTTGCGCAGCCCAGTCCCAGAGTGCTTTACAAGTTGGAAGTCTTGCTCCCGGCACATGGCTCCTGAAACTTTGCTAGCAAATCAGAGATGCTGCAAGTCTTCCCAGGGAGCTCTCTTCATTATCAGGGCTCTGTTGTGACAGCTTTTGCCTTTTTTTTTTTTCCTTCTCCCCAGCTCGGGAGTGGGGATTTGGCTGCGTGTTTGCCTTTTTTAATAGTTCGTCGCTGGTTTCGGGAGCTCTTCCCCCTTTGGTTTTCCCTGAGACTCAGCATCTAGATGAAGGCCAAGGGGGTGGATGTCCAAATAATTCGGGCCTGATATTAAAATGCAGGTCGACGTCCATCTCCCAAGGGATTACTGAAAACAGCCTAGCTTAAAGCAAGAGTAGGTAAAAGGGGCAGTATAAGAAGGCTAGGGAAGGAGGGCCAAGCGCCTGGAAGGGAACTTAGGGACTGTGGCCTGCACAGCAGCCCCCTGGTGGGGCGATGATGTTCTCATTGTGAGGTGCAGGAGCAGCTATTTACTGTCTGCCCCACTAGGGTCTAGAGAGGCAGCTGGGCTGAGGCAATAGTGCCAGTGCGCAGGGCACGGAGGTGTCTGTGTGCGTGAGGGGGTGGGACTGGGGTTGTGGGGGTACTGGGGAGGTGCATTCTACATACTGTGGGGGTGCATTCTACATACTGTGGGAGGAAAGCAGAGAAGACGGTCTTGGCCCCAGGAGGCTTATTTCCAGGTTATTCTTTCCACTTAGAGCTCGTGGGACCCGCCCCCTACATCTCCTGTCCTTGGGGTGGGGTCTGGCGCATCCTGCTCCCCGATCCCACCACTCCCGGTACACGAGGCCACCCCACCCCGACCGGACTACTCTCCAGGGGAAGAGAAGTCTAGGCGGCAGTCCCTGACCAGGGCCCCTTGGGTTCCCTGTAGGAAGAGGATACAAATCCACTTCCCTGCCCTTGCCTGTCACTCCCTCCTTAGTTTCCCTCTCCGTGGCCTTAGAGGGGCGCTCAGCCGTCTGGCTGGTGGCTCCCCCAAGTCTCTGAGGCCACCACGGGACTGCATGCTGGGCCTCGAGATGCCCCTCCACCTAGTCCCGGGCTTTGACAGCTTTCTTGGGCCCGACCCCCTCCGATCCCCGCCGGTGTCCCGGGCCCTCTCCAGACTAGTTCCCCCCAAGTTGGTCCGGGGTGCGAACTCGTGGCGCTGCCGGAACGATGGGATGCGGTTGCTACGGCAACCAGACTGGACGTCACAATCCGGGCATGTGTGCCCCAACCCCCCCAACCCCGCCCCCCCGCCGTGCCGCCGGCGCTGCCGCCGCCGCCGCCTCCCTCCCTCTGCCGGCGGGCGGCTGCGGGACTCAGGCTAGGCTGCGGGGCGCGGGTGGGCGGAGCGCTCCGGAGTGGCCGAGCCAAGGCGCTCGGGGGGGCTTTTCAGGGAGCGTAGCTACGCGGGTGGGAGAAGGAGGGGGTCGGGGTCCAGGGTTGAGATTTGGGGGGGGTGGGGGGGTACGGGTAGCCGCCATCTTCTCCACCAAGCCGGCCTCGCCCGCCGCGCCCGCGGCTCCGGCAGCGCACGGGTTAAGGCTGGCACCGCGCCCCGCGGGGGGGGACTCCCATCTCCCCTCCCCTCCCCCCCGTGCCGGGCATGCGGGGCCCGCTGGGCACAGAGGAGGAGCCGCCGCAGCTGCCCGAGGAGGAGGAAGAGGAGATGGAGAACGACGAGGACATGTCAGGTGAGCAGGGAGCGCCCGAGGTGCCCGGGCGCTGGGCACAGGGATGGTGAGCGGGAGGAGGAGGACGCTGGGCACGGGCCTGGAGGCAGAGACAGCGCTACAGACCCGTTCGAGGGAGGAGGGAGGAGAGGAAGGGTAGCTGCACGGGCTGGGCAGGGCAGGAGGAGGATCTGCGCCAGGTTGTCACCGGGGGAGGGGGGGGTGTTGCAGAGGGATCAGGGCCCCCGGCCGGGGAGGGGGGCAAAACGAGGAGCCCTCTAGGCTAAGAGCCCTGGGTAGTGGGGAGGCTGCGTGCGCCTAGGGCAGCGGGGGTGGGGGGAGTGATCGCGTCGAGCTGAGCGCTTGGGCTGGAGGCTGGGCACAGGGAGAGTGTGTGTGGGGGGAACGTGGGCAGCGCCCTAGTTGCCCTCTGTGCAGAAGGGGGCTGGGCCACCTTTTCCATGTCTCTCTGGGTAGTAGAGCAAAGGAATTGGGCTGAGAGAGAGAGGGGCGGGAAGCGCAGCCAGGGTCAGCCTTGGTGCCCTTGAGTATTATGTGTGTGCGCGTATGTATGGGGTGTGTGTGTGTGTGTGTGTGTGTGTGTGTGTGTGTGTGTGTGCGCGTGTATGTTTGTGAGGAGTTGGGGATGGGGGGACAACCGTGGGACGCGCCCTGGGCAGTAGCTCGGAAAGCTTTGGCCTCTGGTTGTCGAGACAGGAAAGGGTCCCAGGCCTAGGGCCACCTCCCGAGTTTCAGCCCTGGGGGTGGGGGCCTCTCTCCGGGGGAAGAATCCATTTCTGAGAGAGGTCTTGGAGTGGGCAAGTGGTGGGGCTCCAGGAGCGTTTGCGGGCAAAGATTGGCTGCCAGGGCTATTCCCTAGCCAAGCGCCTAAGGAACTCATTGGCATAGGCTTGGCCCCTTTCTGGCGCTAATGGCCTTGCTGCTGTCCCATTCTGCCAAAGGCTAGCTGAGGGACGACAGGTGGGTGTGTGGTGTCCACCCAGAGGATGTCCCAGCAGCTCAGGTGATGGTGGTCACAGTGTTGGGGAGGCAGGGCCAGGGAGTCCCTGCCAAAGCTTAAGATCCCTCCCCGTCGGTGGTGCGCCTCTCCAAAGCCCGAGTTCAGATAGTTGCTTCCTTTTTGCTTGACAGCCTGACTCAATGCAAGTGGAGTGTGGGGGAAACGCCTCCTCCCTCCCAGTGGCGAATCCATTTGGAGACTCGGGGACTGTCCCCCTCCCCATTCCTCTTCTCGTCCCACAACTCAACATTCCTCCCTTTTCTCTTTCTTCCATTGATTTCAAAGATGCTCAGAGAACAAACAGAGGGTCTCGCAGTGGGCTACCTGGGGGCCCCAAGTGCCGCTTTGAGGCATGGATGGGAAGGGAGAGAAGAAGCTGATACTCCATCCAGCAAGGGACTTTCAGAGCCCAGGGTCCCCCCCCCCCCATCTCTGCCCAGGCCCATTTCCCTCCTCTGCTCTTGGGAGGTTAGAGCCTCAGACTGGAGAGGGAGCTTTTCCTGGATCTCACTTGCAAAAGTTGCAATACCTTCTTGTTTGGGAAGTTAACCCTTCGTTGTTGAGCTCTGCTCTCTGTTTCCCTTCCCAACCTGCCAAGTTTACCCCTCTGTTCTTCAAACAGAAATTAAGTTTACCAACTGCTTATTGGCTTCCCAAACACCCCAACCTTGGGATTTTATGATTATTTTAAAGTAAGCTTCATGCTGAGAAGAAACAGGACAGGGTATGGGGCAGCTTGGTTCAAATGATCTTGGTTGGCCTTACGTGACAAACCCCCTCACTCCAGTTTACCCAGCACCCTGTGGGGTTAGAGCTCCCTTTAGACAACCAAGTCAATCACCCACTTGTGGCTGAGCTTGCTCTATTTATCTGCATCCTTCTTTTCTCCCTCCCATACTGATTCACCCCTTCAGCCATTTCTCTTGAACCCTCTCCCCCCACCCCAGCCTTCTACTCCAACCCATTAATGGTTTCTAGTCCTGCTGTCTTGGGCCAAACAATGTCTAATCCCTCATGTACATAACAACTCCTCAAACAACATCTGAAGAAACATATCTTTTCCCTTCTAAATCTTTTCTTCTTTGGGCTAAAACAAACTGGCTCCTAGATATGGTAGGATTTCAGAGCTTTTTGCCATCCTACACAAAGTCTTTCCTCATCTTCCCTTCAAGTTGCTAGTGCCTTCCCTTCAAAAATATGATGTATTTATTTGTTTTGTATATAATAATATAATAAATATTATAACATAACAACACCATATGTATATACTCTTTTTTTTTTGGTGAGGCAGTTAGGGTTAAATGACTTGCCTAGGGTCACTCAGCTTCTGAGATTGGATTTGAACTCAGGTCCTCCTGACTCCAGGGCTGGTGCTCTATCCACTGTACCACCTAGCGCTGCCCCCCACATATGTATGTACTTATACACAGTACTTATATACATGGTGTCTCCCTGATGGAATGTAAGCTCCTTGAGGGCAAGGACTAGTTTATTTTAGTCTTTGTGTTCCCAGCACATAGCACCAGTGCCTGCTATGCAGTAGGTGCTTAATAAATGCTTGGTGATTGATCAGTTGGTCCTGGTCAGCCACCTCTGGCTATTTGCTAGCTTCCTAAAATGTGGCACCTAGAACTGAACACAGTACTGCAGAAGGCAGAGGGTAGAGTGGGACTCTCACCTCCTTATTTCTGAAAGCTGTCTCTCAATGCACACCTTTCAGTTGTGATTGAACACCTTAGCACCCTTTGAAGAGACCTCTTGAAGATTCCTCTCGACTCACTACCCTTCTCTAGGAGGGAGGAATTGTGCTATAAAGGAAAGAGCACCATGTTTGGAGTCAATTTGGGTACCAGGTTCAAATTTTAGTTCTATCTTTTACTCCTTTGAGTGGCCCCGGGTAAGCTATTTGTGCATCCGCAAAATGAGAGGATTGGGCTGGGTGGACCACATGAACGCCTTTTCTCTGAGCTCAGTTGCTCTGCCTTGACTTCACAATCTGGTGCTTCACCCTTTCCATTTCATCTCATATAACTCCAGATCACTTACTTACCTTCCAGTCAAACTGGAACTCTCTTTTCTTCTCTCCCGATCTCCCTCATCTGGGAGCTTTTCGTGCCTAGATTGAATTCCTTCCCCAGCAAACTTCCTCTGTTGATATAGCCCTCCCTCCCTCCAACGTCCAACTCCGATGCCATCTCACCTCCTCCCTGACCTTTGCAGGTAGAAATGATCTCAAACTGAGAGGCAGCATTGTAGAATGGAGAAAGCGATGGATTTGGAATCAAGACCTGGGTTCGAATTCTGGCTCTGTTGCTTCTTAACTTTGTGACTTTGGATATATTACTTAACCTCTCTTGGACCTGAATTCCCTCTCTGTAAACTGGGGGAGAAGGATGAGTTAGATTAGTTGGAAAGTCCCTTCCAGCCCTAAATCTGTGATCTCTCATAAGAGAGGGACAATGTTAAAATTCATCTGGCCCAACTCTTTCATTTGTCAGATGAGGCCTTTCTGTTGCCCAGGGAGGGTTAAGTCACTTGTCCTCCATCACACAGATAGCAGGAATCAGAGGCACGATTGGAACCTGGATCTTCTGACTCTGTTGGTGTTCTTTCCTTTTACCGTAGTGATATGATAGAGCCAAGAAGACCTGCTTCCACCGTGTACTGACTGCGTGACTCTTAACCTATCACTTAACATCTTAGGACCTCAGAGGCTGTAAGGCTAAAGTTACAGAAAAACTGCCAACCTGTGTTGATGGAGGGACAGTCCATAACAGGAGTTCCCTATATGGCTGAAATCTCAGGTCTGGCACCACACATAAAGCTTGTATCTCAGTCTTTGAATGTATCATAGTTATTGGTGCACTCACGCTCCCCCATTCCCCACGCTAGATTGGCTGCTTCTTGAGGTCCAGGGTCTGTGTGTTTCATTCATCTTCATTTTCCCCATGCCCAGAATAGGGCTTCAAACACAGCAGGGAATTAATAAAAATGTTCAAAATGATTGACTGATACTGTGGAAGGAGTCACAAGCCCTGGATTGGCTCCTCAGTCCTACTTGGATGGTGTCCACCTCTCTAGGGCATCTGTCAAATGAGATCACTTCCAAAGGTCCTTTTGCATTCCAGACCTGACACCTAGTCCCAGTTCTGCCCATGATTGGCTATGTGTGACCTTGGGCAAATTACTTCCTTCTCCTGGGCCTCAGTTTCCTCATTTGGAAAATGGGGGAAACAAAATCTGCCCCACCAATGAGAGAAAGTGTGTGAAAGTACTGGGAACAGCAGGAATCTTCTACAAAAGGGAGGGCTCTTAATCATTCTTCTGGTGGCCCATTGAGGGGTACCATCATTTTTTTTTTTTTTTGCTGGGAAGGATGACTGAAGGACTGGGACTTCCCCAGGGGTCACACAGCCAGTATGGGGAAATTCCTAGGGAAATACTGTGCCTGCCATTCAAGGAATTGGCCCAGCCTGCCCAGTCGAGTGCTTTCACTCCCAGAATCTCCATCTCGGAGCTGAAAAAGAATGCTATTGGCCATATGCCTGGCAAGTGATCGTTTTCATATGCTTGAAGACAGCTCTCATGTCCTCCCTGAACTCTCTGTTGTCCAGCTAAACATTCCCAGTTCCTTCCTCATCCTGGTTTTCATCCTCTGGTCACTCTAGCTTAGAAATGTCCTTCCCATGAGGTGGTGCCCAGAAACTGAGCACAGTAGCTTAGATCTGGAACCAGCAACCAATCTATGAGTCTTTTCCTCTGCCTAACTGCCTCACCATATAACTGTGACTCTCTGCTGCTTCTGGAGTCTTTTTCTTGCTCCATCCACCTCTCTTCTCTCTCTGTCTCTGTCCCTGTCTCCCTGTCTCTGTCTCTGTCTTTCTCTCTCTTTCCCTCTGTCCCTCTCTCCTGTCCAAGTCCTAACACTTAGCACCTCAATGTGAACAAATTGAACAGATAACTTCCTACTTTTTATGTCATTGAATGATAACTTCAGTGAGTCATTGAAATTAGTGAGCTGGGTTCAAATTCCAGGGCTAATACCTAGCCATATGACCTTGGGTAAATCACTTCAGTTCTCTGAACCTCAGTTCCCTCTGTGTAAAATAGGAATTATATAAAATGAGAAGCAACCAGCCAACCATCCAACCCACGAGCATTTACTATGTGCTAGGCACTGTGCCAAATGCTAGAGATCATACAGACAGAAGTGAAAAACAGTCTTTAGGAAGTTTGTATTTTAGTGGGGAGACAACACATTCACATAATTCACAGATGCATAATATCATTCAATCAACAAGCATTAAGTGCCTACTGTGTGTTGTCGATGAGTTGTTGTTGTCGTTGTTTTTCCTTCGGTCTTGAAGAGGACCGTGACACCAGGGAGGTGATGCCATGACTCATGAAGTGAGTTGGATATAAGTGGGAGAGGCCTGTGCAAAGTCAATAGCCTCACTTTCTCCTCCGGAGCCATCTGGGTTCAGTGGCCAGGTATAGATCAGGACGACTGGAGGTGGTGCCCCCAGACACTGAGAATACAAGTTCAAAGATAGATCTATAGGGAATTAAGTATTGAGAGATAAGCCAATTGCTGACCTAAGCACTGGGGCTGCAAGCAGAAACTAAGATGGTTACCACCCACATGGTGCTTACTTCCTAAGTGGGGGTGAGGGACAAAAAAAAGTGAAATAAGTGAAAAAAGTGAATAAATACAAATAAAATATTCATAAGTTTGGAAAGAAGGGTGCTAGCAGTAGGGGCTCAGGAAGTCTTAGAAGTGAAGGAAAGAAACCAGGGATTCCAAAAGGCAAAAGTGAAGGAGTAATATGTTCCAGGAATGAGAGACTGGAAAGGGAGTAGGGTGTGGCTTTCAACAAATACCTGTATCACCTGCTTCATAAGGTTCTTGTGGTAGTTCTAATTTCTATTGCACTTTAAAAATTACAAAACTCATTGCTCGGTCCCCATCTTTCACCCCCTAGATACACTCACAACAGCTCTGTGATGTAAATGGCGCTGGTAGTATTATTTCTATTTTACAGATGCAAAAGCTGAGGCTCAGGGGTGAAATGATTTGCCCATGGTTACACAGCTAGTCAGGGCCAGCCCTGAAGTTAGGAGGACTTGAGTTCAAATTCAGCCTTACTAGCTGGGTGATCTTGGTCACTTCACCCTGCATGTTTCAGTTTCCTCATCTATAAAATGAGCTGGAGAAGGAAATGGCAAACCACTGTAGTGTCTTTGCCAAGAAAATCCCCAATGGGGTCATCCTAGAGACTAGGACATGATTGAGATGACTCAACAATAACATTTTTACTGGGCAGCTAGGTGGCTTAGTGGAGAGAACACCAGCCCTGGAGGCAGGAAGATACTTTCTGAGTTCAAATCCAGCCCCAGACACTTTCTAGCTGGGTAACCCCGGGCAAGTTACTTAATCCTACTTATCTCAGTTTCCTCATCTGTAAAATGGGCTGGAGAAGGAAATGGCAAACCACTCCAGTGTCTTTGACAAGAAAATCCCCAAAGGGGTCATAGAGAGTAAAACACAACTGAAAAACAACTGAATTAAAAGAACAAAAAACATAGCTAGTCAGTGTCAGAGCCAGGACTGAAACCCAGGTTCCCTGACTCCAAAGCCTTTTCCATTACACTAGGTAGCCTCTGGGAAACCATATACATAGAGAAATAGAAAAATCATTTTGTGTGGGTGGAGTAATAACAATCGTCCAGATCAAGAATGGCTTCCAGTAAGGGTTGACATCTGAGTTGAGTTGAATGGGGTTCCATGAGATAGATATGAAGAAAGAAAGCATTCCAGGAAAGCCTGAGCAAAGTTGGGCTATGTTTGCTGTATAGGCTATTTTGGCTGGGCATTAGGGTTGTGTGATAAATATAGAGTCAAATCAGTCTAGAAAGAGAACACTGAGTCACACCATGGAGGGCTTCAAATGCCTTGCAGAAGAATATGTATATGTATACACACACACACCACACACACACACACACACACACACACGCACACACACACACATATATATATATACCTCAAATGCCTTACAGAAGAATATGTATGTATATGTGTTTATATATATAAAAAACCCTCTAGGCAATAGGGAACCAAGAAAGCTTTCTCAGAGAAGTGAGATGGTCAGACCTGGGCTTTAGAAATATCCATTTTGTAACTTTATTTGGAGAAGGTTTGCAGAATGGAGACTTTCTGAAATATTCTGACAGATTCATGGTGTCATAGATCTTTCTAGCCCTGGAAGAGCTCTCATTGGCCGAGTCTTAAAAAGGGAACCCATTGCCTCTCAGAGTGGCCCATTCCACTGTCGTAGAGATCCAGTTGGTTTTTTTTTTTTTGGTTAGGCAGTTGGGGTTAAGTGACTTGCCCAGAATCACACAGCTAGTGAGCGTTATGTGTCTGAGCCAGATTTGAACTCAGGTCCTCCTGACTTCAGGGCTGGTGCTCTGTCTACTGCACCATCTAGCTGCCCCAAGATCCAATTGTTAAGGAAGTTCTTTCTTACCGTAAAAATATCAATTGCTTCAGATTCTTCTTTTGGGGGGTAAGCAGGACAGATTTAAGCTCTTTTACACGAGACAATCTTTTAAATCCTTAAAGACAGTATTCCAACCACTTCCCTCCAGTCTTCTTCAGCTTAGCAGTTCCCTGGTTCCTTCATCTAATCCTCACATCAGTCTGTCACTGAGTATTTATGAAGCACTTACTATATGCTGGAGCAGCTAGGTGGATAGACCCTGGAGTCAGAAAGTTGTTTGCTGTTGAGTCATTTACATTGTGTCTTACTCTTTGTGACCTCTCATGTGGGGTTTTCTTGGCAAAGATACTGGAGTGGTTCACCATTTCCTTCTCCACTTCATTTTACAGATGAGGAAACTGAGGCAAACAGGGTGAAGTGACTTGCCCAGGGTCACCCAGTTAGTAAATTTCTGAGGTCAGATTTGGATTCAGGTCTTCCTGATTGCAGGCCTGGTGCCCTATCCACTATGCCACCTAGCTGCCCTAGAGTCAGAAAGACCAGGGTTCAAGTCTGACCTCAGACACATATTAGCTGTGTGACCCTGGGCAAGTCACTTAATCCCTGCCTGCATAAAACTGGAGAAGGAAATAGTAAACTACTCCAGTATCTTTGCCAGGAAAACCCTATGGACAGTTGGTCCACAAGATCACAAAGAGTTGGACAGGACTGAACAACTACATAGGCTAGGCACTGTACTAAACCCTGGGGATATTAAGAAAAGCATATGATATGAACACTTTTTGTCATTCTTTTTTTTTCTTATTTTTTTTGTTTTTCAACATTCACTTCCACAAGATTTTGAGTTCCAAAATTTCTCCCCATCTCTTCCGTCCTCTCATCCCAAGATAGTGTGCATTCTGAATACCCCTTTCCCCAATCTACCCTTTCTTTTATCACCCCACCCCTTCTGTTATCCCCTTCCCCTTTTCTATTCCTATAGGGCTGGTTAGATTTCTCTACCCCATTGCCTGTATATCTTATTTCCCAGTTGCATGTAAAAACAATTTTTAACATTTGTTTTTAAAACTTTGAGTTCCAAATTCTCTCTTCCTACCTCCCCATCCACCCTCATTGCAAAGGTAAGCAATTAGATATAGGTTATAGATGTATAGTCATATAAAACACTTCCATAGTAGTCATGCTGTAAAAGACTATTTCCCTCCATCCTATCCTGCCCCCCATGTATTCTGTTCTCTCCTTTCACCCTTTCCCTCCTCAAAAGTTTTTGTTTTTGATTACCCCATCCCCTATCTGTCCTCCCTTCTATCACACCCCCGTCTCTTATCCTCTTCCCTCCTATTTTCCTGTAGGGTAAGATAGATTTCTAAATCTGATTGAGTGTGTATTTAAGATTTAAGCCAAATCTGATGAGAGTAAGGTTCACTCATTCCCTCTCACCTCTCTCCCGCTTCTCCTCCACTGTAAAGGCTTTTTCTTGCCTCTTTTATGTGAAATAGTTTACTCCATTCTACCTCTCCCTTTTTCCTTCTCCCAGTACAATCCTCTCTCATCCCTTAATTTTATTTTTTAGATATTATCCCTTCATATTCAACTTACTCTGTGCCCTCTGTGTGTGTGTGTGTGTGTGTGTGTGTATATATATATATATATGTATATTCCCTCCAACTACCCTAATACTGAGAAAGGTCTCATGAGTTAAAAGTATCATCTTTCCATGTAAGAATGTAAACTGTTCTACTTTAATAAGTCCTTTATGATTTCTCTTTCCTATTTACCTTTTCATGCTTCTCTTGAGTCTTGTATTTGAAAGTCAATTTTCTATTCAGCTCTGGTCTTTTCATTAAGAATGCTTGAAAGTCCTCTATTTCATTGAATATCCATTTTCCCCCCTGAAGGATTAGATTCACTTTTGCTGAGTAGGTGATTCTTCGTTTTAATCCTAGCTAATTTGACTTCTAGAATATCATATTCCAACCTCCCACCCCAATCCCTTAATGTAGAAGCTGCTAAATCTTGTGTTATTCTGATTGTGTTTCCACAACACTTGAATTGTTTCTTTCCGGCTGCTTGCAATATTTTCTCCTTGACCTAGGAGCTCTGGAATTTGGCTATAATATTCCTAGGAATTTTCCTTTTGGGATCTCTTTCAGGAGGTGATTGATAGATTCTTTGTTTTGGTGTGTATGTGAATTCTTTCAATTTCTGTTTTACCCTCTGGTTCTATACTATCAGGGCAGTTTTCCTTGATAATTTCTTGAAAGAGGATGTCTAGGCTCTTTTTTTGATCATGGCTTTCAGATAGTCCAGTAATTTTTAAATTATCAATCCTGGATCTATTTTTCAGGTCAGTTGTTTTCCCAATGAGATAGTTCACATTGTCTTCTATTTTTTTATTCTTTTGGTTTTGTTTTATAATTTCTTGATTTCTTATAAAGTCGTTAGCTTCCATTTGCTCCATTCTAATTTTTTTTTTGAGGCAATTGGAGTTAAATGACCTGTCCAGGATCATACAGCTAGTAAATGTCAAGTGTCTGGTCTGAGACCAGATTTGAACTCAGGTTCTGCTGACTCCAGGGCCAGTTTTCTATCCACTGCACCACCTAGCTGCCCCCTCCATGCTAATTTTTAAGGAATTATTTTCTTCACTGAGTTTTTGGACCTGCCTTTCCATTTGGCCAATTCTGCTTTTTAAGGGATGCTTCTCCTCATTGGCTTTTTGGACCTCTTTTGCTATTTGGGTTTGTCTATTTTTTAAGGTGTTATTTTCTTCATTATTTTTTTTGGGTCTCCTTTAGTAAGCTGTTGACTTGTTTTTCATGATTTTCTTGCATCACTCTCATTTCTCTTCCAAATTTTTCCTCTACTTCTGTTACTTGCTTTTCAATATCCTTTTTGAGCTCTTTCATGGCCTGAGACCAATTCATATTTTTCTTGGAGGCTTTGGATGTAGGAGCTTTGACTTTGTTTTCTTCTTCTGGTTGTATGTTTTGATCTTCTTTGTCATTGAAGTAAGATTCTGTAGTCTGAGTTTTTTTCCCTCTGTTTGCTCATGATCCCAGCCAATTACTTGACTTTTTAACTCTTTGTTAAGCTAGGGCTCTGCTTCCAGTGTGGAGGGTGTAACTGTTCCCAAGATTTGGAGGTTTTGTGCAGCTGTTTTCAGAGATACTTCTAGTATCCCTGTAAATTTTCAGTTCTTCCAAGGTGGTATGATCAAGGGCGAGGTGTTTACTCCTTTCCTGACCTGTACTCTGGCCTATGAGTGACCACAAGCCCTGCCACGCCAGCACTCCTCCTCGCCCCAGGACCACCACCCAGAACTGTGACCTAGATCCAAGCACAGGCAAAGGAAGAGAATCCTGCATCAGCAGAGAGATCCCTGCAATCCCCCTCTGATCAGCTGCTTGATCCCCCACTGTCTGTGGGCCGAGAGCACTGCTGCTGTGGCTGCTGCCCTGGGACTGTGCTAGGGCCAGGGCTGGACCATGCTCTTCTCTACAGACTTTTCCTACTGACCTTCTAAGTTAGCTTTGGCGTTTGTGGGTTGAGAAATCTGGAAACCACTCCAGCTCCCCTTGATTCAATCTCCTGAGGCCTCCAGCTTTGCTGGGGCCTCATGTTTGCCTGCATGGCACACCCTGAACTGCGCTCCTTTCCCAGCCTGCCGCAACGGACCTTTTCCATCAACCATCCAAGTTGTCTTGTGCTGGAAATTTGTTTCACTCTGTCTTTTGGGGGGTTCTGCTACTCTAGAATTTATTGAGAGTCATTTTTTGCAGGTATTTGGAGGAGGGGTTTAGGGGAGAGCTCAAGCAAGTCAGTGCTTTTACTCCACCATCTTCTGGTCCACACCATCTTTTGTCATTCTATGATTTTGAACTTTTGAACTTTATTTCCTGCTTAAACCTCAGTGCATGACAATTTATGCAATACTTTAGATGTTATCTGACCAGGGGGACCATTGCTTCTTACTCCTGGGAGGTATGCCCCTCTTCATGCATGCAGTTTAAGGTCAGAGTAGTTCACCTCCCCATCCCCCTGGGGCCTCTCTGCAGACTACGGAAATGTTTAGTCCCTTCCCCAATCCCAGTGCTGCCGGGCCTGGACCTGCGAAGCCAATACAGGGCTCGGTCCCTCTTCCTTTCTCCTCCCCAATCTGATTTCCTCCCTTGCTTGCTCTGTGCTCCCAGGCAGGCAGAATCTGTAGCCCTGCCTGGGTGAATGCCTGGCTTCCTTCCCTCCCAGGCTTCCCCCACCTCCCGGGCAAGATGCCCTCCAGGCTGCCCCCTGGGGCCCCAAGCTCTCTGCTCCACGGTTAGGAACCAAAACAGAGCTGGGGCTGGGGAGGAAAAGTTGCAGCTTGTACCCAGAGGGGCTGATTTTTCAAGTGTCAAGAGCTGTCACACATATTCTTAAAATTCAGCAACAGTTAAACTAATTACTTGTCAAATCTGTTGCTTTCATTTCAATCTCCCTTTCCCCCCTTCCTTTTGAGCCCTTCTACAGTAGGAAAACAAGCCCAGTCATTAGGAAGGGCTTTGCTCTGACTGTGGGATAAGAGAGGCACCTTCATTCAGTTCTTCTTCTCTCACCTTTTAGTTTATTTTTGGGGTGTGTGTGGGGGGAGGGGGGAGGAGTATGGTGCTTTCTGATTCACAGAAACCCAGAAATGAGAGGAAAGAAATGCAGCATCAGTGTGCTTCCTTTCTAATCCTAGGGACCAGCAGAGAAATCCCCCTTCTGTAAGAGGCAGCATGCTATAAGGGAAAAGAGTTGGGCTCCAATTCATCCCAACCCAATCCAATCCAGTTGAATCTAATTCTTCTGACAAGCATTTATTAAATGCCTTTGATGTACCAGGCATATAGCTAGATGTTGAAGATAGAAAGAAAAAGAACCCCATACATAAAAACCCCCCAACCTCAAGCAGTTCCTCTCCTCAGGGAGCTTACAGTCTTTGGGGAAAATAATGTATACGTGGAAAATCAAATACAAGTTATACGGGTAGGGAATGGGAGTGTGATTTCATTAGCATAAGGAAGTCCTTGGTGAGGGAAGCCCCTCTCCCAATACATTTTTTTTTTCTTTCAGCCTGAGACAGGGTTTTTAAAGATCCGCCATATTGGCCAGATCCTTAAGGAATCTGAACATTTGTGAGCTATTGGCTAGGTTCTTAAGGAATCTGAACAGTGGCTAGATTTTAAGAGTCTGACCATCCTAATAGAGACAAGATGGACCTTATATACGGAAAGAGTGTAAGAGGGCTCCAGGAGTGGCCAAGTAGTTTGGGGTGACTGGAGGAGGGGTCTAAGGAAGATCTGGATGGGAGTGGCCAGTAAGCTGTCTCCCAATACATCTTTTCTCAAATCTAGCTTCCCACAGGGCTGCCTGCAAGCTCTTAAATGTCCAGGATTTCACAGCCAATAAGTGGTAGTATTTGAACCCAAGTCTTCTTGAATTTGAGGCTAGCTCTCTCTTATCTACTACTTTATGCTGACTCAAAAACAAAATAGAAAATAATTACTGGGGCAAGGGTACTAGTGACGAGGATAGGGGCAGGGATCACTGTAGACAAAGCATCTGAGTTGAGCCTCCATCCAATCCAACCCAGTGATCATTAGGTAAACACCAATGATTGGTGCAGTATTGTGCTAGGCTAGAGAGACAAAAACTAACTCAGAAGACCTGGGTTCTAATCCTGATCTTCCATTAACACTGTGTGACCTTGAGTAAATAATTTCTTTCATCACCTCATTTTCTCCCTCTGAAAACTGAGGGCCTTGGACTCTGAAGGACCCAGTCCTGGAATTCTGTGATTCCATAAACAATTCTTTAGTGTCTAGGCTGGGCCATTTCTAAATGTTTCCACCCCAAACCCCCAAGGAAATAATTCTGAGGCCAAGCATGTCACTGAACAGGACTGAACTAGATGTGCATTTCTGGGAGAGAGGGAGCCTGAGAATCTGGACACCTGTGTGTGCAGGGTGGTCCTAAGAGATGCATCAGCTGGGACATCATAGCAACCCCACCTGTGATGTCATGGAAGCCCCAGTATCTCTGGGACTGTTTTCCAAGAACAGGCTGAGGTTAAAAGGGCAATGAAGGCCGGATTTTATGGCTAGCAATGAAGGCATAATTAAAACTTTTTTTTTTAAACCACAATTCAAGAATCATGGGATGATAGATTTAGAGCTGGAAGGGGCCTCTGAAATAATGGAGTTCAATTCTTTTAATTTATTTTTTGACAGCATCTTTTTTTTTGTTTGTTTTGTTTTTTTGGTGAGGCAATTGGCGTTGACTTGTCCAGAGCCACACAGCTAGTAAGTGTTATGTGTCTGAGGCTGGATTTGAGCTTGGGTCTTTGTGACTCCAGGGCCTGTGCTCTATCCGCTGCATCACCTAGCTGCCCCAACAGTGAGTTTACTAAGGATACAAAACAAATCCACAAAGCCCAGTATGTCCATGTAGTAATAATAAAAGCCAAGGAGAAATGATAGAAAAAAGGGCAGGCTCATTCGGAAGAGCTATAAAATGCCTACGTTATCTTTGAGCCCATCTACCAAAACCATTTAATATCATATAAGTGCAAATAGAAATAGTTTATTTTTGGTTTTATGATCTATTAAAATTAATTTTTGTTTTTTTCAATGAACAAAATACTGATTTTCTCACACTCCCACCCCCATGTTCCCACTTTTAGGAAAAAAGGAAAACAAATATCTATAACAAATATGTATAAGTTAAGCAAAACCAATTCTTGTTTTTAAAATAGTATTTTATTTATTTTCCCCAGTTACATGTCAAGGAAATTTTTAGCATTCATTTTTACAAGATTTTGAGGTCCAAATTTTTCTCCCTCCTTCCCCTCCCTTCTTCTGAACATGGTAGGCAGTTTGATATAGTTTATACATGTTAAGCAAAACAAATTCTTGCATTTGTTATGTCCAAGAAATATATGTCTCCTTGTGGGTCTGGATTCCATCACTTCTCTTGTCAGGAGATGGGCAGGTGCTTTATTGTCAGTCCTCTGAAATCACAATTGATCTGAATTGATCAGAGTTCTTAAAGTTTTCAAAGTTGTTTAGTTTTACAGTGTTGTTATTGTATATCTTATTCTCCTGGTTTTGTTCATTTCACTCTGCCTCAGTTCATACAGATCTTCCTAGGTTTCTCTAAATCTGTCTTCTCCATTTCTTATAGCACAGTAATAGTCTATTATATGCATATACCAGAATTTATTCAACCATCCCACAATTAATGGGCACCCTCTTGGTTTCTGGTTCTTTGTTACTACAAAAGGAGCTGCTGTAAATATTTTATGTGTATGGGTCCTTTTGCTCTTTCTTTGACTTCCTTGGAGTTTGGACCTGGTGATAATGCTGTGAGCTACTTGTAGAAGGGGAAGCTTCAGGCCAGAGAAGGCAAATGCCCTTGCTCAATTCTCCTTTTCCCAAATTGGGGAGGGGGAGTTTTTGGGTCTCCTCATGTCTTCCAACCAGGTATAAGACTTCCTTATTCTCAGAGGGTCCTGCCTGTCCCCTCTACATGCCTATCACTGTCATTACCATCCCCCCTGGCTTTGCCCTTAAATGCAGATAGCTGGAAAGACAACCCCCAAATCTTGCTAGTAATGAGGGACTCTGTGAGAACCCCTGGCTGAGGGGTAAGATGAGAGGAAAAGAATATCACATACTGAAACAACACACGAGTGTTGTTTTCCCCTAAGAAGTCATGTGTCCCAGTCTTCTTTTCCACTGATGCCTCCCTTCTCAGTCAAGCCCACTGAAATCTTCCCTCCAGGCACTCCCAGAAAGAAATGGGGATGTCTTTGGAGGCACCCCACCCAGAAGACTGACCTGTTTGTCCTTTCCTGGAAGAGGGAGGAGGGAGCCCAAATCACCTGGGACTTTTTGCTTATTGGTCTGACCTCCTCGTGTGTGTGTGTGTGTGTGTGTGTGTGTGTGTGTGTGTGTGTGTGTGTACGTGTGCACGCGAGTATACACACACAGGATAGTACCAAACACCTCTAATCAGCCAATTAACAAATCAATAAGCATTTCTTTCATTATTTATTTATTTATTTATTTTTGTCTAGGCAATGGGGGTAAGTGACTTGCCCAGGGTCGCACAGCTAGTAAGTGTTATGTGGATTGGAACTCAGGTCCTCCCGAATCCAGGGCCAGTGCTCTATCCACTGCGCCACCTAGCTGCCCCAAGAAGCATTTCTTAAATATCTGTTGTGTGCCAGGCACAGAGATAGGTACTGGGGATACAAATACAAAAGCAAAACAATTCCTGCCTTCAGAGAGCATACCCACAGACAAGTTAAAAAAAAAAAGGAGGGGGAATATAAACAAAATAATACTGGACGTGGAGTGGGAAGGATTAACAGCTGTGGGAAACAGGGAAGCCCTCAGGTCTAGTCTTATGCTCAGGAGAGGAGTCCCAGAACCTCTCTTGGTAGCCCACTCTTAAATTTTTTATTCGTATCTTTTATTTTTATGTTACCACCATTTCTAATTCCATCCCTCCCAGTTACCCTCCCTTGTAACAAAGAATAAGAACGAAAGAGTTTTTTGAAAAAAAATGAAGCAGTTTGGCAAATCTAACCGACACATCAGCTGAGCCAGGCAGCATATGCAATGTTTCTCACTCATAGCCTCCCCCCCTTACTTCTAACTGTTCCACTTTCTGGTTGAGGCAGTGTAGAAAGGGGGCCTTGCCCTCAAGTGGGAGGGTGAGGATATGGATTCCTAGTGGGGCTCTGCTATTTTGGACAAATCCTTTCCTTCCTTTCTCTGGGCTTCAGTTTCCTCATCTATAAAATTGGGGAGTTGAAGTGGATAAAGCCTCTTTCAGCTCTAAATCCTAGGTTGTATGATCTCATGAACTCTCTCTGCTAGTAAGTTCTTCCTCCCTTCTTCCTTTGATCCTTCTTGCTACCAGTTTCTCCAAAGACTGGTAGAACCGTTCCTGCCAACTGGTGGGAGGAACATTGATCTTTGGAAAAACAGTCTACCTGAAGAGGTACTAGAATCCCCCTGGGCAGCTATCAGATGGCAATGGGTGTAGGGTGTAGAGAGCCATAGATTTAGAACTATGAAGTCATCTACTTCACTTCTCTTTTTTTGGTGTTTAAAGTAGGATTTACATTGAATGACTTTTGATTTTTAAAAAGGAGGCATCTAGGTGGCCTAGTGGATAGCATATTGGACTTGGCACTGGGAAGACCTGAGTTCAAATTCTGCCTGAGACAATCACTAGTTGTGTGACCCTCGGCATTTAACATCTCTCAGACTCAGTTTTCTCATTTGTAAAATGGAAATAAGAATAGTACCTACCTCCTAAGGTTGTTGTGAGGATCAGTTGCATACACATGCACAAAAACACATGCATGCACATGTAATACACATGTGTATTATACACACATGTATGTACATAACACTATATATACATATATGTTATCCTTTGCAAACTTTGGAGCACTGTACAAATATTAGCTGTTATTAAAAAGGGCTGCGAAATTTCTCTAAGGCTAATCAGCTGATTCTCCCCTTCCTGTTCTATTCTAGGGCCAACTCATTGTCCATTTGCAGTATCTGTCCAAGATATTGTGTGTGAATGGATCAGTTCTATGGGTTCTCCATTCAATTGTATATCATAACCTGCCTAAGGGCAGCTAGGTGGCACCATTGCACATAGAGTACTAGGCCTGAAGTCAGGAAGACTTCATCTTCCTGAGTTCAAATCTGGCCTCAAGACACGTACAAGCTGTGTGACCCTGGGCAAGTCACTTCACCCTGTTTGCCTCAGTTTCCTCATCTGTAAAATGAGCTGGAGAAGGAAATGTCAAACCACTCCAGCATCTTTGCCAAGAAAACCCCAAATGGGGTCATGAAGAGTCAGACATGACTGAAAAATGACTGAAGACAGTTTGCATAATGGGCACTCTTCATCCACTTGCTTTTTCCCGTGTGGCTGGTTAGGCCAAACTCTTTAGAGTGATCACGAATCTCATTTAGGAGTCTCTGCAATGTTCTGAGACTTGATGCAATTACTCAGCATCCTTCCATGAAAAGGACAAGCTGGGGGGGGGCGGGGGTCACATCATTATCCATAGGAAATCTCTCTATGTTTTTCAATTCCCTCTTATTAAAGATGAGGGGACTGAAGTCTAGAGATATAAAGTAACTTGCCCAAGGAAGGCCGCATGGGGAATATGTCAGTGTCAGGTTTTGAACTTAAGACATGAGATTATAATTTAGAGCTAGCTGAAAGGAGCCTCAGAAGCCATCTAGTTCGACTGTCCTCTTTTATAGATGAGGAGAATGGGTTCATAGAGCAAGTGACTTCCTTAAGGTCACACAGGTAGTAAGAGACAGAGGCAGGATTCAAACCCATGTCTTCTAGCCAGCACTCTACCTACTATATCATTGCTATTTTCCTAAGGATGGAACTGGGTGAAGTGTTTGAAGAAGCACCTGATCAGAGAAAGAGGAGTCAGGAAGAGTTTTCGATTCTTCATCTCTTTGCTCCCCTAGAAGACCCTGAGATGGTGATGCCTTGAGATTTTTATATTTTTTAAACAATGTTCCAGCCCCAGCAGCTGGAAAAAGTTCATTAGTGTAGGGAAAAAATATATTAGCATTGTCCAGTGTGTCTGGAATGGGGGTGCCCTGAAACAAGAAATAGTTATTAAGCATTGGCTATGTGCCAGACTGGAGGCAGTTAGGTGGTGTAGTGGATAGAGCATTGGGCCTGGAGTCATTGAAATCCAGCCTCAGACACTTACTAGCTGTGTGACTCTGAGTAAGTCACTTAACCTTGTTTGGCTCAGTTTCCTCATCTGTCATGAAGTTGGACAGGATTGAAAATGACTGAGCAACATGTGCCAGGCACTGCAGATACAAATATAATATCCCTGCCCTTAAGGAACTTGCACTCTAATCAGGGAAGACAACAAATAAAGAGGAGGTGAACAGGACTAGGGGAGGAAAAGAAAAGGTAACTTTTTGGGGGGCATGAGAGGTGGAAAATGAGTAAGTCCACGGGAGACATCCGCCAGAAAGGTTCAAGAAGAGAGGGAGTCACTTTAACCAGGGGCTGTGACTGGGGGGACTCAAAGAGGGAGTAGCACCAGAGATAGACCCTGTGGGTCTCAATTCCCTTCCTTTTGGGAGGCAATCCATTATAAACATTAGGTTACAATTATAAATGCATGGAAGTGGAAAATAATGATAGTCATTGAAAGGTCCCTAACTTTTCTGAATTCTCCATATTTACCTGTTTTTGTGTTATAATACTTACCAAGGCTCAAACTTGACATCAAAGTAACAACATGATCATTTTTTTAAAGTTTCCTAACACTGGAGGTCTTTAAGCAGTGGTTAGAAGAGGAACCAGTCAATCAACAAACATCTGCAGGCATTTGCTTTTACATCACAGTAGTCTCTGGAAATGTCCTCCCTACCCACTGCCCCACTGTCAGAATTGAATGCTTCCCTGTAATAAAGAAAAACAAGCAAAACCACCTAATATGGTGATGCCCTGTCTGGCAGTGTATACAGCATTCTTCCCTAGTGGCATCAAGAGGCCCCTGTTTCTCACATGGCTTGGACTCAGTGACCTTAGCCTTGAGAGATTAGGTGACTTGCCCAGTGATAGCCAATATGTTTCAGAGGCAGGACTTAAAACTAGTTCATCCCAAGCCAGCTCTTTATTCACTGCCTCTTAATATTTTTCAAATAGAATTGTGTGATTTCCTGTCTCTGCCTCAGTTTCTCCCTATGTAAAATGAAGGGGTTGGACTAGATGGTCGTAAGGTCCCTTCCAGCTCTGAATCTAGGTTCATTTGATCCTAGGAATACTCCCATGGCCCTACTTTTTCTTTCTAGGGAACTTGGGGAAGAAAGTTGTTTTTCTCCCTGCTCGCAATGGACCCAGTAACTCTCATACTTTTCAAGCCATAGACCACTCCGAGGGGTGTTCACCCCTTTCCTCTCCTCCTCCTCTCACTTTCTGTCTTAAGAGAATCTTTCTCCTGGTTAGTTAGATACCTAGTGCTGTTTTTGAGGAGACATCAATGAAAGGATGTCAGGATTGTTAGAAATATAATAAATAAATAATTAGTTCACACAGAGAACAAAGGTACAGACACTGTTTGTTATGTTAGCATCATTGATAAAGGAAGAGACCAACATGCAGAAGCACCTGGGTGAGTGGAGTCTTGGAGCACTTTCCTCAGCCTATGGACTTTCTGCTTTGGTTTGAGAGCAGCTGTCCATGGTGCTGGCTGACTGCCCCCATGATTTCTGGCTTCCACCTGCATGCAGGCTTCTCTCTCTTGACTGTTAGCTTGCTTTAGGCAAGCTCACACTTCTTTGGTCTGGAGAAAAGACCTGGAGAACTTGATTCCTGTCTTTAAACATCTGAATGGGTCATAGCATCCAGAGCTGAAAGAAATCATCTAGTCTATTCCATTTTATAGATGAAGAAACTGAGACCCAGTGAAGTTAGAAGCTGTCCAAGGCTACGGTTTTTCTCACTCCAAGTCTAGTGTTCTTTGCACTATACTATACCACTTTTGTCAAATATAAGAGGGTCTGTCTGTCTGTCTGTCTCTCTCTCTCTCTCTCTCTCTCTCTCTCTCTCTCTTTCTCTCTTCTTGGCCTCAGAGGGTACACCTATAAGTGTGGATGGAAAAATCTGGGAAAAGGGGCAGATTTTAGCTTAGTATAAGGAAGAATTTCCCCAAATTAGAGCTGTCCCCAAAAAATTACTAGGCTGCCAGGTAGTGCTTTTTTAGTTCATTGGATAATAGATTTAGAATCAGAAGGGAGCTTTAAGGTCATCTAGTCCATTCCCATAATTTTATTTATTGTATTTTAAAATTTTATTGATGCCTTCTATGCTTAATTCCATGCGTTGCCCACCCCATGATCCTTCCCTTGTAATAAAGGGAAAAATCCTTTTAATCAAAACCAAGAAACACGAAGACCATATCTGACAAAGTATGAACCATTTCACATCCAGAGAATTAACCTTGGCTTTTGTCCCCCTTTCCCCACCTCAAAAAAGAGATAGTTGAATTTCTGCATCTTTTCTGTGGGGCCAAGAATTAGTCATTTTAATTACATGGTGTTTAGTTTTGGTTTATTCTTTTCAATGCTCTTACTTACAATTGAGGAAATAGAGGGCAATGAAGTTGCATGTTTTGCCCAAGGTCACACATATTTTTCTGACCCTAAGTCCACTGCTTGTTCCAATATAATTCATTGCCTGTTCAAGTGGAAGAGTGATTGGCCTTGTTCTATGGAGCCCCAGAGGGTAGAACTGGAATCAGTGAGTAGAAGTTACGGGGAGGCAGATTTTGGTTCAAGACAAGGAAGAATTTCCCAACAATTAGAGTTGTCCAAAAAGTGGAATGGGCTGCTGCATAATATTGCCTTTTTTTGGTGGGGGTGGTTCATAATGTTATAATTTGGAACTGGAAGGGAACATTGTTTTTGTTCAGTCATTTTTCAGTCATGTCCTGCCCTTTGTGACTGATTTGGGGTTTTCTTGGCAAAGATATTGGAGTGGTTTGCCATTTCCTTTTCTAGTTCATTTTACAGATGAAGAAACTGAGGCAAAGAAGGTTAAGTGACTTACCCAGTCAGTGTCATACAGCTAGTAAGCATCTGAGGCCAGATTTGAATTCAGGTCTTCCTGACTCTAGGCCCAGCACTCCATCCACTGTGTCCAATGGACTCATTTTGTTTATTTAAAAGATTTATTGGTCTTTTGTTTTTACACCACAATCATTTCCACATTACCCCTTCCCCCCAAACATTTAGTGCATTTAGTGAATCTTCCCTGTAACAAAGAAAAAAAGGACAGCCAAAGACGACCAGTGAACATATCAGCTGGGTCTGAGAGCATATACAATATTCCACACCTGTAATCCACCACCTTTCTAACTAAAGGTAGCAGGTGCACTTGCTTGCCTCTTCTCTGTGCCCAAGATTATTCATTATAATTATGTAGAATTAAGTTTCATTTTATTTCTCTATTCCACACCCTCATGGTAATAGATAACATTTATATAGTTCTTTTAAGTTGTGTGAAGTACTTGAATACATTATCTCAATTGATCTTTGTAACAGCTCCATGTGGTAGGTGCTATCATTATACTTATTTTATGGATGAGGAGTTCAAGGGCAAGAGGTTAAGTTATTTGTCCAAGATCACATAGGTAGTAAATGATAGAGCCAAGACTGGGGCATGGTTCTTTTGATTCCAAATCCATTGTACCATGTGATGCCTCAGAAGCTTGATGACTGCTCATTAGGGTTAGGGAATTCATCTTTCGCATAGAGGTTGAATTAGACAATCTGTAAGGATTGCTTTAACTCTAATATTCTAAGACTCTGTTCTCCCAACCCAGACTTGGTAACTATTAACACATAGCCTGGACACCACAATAATTGTTATCTTCCTTTGCCCTTTCTGCCTGTCCCTTCCTAGGGAGACCACACAGTCCTGTGTCTCTCTCTCCTTTCTATGGAGGCTTGGGACAAGGATGTTCCAAACTTTTCCTCAGGGTTCCTTGTGAGAATGTAAGAATCCCCACTATATGAAAGTATTTTTATGTCTAATAGTGGAAGTTCTATATCAAAGAATACGGACATTTGAGCCACTTAATTTGCATAATTTTAAATTGCTCTCCAGAATGGTTGCACTAATTCATACCACCATCAATAATACATTCATGTATCCATCTTTCCTCAATATCTTTCCAACACTGATCGTTCCTGTCTTTTATCATCTGTGACAATTTAGGAGGCAAAACCTTAGCATTGATTCGACTCTTATTATTGTTGATTGGAGCATCATTCATAGTTTGCAGTTGTTCTATTGAGAATCATTTCTTTATATCCTTTGACCACTTATCTTTTGGGGAATGACTATCAAACCCTTATCAGAGAGAGTTATTTGATATAAAGATTGTTTCCTACTTGACCGTCCCTTGATCTCCTTATCCTAGCTGCAGTAATTTTTTTTTTGTTCAAATTTTGTTCAAATTTGTTTTAGTTTTGTGTAATCAGAATTTTTTTGTTTTCTATTTTATAATTGCCCCTTTGTTTAGTTAAGAATTCATCTCCTACCCATAGCTCTAAATGGTATATGATCTACTTCTCTTCTAATTTTCTTTTTGTAGTATGGTCTTTAATATTTGGATCACGTATCCATTTGGAATTTGTAGTGAAATGTGGTGTATGATGCTGGTGCAGGCCTTATTTCTGCCAGATTGCTTTCCAGTTTTCTCAGCAGTTCTTACATGGGGAATTCTTTCCTAGATAATGTTTTCCAAATTTATCGAAAATTGTTACTGAGTTCTATTACTTCTTATTCTCCCTTATCTAGTCTGTTTTATTGATCTATGTTATATTTTATAATCAGTACTAAATAGTTTTGATGGCTGCTATCTTATAATACAGTTGGAGATTTGGAAATGCTATTCGTCCTTCATTCCTACCTTGCCCCCCCCCCAATTATTTTCCTTGACATTCTAGATATGTTGTTACCCAAAATTAATTTTTTGTATCACTTTATCCAGTTCTATCAAACATCCCTTTGCTAGCTTGCTTGGTATATCATTAAATTAAATTTACCTTGGTAGTATTGTCATTTTTATTATACTGACATGGCTCAACCATGAGCACTGGACATTTATCCAGCTATTTAAGTTATTCTTTCTTAAAAGAGCAACTTGTAATTGAATCTATACAAATATCTAGTGTGTTTTAGAAGACTGACTCGCTTTTTAACATAAGAACCATCCAACGATGGAATGAATAGACAGCCATTCGAGGAAGTGAATCTAAGTTGGAAGGGCCATGCAGCCAGAAAGAGTGGAAGCTCTTTGAGGGCAGGAAGTGTTTCCTTTCATCTTTGCATCCCTTAATGCAACACCTGTCACTTAGTAGGGAGTGAACAGATTCTTATTGAGTCATTGACTGATTTGAAAGTTCAACCCACAAGTTAACAGAAATCCTTTGTACAACCAACATTCCTGACAAGTAACCATCCAACCTTTGCAAGAAGACTTCTAGAATGGAGAACCTATCACCTCCTGAGGAAGCCTCCTTTCACTTCTGGATAGCTCTCAGTGTTGGGAAGCTTTTTCTTATTTTCCTTATATCTATCTAGAGGCAGCTAAGTGGATAGAGTGTTGGGCTTTTAGTCAGGAAGACCTGAGTTCAAATCCAGCCCCAGACGTTTACTAGCTGTGTGGCCTTGGGTAAGTCCTTAAGCCTATTTGTCTTAGTTTACTCACCTGCCAAATGGGGATAATAATAATAGCAACTACCTCCCGGGTTTGTAGTGAGGATCATGTGAGGAAAGCAAGCAGAGCTGTGAAAACAAGATCCATAACAGATTGGTTCTGCTTGCTTTCTTCTGCATCAGTTCATACAAGTCTTCCTATGTCAGTTGATCAGTAAATATTTATTAAGCACCTGCTACATGCCAGTCACTGTGCTAAGCATGGATGATAAAAAGAGGCAAAAGATGATCCCTGTCCTCAAGGAGCTTGCCATCTGCCTTTCTCCGAATTTCTCACATTAGTCATTTCCCCCAGTACAGTAATAGTCCATCATGTTCATATACCACAGTTTGTTTAGCCATTCCCCAATCGATGGGCTCCATTTTGTTTCTAATACCTTGTTACCATAAAGAGGGCCATTATGATTGTTTTGGTATATACTGCAGAGACAGTGCAGCTTAGGGGATAGAGAGTTGTCTTTGAAGCCTGGAAGACCTGGGCTCAATGTCATCTCTGACATACATACTTGGGAAACTCTCTACAAGTCACTTCTCAGTGCTGAAGCAACTCTTTTAAGACTATCGAGGTGTAGAGAAGGTACTGATTTGCATTAGTAGAGGGAAATTCCCATATCAATGAAGTCAAAGGTTTAGCAATCCCTTTTTTTGTCTTTTACCTCAGACCCATTCACAGCTCTACCAAATGGTATCAAAAGGCCTGTCTTCTCTCAGCCCCTCTTTTTTAAAAATCTTTTGTCATTTTTGTCCATTTTCTAGGCATGAGATGAAACCTCAGGGTTGTTTGAATTTGCATTTCCTTTATTACTAATTCTATGGAGCAAACGTTCATACGCCTTGTAAGAGTTTGTGGCTCTTTTTGCTTGTTCCTATCCTTTAACAACTAACTTTATCTATAAGGTGTTAGCTTTTTATTAATTCATTTGGTTCTAACCCTATGGGTTAAGCTGAAGAGATGTTGTTATCTCAGCTTTGCATGTGAGGAAACTGAGTCACAGGAATTGGGCAAGGTCACATAGCTAGTTAGAGCCATAGCTGGAGCCATATTTAGTCTTCAGGCTTCTAGCCTTCATGTAGACTTTCCAGTATGTTTTCTGTTATCCTTCCACCCTCAGCTTTTTAATAGGGGAGCCCATTAAAAGGTCACAGATGTCCCACTGTGTGAACACAGTTTGGTTCTCCCATTCCAGTTCCATGGTATTTCCACAAGGGCGGCTGTTGTGTCTTCTCTGATCTCTTTCTTTAGCTGGTATTTCTGTGGTCAGGAGTAAGACCCACATTCGAGAATACCGTATTTCTGATGGGCATCGAATTTTCCCCTAGAGTCAGGGTGCTAAGGACCAGGGAGCACTTTGGTCCTGGGCCTAGAGTAAGTTTTGGTTGGGGTCTCAGTTGTTACTGGAGATGGGACTGCTTGGTCTGTTGAGACCTTTGGGGTTTGTAGGTCAAGCAGGGACTGTTTTGAGTCAGGAGACATGGGTTTGAATGTTTACTAGCTGCGTGTGACCCTGGACAAATCACATAAACCCTCTGAGTCTCAGTTTCCTAATCGGTAAAATGGAATAGCAACATTTGTATTACCTACCTCACATGGCTGGCATGAGGAAAACACTTTCAAAATCTTAAAATGCTCTATGTAAATGGGAGCTACAATGATTAATCTCATGGCAGAGATGTCATCATCTTATTTGGGGGCCATCATCAATTTCATCATCAGCAAACATTTGTTACCTAAATAGGACTGAAACTGAATGTATACCAGTTTGACATGGACATGATTGCATTATTCCTCTTCTCAAGAAGTTTCTGTGGCTCCCTGTAACACAAACTTTTCTGCTTAGCACTCTTTCCAAACATATTTCATATTAATCTTTGTCAAGCTGAATTGACTTACTTACTGCTCCCCATTCACAATATTCTTTTTCTTTTTTTGGAGGCAGTCAGTATTAAATGACTTGCCCAGGTCACACAGCTAGTAAATGTCTGAGGCTGGATTTGAACTGAGGTCCTCCTGATTTCAGGGCCAGGGCCACCCAGTTGTACCAAGCCCCCACCTCCACCCCATTCACAGTATTCTGTCTCTTGCCTCCATGCTCCTTCTGGAGGGATCTCCCTCCTGACTCTTAGAAACCCTAGCTCCATTTAAAGCTCAACTCAAGTGCCCCCTTCTAACAGAGACCTTTCCTCATACCCCTCAGTTGTTAGTGGGATCAGAGAAGTTACTTTGTATCTATCTGGTACTGAGTTTTGGATTGACTTCTCCATTTATTTGTTGTATGTGTCCAGTGGAAAGTACAGTCCTTGAGGACAGGAATGGCTTCATTTTTTGTCTTTGTGCCCTTGTGCCTAGCACAATGCTGGTCATACAAATAGGCCCTTCATGGGTGGAATTGAATTCAAGGAAAAGGTTTGAGGAGGTGAAGAATGTGGAAGATGCAGGGATAAGGAGACAGGAGAAGAAGTGGTTGGGAAGGTAGGGGTAATTTCTCTCCTTTTTTCTCTTCTTCTTTCCTATAGTAAACTCTTCCTTCTTAGCTTCCTCTTCTTCCTCTCTGTTCCTTTCTTCTCTCTTTTCCCCTCTCTCCTCCAGCCCTCCAACCTCTCCATATCTTTAATTGAATCCCTTTCTGTGGGCTCTACTTGGAAATGTAAAAGGTATGAGATAAAAAGGCTAATGTATCCTAATTATAGCTCAGGCTCCGATCGATAATGGCAGCTGGAAGCCCATTGTGAGGCCAGAGTGGAGCAGGCTTTGCCAGGCAGGCGCGCTCACATGCACGTGCACACACAGACACACGGGCTGGGCCGGGCTGTCAACCACACCAGGAGGAGGCAAGAACTGCGGAGCTGGGATCCAGCTTCTGGATAGAGGCTGCCTAGGGAAACTCCTTCCTTCCACCGCTCCCCACTGGGAGAGACGCAAGAAGAGATATTTTGATTCAGAGATGGCAGGTGTGTTGTGCTAGTGGATCAAAATTGGATTGGTTGTGAAAGGGAAGCAAAGAGGGGAGTCTCGTTTTAGTTATAGGTTAGATGAAGTGACCTTTGAGGTTCATTCCAGCTCTGGGATTCTGGGACTCTGGTTTGAATCATGGTTGTGCCACTGATGTGACTTTGGGTAAATCTTGGCTTTGGGCCTCAGTTTCCTCATTTCTCAAATTGCACTAACATCCTCTAAGCTCCCTTCTGGCTTCAAATCCTATAGTCCTATGATGCTGTGAAATACACCCCCACTGCCACCCCCAGAACTCTCCAACTGCCAGGCATTTGGGTTCAGGCCATTCCCTTCTTCCTCTTGCTCTGATGATGTCATTGAATGGGTGCTTTTATCCGTGATCTGAAATGGTTTTTCCTTTTTCCAATCTCAGATGGCCCTTTGCACCTGTCTGTAATTTATTCTTCATTTTACTGTACTCAGCTGTCGAGTCTTTGGATTTTACCTCCAGAACCTCTTGCATATGTTGCCCCTTCTGTCTACTGACTTCACCACCACTTCTTAGGGCCTCATCAGCCCCTCTTACTTGGACTTCCAACTGAATTCCCCACCCCACCCCGCAGCTGCTGTGCTGATATTCCTAAAGCACCCATCTGACCGTGGCATTCCCCTGCTGAGGAAGCTCCCTTTTGCCTTGGGGGGCTAAATGCTTAATCCTCTGACATTTAAACCCTTTGCAGTCTGGTTCCAGCCTGGCCTCCTTGCTGGTCCCTCTAATTGACATTATCTTATTTTTTTATGCCTTTCCACAAAATGTCTCCCATGCATGTATTCCCTCCTTCCCTCTGACTCTGAGATTTCCTAATGGCTTCCAAGGGTCACTTCCTCCATGAGACCTTTCTTGACCCCTCAGCTTGGAGTGCTCCTATCCTCAGATCACTTTTGTACTTCTCTGTGTTGTTTGACCTCTAGTCGAATGGAAGCTTCTTGAGGGGAGGTACTGTTTCAAATGACTGTTTTTGCCTGGTGTTCCCGGTACTTGGAACATAAGGTCCTTTAAAAGTGTTTTTTACTTTAATTTTTTAAAAATAAATTTGTGTTGCTATGTTTTACCTTCACATCACCCAAATTTCCTCGTATATCTCTCCCCTTCCCTTTACTCCTTGCAGAGATCTATCTCTTATAACAAAGAATATTTGGGGAAAAAAGAGGGAGAAAAAAATCAGCAAAAATGATTAAGACATCAAACAAATCTGACAGTATATGCAATGTCACACATCTGAGGATCCTTATCCTCCCTGTCCCTGCAAAGAGATGTGGGCAGGGGGACAGGTATCTTCTCATTTCTCTTCTTTGGGGCCAAGACTGTTCTTTGTAATTTTGCAACATTTATTTATATAATTTTTATTGTTTGGTAGTTATTCTTCCCATTTACTTTGTTCTAGTGATTGTGTGTATTGTTTTCTTGGCTCTGCTTACTATACTTTGCATTAGCTCCTATAAGTCTTCCTATGCTTCTCTGTATTCATTATGTTTTTTACGTCACAAGAATATTCCATCATATTCATGTACAACAAGTTGTTTAGCCATTCCCCAATTCATTGGGTGCCTATTTTGTTTCCGGTTCTTTAGTACCTCAAAAAGGGCTGCTTTAAATATGTAATGAGGGTATTGTGTGCATGGGTAGACTCCATTAGATTGCAAACTTAGCAAAAAAATAAAAAAGATGATGATCTGTACATATGCCAGACACCCATTACAAATAAATAGTTTTCTTTTTTAAACTGTTTTTTCCAATTAATATGCATTTTTTTTCTCTTTTTCCCACACCCCATTCACTGGGGAAACCCCCCCCCAAAAAACCCTTGGTAACAGATTTGCTTAGCCAAGCAAAACAAATGACCATCTTGGTCAAGTCAAAAACTATGTATGTCTCATTGTGCAGCCTGAGTCTATCACCTCTCTGTCAGGCTTCGTCCTGAATTCGCTGCAATGCTGGTTGGTCATTGCGTCAGAGTTCTAAAGTCACAGTAAATTCTTAAGAAATATTTGTTGAATTATATATTATTTCATGCCATATGTAGTACTTTATATAAATCCCGCTGGAAAATCACATGGTATAGCAGAGAGGACCGAAGCTGGTGTGAAGAGAGAGACCTGGGTTTGAATCCCACCACAGGCTCTTGATTAGTTATGTGACCAGAGGCACATTATAAAATGATAGAATTTCAAAGTTGGGTCCTCAGAGGTCGTTTAGACCAAGCTGTACCTGAAGAAAAGCTATTGTCTACCCTACATTTGACATGTGTCATCTGGTCCCTGCTGGAAGATCTCAAGTTAGGGGAAACCCAAGACTTTCTAAGACAGCTTATTTCACTTTTGGACATCTCTAATTGTCTTGACACTGAGTCAAAATTTGTCTCTTGGCCACTTCTGTCCATTTCTCCTGGTTCTTCTCATCCCTTCTGGGCCCATTTGCCCTGTAGAATTTTATCAAGTTCATGAGAAGCCTTTGAATCCTTTGAACTCTTCTCTCCCAAAATGCAAGGGGGATGCCAGACTATTCCTTAATTTCTCCTTCTCTCTCACTAAGTCTGAGATGGAGTGATCACTTTTTCCCCAAGGATTCACCTAGCAGCTACTTCTTCCTCATACTTCTTCCTCCTCCCCAAGAAAACAATACGTACAACCACTAGAACAATGTAAATTGAAAGAGCAACTACCAAACACTAATAAATAAATAAATAAATGAATGAATGAATGAATGAATGAATGAATGAATGAATGAATGAATGTTGCAAAATTACAAAGAACAGTCTTGGCCCCAAAGAAAAGAAATGAGAAGATAGATACCCGTCCCCCTGCCCACATCTCTTTGCAGAGACAGGGAGGATAAGGATCCTCAGACGTGTGACATTGCGTATACTGTCAGATTTGTTTGATGTCTTAATCATTTTTGCTGATTTTTTTCTCCCTCTTTTTTCCCCAAATATTCTTTGTTATAAGAGATAGATCTCTGCAAGGAGTAATGGGAAGGGGAGAGATATAGGAGGAAATTTGGGTGATGTGAAGGTAAAAGATAGCAATACAAATGTATTTTTAAAAAATTAAAGAATCCCAAATAGAATTCCTTTTTATTAGTTTCTGTACCTTGTAAAGGATGAACTTATCATTAGCAAGCCACTGCTTTGATTTTAGCAGAGAGAGACCTCCAACAGAAATACATATAACACTATATCTCCACCATATCATGTCTCTGTGCCGGGTTTGAATTTGTGCTTTGTTTCCTGAACTCACTCATCAATGTTTTCTTTCTGTTCAAGTGGTCTGTAGCATACTGCAGTGACAATATTATTTCTCTTTCCATCTCCATTGATCTTCACATAAATGCTCTTTACCATTTGCCCTCTCTGGTTCCTGTATTTCTTGCATCTGTGCCCTTCTCTCTTCTCATACAGTCCCTACCCTAGCTCAGGCCCTTTTCACAATCTTGACTTGATTATTGTGATGGCTTCCTAGCTGGTCTCCCTGCCTCAGGTCTCCCCCTACTCTGATCCAAACTGCCGAAACGATTTTCCTAAATCACAAGTTTGTCATCCCCCATACTCCAAGACTCCAGTGGCTCCTCATTACTTTTAGCATCAGATGTAAACTCTGCTCTATATGGTATTTAAAGCTCTTTAGAAATATGGCCCCGACACATCACACATTACGTTCTACCATTCACTCTTCAGCCCAGCCAAATTCATCTTCTTGCTGTTCCTCACATACTTTATCTCTCATCTACATACTTTTCTGCTAGCTATCACCCATGCCTATAATTTATTCCTTTCTTATCTCTGCCTCTTGGAATGCCTTTATCCTTCAAGACTTTACTGAAGTAATTCTTTATGAATGAGACATTTTCTTAGTCCCTCCTCTAGTGATTAGTACCTTCCTGCATCCCAATGTTACAGTTTGTTTTGGATGCATTTCATACATATCAATATACTCTCTTCTTGTCTCTCTGTTAGAATGTAAGCTCCTTGAGGGCAGAGACTATTTGGATTTTATCTTTGTAACTATAGCTCTTAACACAGTTTGCTTCATTAATGCTTACTGATTGATTGGATTTTCTCATGAGTATACCTTTTTAATATACAATATAATTTTACTCATTTTACTCCTCCCCCCCTTTACCCATCTTGTTTCTTTTGAATGAGGTATATCCTTACAGAGCCATATTCCAGTCATGAGTCTCATCCCACTAAATCTCAGTAATGCCTATGAGGTGAAATCCTACTTGTCCTCCATGCATTGTACCTTTGTGCACAGACATCTGAGGACATAAGTTTAATTATTGGCTCCTTTCTTGGATCTTGTCTCTTTCAGTATATTTTGACTACTGTTCTTTCTGTATTTTAGCTTTAGCTCTGTGTTAGGTGAGGTAAAATCAGAACACTCTCTGTTCTCAAGGAACTTAACATTTTTTTTTGTAAGGCAGTCGGGGTTAAGTGACTTTCCCAGGGTCACACAGCTAATGTCAAGTGTCTGAGGCTGGACTTGAACTCAGGTCCTCCCGACTCCAGGGCTGGTGCTCTATCCACTGTGCCACCTAGCTGCCCCAGAACTTATACAGTAAGACAAAAAGAGAGTATATCTATATATCTATATATCTATATATCTATATATCTATATATCTATATATCTATATATACATATATATAGATATATATATAGATATATAGATATAGATATAGATAGATAGATATAGATATAGATAGATAGATATATAGATATAGATAGATAGATATAGATATAGATACAAAAGACATTCAAAATAAATGTCGAGTATGTAGGTAGTTTTCCTCTTTCCTTTTGGTTTAAAGTTCTTTTGATTAGATTTGTAGGGCTTCATGAAAATTCTATCTTACTACCTCTCATAGGTGCACTCCATCCCTGGTAAGAAGCTTGTCATTTCTACATTCTGAGCTACATGCAGAATTATTATTTTTTCATTCAATGGCACTTTGTTAAGCATTTACTATAAGAAAAGCATTGTATTAGGAACTGGGAGGAAGAAAAAATTTAGATGAGACAAAGTTTACATGGTCTCTGCCTGCCTTGGAATTTACTGTCTAGTAGAAGGATGCAACAGGTGAAAATTTAGTGACAAAGGTGGTATTTTTGTCTCCATTGCTCATAGAAAGTCAAGAGATTCAGAAGACAAGATCAGATTTGGGAAATGAATAGCTGATTTAGAAGATGATATTTGATCAGTTGATATATTGGTTAGCTTTCCTAAAACTGACTTTTTCTATTTCTTTTAAAATCTTTGTAACAAGGTAGTAAGGGATATATGGGGGGATATATTGAAAAACGAAGGTGGTGTAAAATAGAACATAGCAAGTAGATATGATTTTAAAAAAGAAAATGGTCTCTGAGAATAGAGATTTAGATGTAGCTCAGAATGTAGAAATGACAGACTTTTGATGTTCCTGTTTTCAACAAAATAAAGAAAAAGTATCCCTTTGTGACTTGGGGTTGGCTTAATTGCTCATTAGGGTCATAGAGTTGGAGCTAGAGAGATCATGTAGTCCAATCCTCTCATTTTACAAATGAGGAAACTGAGTCCTAGAGTGAGGAAGTGACTGGCCAAAGGTCACAGAGCTAATAAGTAACAGAACTGAGATTTGACCCTAGTTCTTCTGGTCAGTTCCAATGGAGAACATTCATTATTTTTCTACTACAGGAGTAGTATGAAGGAACAGTCTCTAGGTAGAACCCATTCCTTCATTCTCTGACGACCACAGTTTATGGTGACAATTAAGGACAAGGGGGTACCCAGCAGAGGGAAAAAGGAGAAGCCTTCCCCAAAGAGAAAGCTGCAAATACTTCTAGAACCCTTTGTCTGGGAGCTGAGTTTTGGAAAAATCATTGGACACCTGAGACTTGATTGAGCAATTAGCTTGTGAAGATAGAAGAAGAGGCTATTTATGGAGAGATAAAATAGCTGGCTTTGAGTATCTAAAAGCCTGTCACAAAGAAGGAGGATTAGCTTTGTTCTGCTTGGTCCCAGAAGGCAGAACTCGGAGCTCTGGTCAGTAATTAGAGACAATTGATTGAACATCACAAAAAACTTCCTAATACTGTTATCCCAAAGTGGAACAAGCTGCTTTGGGAGGCTCGTTAATGTAGGTCTTTAAAGTGGAGGCTGGATGATGGTCCCTTTTGGAGGTAGAAGCTGGTCTAACTAGGTGGGACCTGAGATTCCTTTCAACCCTTGAGACTGTGACTTCTGCTGAAGCCCAAGTCTGGGGTGATTCCGGTGGCCAGAAGCTCATGATTCCATGCAGACACCTTTTTTTTTTTTTTAGTTTTCTTTTCCTTTGAGGCTGACCTGGAGGTGAGGGATATGGGAAAATAGGAAGGTGTTTCCCATAGATTCTTTGGGGGCTGAGGCGGTGGTCTGAATTCTGGTCCACCCAATCCAGAAAGTCTTTGTAGGAGTTGAGAAAGTTTGAGATGTTTGGGAAGGAAGATGGCGAGATACCTAAATACATGAAGTAAGTCCAGGGATTGGAGGAGGAGAGTCAGATCATTTATCAGTGTATGGGGTTGGGGTGTATGTGGGGTTCACTAGGATCAGAGGGGAAGGGGGTGCTAGTGATGAGAGATTGAGAAGCAGAATAGAGCAAGGAGACTGGTATGAAAGGGAGAGAATAAAATCAGGTAATTGGTATAAAGTACTTTGTCAACCTTAAGAAAAATGTAGCTACTGCAGAAAGTGCTAAACTTCAAATCAGGAAGATTTGGATTCAAATCCCACCTGAGACACTGGCTGTGTGACCCTAAGTATCACCTCACCTCTCAGCCTCAGTTTCCTTAGCTGCAAAATGGATATAATCATAGCCCCTGTTTGCTGGAGTTATGGCTCACTTGAGATAGTATATATAAAATGTATTGTAAACCTTAAAAGGATAGAGGTAAGGACTGGAAGAGGCCACTGTCAGATGAGGAAACCCTTGCTACCATTGCAGGCTGGCACCTTCTTTACAACTGATAATCTTCAAGAGTTGCCTAGAGCACTGAACACTGGCACAGTCAGCATATATCAGAGATGGGACTTAAACTCTGGCCATTATGTAAATGTTACTTCTCCTTCTCCTCTTCCTTTTCTTCCTCCCTATTAGACTGAAAGTTCCATGAGGGCCAGGACTGTCTTATCTAAGCGTTTATCCCCTCCAGCATCAAGCACAATGCTTGGCACATGGAAGGATGTTTCCAAAATTGAACAGACTTCTGAATCACTCCTCTGGGACAGACTTCGTACCGGGCAATGTGTCCTATTTCTCACCTGAGAAAGTACAAACAGTGTCAGGCTGTCCATGTCCCCTTCCCACTCACCCCCAGGATGCTTTGTCCCTGTTCCAGGGTCCTTATTGGGAAGATTAGAAGGACCAGCCCAGGAACCAGGCAAGGCCAGTAACCAAACAAGGCTTCTTTCAGTTGCTGGTCTCAGAGGGGAGATACTGGGTGTCTGAGCTGATCAGCCAATGGGACTGCATTGGTATTACATCAGCCTTGGAGTATGTTATATAACAAAAGTGTGGAAAAAGGCTTCCGGCACTAACATCAGGAAATCAATCTTACAGATGCAATGAGAGGAAGAAGGGGAGGGAAGTAATAGAAATGGAAGAGAGGAAGAAGGTAAGAGTGGTAGGAAGGAGGAGGAGAGGGAGAGGAGGAGGAAGTAGGAAGAGAGAGAGAAGGGAAAGGAAGAGAAGGTATAGATGGAAGAGGAGAAAATAGAAGGAGTGGAAAAAAGGATAAGGAAAAGAGAAGAGGGAGGATGGTGAGATGGAGAAGGGAGAAAGTAGAAATGTGAGAGGGAGGAGGAAGGGAAAGGGAAGAGGAGAATGGAAAGGAAGAAGAGGGACTGAAAAGAGGAAGATGAAGAGAAGGGAGAAATAGAGGAGAGGAAGAAGGGAAGGGGGCTAGCTAGAGGAGGGGAGGAAGCTGGAAAGGTGAAGGAGGGAGCAGGAGGAAGAAGATGCCTCCTAGAGGAGGCAGAAATGGAGAAGAGGAAAGAGAGAGAAGGGAAGAGGAAGAATGGAAAAGGGGAGGAGGGAGAGGAGAGAAGTCAGAGGAGCTGGGTGTATAGGTATTGACAGCAAAGCTTGTGTGAATAAGGCAGAGCAGTGAGATAATCAGGAACAGGGAGATAGAGTCAGGTCAATTGGAACTCCATCCCTCAGGGATTTTCCTGGATTCTTGCCCCAAACTATCTCACTGTTTCTGGGAAAAAATACATCTAGTTTAGGGCCTATGGATTAATGATCTGTTGGCTCTGATGTCTGTGTTTCCAAGTCCACCCCAGCTAGCTACTCTGAGTTTCCTGTACGCTGCCCTACATTAGGGTTGTAAGCCCCCTTCTGGTACCTCACCTTATCACCAAGGGGCTTGAGCATTTTAAAAACAACATATTAGGGAGTCCTAAAAATTCTTGTCCCCTACTTAAGTTTTTTTTTTTCATGCATAAGTGCCCTGCTTTTATTGCCTTTAAAAAACCTATTCTTTCATTTTTATTGATAGCTTTTGTTTTAATATCATAGTCATTTATGAATATATGCCTCCCCCATCCCTACCCAGTAAGCCATCCCTTGTAATATAGAATAAAAAAAAAGAGACAAAAAGAGCAGTTTAGCCCAGCTAACCAAACTCATGGTCTTCCACCTCTGCAAAGAAGGCAGGGAGGCCCAATTTCTCATCTCTTCTCTGGCTTGCCCCCACTTTTAAAGCCTGGGACTTGGCTGTTAGCCGTCTTCCCCTCTACACTTCTCTCTTCATCCCCAACACACCCTAGCCTGGGATAATGAGCATTCTGTCAGTATGACCCTGCTGTGTGTTCTTAAAACCAAAGAAAATCAGCATTGGGAGGGACCTGAGAGAGATCATCATTTAGACCAGTTGAAGACCAGAGAAGGAAAGTCATTGCCCAGAGGTCACACAGTAAGTAAGTGGACGAGCCAGGATTAGATGCCAAGTCTCCTGCAGAGGTACTTTAGACTCCTAGGTGTATATGTGATACTCCCTTCTCTCTCTCCCTCCCACAGTGTATATGTGTCTTGCAAATTCCTGTGTATTTCATAGGCCATTTTAGAGGGATAAGTGTTTCCTACTGTACTTAAAAGCTACATCCCACAATCTAATCTTGGTTTAAATACTCTCTTGCTTTGGTTCTTAAATATTTTGGTTTGTGTGTTTTTAAATTTTTTTTTAAATGAAGAGAACACATTTTATTGATATATGCTATATTTTGTTCTTACATTTCAGGTATTTACAGATTACTCCCCGTCTGTGAGAGATCTCTTGTAACAAAATAAAACAATTACTTTATCGAAAATGCCTGAAACATTCCACATCTGTGGCACACTTCCCCCCGCCCCGACCTTTCTATTAAAAAATGAACAAAAATCTATTTTCTCTCCTTCCCATCCTTTGACTCATTAGAAAAAAAGAAGAAAAAGCACATTCCTTGTTACAAATGTGCACAATTAAGCAAAAACAAATTCCCTCAGTAGGTTTATACAAACACCTTATGTCTCATTTTGCACCCTTTATCCATTACCTCTCTGTCATGGACACCATGTTTCATCATGGGTCCTCTGGAATCATGAATGGTCTTTGGATTGATTTTTAGTTCTTACAGCTTTCAAAGTTATTTGGATTTTTACAGTGTTGTTGCTATTGTATCAATTGGTCTACTCATTTCATTCTTCACAAATTTTACCTTTTTGATATCACATTTATATGCTACAACTTAGTCATTCATCAGTTGATAGGCATCTCCCTAATTTCCAGTTGTTTGCTACCACAAAAAAGAGCTGCTATAAATATATTTTGTACATACAGGACCTCTTCCTCTTTCTTTAATCTCTTTCAGATATAGACCTAGCAGTCATGTGGCTGGGTCATAGGACATGCACTGTTTGTATATAATTTCAAATTCTTTCTAGAATGATTGTATCCATTCACAAGTCTACAAGGTCCATCAGTATGCCTGCTTCCCCATAGCCTCTCCAACTTTTATCATTTTCCCTTTTAGTCACCTTGGCCACTGTGATATGAGTGGGAGGTAGAATCACTTTAATTTGCATTTTTCTAATTAATGTTAGATATGTAGTGATTTGCGTCTAGTTATACATAATTGTGTATATAAATCTCATCTCCATAACTAAATTGGAGTAAGTTGAAGCCTGAGTTTAAATCCTAGCTCACAGTACTTAAGGTATGACTTTGGACAAATGCCTTATTGTCTCTGATTCTCGGTTTACTTATCTGTATGTAGCATTCCTTGGCTACTCCCAAATTCAGCATGACTGGGGTGATAACTAACCCACGGTGAGCACCAACTGGAAGTGTTACTCTATAATTGAGTATATCAAAGACACAAATCCAATAACTAATCACTTAGTTGAAACCTGAAACAACATCACTTTCAAGGAAAGTAATCCAATGGTAAAACATTTTCACTGCTCATTTACAAGGGGTTCAAATCTCTTACACTGGAGTAAAGTCAAAATCTAATTCCCCTTCAAACCTCTTAAGACTTAGCGTATCAGAAGGACACAATCACTTTGCAACTTACAGTCTATGTAGTGGAAGCTGGTAATGTAGTTCATTCTGCTTTTTGGAGTTTTTCCCAGCAATCCCTCTGGGGACACTGTAGCCATCATCACAGTCCAGACAGGATGCGAGTATTCAGGATGCCATCACTATTTCCCCATGTAGTCATCTCTCTCTCTGTCTCTCTGTCTCTCACTCTCTGTCTCTCTCTCTCTCTCTCTCTCTCTCTTCTCTCTCTCTCTCTCTCTGTCTCTCTGTCTCTCTGTCTCTCTCTGTCTCTCTCTCTCTCTGTCTCTCTCTCTCTGTCTCTCTCTCTCTCTCTCTCTCTCTCTCTGGGCCACAACTCCATGACTTGCTGCCCCCATCCTACCTTCTCAGTTCTCACAACCCTACTTTTCTTACTTGGATTTCCATATTAAGCTCTGTCACACTACTTAGTTCAGGTTCCCTCCATTTCTTCTCTTCATGTGGTTGCCATAATCTCTTCCCCTTCCAAGTATGCCCCACCTCACACATCCGGAACATCCAACACAATGCCCTCCCCACCCCTTTGGAGGTTCTATGTTCTAGAGCTTTCTCCAATGAATAGGAGCTACCTCATCTCACAAGTCTGGATAGCTAGAGTCATCTTAGAGAACTACCATTAAGGACAAAGGCATTCTGCCAATATTATATCCTCCTCCACCCCCTTGGTAAAAAAGAAAATACGAAAATTACAGTCCCTGCAAATTACAATGGGTGTTCGTGTACATTTGTATGAAAACATGAACATTTGATAATTGGCATATAGCACAGTCACATACAGTTTCTCAAATACGTGACATGTATTCAGGCGCATAGTGTATATAGCAAGGTAACATAGGGGAGATCAAACACATAGGTCACATACAGGAGAAAGAACACATCTGGAGTCAAGTTGCAGCTATCTATGTGACTTTGGATGAGTCAACTGTTTTTGGGCCTCAGTCTCCTCATCTGTAAAATCATGAAGTTAGACGCGATGACTTCTTAGGTCCCCTCAAAGGTTTATCCTATATTTAGAGCCAGAAGGGATCTTAGAGAGGCAACCAGGTGGCACAGTAGATAGAGCGCCAGGCCTGGAGTCAGGAAGACCTGAATTCAAATCTGGCCCTAGACACTTACTAGCTGTGTGACCCTGGGCAAGTCACTTCACCCTGCTTGCCTCAGTTTCCTCATCTGTAAAATAAGCCAGAGAAGGAAATGGCAAACCACTCCAGTATCGTTGTCGAGAAAACCCCAAATGGGGTCACAAAGAATTGGATACGATTGAAACAACTGAACAACAAGAACTGATCAGTCAGTCAGTCAACAAACCCAGCACTGGAGGGAATATTATCACTAGATTTCCCATGAAGGAGTTAAGGGGATGGATGGCTCTCTTTCCCCCTACCCTGTAGCTGCTCCTTCTCCTCAGGGAACTTACACTCTAATGGAAGAGACAATGTGTATCTAGGCATCTATCTAGCTATGTCTGTATATCTGTGTATGGCTTTAGCTGCCCAAAGTTGTGAGATGGTGGAGCTGCTATTCAGTGGGACTCTCCCAGAGAGCCTGGAACTGAGCCCAGAGATTGCATGAGGCTGTGATAAGTTAGAAAAAGAAAATGTGAATGGTCCATATATCATATATAGACCAAGATAAATAGAAAACAGAAATCGATCTAGATATCTGCAGATGTATAGGGCTGTGACCTAAATCATCCTGTGTGTTATGTATTGGACCAAGGGATCATGGAGGCAATGTGGGCATAATGACTTTAGAGTCTGAATACATTAAATTCGATTTTAGATTTGCCACTTGCTACCTATATGACCTTGGAGGAGTCCTTTGACCTTTCCTTCCTTCCTTCCTTTCACTAAGAACAGGTTGCTGCCTTCCCACTCTCTTCTCTTAGGGGCATCCTCTTCTCTGCATCAGTGCCTATTGTCTGAACTGGGTTCAATCTTGAGGGACTGTGAGCACTTTAGAAGAATCAGGCCAGGGTGAATTACTTGGCCTGTTAGTGGTAATTCTCTCTGATGCAAGGACTTTCTGTATATGCTAGTCAGCTCCACATGAAGAACTTAGGACCTTTGGACCTATTATGTGAGATGCATACAAAGTAGACATAAAGTAATGTGGTGGGGAGGCCTTAATACTTGTGAGCTGGAGGTACCAGAAAAGGCCTTCTGCAAAGGGTGGTGTTTAAGGAAACCAAAGATTCTAAAAGTAGTCAGGAGGGGAGGGCATTCTGGGAAAGCCAGTGGAAAGTCATGGAGTTGGGAGATAGATATGTATAATGTATGATGAATAATAAATGGTCCAGTGTGATTGGATCACTGCGATGAGAAAGTAGACTAGAAAGACAGGTCAGGGTCAGGACGTGAAGAGCTTTAGGCATGAGTCAAACAGAGGAGTTTATCTTTGATTCTTGAGGATCAGTGACTGGCACATACTGTAGTAATCAGTTGATAGATAGAGGTAATAGGGAGACTATAGTTTATTGAGTTGAGGTGGGGTCAGACCCGTGCACTAGGAAAATCATAGGATTATCATTGAATCATAACTTTAGGGCTAGAGATATTTCTGAGATCATCTCATCCAAGTCCCTCATTTTACAGTTGAAGAAACTGAGGCAGAGAGAGCAAAGGACTCACCCAAGGTCATACAGGTAGTAAAACCTAGAGTCCAACCCGATGTATTCAGACTCTAAAGCCATGGCACCACATTGCCTCCATGATCCTTTGACCCAATACATAACCCATAGGGTGAGTTAGACCATAGCCCTTGAGCTGCAACGGATGTCAGAGGCCATCTGGTCCAACCCCCTTCATTTTACAAGTGAGAACATTGAGGCTCACAGGTAGTGAGAGAGATAGGGTCAGAATCCAGGTGCTTTGACTGCAAATCCGGTGCTCTTTCCCCTGTACCACGTTATCTCTTAGTATCAGGGTGGTATATAGTTGGGCAAATACAGAGGCCATTTGCCATGCTGCATTCCTGGACCAGGTATACATCACACGTACTCCATATTCTGAGGTATAAGCCCCTCTCCTATATGTTAGATTGAGCACTGGATGGATGGTTCTGGGAGCGCTGTTCATTCGGCACCCTCAGCCGCACTGCCCTAGAGTCTCAATCCTGAGTCCGTGGGACTATCATTAACTTTGTCTCCTAGTGAATCAGGCTCTGTGGCCGGCCTTCATGACTGGATAATAATAACTAGCATTTATAGAGCGCTCAAGGGTTTGCAAAATACTATACATATGTTGTCTCATTTAATCCTCTCAACAACCCTGTATGGTAGGTGCTTTCATTATCCCCATTTTACAGATGAGGAAACTGAGGCCACCCATAATAATAATGATAACTAGCATTTACATGGACAGCTAGGTGGCACAGTGGATGGAATGCTGGGCTTGGAGTCAGAAAGACCTGACCTTATATCTGGCCTCAGGCACTTAGTAGCTGGGTGACCCTGGGAAAGTCACTTAACTCTGTTTGCCCCAGTTTCCTCATATGTATAGTGAGCTGGAGAAAGAAATGACAAATCTCTGCAGTATCTTTGCCAAGAAAACCCCAAATGGAGTCAACAAAGAATTGGACATGACTGAAATGACTGAACAGCGACTAGCATTTGTGTAGCATTCTAGGGTTTGCAAAGTGCTAAACATGTGCTATTTCATTTGATCCTCCCAACAACTCTGTGTGGTAGGTTCTATCATTATCCCCACTTTATAGATAAGGAAACTGAGGCTATCCTCCCTTACCTCCCTTCTAGACAGAGGAACTTTTCTACCTGGGGCAGACGTGGCACTGTTCTTTAACCTTCGAAAGAATCCCAATGTATGATTTCCTGACATTGCAGATTGTCCCTGTAAGGATCATCCATATCGTCATCATCATCATCATCATCATCTTTCTCCTCTTCCTCCTCCTCCTCCTCTTCTTTATCACAGCCTCATGCAATTATGCAGCCTCCCAGGGAGAGTCCCACTGAATAGCAGCTCTACTATCTTACAACTTTGGGCAGCTAAAGCCACTCTGGAGAATTTTCATCAAAGAAAGAGTCATATTAGATGGCATAGTGGATAGAGAGCTGGACTTGGAGACAGGAAGACCCGAGTTCAAATCGTGCTTCAGACACTGACTAGCTGTGTGGCCCTGGGCAAGTTACTTAACCATTATCAGCCTCAGTTTCCACATCCATAAAATGGGGACAATAATAGCGCCTATCTATCTCCCGGGGTTTCTATGAGGAACAACTGAGATGTTATTTGTAAAGCACTTTGCAAACCTTAAAACACTATTCAAATGTTAGCTGCTATTAAATTGCATGTAAACCTGGGGGGGGGTAATTTAATTAATTATCTACTTCTCAGGGAGCTTTCCAGTGAAGAAAGTGATTAGTAAGGTTCTTCAAGCCTGTGAATTAATTCTGTCATGGCCTTGACTGTGTCTCCTGTAAAGCCCAGCACACAGCTGAGTACATACTGCCTGTCCTTAAGAAATAGTGATTGATTGATGTGTGAGCTTCCTTAAGGCCACTGTGCTAAGTCGGTAGATGCGGGGGGGGGGGGGGGGGGGGGGTGTTGGGGGTAGAGGATGAGGTCATCACAGGCTACTGTCAGGGTCTAGGGAAGGTAGTGGTATAGTGGAAAGAACACTAACCATAGAGTCAGGGGGCCTGGGTTCAAATCCCGCATCTCTGTGACCTTAGGCAAATCAATTCAACCTCCTTGGGCCTCAGTTTCCTCATCTGCAAAAGGAGAGGGTTCGACAGATGGTCCCTAAGGTCCCTTCCAGCCCTAAATCTATGATCTTAAGGGAATGTTGATGGGCAGTTAGGAAGTGGAGAAGAATATCAGGGCTGGTGTGAAAAGAAAGGGAACTGGGGCTAGAGGTTAAATGCCTACATAATTTTCCTAAAATATATTGCCACTCACTAGCTCAAGAATCTTCAATGACTCCACAATGCCCCCAGAATAAACTGAAGAGTTCATAGTCTTTATAGCAGTTAAAACTTCACAGTTTGGCCCTGGCTCGCCTTCCGGGTTTGTTTCACATTCCTCCTCCTCATACACTTGATATTCTAGTCCAACTGCCCTCCTTCCTGTTTCCTACTCTCTCTTATCTCTGTACCTTCAAACAGGTGCATTGCACTCCCAGGCTGCTCTTCTTTCTCACTTCTGCTCCGAGCCCTAAACGTCATTCAAGGCTCAGAGCAGATGGGCATCTCAGGCTCAACATCTTTCCTGATCTACCCAGTGGTTGGTGCTCTCTCCATCTCCAAATTACCTTGTATTTGTTGGCCTGTAGTAGCTGGGACTACCCTTCACATGTGGATCCTTATAAAAACAACCTTTTTTTTTGGTCAGTGGATCAGTACTCATTCAAGACTGTAGCTCAGAGCCCCCACCTATGTATTTCTTTCACCATCCAACAAGAGAGGGCATTAGTTCAGAGTAAGAGATTTAATCAAACAATGTGCAGCAAATAAGATGACAAGAAAAGATTTCCTCCCACTGCACACATGAAGTACTCTCTGTTCCCAGAGGTTACCGTGCCACCATCGGGAAAAGATACACACATGCAGAACGTGTGTGACTAAGGGAACATGCCAGAGGGCACATATGTAGGGAACAAGTATGAGTAGGTGTGCCTTTATTCACATTTCTTTATTTGCAATTTAAACATTCACATTTTAAAATTTGCAATAAAGACATTCACATTTCCTTATTCCTGTCCTCATTTCTCACCTGGCTGCGCTACTTTGGGACTTCTTTGATTTTCCCATCAAGCCTCTGCAGCTGCACCTTCCCCCTCCTTTCCCCCTTCTTTTGGCAAGTTTTCCTCCTTCATTAGATTGTAAGCTTCTTGAGGGCAGGGACTCTCTTTCTTTTTGCATTTGTATCTCCAGCATTTAGCATAGTGCCTCGCACTTAGTAGGTGCTTAATAAATGTTTGTCGACTGACTTGTGCCAGAGACCTTGTGTTCAGGATATACAACATGGAGGGCAGATACGTGTAGGGGAAAACACGCTGCAGACGTGTGTGGGGTCAAGGTAACCAACTGCTCTGATGCTGTAGAGTTGCTGATATTCTCTAGTGATGTTGCTGTACTGTTTTTCTCGTTGGCGCCTCAGAATTTCATTCCCATTTTGCATTAGGTATTATGTTACCTTCACTGGTCTTCTTTGATGCTTGCTTGTTAAGGGCCTCAGCTGTTCAGGGCCATTTGCTGGGCTCTTTGCTCCCATCTACCAAGGTTTAGTGTCTAGAAAGCCTTTCTGACTAGGCTAGGCTGAAACTTTTTTAGTGTATAACTCTGAGGCTATGAGATACTATCCCTAGCTAGGAACTCCCTCCCCTCCTCAGAAAAAAAGAATAATCCCAGGCTAACATTAATTCTATTCTTTTAACTATTTCTCTGTCCTCTGGTGGTTCCAGACAGCTATCTGACTTAAGGTTAGGAAAATCCCTTCTAACTCCTGTTTAACATCTGAATGTGAGGGAACTTGCATTCCCCCCCAAAAACTGCACAGAGGAGCTAGATGGAGACTGGGGTGATAAAGCCCACCTCACTTATCCTCTTTGGCTGTTGGCATGCAAATAAATTTGGGCGAGAGCAGATTGGCAAGGTGACTCGCCTGGACTTCTTTCATCTGGCATATCTGCCTCTTTTGTTTAGCTCTGCTGAGCCCAGAAAGGGAAATCTCTTTAAAGAGTATACTGGAGATCTTGGTAGGCTCCTTGAGTCCTGGGGTTTGTCTTCATTCTTGTCTCTGTATTTCTGCCACCTGTGTGTGAGGGCACATTAAATGAGCTTAGGATGTGTTTGTTGAATTGGGGGAAGGGGAAAGAGTCTGGGTCTGGGGAGGATTATGGGTGGGGGAGGTGTTGGAGGGAAAGCATGGAAAGGTAGGAGGGAAATGTGAATTTGTTTCTGGAAGTGATGGCTAATTCCTGATCCACACCCTTCCTAGGGCTTTCTCCTTACTCCTCGAAGGGCCTGAGTAACACCCCTGTCTTTTGGTTGCCTCCAGAAGAAGAGGATGGGGGCCTTGAAGGCCTGGAAGAATTTTATCCTGAGGAACCAGTGTGTGTTCCCAAGAAGAAGAAATCCAAGAAACTCAAGGAGAACAAGACATCTAAAGTAAAACGGAGAAAGAAAGAGGTACAAATATGGTCCCTTGGTGGGGGATGAGAAAGGCTTAAAACTGGGGACCAGGCACATAAATAGATGTTGGCAGATCCAAGCAGGCTCTGGCCATCAGTGTAGCTCTTGTTGCTTTGTCTACATCAATACAAAATAATTAGTTAAACTAATGGAAAGGCAGGTTGATTTGTTTGTTTGTTTTTTTTTGGTTGGGCAATGGGGGTTAAGTGACTTGCCCAGGGTCACACAGCTAGTAAGTATTAATATGTCTGAGGCCGGATTTGAACTCAGGTCCTCCTGAATCCAGGGCCGGTGCTCTATCCACTGCACCACTGGCTGCCCCATGGCAGGTTATTTTGAGTTGAAAGCAGAACAAACTGGGAGCCTGGAGAACTGGATTCTAGACCTAACTAGCTGTGTGACCCTGGGGGACTTAGTTCCCCTCTCTGGGTCTCACTTTTCTCATATGAATCATAGACCTCGAGCTTGAAAAGGGACTATAGAATCTATTTAGTCAAACCCCCCATTTTACAGATGAGGAAACTGAGGTCTGAAGCAGCTAAGTGATTTACCCAAAGTCACTCAACGGATAAATGTCACAGGCAGGATCTGAACCCAGTTCCTAAGCCAGTGCTCTTTCTACTGTACCAGGCTGAGCTAGTAGATTTAAAATATTTAGAAAAGAATATAAATGCTATTATATATAACCCCTTAGTGTGAGGACGCTATTGGGCGCTGTCCTCTGCCTTGATCAGACCACGTCTTTAATAGTATATTCAGCCTGGGTGCTGTATAAGGAGGAAGGACAGTGATAAGCTGGAGACTCAGGGTGATGGAAGAGTGAGACATAGTCTTCCTTTAAGTCCCAAGTAAAATCCCTTCTTTTACCAGAATTTTTTTTTTCTTTTTGGTGAGGCAGTTGGGGTTAAGTGACTTGCCCAGGGTCACACAGCTAGTAAGTGTCATATGTCTGAGACCAGATTTGAACTCAGGTCCTCTTGACTCCAAGGCCAGAGCTCTATCCACTGTGCCACCTAGCTACCCCCCTTTTACCAGAAATCTTCCCCAACCCCTCTTAATTCAAGCACCTCCCCTCATTCATTATTTCCCATTTTTCCTGTATATAGCTTGCTTTATATATTTGTTTGCTTGTTGTCGTCTCCATTAGATTGTAAGCTCCTTGAGGGCAGGGACTTGTCTTTTGCCTCTTTATGTATCTCCAACACTTAGCACAGTGCCTGGCACATAGTAGGTGGTTAATAAATGTTGATTGGTTGTTCTGCTTAACCTCAGGGGGAAGAGCTAGAATTACCGTTGCCCAAGAGCAGATTTCAGCTTGATAGAAGGAATGTTGGTGGGCTGGGTGGCTTCTCTTTCACTTAAGGTCTTGCGTAGAGACTAGATGCCCATTTACTGGGGATGTTGTAGGAAGAATTCTGGATGAGCCACACTGACCATGCTGGCCTCTAAATATAGGGGCTAGGAGTACACCCTGGTGTAGGAGTCAGGAGGCTTGTTCCTGAATCCCAGATTCTTATTCTGGCCAGCTACAGGGCCATCCTCGCATCAAGACCCAGTCCTCCTCCATCCATTTCCCTCATCTGCAGCTTTGTTTGTGAACCCTCGACCAGGAAGGTCTGCAGTGCAGCAAGGGCTGATGCATCCTCCCCAGGCCGGCCCCCAGGGAGGACTATAAGTCTCCTCACCACATATTTTAACCTCAGGTGTTCCCTAGGCAGTTCTTTCTGTTGGGAGCCAGAAAGGCCCTTCTGTATTTTATGTTCCCTCCTCATCCTCGTCCCATTTACCCTGATATCCCAAACAGTCCTGGAATCCCACTGGCTATCCTTAAGGCAGAGCTTGATGATTTTTGAATCTGGGTCAGAACTCTGAATGAATGAATGAAAAACATTTATTAAATGCTTACTATGTGTCAAGCACCATGCTAAGTGTGGGGGCACATATAGTGAAGGCTAGACAATCCTTGCTCTTGAGGACCTCATGCTCTAACTGGGGGACAAATAACAGCTTCGGGGAGGCTGGAAATGCCTTCAAGTGTTGAGGTGGCCGCAGCGGGGTGGAGTGCAAGGTGTGGAGGGCTTCACGTCATCCAAGCTGTTAAGAGGACAGCTCGTGGCTACTGTAGGGCGTCTCCAGGACAGTGGATGGGGAGGTCCATTTCACCAGGAATGGAGTTGTGGATTTCCATCCCCCTCAAACCTTATGAACAGTCAAGCAGTAAAGGGAAAAGTAAAGGGAAAAGCAAGGGGCTGGGGACCCCCATTCCATATCGATTCTGGTCCAAAGGCTGGGGGAAAGTCAAAGGGGGCAGAATGCTCTCTCTCCATTCATCCCCAAACCTTACTCAAAGGAAACTTAGAGATCACTGGTCCATCCCCCTTGTTCTATTGATAGAGGAAACTCTGATCCATAGACTTGTTCACGGTCATTCAGGCCTAGTACATGGCAGAGGAGGGTGTTGGGCAGAGCAGCAAGTGACTCACCCATATGAGAGTAGTTTTCTTAGGCAGCTTCGGAAAGAATGCTGGATTTGAAACCTGAAGACCCAGGTTCAAATCCTGACTCCTCTACTTAACTCCCTGTGTGACCTTGGGCCAGTCTCTTCCTCCCTCTGGGGCTCAGAGTGACTCACATGCCACTTTCCTCCAGAAAACTCTACCATTAATGAGGCCATCTAGTCTAACCCTCTCTTTTTACAGATAAGGAAACTGAGGCCCAAAGAAATTATTTACCCAAGGTCACACCAGTAGTTCAGCAAGTAGGATTATGAACCCACATCCCCTGAATCCAGAATCTTCATTTCCCAGGCTTTCTCCCTACTCTCAAGCCCCATCCCCAACATACCCCCACACCCCATCTGAGCACTGACCTCGCAGGGCTAACTGGAAGATTGAATGAGATCATGGACATTAAGCTCTATTCAAACTTGTCTTGGTCCTCCTCCCTTCTCCTCTCCTTTCTCTTCCTCCCCTTGTCTTTCCTCTCTTCCTCCTCCTTTCTCTCTTTTTTTTCCTCCTTGCCTCCCTTTCCCTCCTCTTCCTCCCTCTTCTCTTCCCTCTCTCTCTCTTGCTCTTCTTCTTCTTCTTCTCTCCTTCCTGGGGAACTTGAAATAGTTACGTTTGGGAATCTTCTCTGGGCCTGTCCAGCCTGGCAGGCCGGGAGAGGCGCCTGTCCTGTCCTGTTCTAGTGGCCAGAAAGCTGGGTCACTCGCCCGCCTGGTGCCTAGGTGTAAGTCATTCTCTCCCTCTCCGTGCCTCCCGAGGTTCCGTAACTGTAAAATGGGAACAATAATAGCAACTGCCTCCCAGGGTTGTTAAAGGACTAAATAAACATGAGTTGTCATCAGTAACGTTAGTGATTTATTGATATTAATGGTCATTTTCTTCAAGTCTCCAGAGGTGGTAGATGGAAACGTAGTGCCTGTTAAGGGACGAACGGAGGTGTGGTCCCGCAAACCCCATCTGCTGCCTTTTGCGTTGGGAAAGAAGGGGGGAACAGAGAGGAAAAGGCGAGGGGGGAGGGAATGATTAAATGCTTGGAATGGCTCTGGTCAGATTTCAGGGTTGGTCCCTGACTCCCCCTCCCTGCCTCCAAAAGTGGAGCAAAATGGTTGCTGTTCCCGGAAGCAGGAGCGCCCACTGATCCAGCTGTTGATACCTTGAGCACCAGCTGCCGGAGTCCTAGAGCTGCCCAGTCTCCTTTTGCATTTTAATTTCGCAGGCTGCGCCTCTGAGCCGCGGCTCCCTCCCCTCTTCGGGATTTGTGTACAGAAAGCTTGCTCTCTTCCATCTCCATCCTTCCTTCCTCTTCCCTCGCCTTCCCCAGCCTCCTTCCCTAAGTCCTTCCTCCTCCTCGGCTTGCAGGCCCTGGGGTGAGGAAGAAGCACATGGCCGAGCCGGCTCCCTGCCCCGCCCCAGCCTTCTTGAGACTGAAAACCGAGCCCCAGCGGAAAGACTGGCCCCTTCAGTCTGCTGGGGGACCAGCAGGCTCATTGCGCAATGCCTCCTCGCCCCTTTCACTGGAATCTAATAAAAAGATTTCCTACTTTTATTTTTTCCTCCCTCAAAGAACCTCCAAATATGTCCAAAATCTGTTCAAGGCTCCGGGAGAGGGAGGGTCTATATCTTATTATGTCACTTGATTGGATTTTAGTTCTCTTAAATATGCCCTCTTTCCCTCTGCCCTTACTCCCTTCGCACCTCTTCACCCTTTATTTCTCCTCCCCTTTCCCCTTCCCTTTTTGCTCCCTCCCTTTCCTCTCTATCTCCTCCTGTTAGCCTCTTGAAGCCTCTCTTCTTCCTCCTCCTCCTCTCTTCTCTTCCTCCTCCTTTCTCCCTTACTCCTTTGTTACCCTCCTCTCTCTTTGTTTTCCCTTTCCCCATCTTCTTTCTTCCTCTTCCCTTCCCCTTCCCTTTTCCCATCCTTCTCCCTTCTTCCTCTTCTCTTTCCCTTCTTTTCCCTCTCTCTTTGCCTTCCTCCCCTCCTCCTCTCCTCCCCTTCCTCTCACTCCCTCCTTCTCTCTCTGTCTTTCTGTCTGTCTCTGTCTCTCTCTCTTCTCCCCCCACCCGGTTTCCTCTCTTCTCTCTCTCTCTCTCTCTCTCTCTCTCTCTCTCTCTCTCTCTCTCTCTCTCTCTCCTCCCCTCCCTCCCCCCCCTTTCTTCTCCCTTCTTCCTCTTCCCCCACCTCCCCTGTATTTTCCCAACTCAGCCTTGGTGTCCTTGAAGTTAAAATGGAAAGAGATTTATGCCTGGCTCTTTGGAGGTAATGGAGAGCACAGCATGATTTAGTGGGGAAAGGGCATTGAATTTGGGGTCAGAGGACCTGGGTTCAAATCCTGGCTCTTGCCACTTACTTTCTCTTCCTAGACCCTGTTTCCTTGACCATCCAACAAAGAGTCAGCTCTTGGTGATCTCTGTGGACCCTTCCATATCTCAGTCTGAGATTCTGTTAAATGTCTCTGCACAGCCCTTTTATTTTTCAAGATGAGTTGGCTTTTAAATCTCTCTCCACTATTTTTTCCTTTGTACCTTGCAGATTTTTACTTCTAAAAGTAAGAGGCTAGTGGGGTGTGCAGGAAAATCTTGGCTTTGGAGGCAGGGACCTGGTTGGAATCAGCTTTGGCTGCTTCTTCCCAGTGGGGCCTTGGTGTCACTGCCCCCTCTCTGGGCCTCAGCTTCTTTATCTGTAAGAGGAGGAAGTTGGCCCAGACGCACTCTCAGAGGTTTCTTTGAGCTCTAGATCCGGTGTTCCCATCTTCAAAATGAATGGGTTGGACTAGAGGGCCCTGGACATCCCTGGTGTCTCAAATTCTGTGATCTTACGGTATTTTCACTGGAGATATGACTTTATATAAGACATTAATATAGACTTGAAGGTTTACAAAACCTTTTACTTGCATTGTTTAATTTGGGTCTCACAGTAGCCCTTAGATAATCAGTACTACAGGTATTATTATTTGTACAGAAAGGGAAATTGAGGCAAAGAGAGGTTAAGTCATTTGCCTAGAGTCATACAGCTAGGAATTGATTGTCACAGGCAGGCGGATTCAAACCCAGGTCTTCTCAACTCCAAGTCAGTGTTTTCTGAGAGGGTTAGCTTAGATGATCTCCAAGACCTTTCTAACTCTGACTTTCTGTGTTCTAAGTGCCCTCCCAGCCCTGACATTCTCTTTTCTAAGATCCCTCCCAGCTCTGACATTCTTTGTTCTAAGGACCCTCCTGGCTCTGACATTCTCAGTTCTAAGGCCCCTTCCAGTCCTGACATTCATGTTCTAAGGCCTTTTTCCAGCCTTGACATTCTGTATTTTCTAAGATCTCTCCTAGTTCTGTTATTCTTTGTCCTCAGATCTGTCCCAACTCTGACATTCTCCATTCTAAGGCCTTTCCTCACTGATATTCTGTGTTCTAAGGCCCTTTCCAGCTCTGACATTCTCCATTCAAAACTCCCAGCTCTGACGTGTTATGTTCTAAGACCTGTCTCGGCTCTGACATTCCATCTACTGGGATGTGGGTGCAGGGCAGTTAATAGCCAGTGCTGCATTGGGCAAACCTGGTTATTATTCTCTGCTGCCCACTTTACTTTGTCTTTAAAATCACACACCTGTTTTTCTGAGCCAAAAGGTGTAAGGTAAAGAATGATGCTCCATTTGTGACCCTTCTCTTCCCTCCCGCTTTCCTTTTTCCCCAAAACAGGGTTCTCCCCCATCTCATTCTGTGACCTGGGTTGCAATGAGCCTAGTCCTTCAGTCAGCTAAAAAGCATTGATCGTGCACCTACTATGTGGCAGAAAACTGTGTGCTAAGCTCTGGGGGTACAAAAAGAGGCAAAAGGCAGTTCCTGTCCTTGGGGACCCAGAACTCCCTCTGGACTAAGAGGGGAAATAACAGTTTCCCAGCTGCTTCAGTTTCAGATGGGATACTACCAGCTTAGGTAGAAAGTGGAATATCGGTGAAAATGCTTCCTTACATTTCAAGAGCGTGTATCACCTTCTTCTGGGTTCAGAAGTCCTTATCTCTTCTTTATACTTGGTGGTGGCAGCTGTCCTTTATTTTCAAAGAGGGCCAAAATGACACTGCTGTGCTGGAGTCAAGTTTTAGTGTGGCTGTGGCTGATGAGACCAATACGAGCTCGGAATGTTCGACCACAGATTGGGCACAAATAGTCCTTTGGGTGGATTTTCTTAAGTTTGTGCGTCTTGCTTTTCTCTTGAGTTATTTCAATTCTGCTTTGCTCACAGAGCACGGCGCCTTTTCTGATGTGGGCACGCCATGCTGAGTAGTCCTGTGCCGGTATCTCCCATGTCACACAATCAATTCCAAAGTTCTTTATAATTAGGGAGAGAATGGAGATCCCCTCTTCCCATTTTATGGATAGGGAAACAGAGTTGCAGAGAGCAATCACGTCATATACTTCTGACAAAGTACTCCCTTTGAAATAACACCGAGAATAAATACCTTCCTATGTTTTGTGTATACTTATATGTGTGTATCCTGGCCTTCTCCAATGGAGTGTTAGTTTCTTGAGGACAGGGACTATTTCACTTTTGTTTTTGTCCTAATCATTCAATCCACAAGCCCTTATTAAGTACAGGGACTGTCCTTTGCCTCTTTTTGCATCCCCAGTGCAATGCACAGTGCCTTAGGGGTTGCTAGAGGGCAAAGTAGAAGACCTGAGTTCAAATCTGACCTCAGATATTTATCATGTGACCCTGGGCAAATCATTTAACCTTTGCCTCAGTTTCCTCATTTGTAAAAAAAGATAATAGCACCTACCTCCCAGGGTGGTCGTGAGGATCAAATGAAATAAAAACTGGAAAGAGCCTGACACATGGTAAGTGCTATGCAAATGTTAACTTTATTATTATATTATTTAAGTATATTGTATATAATTTATGTAGTATACAATATAATATAATTTATATATTATAACATTACACTATAACATAGTATACTTTGTATTTTTATAATATATGATATAATTTAATATTATAATGTTATAAAATATTATTAGTAGTATTGCCTTTTGACTAAGTGCCATCTGTGTGCCCACTCCGTGCCGGTCACTGAGGCTACAAAGACAAAAATGAAACAATCCCAGACAACTGGCACAGTGCTAGGCACATAGGCAATCCTTACTGGATATTTGATGACTGATTGATGGATGAGGAAACAGAAGGGTCACTTTGCTTGTGTCAGACCTGGAATTCATAGTCAGGCCTCTCTGCCTGGGTTCTTTTCCACGGTACTTTCCTGCCTACGAGACTGGTACACAGTGAACAAGAAAGCAAGCCTGAACTAGAAAAGTAAACTTTCTGACTGTAGTGATTATTTAGAACACATCAGAACATACTGTAGTTTCTGGGATTCTGAATAGGCATGGCTCCATTTCATCTTGCTTCTGCACTGTCCAAGTAATTCCTGATCATCCTCCCAGATGTCCAAACAACTTCGTTGGCCACCAGTCAGCTTTACCCCTGAATAGACCTGATGGACCCCTTGAACTCTTGAAGTTCAAGCTTAGAAATGTCTGTTTTGAGGCTTTGAGGTTGTTTGGTCATCCATTCAGGAAAAGGAGCTGCAAAGTGGGAAAGCAGCTGGGAGCCTAGGTCCCAGTCCATCTGGTTGAGTCCCCTGCTTTATGTTTTAGATTTTTTTATTTTTTGAGTCCCCTGCTTTAGCTGCCAATTGGTGCATTTGCCGTGATGCCAAGGTAGAGTGGGACTAGCCCTTGACTATCCTTCATGGTAGTCTCGGAGTTACATGCTACATACATCATCATCTAGGAGTCTAAAGAAAAAGATGAGCCAGAAATTGTCTTTTGTTGACTGTTCCCTGATCATCCACAAATCCATTCATTGGGTGAACTACCACGTGGCCAGAAGCAGCCATGAAATCTGTTGTTCCCAGTATGACCAAATGCTGAAGGAGCCAGCCAGAACTAGGAAGGGCAGCTGGAGTGTAGTCCACGTTCCTTTCCAGAGGGAGCAATGTGGTTGTGTACGGGGCGGGGAGGGAAAGCATCCTTATTCTGAATGATTGAATGTAGAGCTGGAAGGGACCTGACCTTAGAGACCATTCAGTCCAAGGCCTTTATGTTGCATATTGGGAAAGCTAGGAAGTGACAGAGTGAAGATCTGGTCCTCTGATGCCTGGTCTGCTGCTTATTCCCTAGCATCATGCCTTCTGGGCCTCCCAGCTCCAGACACCAAGCAGGGTCAGTCAGATTCGCCAGTCCAGGATCAAACAGACCCAAGGCATTCAGAGCTGACCTACAGGCACGATCCATAGCTGCCCAGGTCATGCAGCATTGCCTTCCTGGGAGGGGGGCTGGAACTTCTCCAGTGTCTGCCTGCAGCCCTCCCTCTTACTACTGCTGTCTGGCAGACTGTTGGTTTTTCTTGGTCTTCTCCTTACAGGGGCACAGATCTCAGCTTGGAGCCCTGCCTGTGCCCCTTGGCCTTGTTTAAGTGGGGAGTTAGTGGGACAGCTTTCTGATCTCCAGCCATGGAGCCTCTTGCTGTGGAGGGTGGGGGGCCAGGAGAGGAGGCAGTCTAGACAAGAGGGAGTAATAAAGTGCATTTATAATGACTGACGGCTGGAAGGAGTTCTCTACTTGGAGGACAAGGTGATTTGGTCTGTCTCATAAGTGTCCAGAAGGCGCAGAGGTGAATTCACAGTCCAATGAATGCATTATCCTTTTTTTTTTTTTACCCCTTTTGTGGTAAATCGGGCTTTCTGTTTGACAGACATACAATGCTGTCATCGGCACCCCCCTTTTCTCCCCTTCTTTCCTTCCTTTTTTCTCTTTTCTCCCCCTTTTCTATCTTTTCTCCCCCTTCTCTCCCTCCCTCTTATCTTTCCCTCTCCCTCCTCTCTGTTATTCTTCCTCCTTCTCTCTCTCCTTCTCTCTCCCTCTTTTTTTCCTTTCCTGTCTCTTCTCCCTTCTTCCCCTCTCTTTCTTTCTCCTTTCCTCTCCCTCTCCCCCTCCTTATTTCCTTCCCTCTCTTTTCCCCTTTCTCTCCCTCCCTCTTTTCCCTCCTGTCTCTTCTTCCCTCTCCCTCTCTTCTCTCTCCTTTCCTCTTTTCCCCCTTCTCTCCCTCCCTCTTCTCTCTCTCTCCTTCCCTCTCCCCCTCTCTCCTTCCTTTCCTCTCTCTTCTCCCTCCTTCCCCTCTCTTCCTCTCATCCCCTCTTTTCTTTCTCTCTCCCCTTCCCTCCCTCCCCCTTCTGTCTCCTTTTTTCCCTCCCTCTCCTTTCCTCTTTCCCTTTGTTTTCTTCATTTCTCCATTTCATCTGTGCCCTATTTTCTATACCATCTTGACTTCTGTTTTATTAATTTCTTGTACTTTTTCCACTCTCATTCTCTGTTTAGACTTAACCATCTCTGTCTTCATTGTCTCTCCAGATTTCCCCATTTCTACATCACAAAATACTTTTTCTTTCTGTATCTCAGTCTCTGAATGCCTCTATCTCCAATTCTCTTTCTGTGTCCCTATCTCTGCCTTTAATAATCTCTCATTATCTCTGCCTTTCCCCCTCTCCCACCCCCCCACCCTGTCCTATAATTTCTGTTTTATGAATTTGTTTTATCTGAGGAGTGTGTCCTCTCTTTCTCCCTACACCCTCCTCTCTTCAGAGATGCTTTGCCATGGCCATCTTTAGGTGAAGAGCCTGGGGGTGAATTTGTGTCTGTCAGATATCAGAAATTGGTCAGACCCATATTTCCCCCATGGCTGAGAACATATAGTGAAAGAAACAAATGGATATGACCCAGAGAACCAAAGAAAATCACAGATTGAAACTGAGGGAAGAGGCACCTGCTGCTGAACCTCTCCCCGCCATGGGAGATCACACCTCCCATCAGGGGACTCAGTTTGATTTTGGCTGTAAGATTGTGAGTCTTGAATGTGGGAGTAGGAAAAACTGCATTTGATTGGACCCCAGAAATTAAGTAAGCCCTATCCTGAGTTTGTATCTGGTGTTTGGTTAGAAGCTTGAGTGAAAACTTGTGAGGCTCAGTCCTGTCTTTTTCTGTAGGGATTAGATTCTCAAAAGAGAATTGAAGAGACCTTCTCTCTCCTTCCTTCTGCCACTCCCCTCCCCTCCTTCAGTCTCCATGGTCCCCCGTCTGCCACGAGACATTTCCAGATAAGCTTGAGGTCTCAGCTCTGCCCAAATGAGTTTCTTTCTATGATCCCTGAGGAGGGTCCTATGGGTCCTTGTGTGGTGGGGGGAGGGTTAGATGAGGGGTTGGAAGGAGTGAGGTAGGGGATAGGCCATGCTGGGCTGCAAGAAGTCTAGAGATTCTCATTTACATAAAATAACCAGGCTCCAGACTGAACCTGAGCGTATGTAGATGAAGGTCCTTGTCAGACCGAGCAGGAGCAGGAAGGAGAAATGATTTCAACCTATACTGCAGCAGTTACCATGGCAACCAATTATTCAGTGCTAAATTATAACTGTTTATAACACCAGCAAATGGAAAAGGCCCATATTTCTTCTACCACCCCCCTTTCCAATCTTGAAGGACCCCAAATCGGTAATGACCAACCCGCTGAGTCCTTCCTTTTGACTTAAATGGGGTTTTTTTTTGGGGGGGGAGGAGGGGAGAGGAGATGAAAATCCATCAGTGTGAGGCATTGGATGGACTGATAATGCCCCATTTGAGGGAAACAGCATCAGAGATGAGGAAGGAAAAAGTGCTATATAAGCCCACCTCACTTGTATCCCCGTATAGCTCAGTTGTGGCCTTGATTGAAAATTGGGGGTGGGGACTGGGGGCAGGAAAACCAGACAGAATACTCAGCCAAAGAATGTATTGGAGCTCTCTTTAAGCTAGCCTTGCAGATAGATTCATTTTTGGATCTCAGCCCACTAAGATTCTTCTACCAGCCTGGGGAATATGCCCCACCCTTGCCAGCTGCCAGGCTATAAATGGTAGGTCTCATGACCAGAGCATTAGCTTGAGGGTTACAGGGCCAAGGTCATACATAACCCTTAGTGTTTTGGGTTTTTTTTGCAGATTCTTACTTTCCAGAAATTTGGCTTAGTTTCCTTCAGATTCTGGTCTTGTGGAGCTGGCTGGCTGGTTAAATGTTTCATTGGGAAATCAATCATCAGATACTTGAAAAGAGCCTCCTTTCCCTTCTTTCTGTGTTCTCCTTCCCCTGATTTAAAATTTTGGTGGAATTATATTTTGGGGGGGTTCGGGACATTTCTGTGCCTCTCATTTCTTGGTTGTCACATTTCAGCCTTCAGGTTTTAGGACCTTAGTTTTGGTGCTGCCTCCAGGGCAGCTAGGTGGTTCAGCAGATAGAGCGCTGTGCATGGAATCAGGAAGACTACTCTTCATGAGTTCAAATTTGGCCTCAGACACTTAGTGACCCTGGGCAAGTCCCTTAACCTTTTTTTCCTCAGTTTCCTCATCTGTAAAATGAGCTGAAGAAGGAAATGGCAAATTGCTCCGGTGTCTTTGCCAAGAAAACCCCAAATGGGGTCATGGAGAGTTGGACACGACTGAAATGGCTGAACAGCAGGTAGTTCTGCAGACCCACCAATGCGGGTCCTTCCACCAGAGGGGCCGATGTCTTACCCCATCAAGACCTTCTCGTTCTATTGGAATCTTGTCCATTTCTCCTATTCGTTCTTCTCAGGGGGGAGGGGATCTGTCCAAATGCTTGGGAGACGTTCTTATAGACAGTAAGAGTGAGAAGCTTTCTTCTAGTGTTTTGAAATGCAAGTTTTGCTTTAAAAATATTATCCAACTGAATTCAATGTATTTATTAAGTAGCTACTATGGGCCAGGTACTGTGTTAGGGAATAGAGAATATAATGGTAAAGATGATTTCCTGCCCTCAAGGAGCTTATATTCTAAGGGTTTGTGTATTGGATGAGGAGGGAAAAGTGTGGTGAGATTACCTCGCTACATCCCTATGACCAGATTGTGAAAATAGCTACTATGATTATTATTATTTTATTATTATTATTAATATTATTATCCCCATTTTACAGATGAGGAAGTATTAGGGTTGGGACTCAAACCCCCCAATGTTCTTTCCATTTCATCGTAATGCCTCTTCTCATGCCCCCGTTGTTAGGATGATTCACCCCCTCTTTGCAAGGAAATATTTTGACAAAAGTTGGGGCTGGAGGTCTGAAAAAATTGCTCAAACAACAGCTGCCTGGGTGCAAAATTATGCTAACAAGCCAAACGTATTCTAGAAGAAAGAAATCCTTAAGAACGTCCATCCTCCCCGGCTCTCTGCTACTGCTGCCACTCCCACTCCCAGAGGTTGTGAGGGAACATGGTGCCCACTGGGAAGTGGGAGTCCAGGTGGGAGTTGGGCCCCATGGTCACCCATAAGGGGAGCCCCCAACCCCAGGGCACGCAGCAATCCCTGTCCTGCTCCGTGAGCTTTCTTTGTCTCCTCCTCTTTCTCCTTGCTCTGGAGAGGGCTTCTCCTAATCCCCTCCTCTCTGAGGCTCCGGCTTGCCCTTTTCTCATTTCTCTCCGCTCCTGGCCTCCTGCCATCTCGCCCTCCCCTCCCCAACATTACCACACAATGCTCCTCCTGCCAGCCTCTCTCGGTCGTCTGGAAACTCTCTCTTTCTCCAAGCCGGGATGTGAGGCCGTTCTTACAGCCTCTCCTGCCCCCTCCAATGTGGTGCCAAGGACTGCCTGCCTTAACACCCAGATGTCCACCCTGGCTCTCTCTCTCTCTTCCTCCCTCTCTGTCTCCTGTCTGCTCAGTGTGGTCACTTGAATAATAACTTCATCTTTCCTTTTTTTCCTCAAGCATTCTTTTACATGAGCTCTCTTTTGAGCCTGAAAACAGCCTTGGGTGGGAGGGAAAGTGGGACTTCCTAGGATTTGAGAGATTACTACCAGCATCAGACCGAGCTCACTGAGATGCTATTTACAAAGCGCTTTAGGCACATAATCTCGATGGGGCCACACAACAAACCGGCTCTGTAGGTGGAATTATTCCCACTTTATATATGGGAAAACTGAGGTTCAGAGGGGTGAGGGGATTTTCCCAGGGTTGTAAAGTTAGCAGATTTCAGAGGTGGGATTTGAACCTCGGTCTTGTTGACTTCGTCTCCTTTAGGGTATCCAATGTATCATGCAATCTCTCCTCTACTCTAGACCATTGCCCTGCTCTTACAGAGAGAGTATAGGGTTATCAGTTTAGAGCTTGAAGGCACCCCAGTGGCCACATAGTCCAACCCCATTTTACAGTCCAGGAAAAATGAGGCATGGGAAGATGAAGTGATTTGCCTAAGTTTATATAGGTAGTGGAAGTCATAGATTTAGAGCTTCGAGGGACCTAAAAGGTCATCTAGTCCAACCTCTGTCATTTTATAGTTGAAGAAACTGAGGCCCCAGGGAGATTGTGAATTGGCCAAGGTCACAAGAACTAGGAAGCAGTGGAGTTGAGATAATGATAGTGATAATAATAATGATTATAGTAAAATAGTGACTCAATGTTTATGTTGGGCTTTAAGACTTATGAAGCCCTATTTTTACAGGTACTCTGTGAGGGAGGTGAATATAGTATATTGTTTCCACTTTACTGATGAGCAGACTGATGCTTAGAGAGGTTAAGAGATTCTCCCAGTGTTAGACATGTAGTGTCAAGGAACCAGTCAGAACCAGGACTCAAACCTGCTTCTTCTGGCTCTAAGTCATGGGCTCTTCTCACCGTTTCACTTCTGTCAGATTAGAGGTTTGTAGAAAGAGCCCTGAATGTGGAGTCAGTGGAACTAGTTTCAAATCTTGGCTTGGCTTCTTACTTTGGTGACCTCGAGTGAATCACTTTCCTTTTCTAGGCTTCTGTTTCCTCATCTGTAAAATGAGATAATTGATCAGAATGATCCCTGAAGTACCTTCCAGCTCTAAAATGATGATTCTACTATTAACCCCTTTTGCAGATGGGAAAACGGAGACTCAGATATACACAGTGTTGTATGGAGGCAAGGAGGTGATTAGATATGAGTCTCTTACCACTTAATCATGATGCATATCCCAGTTACTTGTTTTCTGAGGGGGTATGAGATGGAGCTGATTTGCAATGATGGGAAAAGATAATGTAACCTTTATCTGTTATCAGTCATTTGTTTGGGTCATTTAAATCCCTTTTTGGTTAAGGACTGGTGTGGTAATAGGGCTGAGCTGGATCTTAGAAGAGGGAATGTCAGAGCTGGGAGGGGCCTTAGAACATGGGATTTTGTAACTAGAAGGGCCCTTAGAACATAGAATATGAGAGTTGGGAGGGACCTTAGAACAAAAAATATCAGAAGTGAAAGTGATCTTAGAACACAGAATGTCAAGGTTAGAAAGAGGTGTGTCCATGGACAATTGCCTTCAGCTCATAATAGGACAAGAGAGCAGCCCTTAGGGCCAGACTTAACTCATGCTGGAATGTGTGGGCATGAAAAGGAATCAGGAGGAGGGGGTGGCAAGCCAGAATGTTCATTCTGTGATCATCAATTTAAAACTTTTTTTTAATATAAATTTATTTATTTTTAGTTTTCAATATTCACTTCTGCAAGTTTTTGAGTTCCAAATTTCTCACCCCTCCCCCCACCCCAAGATGGGATGCATTCTGAATACCCCTTCCCCTGGTCTGCCTTCTCTTCTATCTCTCCCCCTCCCTTCTCTTATCCCCTTCCCCTTCTATTTTCCTGTAGAGCAGGATAGACTTCTGTACCCCATTTCCTGTATTTCTTATTTCCCAGTTGCATGTGAAAACATTTTTTTAAAAACGTGTTTTTAAAACTTTGAGTTCCAAATTTTCTCCCTTCCTCCCTCCCCACCCACCCTCATTGAAAAGGCAAGCAACTCAATATAGGTTGTACATGTGCAGTTATGCAAAACACTTCCTTAGTAGACATGTTGTGAAAAGTAACTCTATTTCCCTTAATCCTATCCTGCCCTCCCATTTATTCTATTTTGGCCCTGTCCTTCCTCAGAAGTATTTGCTTCTGATTACCCTCTTTCCCAATCTGCCCTCCTCTCTATCACCCCCTGCTCTCTTGTCCCCTTCTCCCCCTATTTTCCTGTAGGGTAAGACAGATTTCCATACCCAATTGAATGTGTATGTTATTCTCTCCTTAAGCCAAATCCTATGAGAATAAGATTCCCTCATTCCCTCTCACCTTCCCCTGTTTCCCCTCCACTGTGAGAGACTTTTCTTTTCTGTTTTTTTTTTGTGAGATAATTTACCCCATTCTACCTCTCCCTTTCTTCTCCGAGTATCATCCTCTCTCATCCCTTAATTTTATTCTCCAGATATGACCCCTTAATCTTCAACTCACCCTGTGCCCTCTATCTATCTATATATACATACATACAATTTTTTTCCTTCAACTACCCTAATACTGACAAAGTTCTCATGAGTTACAAATATCATCTTTCCATGCAGGAATGTAAACAGTTCAATCTTAATAAGTCTCTTATGATTTCTCTTTCCTGTTTACCTCTTCATGTTCCACTTGAGTCCTGTATTTGAAAGTCAAATTTTCTGTTTAGCTCTGGTCTTTTCATCAGGAATGCTTGAAAGTCCTCTATTTCACTGAATGACCATTTTTTCCCCTGAAGGATTATACTCAGTTTTGCTGGGTAGGTGATTCTTGGTTGTAATCCTATCTCCTTTGCCCTCCGGAATATTATATTCCATGCCCTGCGGTCCTTTAATGTAGAAGCTGCTAAATCTTGTGTTATCCTGATTGTGTTTCCACAGTACTTGAATTGTTTCCTTCTGGCAGCTTGTAATATTTTCTCCTTGACCTGGGAACTCTGGAATTTGGCTACAATATTCCTAGGAGTTTTCCTTTGGGGATCTCTTTCAGGAGGAGATCTGTGGATTCTTTCAATTTCTATTTTGCCCTCTGGTTCTAAAATATCAAGTTTTCCTTGATAATTTCTTGAAAGATGATGTCTGGGCTCTTTTTTTGATCATGGCTTTCAGATAGTCCAATAATTTTTAAATTCTCTCTCCTGGATCTATTTTCCAGGTCAGTTGTTTTTCCAATGAGATATTTCACATTGTTTTCTAATTTTTCATTCTTTTGGATTTGTTTTACAGTGTCTTGATTTCTCATAAAGTCACTGTCTTCCAATTGCTCTATTCTAATTTTTAAGGAAGTATTTTCTTCAGTAATCTTTTGGACTTCCTTTTCCATTTGGCCAATTTTTCTTTTTAGGGCATTTTTCTCCTCATTGGCTTTTTGGACCTCTTTTGCCATTTGGGTTAGGCTGTTTTTTAAGGTGTTATTTTCTTCAGTATTTTTTTGGGTCTCCTTTAGCAAGCTGTTGACTTGTTTTTCATGATTTTCTTGCGTCACTTTCATTTCTCTTCCCAGTTTTTCCTCTACTTCCCTTACTTGCTTCTCAAAATCCCTTTTGAGCTCTTCGAAGGCCTGGGACTGATTCATATTTTTCTTGGAGGCTTTGGATGTAGGAGCTTTGATTTTGTTGTCTTCTTCTGGTTGTATATTTTGATCTTCTTTTTCACCAAAGTAAGGTAATATAGTCTGCTTGCTCATGATCCCAGCCAATTACTTGAGTTTTAAACTCCTTGTGAAGGTAAGAGTCTGCTTCCAATGTGGAGAGTGTACTGTCCCAAGCTTCAGGGGTTTGTACAGCTGTTTTCAGAGGTACTTGTAGGGACCTGTAAATTTTCAGTTCTTCCAAGGTGGTATGATAAAGGGGCAAAGTGTTTACTCCTTTCCTGGCCTGTGACCACAAGTATTCCTTTCTGTCCCATAACTGTGAGGAGGGGTTCCTCTCCACGGTCACTACAAGCTCCACCACTCCAGCGCTCCTCCTCACCCCAGCACTGCTGTCCAGAACTGTGACCTAGATCCACACACGGGCAAAGCAAGAGATTCCTGCCTCAGCACTGGCAAAGAGATCCCTGCAGTCCCTCTCTTATCAGCCACTGGATTCCCCCTCAGTCTGTGGGCCAGAAGCTCGGGAAGCAGCTGCCCCTCCCAGGGCCAGGATCTTGGGGAACGGAGCTGAAACCCCGCCTTCCTCTCTGACCACCGACAGAAACAGACTTTTCCCACTGACCTTCTAAGTTGTCTTTGGCATTCATGGATTGAGGAGTCTGGAAACCTCCACGGCTGCCCGTGATTCACTCCTCTGAGGCTTCCTCCAGGTTTGCTGCGGCCTGCGCGCCCACACTGCGCTGAGCTGCGCTGCCAGCCCGGCACGATACACCTTTCTGATCAATCATCCAGGTTATCTTGGGCTGGAAATTTGTTTCACTCTGTCTTTGTGTGGGTTCTGCTGCTTCAGAATTTGTTTAGAGCCATTTTTTATAAGTATTTGGAGGAGTTTGGGGGAGAGCTCAAGCAAGTCACTGCTTTCACTCCACCATCTTGGCTCCCCCCCCCCATCAATTTAAAACTTAAAGGGAACTTTGAGATCATTTTGTTCAACCTCCTTCATTTTATAAATGAAATTGAGATCCCAAAACATTGAGAGACTTGCCTACATTTACCCAGCTAGCAAATGGCAAAGAGGAGATTTGAATCTATGTCTTCTCACTCCAAATCCAATACTCTGCTGCAGTACTCAAAAATTTCCAGTCCTGGTGGTAGCTATGGCTTTGAAAAAGTAGAAGAGTCTGGGCAATTCTGGGACTTTCCACATACAGTAGGTCCTCTGAGGGAGTCAGTGAGAACAGTAGGGAGGAAAGAGGATGGTGGGGAGCAGATGGGTGTGAATTTTTAAAAATGTTCTTTAATATTATAATTTTAATATAAATTTCATAATACGAATATACAAAATATATTTATACAGTACAAATATAATATATTACAATTTTGATATTATAAATATTGATAAAATCAACAAACACAATCATTCCATAAAGACAAAAGACCATAGCAAAGGATTGTATATGAGACCATGAGTGTCTGTTATATATATCTTATTTTTTAAAATAAATCACAAGTTCTACGTGATATTACAAAACTGGCCTCCTTTCAAGTGTCTCCCATTGTCCTTCCTTCTGCTTTCCTTTGTGCATTTAGAAGTATTGTATTGATGCTCTTTTTTTTTTTTTGGTCATCATTAGCACTACGCCCTTCCCTTTTAACTTTTTCTTCCACCTCCCCCACTTCCAAGACAACAAAATAAACTTGTAACATATAAGCATAGTCAAGAAAAACAAATCCATACATTGCTTGTGCCTGAAAATGCATGTTTCATTCTGCACATGTGGAGCAGCACCTCTTCTAGGAAGTGGAAAGCATGTTTTCTCAGTAGGCTTCTGGAGTCATAGCTGACCAGAGTTCAGAATCCTTAAGCCTTTCAAAATTGTTTTCCTTTATATTGTGGCTATTGTATAAATTGTACTGTGTATAAATAGGTTGTGCTCACTTGATTCTGTATCAGTTCATGCAAGTCTTCCTAGGTTTCTCTGACAGCATCCCTTTCATCATTTTTTGTGGTTTTGATCCTTTGTGACCCTGTTTTTCTTTTTTTTTTTGATTAGGCAATGGGGTTAAGTGACTTGCCCAGGGTCACACCCCTAGTTAAGTATTATGTGTCTGAGACTGGATTTGAACTCAGGTCCTCCTGAATCCAGGGCCAGTGCTCTATCCACTGCGCCACCTAGCTGCCCCACGACCCTGTTTTTCTTAGCAGAGATACTGGAGTGGTTTGCCATTTCCTTTTCCAGCTCATTTTACAGATGAGGACACTGAGGTAAACAGGATTACATGACTTGCCTAGGGTCACCCAACTAGGAAGTGTCAGAGGCGAGATTTGAACTTAGGAAGAGGAATCTTCCTGACTCTAGACCAAGCACTCTATCCACTGTGCCACTTACCTGCTCTTAACATACAATAATATTCCATATTATATTCATAATTTCTATGGCCATTACCCATTCGTGAATTATTTTAAACCCAGAGTAATTGCCTCTTAGAAATCTCTTTCCTGAGGAGGCCTCCACATACATACCAGAGGTCTGCTTTCTCCCCATTATCTTTTGAGTGTCCCTGGTTGGAAGGCAAAATCTTCTGTGCTTCCATTTTTCTTTTTCTCTACCTTGACTTAAGGGCACTGGCCATGGTGCTGAAGGCCAATGACTGTCTCTATTCCCCAACCTATCTTTTACCTTGTGGAGGTTTGATTCATAGCATTTTAGATTCATAGAATCTGAGAGTTTTGAGAGAGCTTAGAAACCATCTATCCAACTTCCTATCCCACACAGAAATCCCATCCACAGTCTCCTAAGGAAAGGAGTCATCTGACCTCTGCTAGAATGTTTCTAGTGATTGAGCATTTATATTGCTTCTCTTGTGTGTCAGCTTTAATTGTTAAGAATTTTTCCTTGTGACATAGTAGATCAGGTCAGGAAGACCTGAATTCAAATCCCACCTTTAATACCTTAGTATCTGTATGACCATGGCCAATACACTAAATGTCTCTGAACCTTAGTTTCCTTATCTGTAAAATGGGTATAATTTTTTATTGCAACTATGATTTCATTGGCATAGAGAACTCTGACTCAGGACAGAATTGGGCCTTACTTCTTCAACTTAGAATATCAGAGAATTTCTTGGTGCTCTAAGAAATTAAGTGGCTTTTCCAGGGTCACACAGTCAATATGTGTCAGAGATGGGACTTGGACTCAAAGACTAGCTTACTCTCTCCTATGTCCCAATGTTAATAATACCAGGAATGCCTCATAACAACGATGCAAGTTTTACAGTGGCATCAGAATGTTAGTTATTATTATATTGGCCTAAAAATGTCTCTGTGGTTTCAACCAGCTTCTAAAATACTTGAACATAACTCTTTTGTGCAATCCAATCCAAACAGTACATGTTAGGTGATATTAGATACAAGGTGCCATCCATGGTCTTCTTGTTTCTGGGCTAAACGTGCTCCTTCAGAAAGTATCCAGTAAGACCTGGTTTTGATTTCTTTCAACATCCTGGTGGCCTTCTTTCTTCCTCATACACTGGTATGCTCATGTACTCTCAAAAGTCTACTCTACTATTCTACTCAGAAGTCTTCAACTCTACATTGCTTACTGAATGAAGGGATTTTGGAATACAAGGCCCTTGGAAATTGGGCTTCAGCCTCTGTCTCCAATATTATCTCATTCCAGTCTCCTTCATGTACTACTTTGTGTTTTAGCCAGGCTAGATGGCTCTCCATCCCTTGTTCTCCCCCACCCTCTCCCATCTCTCTACCTTTGCTTGTACTATCCTTCATACCTGGAATGGATTCTTGCCCCTGTCTTGATCCCTCTCTTCCTTCAAATCCCATCTCAGTTGTCACTTCTTCCACTCTTTTCCTAAAATGTAAGTCTGTTCATGTCAACCCCTCTCCCCCCTACTTAATAAATTTCAGTGGCTCCCAATTGCCTCTAGGAGCAAATACAAAATGATTTGTTTGGCATTCAAAGCCATTTCTAACCTAACCTCCTCCTGCCTTCCAGTCTTCTTACATGCTACTCCCCAAAACATACTCTTCCATCCAGTGTCATGGATTCTTAGCTGTTCTATGAATAAGACTTTCTATCTCTAGGCTCTAGGCGTTTTCTCTGTCTGTCCCCCATACCTAGAATTCTCTTCCTCCTTCATTCTGACTATTGACCCCTGGTTTCCTTTAAGTCCCAACCAAAGTCCCACCTGCTATAGGAAGCCTTCCCCAACCCTTCTTAATTCCAGTACCTTCCCTCCCTCTTTTAATTATTTCTTCTTGTCCTGTATATAGCTTGCTTTGTATATCTGTTAGACTATTGTCTCCTCCATTAGAGTTGCAAGCTCTGTGATGACAAGGCCTGTATTTTTTTGTTTTTGTTTTTTTTGTTTTTGCCTCTTTTTATGACCTAAGCACTTAGCTCAGTGCCTGGCACATAGTAGGTACTAAATAAATGTTTACTGATTGATTAATTGATTACTCCTCTAGTCAAGTCAAGTCAAATCAACAGCAATTAAGCATTTACCATGTGCCAGGAACTGTGCTAAGCCCTGGAAATATAAATACAAGCAGAAAAACAACACACACAAGAGAGCTGGGGGTAGGGTGAAGGGATAAAAGTACCCATCCCAGGAGCATTGTGGAGAAAATTTAGGAGTAGAAGTAAGCTTCCAAGGTAAAGATGTTTCTGGAGCATTATAGAGAAAGATCAGGTGAGTTAGGAGTGCAGCCTGGAGAGGAGTGAAGAATTCTTTATAGCCCTTTGGGCATAGTTCCAAATTGTTCTCCAAAATGGTTGGATCATTTCACAACTCCACCAACAATGCATTAGTGTTCCAATTTTCCCACATCTTCTCCAACATTTATCATTTTCCTGTTTTGTCATGTTGGCCAATCTGATAGGTGTGATGTGGTACTTCAGAGTTGTTTTGATTTGCATTTCTCTAATCAATAGTGATTTAGAGCATTTTTTCGTATGACTATAGATGGCTTTAATTTCTTCATCTGAGAACTGATTGTTTATATCCTTCATCCATTTATCAAGTGGGGAAACAAATAATGATTCTTAATAAAAAGAAGTAGTACCTGTCCTCCAAGGGCTCACAATCTAATGGAGTTGGGGGAGACAACACACAAAAGAAGGCAGGAAAGGGGGGTGTTCTGTGGAGTGGTTGGCCTGGGCTGCCTCCTTAAAATGAAGGGTCTGGGAGAAACCAGCCAATCAGAGGGAGAGGCCCTGGGGCAGAAGGAATTTCCAGTGTGTGACATCCAGGCATGAGTGAATCTTGGATGAAGAGATTTGAAGCACCAGAGAGTAAGGAATGAAGCCTAGAAAGGAATGGGGCGTCCCATGAAAGGGTTTTCTCCTTCCTCACTGACCTCAGAGAACTCAGAGAACCTGAGAATTTGTTGTAGCTGGTATTAAAATATATTAGTTGAATTGGTGGGATGAGGGCAAAGGAGAAGTCCAGACAGTGTGCTGCAGGAAAACCTGAGGGAGAGAAGTCTTGGGTCCACCTGAGCCTGGTCTAGGCTTCCATCCCTGCACTGGACATTTAAAGGAGAAGCCAAATGAGGAAGTAGGATGGTTTGAGCATCGTCTCAGCTGGAGAAATGAGAAAGTGGCATTATTTGGGAGTTATTCTAATGCAAGGTTCTTAACCTGGGCCTGTGAAGCTGCTTACAATTTTTTTTAATACCTGTTTTTCAATATCTAAGTGGCTTCCTTTTGTAGCTGATGTATTTTATGACTTAAAGAACATGATTCTGGGAAGGGGTCCATAGGCTTCACCAGACGGCCAGAGTGGCGGGGAATGACACAAAGAAGGTCAGGAGCTCCTGCTCTAGGGAGAGAAACAGCATGATGCTGTGGAAAGAGCTCTGGAATTGAGGCAGAGGAGCCGGGATGAAATCCCAGCTCTGTCTCCATGTGATCTTGGGCAAGGGATTTAACCTTTGTGGGGCCTCAGTTTCCCAGTCTGCAAAATGAGGTGATTGGACTACTTGGCACCTGAGGCTCTTTTTAACTCTAAATCGATGGTTCTCTGACCTTAGGATCATTCTCGGCCCCATTCTGGTACCCGTCCCAACTCCCCAGGTACCAAGGATTCCCTGGAGCAGCTGGCTTGTCTCCACGGGTCCTGTTGGTAGTGACAGGCCAGATCAGCCTCCCAGATTGCCAGGCAGGCTGAGTCAGCAGTCCAGGAAGCACCCTGGTTACGGGAAAGAGGAGAATGAGGTGAAGCCCAGGGACCACGTGCTGGCTGGGTCTGGCTTTAGTGGGGAGAAAAGGTTTGAATCAGTCAGTCTAGGCAGGGTTCCCACTGGGGAGCTCTCAGCAGGAGATCCAAGCATCATGTGGAGGTGGGGAGGAAGTGGAGACTCCCCAAGAGAGCCTAAGAAGGCACCTTTTGAGGGCTGGAGTAAGGGGAAGTATGGGTGTATGTGTGTGTGTGTGTGTGTGTGTGTGTGTGTGTGTGTGTGTGTGTGTGTGTGTGTGTGTGTGTGTGTGTGTGTGTGTGTGTGTGTGTTAGGGAGCCATGCCTCTTCTTTCTGTCCAGGGCACCCTGCCTCTCTTTAAGGTGATTAATGGAGATGCTCCAGTTGTTGTGAGTTCTTCCTTCTCAGCTACCTACCTGGGAGAAGATAGGAAAGTGTGTGAGAGAGGGAGAGAAAGAGAAAGAGAGAGACAGAGACAGAGACAGAGAATGTGTGTATATACCAGCTACATGACTCTCCTAAGGTATGAAGTTTCTAAAGTAGGAGATTTCTGCTGCTGTCCTATCTCATGGACCATCCTAGCAGCTTCTAACCTTTTGATCTCTTCTTTCTCCCCATTTTCTGTCTCATTCCTCCTCATTTCCTCCTTTCCCTGCCTCCCTGTTTTTCTCTTTGCTCACTGTGAACCTTAAAAAAACCTATTAAAATATAAAAAAAAACCCCATCTATTTCTTTCAAGTCTGACCACAACTTGGTGAAATCTCCATTTTACAGAAGATGAAACTGAGGTAGGTTGGGTGACTTGTAACCAGAGTCACACAGCTTAGAGATATCAGAGGCAGGGTTTGAACTCAGGTCTTTCTGACTTTAGGTGGGAATGACTGATCAAGTAGTGAACCCGGTCTGCTATGTCACACTACCCCGGACCCCCCCACCCCACGATATCATGTTACCTACCAAACAGATTGCCATAGCTCCCTACCAAACAGATTGCCATAGCTCAGTTGTGTCCAACTCTTCATGACCCTGTGTGGGGCTTTCCTGGCAAAAAACCCCAACAAAAACAAAAAACTGGAGTAGTTTGCTATTTCCTTCTCCAGCTCATTTTACAGATGAGGAAACTGAGGCAAATAGGGTTAAATGACTTTCTCAGGGTCATACAGCTACTAAGTGTCTGAGACTGCAATTGAATTCAGGCCCATCCCTCTATCCGCTGCACCACCTAGTTGCTCCAATAAATAGATGAAATATTTATTAACATCCATCTAATCTCTGTTTGTAGAACTGCAGCTCTCCCTACTTCTGTCTGTCTCTCTGACATTGCCGCTACCCTGGTGAAGACCTTTATTGCCTCATGCCTGGATCATTGCAGTAGGCTGGTTGGACTCCCTGCCACAGATCGAGATCCCTCCTTACTGTAGTCCACCTTCTCACCAGTCAAATTGAACTCCTTAAAGTGAAGATCCCATCATGTGTCGCCCTCCTCAGTACGCTCTGGCGGCTCTCCATCACCTTCAGCACCAAATCTAAAATCCTCTGTTTAGCATTCAAAGCTCTTCATAAGCTGCTCCCTCCTCCGTCTTTCCAGTCTTCCCACACCTTCTAGCTCTGTGCATTGTGAGAGCCAGATGCTGGCTTCTTTCCTGTTCCTTGGACAGGACACTTCATCTCCTGACCCGGAGCATTTTCCTTGGCTGTCCTCCACGCCCCGAATGCTTTTCCTCCTCATCTCTGCTTCCTGGCTTCATCCAAGTCCCGGCTGAGATCCCACCTTCCACAGGAAGCCTTTCCCATTCCCCCTTAACTGCGAGGGTTTCCCTCTGGAGATTGCTCCCATAGCTGTTCTATGCTGTCTCTGCCATGGGTGACCTCCTTGAGAGCGGGCCCTCTCTCCTTGGTCTTTTTTTCCGTATACTCAGTGCTTAGCACAATGCCTGCCCCGTATTAGGCACTTCATCAGTGTTTATTGGCTGACCACTTGTCTTTCCACTTCTCTCTCTTGACTCACCTAATGAACATCTCTTGACTCACCTAATGAACATCGGTTGATCTCAATCTCTGTTTTTTTTTTCTTCTTCTCAAATCTGTTGCTCTGTCTTCTCCATTATTCTTTGTCCATCTCTCTTAGCTCTCTATAGAGTTGGTTGAACCTCTCATCCCCCGCCTCCCTGTCTCTTTCTCCTCTCTTCTTTCCTGTCTTCTCTCTGTCTCTGTCTCTCTTTCTCTCCCTCCCCTCTCTCCCTCTCCTCCCCTCTTCTTTCCCTCCCTTCCTGTCTCTATCTTTCTCCTCTCTTCTTCTTTCCTTTTTCTCTCCCTCCCCTCCCTCCTTCTCCTCCCCCTTCTTTCCCTCCCTCCCTGTCTCTATCTTTCTCCTCTCTTCTTCTCTCCTGTCCACCCCTCTTCTCTCTCTCTCTCTCTCTCTCTCTCTCTCTCTCTCTCTCTCTCTCTCTCCCCCTCCCCCTTCTCCTCCCCCCTCTCCCCTCACCTTATATATTAATGACAATGATATTAACATTCCTAAATCAAAGGGTCACTAGCCTTCCCACCCAAACCTAATCAGGTTGGGGGTGGGGAATGGGATCTTTCCCATCATCTGCCTTGCCTCATCTGTGAAGAGAGATGAGTAAACATCTCCCTCAAAGGGACAGTGTTGTTTTGTTTGTTTTTTTTCCCAGTGGGAATACTGTGGTTTTAAGCACCCTTATCTACATATAAATGTGCCATTTTCCGCCTGTACAGACAGGAAACTAAATCCAGGAAGCCAAGCTTGAGAGCTACCTAAATTACCTTGTCTCATAAGGAGGGGGGAGTGTCAGCGTCGACAGGCGAGAGCAGGAATGGGGTGGCTTCTGCCATAGAAACAGACTGAACGGTGACAAACATTTGGTGGGGGACGTCACGCACGGGACGTGAAGGTTTCAGGAGACCTCCAGATTCTGGGATGGGGGGAAGGAAGGGCATGTGCCCAAACGTCCAGAGACTCTGTGTGTGTGTGTGTGTGTGTGTGTGTGTGTGTGTGTGTGTGTGTGTGTGTGTGTGTATTCCTACCATCCTTTGTGGCGATAGCTCCAGGGCATGAGCGGAGTCTGAGGACACTAGTTAAAATTCAGAAGTATGTAAAAACTCAATCATCAGCCTGGGCTGATGAGAACAGAAGAGTGTACATATGCAAAACCTCCCCATCAGGGGAGTCCCTTTCAAAAGACAGGCGTCTCAGGGCTGCCTGTATTACCTTTTCATGCTGGCCAAATCACTCTCCAGAATAGAAAGCTTGCATCGAGCTGGCCTGGCTTAGACCTTCATCGCGCCCAAGCTGGACTGTTTCCTTTGATTGTTGGTTGTCAGTGCCCACTTGGTGTCTGGGGAGAAGTGATTGAGCTGGTGATTAGGCGAGACCAGAGACAAATACTGGTATTTGTCTGTTTGTATTTCCAGAGGAAAGCCCACAGGGAAAGTAATGGGGCATCAGCATTGTGGTTAGTTTTTGGGGTACCTTTTTCCAATTATTCCCAAATGACATGACCATTCATTCCCAGTCAGTCGCTGTCAGAGGGGCAATCTGGTCCTTTATCCGAGTAGATCTCAATGTTAGGAAAATGCAGCTTGGCATGTCGGGTAGGGAGTGAAAGATCTCAATTAAAATTCTACCTCAGATACTTGTTAGCTGGATGACCCTGGTGAGTACCTTAACCTCTCAGCCTCAATTTCTTACTTTTCTGTAAAATCAGGATACAGGCATACAGGGATTATCCTTATTATGCACAGGATAATACCATCTTCATCACTTACCTCCCAGGTTTGCTGTGAGGCTTCAGTGAGATCATGTATGCCGGGCGCTCTGTTGACCTTAAAGCATTTTATAAATGTAAGTAATGTTATTGTCATTATCATCATCATTATTATTATTATTATTATTATCTTCTAGGGAAGCAATGATGAGCTGTCTGATAATGAAGAGGAGATGGAAGAGAAATCTGACAGTGAGGGGAGTGACTATTCTCCTAATAAAAAGAAGAAGAAGAAACTCAAAGAGAAGAAAGAGAAAAAATCCAAGCGGAAAAAGAAGGATGAAGATGATGATGATAATGAAGATGGAGGTTTAAAGGTAACTGAAATCCGGATGCTCTTGGGACTTGAAGGAGCCAGTTTCTGACATGTTAGCTGTGTGACTATGGGCGGATCACTTTACCTCTCTCCACCTCAGTTTCCTTGCCTGTAAAATGGTGCCATAGTACCTGTGGTATGTGATGGGGGTGGGGGGAAAAGGAGCCAGTTTCTGACATATTAGCCGTGTGACTATGGGTGGATCACTTTACCCCTCTCTGCCTCAGTTTCCTCACCTGTAAAATGGTGCCATAGTACCTGTGGTATGTGATGGGGGTGGGGGGAAGGGGGATGTTGTAGGGACTAAGTGGGGTAATATATTTAAAGTGCTTTGCTGTTGTTTGATCGTTTCAGTCACGTCTGACTCTCCATGACCCCCTGTGGGGTTTTCTTGGCAAAGATACTGAAGTGCTTTACCTTTTCCTTCTCCAGCTCATTTTACAGATGAGGAAACTGAGGCAAATAGGGTGAAGTGACTCGCCCAGGGTCACACAACTGGGAAGTGTCCGAGGTCGGATTTGAACTCAGGAAGTCTTCCTGACTCCAGGCCAGCTCTGTCCACTATGGCGCCACCTAGCTGCCCCTATGAAGTGCTTTACAGACCTTCACAGGGTCAGCTATTCTGATCAATCAATCAATCAATGAGCGAGCACTTACCCTGTGTGGGGCACTATCCTAAGCACTGGGGATACAAAGACAAAACCTGCCCTCAAGGAGATTGCATTCTATTGAGTGTATTCTATTATTCTACTGGATAGACTTGAGCTCTACGCATATAGACAAGTTTAATATTTGTAAAGGCTTAGCACAGGACCGCGCACACAGTAGGTGCTTCATAAATGCTTGCCCCCTCCCGTTTCTGAGGTTGAGAGCCTTCAGATAACTTTCTTCCCCATCTTCTGACATAAGAACTGTGGTTCGAAAATGACATGACCATTCATTCCCAGTCAGTGGCTGTCAGAGGGCCAATCTGGTCCATTATTTGAGTGGCTCTGGATGTTAGGAAAAGTGCCCACAAGAGGGTGCCGTGGGGAAAGGGGAGGCAGAATCCCAGAGGACCACGTGGAGTAACGATGACATTTTTTAAAGAGACTGTGGAGGGAAATTGGTGCCGATGCACTGGCCACTTTGGACAATAAGGAGCCTTCGGGCAGAGAGGCAGCTCGTTATGGGCGTGGTGACATCTCACTTAGGGGAGCCTCCTGCTTGGAACTGCTTGGGTATACCCAGATACTCAAAAGACCTGTGACTTTTGTCAGCATGAGAAATGCTTGGTATGGGAACTCCCCTTCACCTGAGTGCTGCGTCTGGAGTCAGGAAGACCTGAGTTCAAATCCAGCCTCAGACACTTACTAGCTGTGTGACCCTGCCCTGTTTGCCTTAGTTTCCTCATCTGTAAAATGAGCTGGGGAAGGAAATGGCAAATCATTTCAGTATCTTTGTCAAGAAAACCCCAAATGGGATCATGGAGAATCGGACATGACTGAAACAAGTCAACAGCATTTTTACTGGGCAACTAGGTGGCACCACAGTGCATAGAGTGCCAGGCCTGGAGTCAGGAAGACTCATCTTTCTGAGTTCAAAACCAGCCTCATATACTTAGTAGATGTGTGACCCTGGGCAAGTCACTTAACCTTGTTTGCCTCAGTTTCCTCATCTGTAAAATGAGCTGGGGAAGGAAATGGCAAACGACTCCGGTATCTTTGCTAAGAAACCTCCAAGTGGGGTCTTCAAGAGTCAAACACAACTGAAACGACTAGCTAATAGCTATGACTTAACTAGATAAGTCCTAGGGAGTTGTTTGAGGTGTCCTTAACTTTCCTGTGCTCAGTCAGCTGGTGTGAGGGGCAGGGTTCGAATCCCCAGGTCTTCCTCACTCCAAGCTCAGCACTCTATCCACTATAGTATGAAAAGCCTCTAACGTGGGGATCTCAAACAACAACGGAAACTTAGAATTTTGGACTTAATCAGTCAGTCAACATTTAATAAGGGCCCACTATGTACTTGGCACTATGCTAAGGCAAAAGACAGTCTCTGCCCTCAGAGAGCTCACAGATGGATTTGGCGTCAGGAGAGACATGGGCTTACATCTTACTTCAGATCCTTCCTAACTGTGTGATTATGGGAAAGTCACCTCATCTGTATGACGGATTATAAATGCTTGTCTTGCCAACACAACCCAGCAGGACGGAGTCATTTACTATTGGAAAGAAAGTGCTTTCCAAACTTTAAATAGTTTCAAAGTGTGAGTTGATATTGTTATTAATAAATTAATGATAATATTAATAAGCAAACACTACTTCAGAGGCAGTGCTCTTTCTACCGTGTCATTCCCCCTCTCTAAAGCCTCCTGTTGTTTTTCACCTTCTCCATTTGCCCCCCACCATGGAATCCTGGGTGTCGAGCTCAGGGGAAAGCACTTTGTGAAGGCTAACAGGGCCGTGGAACCTTCTGGGCTGCCATATTGACTCAGGTAGCTGTATCTCACTGGGGCCTGGGCACTCCTCTGGAGGGATCTACCCTTCAGCCCTTGCGAGATTTCCTTTTTTCCAAGGAGCTTGTATGCACACAAGCAACCTTTCTCAGTGCCATGATCCCTGCAGGGTGTCATTGCCAATCAAACAGAGCGGTCAGTTTTCTTAGAGCCTGAGAGAGCTCTTTTTAAAATAAAATACACCTTTAATCCTTCCTCCCTGTCCTCTTCCCCCCAAAAAAGGAACCTTAAGGGGAAAAGAGTAGCCTGTCTCCCTTTCTCCATATCTTCTCTTTGGCCTCGGTAGGAGCCCAAGTCCTCAGGCCAGCTCATGGAGGAGTGGGGCCTGGACGATGTGGATTACCTGTTCTCAGAAGAGGATTATCATACTTTGACCAACTACAAGGCCTTCAGCCAGTTTCTTAGGTAAGCAGCCAGTTGGGTGGGTAGCGATGGGCCCCTCGGGAGCAGCTCTAGTACCTGTGCAAGGGGTGGGATTATAAAGTCCAATCTTGGTTTCCTTTGGGGAGTAAGTTCATGGAGGGCTAAGTTTTCTTAATAAGTATTTACAATAAGTGCCTACTCTGTGTAAGGCAATTGGGTGGAGTGGGGTAGGGGAAGGCGTACAAAGACAACACGAAACAGCTCATCTCCTCAAGGAATCAGTCAGCAAGCATTGTTTAAACATTTCTGAAGTGCCTGGCGCTGTTCCAGGGGCTGGGGATCTAAGTACAAAGAATGAAATCATCCCTACTCTTAAGGAAGTTACATTCTAATCAAGGAGAATAATACGTCTAGCATAAATATAGCTGGTGGTGCATTGGATAGAGCACCAAGCCTGGAGTCAGGAAGATTCGAGTTCAAACGCTTACTAGATGTATGACCCTAGACAAGTCACATAACCCTGCTTGCCTCAGTTTCTTCATCTGTAAAATGAGCTGGAGAAGGAAATGGCAAGTCACTCTAGTATCTTTGCCAAGAAAACCCCAAATATTTGGGTTTAAACCTATTTGGGACCCAGTTTCCTCATCTGTGAAAACGGAGGGGTTGGACTGCATGGCCTCTAGTTCTCAGATCTGGGGTCCATGATCCTAGGAGAGGCAGTGTGGTGGAGTGGGTAGAGCAGTAGATTGGATTCAAGAAGTACTTAGATGCTTATTAAACATGTGACCCTAGGGAAGTCACTTACGTTTTTGGGCCTCAGTTTTCTCATCTGTAAAATGAGAGATTTGGGCCAATGACCTTGACGGTCCCTTCTGGGTCTAGATGTATGATTCTATCATCTAGGGAGTTAGTCTCTAATTAGATAATCTCCAAGGTCCCTTCCAGCTCTTAAATCGATGATCCTTTGATCTGGGCAAAGTCTAGGTCGATCGACAGTCCTCGAGACTAAAGATGGTGGTCATTGATCTCACTCGGTGCCTGAGTTGAGTTCTGGTGGGGAAGGCACCGTCGTAGGGGGATGAGCAGCATTCTGTCCTCCAAGGACTGATCCTTCTTTTGGGGCTATAAGACCTGCCCATTCCTATCTTGCCTCAGACTGGGGTCCATCCAGTTTTAGCCCAGTGGCCTCCTCTCTTCTTCTGGCCCTGGTTTCTGGAGTCAGTCCCTTGGTGACTTGTAACAACCTTGTTCTAAGAGGGACCAAGGCTGGCCTCATGGACTGGTTAGGTGTGCCAGCTGGACCTAGTCAACCTGTAGGTTGTAATTGGTTAACCTAATAATAGCGAGCATTTGAGATTTGCAAAGCATTTTACAAATACCTCACTCGATTTTCACAATAACCTTGGGAGTTAGTTGCTATTATTATCTCCATTATGCAATTGAGGAAACTGAGTCATGCAAGGTAAGTGACTTGCTCAGGGTCACATAGGGGGTAAATATCTGAGGCTAGATCTAGACTCAGGTCTTCCTAACCCTAGGCCCAGCACTCTATTAGCTGTTCAAGTTGTCAGGTTCTGTACCCCATCCTAGCAAATGCTTTGTCTGGGTTCAATAGGAGATAATTGAGCTGGAAGAATCAGAAAATGGGAGTTTTGTTCTTGACTGTCATCTGCAATTCTTCCTACAGGACCTTAGGCCATTTCCCTTCTCCATTCCTTAGTCTTCCAGTCTGTAGAATGGGACTAGTGATTTCTTTTGCACCCGGTAGAAGGTACTTGCAAGAGCTGAGGGGCACTGAGCTTGCAGGGGCTGGTTGTTTGATGGATCTACAGGTGTGTGTGTGTGGGGAGGCTGGGTGTGATTCTCTTCCTGCCTCTGTCCCCTGCTCAGGCCTCTCATTGCCAAGAAGAACCCCAAGATCCCCATGTCAAAGATGATGACGGTGTTGGGGGCCAAATGGCGAGAGTTTAGCGCCAACAACCCATTCAAGGGGAGCTCGGCGGCAGCGGCGGCAGCGGCAGTGGCTGCCGCCGTGGAGACAGTCACCATCGCCCCGCCACTGACCGTCAGTCCACCTCAGCCCCTCCAGCCCATGCCCATCCGTAAAGCCAAGACCAAGGAGGGTAAAGGTAAGTGATGCGCCTTGTTAGCTGGAAGAGAGGTCTAACCTCCTAGCGGGCACTTAGTCTGCCGATCGACAAGCATTTATTAAATACCCACCGTGTGCCAGGAGCCATGCTAAGCACTGGGGTTACAGAGAAAGGCAAAAACAGGTTCCTGCCCTCAAAGAGCCAGTCAACAAGCATTTATTAAGCACCTACTATGTGCTGGACTTCATGTTAAGTGCTGGGGTTGCAAAGAAGGGCAAAAGACGGCCCCACCCCAGTCTGATGAGTTACTGCTATTCATGACCAGAGTCTCTGAGGGCCCCAGAGAGATCTGAGCTTTGAAGGCGGGACAGGTTTTGGACAGGTGGAGAGAGCGAGGGAGGAAACTCCAGGCATGGGAAAGGTACATCTGTTTGGATCCTTATTGGATGGGATTCTGTGTGCCAGTCTCCACTGGCAGGGGAGCTTCCTCTGTGGGAAATCAGTGTTCCTAACATTGAAAAATGATCCTACATCCTGATTGGGAATAGAATCGCTCCACTCAGGCCCCTCAGATGAGAAATCACAGGGAACTCAACAGCTATATATTCCAGTCTGTAACCCCTCAAACCCACTGAAAAAGAACTCGGTATTTATATAACACTTTAAGCACTTTACATGTAATATTTCATTTGATCTTTGCCACATTAAGCACTTTACAAATAATGTTTCATTTTATCTTTGCCACACTCTGGGAGATAGGTGCTCTTATTCCCATTTTGCAGATGAGGAGACTGAGGCAGACAAAAGTTGAATGGCTTGCCCAGGGTCACACAGCTAGTCAGTGTAGTGTGGGCATCCTGCCTCTGCCCAAAGACTTCCTGGGGGTGGGGTGGGGACCCCAGCACCTCCCAAGGAAGCTGGCCTCCCCTCTTTGCTGCTGGTTCTGCTCTCTGGGGATGGACAACCGAAAAGAGATAACGAGGCCTCAGACGAGAGGTCAGGCCCTTCCAAGCTGCCAGCAGGGTTGGCATGGGTTGGGTGTGTGTGTGTGTGGGGGGGATGTGTGGGTCAGGCAAATCAATTGGTGTGACGCGTCTTCTGTCCTGTCTAGGGCCTGGTGTGAGGAAGAAAGTCAAGGGCTCCAAGGACGGAAAGAAAAAAGGCAAAGGGAAAAAAATGGCCGGGTTGAAGTTTCGGTTCGGAGGCATGGCTAACAAGAGGAAAAAAGGCTCCTCAGTAAGTCTGTCTACAAGTCGGTGTGAGCTCAGGTGTGCACGTGTGCGTGGGAATATATGTCCATGGTCGGGTGTGAGCGCTGTGAAACCCTGTGTGTCACTTTACCTTGCTCATCTATAAAGTGGGGATAATAATAGCACTACCTCCTAGGGCGATTGTGAGAATCAAATGAACTAATTTTTTTATAATTTTATTTTATTTTTTTCAATTACATGTAAAGATAGACTTCAACATTCCCTTTTATAAGATTTTGAGTCCCAATTTTTTTCTCCCTCCCTCCCCTCCTTCCTCCTCAAGACAGTGAGCATTCTGATATAGGCTATACATGTACAATCATATTAAACCTAATTCCACATTAGTCATGCTGTGAAAGAAGAATCAGAACAAAAGGGAAAAACCACGAGAAAGAAAAAAAAAGGTGAAATAATGTGCTCCCATCTGCATTCAGACTCCATAGTTCTTTCTCTGGATGTGGATAGCATTTTCCATCGTGAGTCTTTTGGAAATGTCTTAATTCCTTGTATTGCTGAGAAGGGCTAAGTCTATCAAAGCTGGTCATCACACAGTGTCACTGTTACTGTGTACAATGTTCTGGTTCTGCTCCCTTCACTCAGCATCAGTTCATGCAAGTGTTTCCAGGTTTTTCTGAAGTCCACCTTGAGCTAATATTTTTAAAGGGCTTAGCACGATGCCCAGCACACGGGAGGTACTTAATAAATAATTGTTTCCTCTCCCTCCCCTCTTCCTTCTTTCTCTCCTTCCCTCCCTCTCTTTCTTCCCTCCCTCCCTCTTTCCCTCCTTCCTTCCTCCCTCCCTCCCTTCCTTCCTTCTTTCCTTCCTTCCTCCCTTCCTTCCTTCCTCCTTCCTTCCTCCCTTCTTTCCTCCCTTCCTTCCTTCCCTTCCTCCCTCCCTTCCTTCCTCCCTCTCTCCCTCCCTCTTCCCCTCCCTTCCTCCCTCCCTCTCTCCCTCCCTCCCTCCCTCCCTCTCTCCTTCCCTCTCTCTCTCCCTCTTTTTCCCTCCTTCCCTCTATTGGAGGTGGCATTTGAGCTAGGCCTTGAAGCCAGCGCTTCTAAGAAGTGACGTGGGTGGGGAGGGAGTGCATCCTAGACCAGGAGGACCATCTGGTCCAGAGGAGGGAGCAGTAAGTTTGGTGTCTGGCTGGAATGTGGAGTGCCTGAGGAGGAGGAATGTAAAACTTGTCTGCAAAGATAGATTGGAGTCAGATTTCAAAGGGTTTTAAATAGCAAATCGAGGACTTTGTTTGTGTTTTATCCTAGAGGTAAGAGGGGGGCCCTGAAGCTTCTTGAGTGGGAGAGAAGCATGGTCAGCATTGTGTCGAGGCTATCCATTTGGCAGCCAAGGGGAGTACCCTTTGGAAAGGAGAGAGGCTGAAGACAGAGAAACCAAGTACAGTAGTTTAAAGGAGGGGTGATGCAGCTAGTGTTATGGCCATGGAGAAGGAAGGAAGGAAATGAGCATTTATTAATCACTTATTATATGCCGGGCAATATGCTAAACACTTTGCAAATATCTCACGTGATAGGTACTATCCTGCCAGGTAGGTGCTATTATCATCTCCATTTTACAATTGAAGAAACTGAGGCAGACAGTGACTTGCCTAGAACACACAGCTAGTAAGTGTTTGAGGTGGGATTGAAACTCAGCTCTTCCTGAACCCAGGCTCAGTGCTCTATCCACTGCGCCACTGAGCTGTCTCTGTGGTGGAGATCCTTATGGGTGGAGAGAAGGGGCTGAGAGATACTGAGGAAGGAGAATTGACAAGATGGGCAGCTGATTGGATGTGGAGGGTGAGCAGTCAGCATGACAGATGAGCAGGTTTCTAGACTGCAAGTTTGGGTGACTGGAAAGATGGTGGCACCCTTGGTATAGAGAAGGTAGGAGAGGTGGCAATGGGGGAGGGAGATCGTGTTTGGGTCTGCAGGACGTCTAAGCTGAGGCACCCAGCAGGCAGCTGGGGGTGTGAGGTGGGACCTCAGGAGAGAGGAGGGCTGTACCCTTGGAGCAGTCACTGGTTTTGTTTTGGAGGGTGGAGGACTCTGTCTTCTTCTGCCAAGGTGAGGTGGGTTGGGGGCATGAGGCTAATCCCTAGGGTTCTTTCCTGCTCTTTGCCCGAGGGAGGAGGAGGAGGAGAAGGAGGAGGAGGACTCTAGCAGGAGCCCTCTCCCCAACACCACTGCCCTCCCTTCCCGTCAGTGGCTACAACACCCGCTGCGTTCCAGCCCTCGGTAGTGTTCAGCTGTCGTTTTGTATAGAGCTTGTGTGAAGCTTGCCCTCCCACACCACTGTGCAGAAGGGAGAATTAGCCAGCTCTTTAATTATCTGATTATGCCTTGCTGACTTCCCAGTCTGCTTTCCATGATGTTCCTGAGGGAAGGTGGGGAGAAGAGAGCAGCAGCAAACCCGAGCTAGGGACCCTGGCTTAGCGGGTCTGGACTGGCACCCCCTGCTCCTTCCCAAATGTGAGAAGTCATCCTCATCCTCCACACCCACCCCGTCAACACAGCGACTAAGTCTGGCTGTAGATGGTGTTTTAAACCCAAAGCTGCCCACCTCTGCAGAAAGGGGAGGAACTTGCAAAATTTAGTATCTTTTTGAGGGGCTAAACTTGGTCATAGAATTAAACAAAGCCCAGGTGTGTTTTGTTCCAGAATTTTTTATTATAGTAGTCGTCACCAACATCTATCATCTACCTGCCTACCTATCTTTTTTTATCCTTCCTTCCTTCCTTCCTTCCTTCCTTCCTTCCTTCCTTCCTTCCTTCCTTCCTTCCTTCCTTCCTTCCTCCCTTCCTTCCTTCCTTCCTCCCTTCCTTCCTTCCTTTTCTTTTCTTTCCTTCTTCCCTTCCTCCTTTCTTTCTTTCTTTCTTTCTTTCTTTCTTTCTTTCTTTCTTTCTTTTTCTTTCTTTCTTTCTTTCTTTCTTTCTTTCTTTCTTTCTCTCTCTCTTTCTTTCTCTCTCTCTTTCTTTCTTTTTTTCTCTCTTTCTTTCTTTCTTTCTTTCTTCTTTCTTTCTTTCTTTTTCTTCTTTCTTTTTCTTTCTTTCTTTCTTTCTTTCTTTCTTTCTTTCTTTCCTTTCTCCTTACCTTCCTTTTTCCTTCCTTTTTCTTCCTTTTTTCTCTATTTATTTTTTGGCATTAATTTTTAAAAAAAATTTTGAGTTTCAAATTTTGTCCCTCTCTCCTGCCCCCAGCCCCACCCATTGGGAAGGAAAGCAATATGGTATTAATTATGCACAACTCTTTATTAAGAACTTATTGAATGCTTACAATTCCTCCTGTCTCACATGCAAATCCCACCGCTGGCACCAGCTCAGTGACCTTGGGCCAGTCACTTACCCTGTGTGCCTCAGGTCATTTCCTAGGATTTATCTACGCATTAAACTGTCCGGTCTCTGTATCTTTGACTTCCTCATTAGAATGTAAGCCCCTTGTAAATAGGGATGGTTTCATTCGTTGTATTTGCAGCAGTAGCACCTGGCATGATGCCTGGCACATAGTAGGAGCTTAGAAAATACTTGTTGATCGACAGACACGAATTCTACCCTCCAGAAACTTACAGTGTAGTTGGGAAATAGGGCCGCTAGGTGGCGCCATAGTGCATAGATTGATGGGCTTAGACTAGGGAAGACTCATCTTCCTGAGTTCGAATCTGGCCTCAGACACTTACAAGCTGTGTGACCCAGGGCAAGTCACTTCACCTCTGTTCACCTCAGTTTCCTTAACTGTAAAATGGGAACAATAATAGCAGCTACCTCCCAGGGTTGTGGTGAGGATCAGATGGTGGTCCATAAATGCTGGTTCCTTCCCCTCCAGCCCCCTGCCCCCCACATCAAGGCTCCCCTGCCATGCACCTGTCCTTTCTTCCTGCAGAGTGAGGAAGACGACCGGGAGGAGTCGGACTTTGACAGTGCCAGCATTAACAGCTCCTCCATGCGTTCTGAGTGTTCTTCAGCCTTGGGCAAGAAGGGCAAGAGGAGAAGGAAGAAGAAGAGAAGTAGGCATTTGGGGGGCCGGGAAGGGGGGTGGGGAGGGTTGGGAGAAAGGGGTCTCTTTCTGCTGGTGGTTGTGGGGCAGGGGTGGTGGGTGGAAGTGAGGACAGTGAAGTGGGGCAAGCCACTCAGAGCCTCAGTTTCCTCATCTGTAAAATGAGGTGAGTGGATTAGACTAGACCAGACTGTCTTTTACAACTCTAATGCTTTGTGATTTCGGTGGGGGGAGGGGAGATGCTCATCTAAGAGATTATATGTGGGTATAAATGGAGGGGGGCTTGGAGTTAGGAGGTCCTGGTTTCAGATCCCACCACTGACACTTGCCAGCAGAGTGGCCTTGGGAAAGTCACCCTCTCTGTGCCTCTAGCAATCCCCTAGGATTTATCTACAAAACTATAGGATTATTTGTGGAGTTTCCCAGGCTGACAAAATAATCAGTCCTTTAAGTGTTTGGAGTATGGCAGGGGCCTATGAAAGGCCAAAAATACTTGGACAGATCCTCCTACCCCATGCTCAACAGGGGCTGCTGAGGAAACTAGGGCTCCAGTTAAGAGACCCTGTTCCCCTGGCTCAGCCACTTACTATCTGTGTGACCGTGGGCCTCAATTTCCCCATCTGTAAAATGAAGAGGCTCACTAGGTGATCTCCAAGCCCCTTTCTTCTCCACAGGCTTTCCTCCACTGTTAAGCAAGAGAGCCCACTCTCATACTTTCTCTTTCTATTGATTTGGAATGCCACAGCTTAAATCTAGAGCTTCCAAGAGTTCAGAGATCAAGGAGTCCCGGCAGGATCACACAAGTCGGGGCAGCTGCCCTTTACCCCCTCCCCTCCCATCACCCCCTCCCCACACCAGGCTGCTCTGCCCATCCCCTCAGGGCAGCAATGAACCGATTATAGGTTCATTCACAATGAAGTTGTTAGACATGGAAATGGTTGGTTTGGGCTCCTAAGGAAGGTGGGGGTGGGGTGGGTGGGAAATAGTCAATTCAAAGGAATGACTCACAACTAGTAGAATTTCAGGCACCCACAGGGGTGGGGTTGTGGGGGGAGATTTTGGGATTGGTTTCTGTTTGGAGGGGCCTAGTGCTCCTGACATCTGTAGGTGGGCAGGGCCAGCCTTGACTGCCTTCTCTGTCTGCTCCAGTTGAGGATGGGGATGGCTATGAGACAGACCACCAGGATTACTGCGAGGTGTGCCAGCAAGGAGGAGAGATCATCTTGTGCGACACGTGTCCCCGAGCCTATCACTTGGTGTGCCTTGATCCAGAGATGGAGAAGGCTCCGGAGGGCAAATGGAGCTGCCCCCACTGTGTAAGTGTGCTCCCGGCCCCTCTCCCTGCTCCTACCTCCCTACTCCGGGAAGGGATGGCCAGCACTCTAATGTCCCAGAAACTTGCAGGTTTGGGGAGACCTGGGGTGACATTACTGAGGCCTGAGCACTTTGCTGCTTCGGGTTGGAGGCGACAGGAGCTTTTGTTCAGGGCCCGGTGATGGGGACTCAGAGGAGAGACTCACTTCCTGACACAGTGATGCAATAGAAAGAACCCTGCTTAGAAAGTCCAGGGATCCGGGTTCAAATCCCATCTCTGACACTTACTATTTGTGTGACCTTTAGTAAATCACTTCCCTTCTCATTTATAAAATGAGGTGGTTGGGTTAGATGACCTCTAAAGACCCTTCCAGGTCTAGATCATAGTAGGAACCCAGCAGTCCACAAAAGCAAACACTGTTTTTGTTGTCAGTTGTAACCCATGGACAATACTGTCCATGGGGTTTTCTTGGCAAGAATATGGAGTGGTTTATCATTTCCTTCTCCAGTGGAGTAAGGCAACCAAAGGTTAAGTGACTTACCCAAGGTCACACAGCTAGTAAGTGTCCGAGGTCAAATTTTAACTCAGGTCTCGTGAATCCAGGCCCAGTGCTCTAGCCATCTAGCTAGCCCTCCATCTGAGGCTGCCTTAAAGGGGGAATCAAGTCCAGGACTAGGGAGGCCATGGTCCCACTGTTCTCTGTCCTGGCCGCATCGCATCTGCAGTTCTGTGTTGAGTTCTGAGAGTCACGTTTTAGGAAGGACGTTGATAAGCGTCGGTTGAAAGAATTGTGGTTGTTTAGGATGGAGAAGAGAACACGGGGCCAGGGGTGGGGGGAGACGGGAAGTGTTTGAAGAGCTGTCCTTCAGGAAGGAGATTGTTTTATTGGCCCTAGGGAGAATCAGAGTCGTTGGATGGAAGTTACAAAGAGATCAATTTAGGTTCAATGTTAGGAAAAATCTCCTTCCATTTAGAGCTGCCTCAAAGAGGAATGGGAGGACGGCTTTGGGAGGTAGTGAGCTCCCCATCCCTGGAGGTCTTCAAGCAGAGGCTTGATGACCTCTTGATGGAGGTTGCCATGGGGGTTCTTGTTCAGGTGCAGGTCAGACTCTGTGGCCTCTGCAGTCCCTTCCAGCACTGCCATTCTCTGACCTCATCTTCCCCTTTGCAGCAGGCTGTTTTGTAGAAACGCAGCCTGAACATGGCAGTCTCCATCCCCTAGGCTTGGGTTTCCCAGTCATGGCACCCCTGCTGGGCTAGCTTTGTCTTCTTCACCAAAGTTCCCCATCCTGAGCTACCTCCTCCAGCCCCCAAACTGATCTGGGTGTGGGGTGGCGTCTAACTCCAAGGAAAGGGGTGGGATGAGATGGAATCTGGGAGGACTGTGGGGCTTTTTTTCAGCTGCTCTTGGTCCAGGCGTGGCTTTGCTCCGGGACAGGGGGTGAAAGTCCCTTATTCTAGCATAAGGAGTTGGGGAGGGCGGGCGGTGGGACCAGGTCCCAGGGAGCCCCTTCTTTCCCAATGCAGGAGAAAGAAGGCATCCAGTGGGAACCAAAGGATGAGGAGGAGGAGGACGATGAGGGGGGCGAGGAAGAAGAGGACGACCACATGGAATTCTGCCGCGTCTGCAAGGATGGGGGAGAACTTCTCTGTTGTGATACCTGCCCGTCGTCCTATCACCTGCATTGCCTGAACCCGCCGCTGCCCGAGATCCCAAATGGTGAATGGCTCTGCCCGCGCTGTACAGTGAGTGTTGTGCCTGTTCATTGTCCCCAGACCCCATGCCTCCTCCTGGCCTCGCCGGGTCCAGGGGCTCTGCCGCTCGTCCTTCAGCTCCGTTCCTGTCCAGGTGTCCCGTGAGAGGTCCCCTGGCCTGGGAATGAGGGGAGGGGTAGTGTGGTCTGCAGAAAGGGAATGGGGTTGGGGACCGGCGGATCCGGGTTGGAATCCCAGCTCAGCGCTTCCCGGCCTCTGTGACTCTGGGGGAGTCACTAGTCACTCCTCTTCTCCTAGCCTCAGTTTCTTCTGCTGTAACATGAAGGGGATTGGAGCAGATGAGCTCGAAATGTTTTCAGCTCTGACATGATCGTTCTAAGCTATGTCCCAACTCTGACATCCTGTGTTCTAGGCGCCCTCCCAGTTCTGACATTTTATGTTCTAAGGGCCCTCCCGGCCTGTCCTTCTGATCCTATCATTTTTCTCTGTAATGATTGATGGGAAATACTGCTTAGATAGCCGGACAGGCACCTCTCTTGTAAGGCTTCAAGGACAAGGAATGTGAGAGAGCTTTGTAAATAAAGCTGGGCTACATTTTTACATTTGGCCTGTCCCTTCCGCAGAGCAGGGGGGTCTCTGGGGCTCCAACCTCAGTTTCTGCTGGGGAAAGAGGAGCCCTCATGTTGTCTTTTCACCCTTTGCTTTTTCCAGTGAGCAGATACTTGTTTTCTCTCTCTCCTCTCCCCCCTCTTACCCTTTGCATTGAGGAAAAAGAAAAAGAAAAAACAAACCCTTATAACAGACATACACAGTCAGGTGAAACAAATCCTCACGTTGGCCACGTCCAAGAGTCTGTGTCTCATTGTGCACCCTGGGTCCATCACCCCTCCAGGAGGCCTTATCATCGCTCCTCTTCTGAATGTTCTGCAGCTTGGAGGTGCTGGGGTGGGGGACCAAAGGTCACCCAGATGCACTGTGTGTGTGTCCTGTGGGTATTAGGGGGCAGAGGAGTCTCTCGTTGCCTGGGCAAGGCTGGTCCTTGTCCCCCGGTGTGTATGTAGGACTAAGTGTGCCCCTGAGTAGATGTGGTTCCAATACAGTCAGCGTGCTGCCCTCCAAGGGCTCCCGCAGGGAGAGGAGACAAATGGTCTGTGCAGGTTCCTGGCATTCCCTGCAAGAATCTCGAGATTAGATGCCAGCTCCTACCCGGTGCGTCTCCTCCTCGGAGAGGTGGCTCTCCGGGCCAGTGGGGCTGCAGCTGCCGGCAGCTGTGATTTGTGCTGCCCACACTGTATGATTTTTAGTGTGAGATATGGGGGGGAAGCAGACATGCATTATTTTCTTGGCCATCTGCCGGATTCTAGGGGCTGCTTCTGCCTGGGGGGGGGGGGTTTGGAGGGTGGTTTATAAATCAGGGCTCTTCCCAAGGCTGCTCTCCTCCCTGGACCTCAGGGACCCTGCCTACCCTCCTGTGTATATGTCCTCTAGCATATGTGTGTGTGTGTGTGTGTGTGTGTGTGTGTGTGTGTGTGTGTGTGTGTGTAAGCGTGTGTGTACAAAATGATATCAGAAGATTTTTCTCATTCTTGCTGATATCCTCTTATGCCTTTTCTGGTTTCTAAAGATGAATAGAAGACTTGGGCTTGGCTTGTATATTATTTCCTTCCTCTTTGAGCCCTTCCTGGGTTCAAATCCTGCCTCAGACACACTCACTTGCTATGTGGCCTTGGACGAGTCATGTAACTTCTGGTCTCCTCCTCTGTAAAGGGAAGGGGGTGGTTTCAGTGACTTCTGAGGTCCTGTTCATGTGTCTTCGCTTCCCGATAGGGCCAGGCATCAAATCCTCCGCCACGGTGAGGCCCATCCTCCTGGGACCCTGGCACCCCATGTGGTGTGTCTTCATTTTCCTTGCTTTCTCCCAGTCAACTCATTTTGACCACATAGATATGAGGACTCAATCTAAAGTGATCAGCTGTATGGCCTGGTGTCTAGAATACTGGGCTTGGAGTCAGGCCTGAGTTCGAATTCCATCTCAGGCACTTACTCTTTGGAGTGGCAGCATGGAGTGTGAAAGGCTTGTAATCAGGAAGACCTGGGTTTGAATTCCATCTCAAACACTTAGTATCTGTGTTACCCTGGACAAGTCCTTACTAGCTGTTTGCCTCAGTTTCCTCATCTGTAAAATGGGGGATAATAATAACAGCACTTACATCATGAGGTTGTTGAGAGAGCCAGATGAAGCAATGTCTGTGTAAAGTACTTTGTAAACCTTGAAGTTCACTAGAGATGTGTAATTTTTTTTTTTTTGGTGAGCCAATCAGGGTTAAGTGACTTGCCCAGGGTCACACGTCTCTTGAGTATTATGTATCTGAGATTGGATTTGAACTCAGGTCCTCCTGACTCCGAGGCCAGCACGCTATCTACTGCACCACCTAGCTGCTGGAGATGTGTATTATTCCAGGTAACCCTTGGCATACAGTGGATACCACTCTCCCACACAGGAAGGAGGAACATTGTAGACTTAGCCCCTGCTATGCGCAGGTGAGGAAGGGGCCCTGCTGTGTGTGACCCTGCTGGTTCCCTGCACCCCCAGAGGCTTCTAGGATGGGACCGTCTTCCTGAATAGGGAGAAGTGTGGGGTGGAGGAAAGACCCTTAGGTCGGATGCCAGGGTACCTGGGCTCTTCTCCCAGGTCTGCCACTAACCAGCTTTGTAATCTTAAGGAAGTCATTTCAACTGTCTGGGCCTCAGTTTCCTTGTCTGTCAGAAAGAGTCTTTGGCTTAGAGTCATAACTCAGCTACTGATACTACCTCTGTGTGACCTTGGGCAAGTCCTTTTACCTCATTAGGCCCCAGTCTTCTCATCTGGAAAATGGGAGGGCAGTTGGACAACACTACTTTTGAAGGTTAAACCTGTGATCCTATTGTCTTTGCAAAGCTTTGTTCAGGTGTGGAGGTGGTAAAATGAGGATGATAAAGGGTGGCGAGATGATGCATTGGGTAGAGTGCTGAGCCTGGAGTCGAGAAGACTCATCTTTCTGGGTTCAAATCTAGCCTCAGATACTGATTAGCTGTGTGACCCTGGGCAAGTCACTTAACTTCTATTTGACTCAGTTTTCTTATCTTTAAAATGGGGATAATAATAGCTTCTACCTCCCAGTGTTGTTGTGAGAATCAAGTGAGATAGTGATTATAAAGTGCTTAGAAAACATTAAAATACCATTCGAGCTATAACATGAGATGAAAGTGTGCAAGTGCCTTAAAGTAATAGCAACAGCAAAAATAATAATAACAGGAAAGGTTTTTACTTATATCATTCTCATTCCATTCTTAGTATAACCCTATGAGGTAGGTAGTATTGTCATTCCCATTTTATAGATAGGAAAACAGACCTACAGGTCAAATGACCTGCCCAGGGTCATACAGCTAGTAAGCATCAGAGGCAGGATTCTAACCCAGGTCCTCTGACTCTAAGTCCAGTGTTCTCCTGTCCTGCCCCATGCTGTTCCCAACTGAAGCATTAAGAGTTCTGTATACATATCTGGGGCATGAAGTTGACAAACATTTTGTGATTACCTGCTAGGTGCCTGGTCCAGGTTTTTAATGATTATAACAGAAAAGGAGAATAGATGAGTCTTCCTTCCTTCTGTCCTTCCTTCCTGTCTTTCTTTCTCGCTTCCTTCCTTCCTTCCTTCCTTCCTTCCTTCCTTCCTTCCTTCCTTCCTTCCTTCCTTCCTTCCTTCCTTCCTTCCTTCCTTCCTTCCTCCCTCCCTCCCTCCTTCCTTCCTTCCTTCCTTCCTTCCTTCCTTCCTTCCTTCCTTCCTTCTTTCCTTCCTTTTTACCTTCGTTCCTCCCTCCCTCCTTCCTTCCTTCCTTCCTCCCTCCCTCCCTCCCTCCCTCCCTTCCTCCCTTCCTTCCTTCCTCCCTTCCTCCCTTCCTTCCTTCCTCCCTCCCTTCCTTCTTCTCTCCCTCCCTCCCTCTCTTCTTTCCTTCCACCTGTCAGGTGTTTTAGGACTTTTTCAGGGCAAGTCCAATGAAGATGATCCTATCTGGGATCTGAGGAGGGATGTTCAAGGCGTGGGTGCTAACTAGCTGGGGTTCCCCCTTTCCTTCTCTGTCCTCAGTGCCCCCCCTTGAAAGGGAAAGTCCAGCGGATCCTGCACTGGAAATGGACAGAGCCGCCTGCCCCCTTCATCACTGTGCTGCCCCCGCCTGATGCTGACCCAGGCATCCCTCCGCCCAAACCTCTGGAAGGCATTCCTGAGCGGGAGTTCTTTGTGAAGTGGGCTGGACTGTCCTATTGGCATTGTTCCTGGGTGAAAGAGCTGCAGGTGAGAAGGAGGGAGAGGGAGTAAAGAGAAAGGGATATGTGACATGATACCACTGTCTAGGAATGCGTCCTGTCTGTCATCCATCAACCAGCATTTGCTAAGTGCCTACTACGTGCCAGGCACTGTACTGGACAGACAGACCGTCATTCACAAATACAGACAGTGAGACAATTCCCAGTTGCAAGGAGCGTTCTACACCTCCCAATACGGTCTTAGAAAAGGGGGAGATCCATGGGGAGGGAGCTCAAGGAGGGAGATCTGGGTGCCCTTGACCTCTCCCTTGGCCACTGTGTCTTTGGCTAAGCATGCGGAGGAGGTATCTCTTCTGAGCCAGGGGAGGGGCGTTGCTCTCTGAGCCGGGCAGGGGATGTCTCTGTCCAACTTCGGGGGCCCTCATGACCTTGCCTCCTCTGCCCCGGGGACCAGCTGGAGCTGTATCACACGGTCATGTATCGAAACTACCAAAGGAAGAACGACATGGACGAGCCGCCGCCCTTTGACTATGGCTCTGGAGACGAGGATGGCAAGAGCGAGAAGAGGAAGAGTAAGGACCCGCACTATGCCAAGATGGAGGAGAGGTTTTATCGCTACGGGATCAAGCCGGAGTGGATGATGATTCACCGAATCCTGAACCACAGGTGAGCAGGATGCAGAGGGCGGGGGGCTTTGTGCGTGCTTGCTTCAGCATCTGACCTGTAGCCGGGACGTTGCATTAACAAGGCGAGGAAGTAGGTGAATGAAATTTTCCCAAATAAAATTGATTTATTAAAAAGGTCATGGAAAGGATCTAGAGAAACATGGGTGAAGAGAGGCACACGTGCAACAGCAAAGTAACTGTTTAGAGTTCAGTTGGATTTTAATTTACGTATTTAGTGACTGGTAACTTCTGTTATGATTTTCACTTTTATGAACAAACATGTAGCCATGTTAGACCCTCTCTAAAACATGGGTCAATAATAAGAAAAAATTAAACATAAATTGAGCCATCTTGAATGACATCTAAGAGGGTTTCACACATGTGACAGCCAAGGAACAGCACTGTGAAACATTTGGATGAATTCATTTTAGGAAGAAACATTGAAGCAGGGTTTAACTAAACTCCCTCACTTCATTAGACTCTCCTGGCCCATACACATTACCTGCCCTCACCTAAAATTTGCATTTCTTCCAGTACCTGGCTTCATGTCCTTCAAAGCTATAACTAGGGTGGGCAACTGGGGCTCCTCCCCAGGGTATTAAAATTTATAGGGTGCTGTTGGCGTGTTTAACAGGTAGAAGAAACAATTGTGCTTAGCACCTGTTTTATTAAGAACCTACTAAGCTTGGCACATAGTCAGTTCTTAATAAATGCTGAGTGAATCAAAAATATTTTCAAGATATCTATCAGCTATAACCCATCCTAGGGTTATGTCTATATCTACATATCTATATTATATATACCTATATCCATAGGGCCTTATGTTCATGGGGTCCATATCTTGAGGTCTCTCCCCTTAGCTTTCCTTACTTACCTGAATTTGTCTTAAAATATTGGTACCAGAATTGCTAATTAGGGCTCTGCTCCCCTGAAAGTTCTTTCTTTGCCTAACTTAAGTGCCCCTATACTGAAGGGTTTCAGGTCTTCTCTTTGGGAGAACAGCCAAGCAGAGAGGAAGACCAAGACCTATGGAAACCAAGACCCATGATTTTCACCTCTATTAAATTGCATATTAAAAGCACAGATTTTAATTCTCGCCCCCCTCATCCCAAAGCTGGACAGGTGAATTTTCCCAAAATGTATTACCCCAAAGTCCTGATAACTACTAATTATTTATTGAAAAATCCATAATTTTCCCTGGTCACAAGGCAATCAGTCTTACCCTTATTGATTTCAGGGCTTGGTGCAGCCATTACTTATATAAACCATTTTCATCTGTCTCTGCTTTTCTGTGAAAACCATTAATTTCTTTCCATGAATCTTGCAGGCCTGTGTCACGTGCATTTTGGGCACATACTAGAGGCCCTCAGTGTTACTCTGTTACAAAGAGACATTGCCTAGTGTTTGATTCAGCCAATCAACCAATCGATCAATGCAGTGCCTACTGTGTGCCAGGCACTGTTCTAGGGAATATGAAAAACAAAACTGAAGCAGGCCCTGCCCTCAAGGCACTTATACTTTCCTAGGGGGGGGAAGGAACAACCCATGCCCAAATAACATGTGTACAAGATAAACAAAAAGCCAAAGTCAGAATTGGGGAGTGGGCACCCTAACATTTAGGGGTGTGGGTTGGGAAAGGCCCCGTGAAGGATGTGGCATTTCAGCTGAGCCTTGAACATCCTAGGCAAAGGCATGGAGGGAGGAGAGAGATGCCAAGTATGGGGTTGTTGTTCGTTCTTCATTCTCAAAGAGGACCATGACATCAAGAAGGTGATGCTATGACTTGCAAGTGAATTGGATTGAAGTGAGGCAGGCCTGTGCAAAGACACCAGCCTCATTGTCTCCTCCAGAGCCCTCTGGGTCCAGTGGCCAGATATAGATGAAGAAGACTGGAGAACGGTAAAGAGAAGGCAGTTAAGTGGTGTAATAGAGCGCCGGGCCTGGAGTCAGGAAGACTCGAGTTCAAATCTGGCCTCAGATACGTGTTAGCTTTGTGACCCTGGGCAAGTCACTTCATCCTGTTTCCCTCAGTTTCTTCATGTGTAAATGAGTTGGAATAGGAAATGGCAAACCACTCCAGTATCTTTGCCAAGAAAACCTCAAATGGATGTCCCTAACATTAATGATAATGAGGATGGTATTAAGGTTTACTAATCACTTCCCATGTTATCTCATATGGTCTGAGGTCTGTGCCTTTATTATTCTACTTTACAGATGAAGAGAGGTTAATGGTCTTGAGCTGGGTCACACGGTTTAAGTGAGTGTCTAAGGATTTGCACTCAGCACTTTATCCATCTTGCTACCTAACTGCTGACATTCATTCATTCACTGGGTCATTGGAAGGGACCTTAGAGATCATTTGATGTAATCTCCTCATTTTTACAGAAGATGTTACATTAATACTTCAGACATTTAGGCCCACAAATCCAAATCCTTCATTTGACAGATGAGGAAAACTGAAGTCTCAAAAGGTTTAAGGACTTTGAAGCACAGGGTGGTCAGATCACAGATTTAGAAATGGAAGGGATCTTAGAGGCCATTGACTCCAATCTCCATATTTTACAAATGTGGCACAGAGGTCAAGTGACTTGCCCAGGGTCATACAGCTAGTAATGCCAGAGGCAGGATTTGAATCCAGCATTCTATCTGCGTGGCCTCCTCAGGTTGTAGTAGTGTACATTTGCTTAATTAAATTTGCTCCTGTATCCCTTGGGCTATTGAGAAAATCAGAATCTGAAGGTGTGTTATAAACAGGAAAGCCCGGTGCTCGTGTGAAATCTCAGTGTTGGGCTCTTGCTTCTGCTCCCGTGTACACACCCACTCGGGCCGGAAGCAAGCATCCATGCTGTTTGGTTCTGTTGCAGCTTTGACAAGAAAGGGGACGTGCATTACCTGATCAAATGGAAGGATCTCCCCTACGACCAGTGTACCTGGGAGATTGATGACATTGATATACCCTACTATGAAAACCTGAAGCAAGGTTATTGGAACCACAGGTACCTCCGGAGGCCTGGGCTGGGGGCGGAGGCTCTGGGACAGGTGGGGGCCCCTCTGGCCACCCGTGCTGCTTGGATTCTCATCCCTGTGAGTGTAAACACCCCCCCCTCCCCGCCCCTGCCTCTCTCCTGCTTGCTTCTCATTATCCATGCTCTTTTGTAGAGAGCTGATGTTAGGAGAAGATTCCAGACCACCCAAGAGACTGAACAAGAAGGGAAAAAAGCTGAAAGATGACAAACTGGAAAAGCCCCCAGAGACTCCCTTAGTGGATGTGAGTTTTGGGCAAAAGGGGAGTAGCGGGGATGAGGAGGTGGCAGGGGATGGGAAGACCTGGGTTCAAATTCTGCCTCTGATGCCTGCTAGCATGGGCAAGTCATTTGGTCTTCTGAGCCTCAGTTTCATCTTCTGTAAAAGCCGGATAATAATGGATGGGCTGAACTTGGCTCCAGGACCCTCTGGGATCAAATGTAAAGTCCCCTGTGTGGCATGTAAAGCTCTGTATATTCTGGCCCTTCCCCCACTCCAGGGACCCCACCATCCAGCCACACCAGCCCCCTTGCAGTTTCTCTTCTCATCTCTGTGCCTTTGCATTGGCTGTCACCCATACCTGGAATGTCATCTCTCCTCCCATCTGCCTCTTAGAATTCTTTAGAATTTCCTGCTTCCCTCTATCAGATTACTTTCCATCTATTCTCTAAAGTTTTTTTGTTTTGTTTTGTTTTTCTGGCGAGGCAATTGGGGTTAAGTGACTTGCCCAGGGTCACAGAGCTAGTGTCAAGTGTCTGGTCTGAGATGGGATTTGAACTCAGGTCCTCCTGATTCCAGGGCTGGCGATCTATCCACTGCTCCACCTAGATGCCCCTATTCTATAAAGTTTTAAACTTTGTTTTCAACTTAAAATTTCCCTAGGGCTTTTAAATTAGAATGTAAGCTCCTTGAGGGCAAGGGACTGACTTTTGGTTTTCTTTGTGTCCCCAGACCTTAGCACAGTGCCTTCAAATCACCTTCCTGAGACTTATTAGCTCTATGACACTGAGAGAGTCACTTCATTTATCTGTGCCTCAGTTTTCCCCTTCTGTAAAATGGAGGTATTAATAATCATGCTTCCCTTGAAAGATGCTGTGAGGACCAGGTGAGATAATATAGCTTTGAAGCCTTACACAGCTTTCTTATTACTTGTGGAGAGGTCATGCGTAGCTTCTGAAGTGTCTCCTTACTTAGGATGTCAAAGCATTTTAATCCCAGCTTGTTTGCCTTCTGGGAACAAACTGTCTTTTAAAAAATATATCATATTAATATAATATTTTTTAAAATATATAAATATTAATATATTTAATATATCATTTGTAATAGAATAATAGGTAACATTTAGATAACACCTACTAAGTGCCAGGCACATGCTAAGTGCTTTACAATTATTATCTCATTTGATCCTCATAACAATTGTGGAGGGCAGATGTGATTATTCCCATTTTACAGATGAGGAAACTGAAACTTTCCATTTGCAAAGAGATATCGTTAAGCAAAGCAGACAAGCACTATTGGCTCTGATTAATGTCTGATGATGGATGCCCCATGTTGCACCCATAGTCTACCACCTCTCTGTGGAGAGGAGGATGACTCATTTCACTGTCATGCTCAGAAGGCTTGAACATGCTTACTGAATCAATCAGAGTTCTTATATCCTTCAGTTGTTTTCTTTATCCTTTACATAAGTAGTGTAGTGGGTAGAGTGCTGGGCCTGGAGGAAGACTCATCTTCCTGAGTTCAAATCTGTCCTCAGATACTCACTAGCTGTGTGACCCTGGGCAAGTCACTTTACCCTGTTTGCCTCAGTTGCTTTATCTATAAAATGACCCAGAGAAGGAAATGACAAACCAGTCCACTATCTTTGCCAAGAAAATCCCAAATGTGGTCACAAAGAGTTGGACACCTCTGAAAAATGACTGAACAAGAAATAAATATCCATCTTCCTTCTCTGCACTGAGGAATATGAATGAATCCATTATTTTTATATTCCATGGTTGATTCATCCATATTCCCCAATCAGTAAGTCTCCACTTTCCTACCAGCTCCTTTGTTTTCTCTCTGTTTGTATCTGTGGGGCCTTTCTCTTTGTCTGATCTTTTTTGGAGTTTATGACTTAAGAAGAGGGAAAGTTGAGTGACTTCTCTAGAATAATTCCAAATTGATTTCCAAAATGGCTGGGCCAATCCACAGGTCCATTGGTATCAGGCCACTTTGGCTCACGTATTTAATAATCAGCCCCTTGGCCCAGGGGAGGGATAATCATAGTAACAGGTGACAGCAAGCTTTGAGGTTTGCAAGGACTCTACATATGTTGTCTCATGTTGGGATGGATATCAAGCTTCAGCTCAAGCTGGGAAGAGTGGAGATGTCACTTTGAGTCTGAGCTCTTGCACTGGGGACCCTCAGAGGTAGAGTGGGAAGACAAACTATATAGGGCTTCCTACAGCTGTAATAGGAAGGGGGCTTAGAGCGTAAGGTTCTTGAGGGCAGGGACTATTTGGCCTTTTATTTATTTACTTTTTGTGTCCTCTGTTCTCAGCACAGTACCGTTTAATAAATGTTTGTTGATTGATAGAGAATATATAGACAAAGAGGCCTTGGCTACTTCTCCCCACACAGCCCACTGTCAAGTTCGACAAGCAGCCATGGTACATCGATGCCACAGGAGGGACACTCCACCCTTATCAGCTGGAGGGATTGAACTGGCTGAGGTTCTCCTGGGCCCAGGGCACAGACACCATCTTGGCCGATGAGATGGGGCTGGGGAAGACTGTCCAGACCATCGTGTACCTATATTCCCTCTATAAGGAGGTAAGTCCTTCATTTCCTCCAGTGTGTAATTGGAGTCAGAGGGCCTGGGTTCAGATTTTAGCTCTCTCCCAGTTGTAACCTTGGACAAGTCATTTCTCAAGTTTCCTGATGTTAAGAATGAAAAGGTTGGATTAGAGGCCTCTAACGTCTCTTCCTTCTGAGTCTATGAATTCATGACGAGATTCTTTCTAAGTCCCTTCATTCTTTGTAGTGCTTGGCCAATGGGCAACTATTGCCCCAGTGCTTGGGACTTAATAAATGTTTGCTGATAGACTGATATCGATGATTTTACTGAAGGCCACTGGCATTGTGGCAAACTTACCTGGGCCCTGTCTCCCTCCCCAGGGTCACTCTAAGGGGCCATACCTGGTCAGTGCCCCCCTGTCCACCATCATCAATTGGGAGAGGGAATTTGAGATGTGGGCACCTGACTTTTATGTGGTCACTTACACTGGGGACAAGGAAAGCCGATCAGTAATCCGGGAGAATGAGTTTTCCTTCGAGGACAATGCCATCCGGAGTGGGAAGAAGGTTTTCCGCATGAAAGTAAGAGCTCTTGAGGTTTGCTTTGGGTTTTCTTGGGCTGGGAAGGTGGGAGGATTGAATGTGAAGCTAAAGGGAATCCAACTCACGTCTTCTCTGTGATATGTGGAGTTTCTCAAGCCCTCGTCATTCCCCCATGGCATCTTTCTTTTCCATTGGTAACCCAGAGACCTCACTGGACATCTAGCTCCACTGGGATTTCCTGCGGGTCCTTTCCACCCCACCCCTTCATTATAATCACCAGCAGATTAGAGTCACTTCTCAGAATCATGCTTTTAAATGCACAAAATAAAACTCATGGGATTACAAAGGAAACCAAAGGTTAGTGAGAATAAAGATGTAATTTTTATCCTATCCAAGTTCACAGACTCCCTGAAATCTTTCTGTGGCTTCCTTTTGGTGTCCATAGTTTGCAGGTTATTAAGAACCCTGGCATTTTAGTGGAGTGGATAGAAAGTGGGGCTTGGAATCAAGAAGTTCTGAGTTCAAATGCTGCTTCTGATAATTCTTTGGGAATTAGCTACTAAATCATACATGGCTGGCAATCTGCATAAGTAGAGAGAGTTTTGGAGAAATCCTTTCCATAGTCACACCCAAATAAGATTAAAAAAATTAAAAGATATATATTAAATGGTAAATAATTTGTGATTTATAGGTAGTTTTAATTTTTTTAAAATTAATATGACCTGGCAAAGCCAACCTACAAAACTGTGTATAGTGTGTTCCACACTCACTGTCCCCACCTCTCCACTGAGACCAAGTAGGGGAGTTCATGCTCTCTCCTATTTTTTCCAGTATTCAAATTGAGTAACATAATTAACCAGACTTCAGAAGCAGCCTTTTAGTAGTTTTTTAAATTTACATTCTAGTTATAATTTATCTTAATAATAATAGCTATCATTTCTATAGCACTTTAAGGTTTACAAAGCTCTTTACAAACATTACCTCATCTTACCCTCACAACAACCCTGGCAAGTAGGTGCTATTGTTGTATCCATTTTACAACTGAGGAAAACTAAGGCAAATAGAGGTTGAATGACTTGCTCAGCATCACACAGCCAGGAAGTTTCAGAATCCAGATTTGAACTCTATTCCTGTGGCCACCTAGCTCCCTCTTTAAAGGGTGCATCAATTCTTTACCTTTCTTTGCTTTTATTAAGAAAAATGCCTTACTACTGGGTCAATAGCATGGTCCAGCCCAAGATTATATCTTCTTTTAATAGTATTTTATTTTTCCAATTACATTTAACATTCATTTAAAAATTTTTGAGTTCCAAAATTTTAATGGTAAGCAATTTGCTATAGGTTATATATGTGCAATCATGTACAACACATTTCCACCAAGGTTATATCTTGGATGGGATAACTAAAGGACAGATTGAGAATTCCTCTGAAGGTTTGTGACACATACATGCCCCAAACTATTTTAGCTTCTTATAATACTCATGGATCTGTTCTCTGTGATTTCATCTAAATGATCTTTAGAAAGCTGTTTACATTTTAATAACCCCAACTCACTGTAGGAATGATATGGAGCCACGCTGATCATTCCTGGCTTTTCCATTTCCACGGTCTTCTTTCTCTCCCTGCTCTCCCATGTGGGAGAATGGTTCAAAAATGGAATGGACTGCAAAAAACATCATAAAAAGGAAAAAAGTAAGAACCTATCTGAGCAAAAATATTCATAGCTGCTCCATGAATAAGAGGAAAAACAAATTGAAGGACACCTATATTCACACAACTAGAGAATGACTGAATATATTGTGGCCTATTAATGCAATGGAGAAAAAAATGATATTTATCATTTGGATGAACCTGTATAAGGTGATGCAGAGTGAGAAAAGCTGAGTGTAATGGCTGTCTGTATGGGAAAACAGTGCTAAAAATGGCAGTGGGTGGGTGGCTAGAATGCTTTTGTTAACTTTTTTGGGTTAAAAAAAGGCTATTTGGCTTGGGTAATTGTACTCTTGGTTTTTTAAATTAATTCTCTTATAACAAAAATATTTTAGAGGTATAGGCCTGCTGGAGAAATAGTGAGTTTCCCATAACTAAATATATCTTTTTTCAAGCTTCATGTAGGAGTACTCATTTCTTGAGGACTGACTAAGTGAATAAAGCATTTCTTTATTTATTAAGTACTTACTCTGTGTAAAAGCATTGGGCCAAGTTTTGGGGACACACACAGAAAAGGAACACAGTCCCTGCTCTCATTCTAGTGGGGGAGACAAAACATATGGAAAGGTCCCGGGGGAATACCTTTTCTTTAACGTTTATTTCCCAATGGTTGATCCCTTTGGTGACCAGAAGCTTCTTTCTGGGTCATCTTCAATAGATGTGGCTGTAGGCTGAGAGAACAGGTCCAGGCTGATGGCTGTGGGTGGTGGGATGGAAGCGTTGCTATTCCCAAAGCTCTTGGGTTCAGGGTTGTCACCATCAGGGTCTCAGGGTGGTGGGGTGGTTTGACCTATGGGTGGCAGTTGGTTTAGGAGCTGCCTCCTTAAATGATGGTGGTGAGGGCTTGGTTAGAAGCAGGACTGATAGTCTAGGGGGTGCTGCTTTTGTGGTTGTCTACCTGTTGGTGACAGCTGGTCAGCAGTTGAAGAAGGTGGACCCCTTCTTCATAATGATTCTCTCCTCACCAGTGGCTGTAGGGACAACCTCTCTCAGCCTTCATCATCCAAACTCTTCCCTCATTTCCATGCAGAAAGAAGCACAAATCAAGTTCCACGTCTTGCTCACGTCCTACGAACTCATTACCATTGACCAGGCCATCCTGGGGTCCATCGAATGGGCCTGTCTTGTGGTAGATGAGGCTCACAGGCTGAAAAATAACCAGTCCAAGGTAAGCCTCTTATCCGGGGAGGTGGGGTAGGGAGGACCTAGCGGCAGGCTGCTGTCAGTACCCTGACTCATTCTGGACCCCACATGAGACATGGTAGCTACACTCACTGCTCCTTTAGTAGGCAGACACACAGTGGAGGGGCCAGGACCTGAACAATCTTCCTTTTCTTCTCCCTAGTTCTTTAGGGTGTTGAATAGCTACAGGATTGACTACAAGCTGCTGCTCACAGGGACACCCCTCCAGAACAACCTGGAAGAGCTATTTCATCTTCTAAATTTCCTGACTCCAGAACGGTTCAAGTGAGTCCCCCTTTTTGCCCAGAATCCCCAGATTGCACAGGGTTTCCAAGGATGCCAAACTCAACTCTGACCTGAGTCAGGAATTTCATCCACAACTTCCCCCCCTCCCCAGATTAGTTATCCCATCTCTACTCCAATAGCTTCCATTTATAGGATCCTTTAAGGTTTGCTTTACACACACACACACACACACACACACACACACACACACACACACACACATTTTTATATATACTTCACATATATCATCTCATTCGAGCCTTTCAATAATCCTGTGAAGGGGGTACTACAGGTATGAAGGACTTGAAATGCCAAATAGAGGATTTTATATTTGATCCTGGGGGTTGTAGGAAGCCACCAGAGTTTATTGAGTATGGATGCAATGACCTACACTTTAGGAAAATCACTTTGAACGGAGAATGGATTGGAGCGGGGAGAGACTTGAACCAGGCAGACCCACCAGCAGGCTGTTATTACAGTGGTCCAGGTGTGAGGTGATGAGGGTAGCAGTGTCAGAGAAGGTGAAGAAGGTGAAATCAATAGGCCTCTGAAACAGATTAGGGGTGAGGGGTGAGAGTTAGTGAGGTCTAACAGAGGACACAGCCATGGGGTGGAACCAGGTCGTCACCATGATGGTGATGAGTGCTATGGTGGGGGTGGTGAGAGATGCTGATAAACCATGGTGATGGGGATGACATTGTGGGATGGGGTTGGTGGTAATGATTACGGTGAGTAGTGATGGAGGTAGCACTGCTTGCTGATGTCTTAGAGGTCACAGAAACCTCCTTTACTCATGAGGAAACTGAGGTCCAAGAGGTTAAACTACTTGTCCTAGCTAGTAAGTGTCTAAGGGAGGTCTTTCTTCCTGACCCCAACCCCAATGCTCTACCCACTATAGTGGTGCAGTGATGATCAGAGTAGTTGCTTTAGGAAACCAGCATGGTTTAGTGGGATAAGCCCACTTGACTTGGAGTCAGAGAGATGTGTATTTGAATCCTGGCTCTGACCTTCACTAGCTCTATGACCTTGGACTCATCATTCAACCCATCAGAATCTCAGTTTTCCTCATCCCTATTAAACTGAGATGTAGCAATACTTATTATATCTACTGGACAGCACAACTGTAGGGAAAACCCTTTGTTAACCTTAAAGCACTCCAAATGTTATTTTATCAGAGTTAGTATTCAGTTTCCTGTGTAGATTGTAGCTTAGCCATGACCTCCGTGGTCTTTAGAAATTTTTGTGGCCATTCTGAATTTGAACTCACATCCTCCTGACTTCAAGGCTGGTCCTCTATCCACTGTGCCACCTAGCTGCCCCCCAGTTTTTGTGGGGTGAGACAGTAGGGGTTAAATGACTTGTCTCACAGCTAGCAAGTTTCAAGTTTCTGAGGCTGGATTTGATTTTGTGGCCATTCTGGTGATGAGCAGATCTCTGAGTTTAGCTGGTCTGATCCTTGGACCATAGACAGGCAGTAGGGCTTGGGCTATGGGATGATGTTAGTAGAGAGAATGGGGAGTTATTTTGGTATTTTAAATACTAAATTTAAGCTGACTCAGTTTCCTTTTGGTTGATTTGCCTTGCCTTCTTCACATCCTGGATTCTGTAGTTTTTTTCTAAGACTCAGCTTCAATCCTACCTTCTACAGGAAGCCTTTCTCAGTCCTCATCACTGCTAGTGCCTTCCCTCTGAAATCACCCCCACCCACCCATTTACACCGTAGATGCCTTATTGTTTCCCTCATTCGATGGGCAGGGACCTTAGTTCTTTGAGTCTCTCACTCTTAGCCCAGAGCCTGGCCCACCTTAAGCAGTCAATAATTATCTTTGTTAGTCTCCTCAGGAAGTTCTTATTTCCATGTCTCTCCCCAGCAATCTGGAGGGCTTCTTGGAGGAGTTTGCGGACATCTCCAAGGAAGATCAGATCAAGAAGCTGCATGACCTGCTGGGGCCCCACATGCTACGGAGACTGAAGGCTGATGTGTTTAAGAACATGCCAGCCAAGACGGAGCTGATCGTGAGGGTGGAGCTGAGCCAGATGCAGAAGTGAGTTTTCTCCCCTGGCTCCCAGCCCTTCCTGCCGCCCCCTCCCTTGAGAAAAGCAGTGTGGTACTATGGGGCTCCTCCATAGCAGGGAGTGACTTCTGCCTTTCTTTGTATTTCTAGCATGTAGCACACAGTAGATTCTTAATCAATAAGCACACAGTAGGTGCTTAATGAATACATAATTATGACTGTCAGCACTAGGTTTGCAGCTGGAGGACCTATATATTCAGACCTGGCCCCATCAAGTCTCCCTCCCTTTCTTGACCACAATTTATTCATTTGTTACATGAGGGAACAGGGTTAGATGGTCCCTGAGGCCCAGCTTAGAATTCCCTCTCTCTGGTCTTAATGAACTGGCTTCAGGACCCTGTCCTGTAGGGGCAGCTGGTGGGTCAGTGAGTACATAGAGCATTGGGCCTGGAGTCAGGAAGAACTGAGTTCAAATCTGGCCTAGACATTTACTAGCTGTGAAATCCTGGGAGACTCAGTTTCCTCAGATGTGAAATGGGGATAATTAATAGCATCCACCTCCCAGGATTGTTGTGAGGGTCAGATGAGATAAAACGCTTATATGGTGCCCTGGCGCTATATAAATATGATTATTACTGTATTCTCCTCAGCTTTGCTAGCACCGGTCTAGGGGGGTTCTCTGTGTAGGGGGTTGGAAGGAGTTTCCCCAAGCACATACCTTATAGCCTTCCCTCTGGGTTTAAGGATCATCTTAGAGATTGACTCATGGAGATTTACTAATTAGTAAATGAGTAATCCAAGGTGATACAGCTAGTAAATGGCATCACTGGGATTTGAACCCATTGCCCCATGCTGGAGTTTGATGGGCAGTGCCCAGCCTGAGAATCTGCATTACCCTCCTCTACTCCCAAATCCAGGAAAGTTCTAGGTCTGCAACCTCCTTGGGCCTCTGCTTTCTTCTGCTCTACAGTTCTGCTCTACAGCTAGGTGGCACAGTGGATAGATCACTGGGCCTGGAGTCAGGAGGATCTCAGTTTAAATCCAGCCTCAAACGTTTACTAGCCGTGTGACCCTGGGCAAGTCACTTAACCCTGATTGCCACCCCTCCCCCCCAAAAAAAAAAGAATTGTAGAGCAGTTACATTGGGAATAAAGAACTCTGAGGACCAGTCTTTCCTGGCCCTCCAGAAGAAGGAAGTCATGGCAGGGATTACTGGACCTACCATCTTAAAGACCTAGGATCAAATCTTACCTCTTGCATTGTGAATTTTATGGCCATAGGAGAGTCTCTGAAGCATTCTGAGACTCAGTTTGCTCATCTGTAAAATGGAGATTTTTATTATGTGCCTGGTGACAAGTGGTGTGGACTAGTGGAGTTTAGTTTGTAAGTTTGTTGAGGACAAGGGCTGTCTTTCTTTTTATTAATTGTATCCTCTGTGCTTAGGCACAGTGCCATACACATAGTGGGCACTTCATAAATGTTTGTTGGGTTGGAAAAAGTTGCAGAGAGAAGGTGCCAACCTGCTTTGGTAGAGAGAATTCTACCAATGGGGTACACACACACACACACACACACACACACACAAACACACGCGCACGCCAGGTACTGAGTATGCAAATATAAGTGTGATATCCTGCCCTCAAGCAGCTTACATCCTACTACCTTGATCTGAGGTACCAATGAAATCACGAGCTCAAGTGCCTATGGAGCGCCTTAGTGCGCCGTGTCAGTGGCTGTCATTCTGTCTTCCGCTACAGGAAATACTACAAGTTCATTCTGACCAGAAATTTTGAAGCCTTGAACTCCAAAGGCGGGGGAAACCAGGTGTCGCTACTTAACATCATGATGGACTTGAAGAAATGCTGCAACCACCCTTATCTCTTTCCAGTGGCCGCCGTGGTAGGTTCAGGGGGTCAGAATTCTGAGCTGTTCCTTTCTTCATATGCTTGCTTGCTGTACTGTGAGAGTTACTGATGGCCCCTTCTGCCCAGAGCTTTTCTGCTGCCTCTGGAAAACCTTGCCCCTCTGCCCGCGCACCTGGCTGTCCCTCACGCCTGCAATGCTCTCCCTCCTCATCCCCAGCTAAAATCCCATCTTCTCCGGGAAGCGTTTCCTGATCCCCTTCATTTTAGTGCCTTCCTTCCACTGATTATCTCCAATTCATCCTGGATATGGCTTGTTTGCCTGTTGCCTCCCCCATTAGATTGTAAGCTCCTTGAGGGCAGGGACTGTCTTTTGCCTTTCTTTGTATCCCTAGTGCTTGGCCCAATGCCTGACACACAGTAGGTGCTCCAGCATTATTGACTGTCATACGGTCAACCCTCTATTATCCACGTGGGTATCCACAGGATAGTTGTGGAGCATAATCCCAAATGGTGATAATTCCCCCAAGTCATGACCATGTGCCGTGGGGATATTAACCAGCTGACAAGCAGATATCATGTGCTGGGTGACAGAGTGTAGTTGTTTTATTTTGCTAGTTGGGGTCAGGAAACCCCAGGATCCAAAACCCACCTCTCTGGACCTCAGTTTCCTCAATTGTAAAATGAAGAGGTTGAATTAGATGACCTCATGGCCCCCTTTCAGCTCTAAAGCCTTTGACCTCTCTGTCTCCTCTCTGAAATGGACTTAAGAAGACCAGTAGGAGCTGTCTCATGGAACATCTAGGATTCAATGTATGTTAAACACTCTCCAAATGCCAGCTACCGGCCAAGCTGATACTGAAACGAGTTTGCCTTCCCTGAATCCACCAACTCGCGGTGAGGGGTCAGCAGACCAGCAGTGTGGCGAGAGACCTAGGAGCCATCTTGGGTTTCCCAGTTTGCTATAATCTACAGAAAGCATGGCACACAGGAGGACCACTGAGAACCCATTTATCCATCTGCCTCTCCCTCCCTAAGGGGATGTTGTCTTGAATGGAGGCAAATAGATCTCTTGGCCACTCCAGGTGAGCAGGCAGCATGGCGCCTGCTGAACATGGAGTCCTTTACCCTAGCGGGATCTCTGGCCATCACAGGGTAGATTCTGTCTCCCTGGCCTGGGCATGAAGGGTGGGGGGCTAGGAGAAATGCCAGAATGAGAGCCCGACTCCCAGTCCAGGTGTTGCCTGGCCTGGGAATAGCCCACTGGCTGGGAAATGATCTATTTCACTCTTAAATTCCCTTTTAAAAATATGTATTTTATTTTTCCCTAATTACATGTTGAAACAATTTTGAGTTCCAAATTCTACCCCTCCCCGCTCCCTGAGAGGGTGAACAATCTAATATAGTCACTCCTAGATTCCCAATATCCTTTCTGGCTTTTGGGTCATGTATTGAGCTAGTCTGTAGGAAAGCAAGCCTTCAGTGCAAAGCCCTTCCTCAGCCTTCCTCCAGCTTCTTCCCTCCCCAAAGTCCTCCTCTTCAGCCGGCCTCCAGCCCCTTTCTTCTCTAAGCTCCCTCTCCAATCCATCCTCCTCACTGCTGCCAAATCAATATTTCTACAGCAGAGGACTGACCATGCTTCTTCAATGAACTCCCATGGCTCCCTATTACCTCTAGGATCAAGCACCAGTCCCTCTGTTTGGCATTTAAGGCTCTTCACAACAATTAGGGAGCTGTCCCAAAGAGGAACGGCTTGGCTTGGGAGGCAGTGGGTCCCATGGAGGTCTTCAAGCCGAGGCTGTGTGGCTACAGGTAGCATCTGTTATATCAAGGACTCCTCTGTGGCTGCTGGTGTCTCTTCTAGCTCTCCAATTCTGTGACTCTGTTTTTGTTTTTGTTTTTGTTTTGTTTTGGCTAGGCAAGGGGTTAAGGGACTTGCCCATGGTCACACAACTAGCATCTGAGGCTGGATTTGAACTCAGGTCCCCCCGACTCCAGGGCCGTGCTCTATCCGCTGCGCCACCTAGCTGCCCCTGTGATTCTGGCTTAGGGTACATTCTTCCCCTTCGCTCACTCCATAGGCCAGAAAAACTGGCCTCTTATTGCTCCCCACACACGACGTCTCACCTCCCGCCCCCATGTCACTGCATAGGCTCTCTGGATGCCTCCTCACCTCTACCTCTCAGAAAACTTATTTTCACCCACCTTTTCCTGAAGCCTCTCCTCCTTTCTCCCAGGGGCTAGCACCTCTCTTGCCCCAGATAACTTTGTATTTACTTTGTATAAGTTTTGTATTGGACAGAAGGACCCGAGTGCAAGTCCTACTCCTGACCCAAATTGGTGGTTGTGACACTGGGCAAATCATTTAGCCTCAGTGCTCTCCAAGCACTATAAGCTCTCAGACTCTTAAGAAGGTGGCAAACCTGCATTAGTGGAAGGAATTTCCTCACCTGGGAATTCCCTGTACCAATGAGATCATAGATCCTGTCCCTAGTCCCCTCCCATATTTTCAAATACCTTTATGTATACTTGTTTCCCCTGCTAGAATGTAAGCTCCTTGAGGGCAGGGGCTGTTTCATGTTTGCCTTTGCATCCCCAGCTCCTAGTACTGTGCTTTCAGAACATTAGTTGGTGCTTAATAAATGCTTGTTGCTTTTTGAACAGGAGGCACCAGTCTTGCCCAATGGCTCCTATGATGGCAGCTCCTTGGTCAAGTCTTCTGGGAAGCTCATGCTCCTCCAGAAGATGCTGAAAAAGCTGCGTGATGAAGGGCACCGGGTTTTGATCTTCTCCCAGGTGAGTGTTTCTTCCTCGCACGCTTTGGTTCTGGGGACTGTGAGTTTAGAAGGATCAGAGCCTCCTCTTCTGCCCTCGTACAGGCCCAAAGGCAGTGGCTGTGCCTACGTGTGCTTAGTGCTTTAGGGGAGGAAACTGAGGCAAACAGAGATTAAGTGACTTGCCCAGGGTCACCCAGCTAGTAAGTGTCTGAGGTCAGATTTGAACTCGGGTTCTCCTGACTCCAGCCTCAGTGCCCTGTCCCTGTTCCCTTGCTTGCAGCACCTGGGGTCTCTACTGCCAGGCTGGGTCAAGGAGGTCACTTGCCTGAGCTGGCTTCTCACCAGACTTGGCCTTTGTGGCTGCTGGCAGACTGCACTGTGGAGGTCACTGGACCTCTTGTGGCTGCTCCTCTGATCTTTCAAAACTCACAAGATTTTAACCTGGTCCATTCTCTCTGACACTCATCCACCCAAGATCAGGGAAGAGTAAGCCTGGCAGAGACAGAAAAGCAATGGCTTCACATGTTAATGGGCACACGGCAACCAGATAAGAGAGAGGACCAGAGGCTCCTCCCCCACCCAGATGCCCACAGCAATTCTTGGTCTTCATCTCTGAAGCCACCAGGGGGAGATGAAGGGTGGGGGGAGGGGGAGGGAGGGAGGCAGGGAGAGAGACAGAGAGACAGAGAGAGAAGAGAGAGAGAGACAGAGAGAGAGAGGGAGAAAGAGGGAGGGAGGGAGGGAGAGAGGAGAGAGGGAGAGAGAGAGAGGGAGAGACAGAGAGGGAGAGAGAGAGAGGGAGAGAAAGAGAGGGAGAGAGAGGAGAGAGAGAGGGAGAGAGAAGAGAAGAGAAAGAGGGAGAGGGAGAGAGAAGGAGAGAGAAACAGGGAGAGAGGAGAGAGATAGGAGAGGGGGGAGGGAGAGAGAGAAAGAGAGAGTGAGAGATCTTGGTCGTTTGTATGTGTACTAAATTCTTGCTCAGCAGCCAGTTAAAACAATAAGCTAACAGAAAACAATCACAGGACACTTTCCTCATTTTCTAGATGATACATTGATCAGTCTTCCCTATAAGTATAGTTATACACATCTATACACATACATATATATACATACATATATATCTCCCCTGTATTACAAGTATGTGGTTTTTTATATAGATATAGACATAGCCATAGATACACACTTGTAATAGAGGGGATCCACACACATACATATACTCCCTTATCTTTCTGGGCCTCAGTTTCCTCCTCTGTAAAATTAGGGAGAAGGTCCCTTTCAGCCTCTAAATCTGCAATCCTGTGTTCAACCTGGAGAACATACAATGTAGTGGGAAGGTGGGAGCAGGGGGACGAGATGAGGGCTCTCTTTAAATATCTGAAGGGCTACCTAGTGGAAGAGGGATTTGTTTTTCTTGGCTCCAAGGGTAGATCCAGGAGTAGTGGGTGGAAGTTTGCAAAGGGGACATTTCCCAATGTTCAGCAGTGCAATGGGGGGCCTTGAGAGCATTCCTCATCCCCCTTCCCCAGGTCTTCAGGAAGTGCTCCATAGCTGCTTGTAGATGATTTTGTAGGAGGATTCTTGCTCAGGGACAGGTTGGCCTCAATGACCCCTGAGGTTCCTCCCAGATCTGAGATGCTGATGGTTTTTGGCCCTTTAGGGTCATAAAGAGAGACCCATCTGATGCTGTGTGCACTTGACCCTTTATGGGTCCATGGCCAGACTCTCCCAGTTACAGCATGTGGTTGGTGCCATTGACATGTCCCAAGTGACATCTTTTTCACACCTAATGTATGATCCTTTCCTACCAGCTGGTGGCACAGTGGATAGAGGCCTGAGCCTGGAGTCAGGAAGACCTGAGTTCAAATACAGCCTCAGACACTTCCTGGCAGTGTGACCCCTCGACAACTCACTTAACCTCTGTTTGCCTCAGTTTCCTTAACTGTAAAATTGGAGATTTTCTAGGCCTTCAAGATCCCCTTAATCTAGTTAGCTTCCTCTCTGCTGCTTACCCCCAATTTACCCTGTATGTGGGTGTTGTTTGTACGTATTTATTTGCTTGTCCACTTCCCCTTTAGACTGTGAGCTCCTTGAGAACAGGGACTGTCTCTTGCCTTTCTTTGTATCCCCAGTGGGTGCCTATCACACAGTAGGCACTTAACATGTGCTTGTTGGCCTGACAACAGTTAGCAGCTGTATCTTTGCTCTTCTGGTGAATCAGGCCAGTGTAGTCACTGGGATGGTTGTCTTCCCACCGTCATCCTTGGGCATCTTGCTTCTCCCTCCAGATGACCAAAATGCTGGATCTGCTAGAGGACTTTCTGGAGTATGAGGGCTACAAGTATGAGCGGATTGATGGTGGGATTACGGGAGGTCTTCGGCAAGAAGCCATCGACAGATTCAATGGTACTCTTTGGTTTCTTTCTGCCTAGAACCCAAGACTGAGCCATGTTACCTTGACTTTCTCCTCTTCTTTCCCAAAAAGGAAATTTTATGGACTCCTAGGCAATGATGGTATAGATTGGGAGTGCTGGGAATATACCCCAAGACTTAATGGTTCCTTTGCTGGAAGGGACGGAGGTTCCCAACTCTCTGCCTTAGGTGTGGAGGGGGAGTTTTCTGAAGTATTCTAGTGTGTGTCTCTGTGTATGTATGTAAATGTGTGTGTGAGTGTGAATGTGCATGCATATATATATATATATGTACACACATACATACATACATACATGTGTGTGTGTGTATGTGTGTATGTGTGTGTGTGTGTGTGTGTGTGTGTGTTGGGTGTGTGAGCACGTGTGTGTATTTCAGCTCCAGTTCAAAATATGGCAGGAGCTTTAACTAATATGAAATCTGAAGAAGAAATGGAGAGATTGTTTGTTTACTCATTAGCTGGGCTTTGAAAGGCTAATAATTATGGGTTTACAGTAGTGCTCATTTTAGTGATTGTAACATTACAAATGTCTTTTCATTTGTCCTTCCAAGACTTAACATTAGCTCGCCTCATCCTTGTTATTGTGGTTAGGAAGTCAGGGCATCTGAGCTGTGGTGGTGGGTGGTGGGCAGCCGAAGCTCTCCAGGCAATAATGGCCCTGCCCTGGGTACCAACCTCTCTCCCATCCTGTGGGACCACCTGTAACCACCCAACAAAAGAGCATGGAGAATGACTGCTGAGCTAGGGTTTAAAGGCTGGTCCCTTATACTGCTGTGGCTAAGCTGTTTATCTTAGAGGAAGGAAAAAGGGGATTTCTTCATGCCAGAATAGCATCATGGCTGCAGGGGTGTTTTTGGCTGGGTTTCCCGTGTTCCTGAGTTTGTATTCCCTTGTGTTGTCTATGTTCCCGAGAGAGGTCTTATGCTCTGCGTTGGGCTTGAAGGTCAAGCTCTTAGCTAATGAGTCTGTGTCATGAGGTGAGTGACTGATACCCTTGACATTATCTTCTGAGCCCTTAACCATTCTCTCAGGCCTGCCCGTGTCAAGGTTATGAGGTTCTGGCAGTCAGAGGTTGTAGGGCCCTGACAATATCTGGTGTACTGAGATTAGTCGGCATACACAGCTTAATTTGCCAACTCTCTTTTGCCTACAAAAACACAAATGGAAGGAAACAATCTAAAGAGGGTGAAATGTCTTTAAAAGAATGAGAGGAGGTTCTCTAGCATGTTTGGGGGTGCTCCCCCTATGGAGGATGTATCCAAAATGAGCTTGGAATGAGAAGATGTGGATGTGTTTGCAATCTGAACCCATAAAAGGAATGCTTGATCATGAGATCATAGACCCAAGGAAAGATTGAAAAGTTTAAAGATCTGTATTGGGCTGTATGACTATAAAGAAGGAGTAACTATTAATGAATGCATTAATTAGGGCCCTATGTTTGTGCCTTGATAATCCATGAAGATTCTATTCCTAGCTGAGGACTGCTATGTGCAAAGATTGCCTTGGTTGACTTGGGCTGGGAAGGATCTCTCGTTCTTTTCTCCCTCCTCTCTCCTCTTCCTCTTCCCTTTCCCTCACCTTCTAGCTAAATTCTCAATTATTTTCTTCCTGGCAGGTACTAGTGGGCTGTGGTAAATTAACGAGAAAATTAGACCAAAGAAATAAATCCATTCCATTTGATGATCCAGAAGGGTTAACTTGACCCTAGGGAAGGAACTTGCTGGGAATTGTTGGCTGACTTCCTGCCCCTGCCCCAGAGTCCCAGCTAGGTCGCCATTTTCCCTTGGGGAGTCTGTCTCTATCATTCAGCATTTAGCTTCTTCCCCTCTCTTACCTCTTGATGTGGGGCTAAACTTTTCCTTTTCCAGCTCCTGGAGCCCAGCAGTTCTGTTTCCTCCTCTCCACCCGGGCTGGTGGCCTGGGCATCAACTTGGCCACTGCTGACACCGTCATTATCTACGACTCGGACTGGAATCCTCACAATGACATACAGGTCTGTTGACTTGCAATTTTCTAGGACTTTTCTCTGGGCTAGCCACCCTGGGGTATAGTGGTAATGAGTAAGTTCACAGTCCTGGTAGAGGTCCCAAGATTCTTTATACTACCTTATGGGGAGATATGGACTCAGCCTTGAAAAGCCTTCCCCTCTAGGAGCTCCTCCCAACCACAAAGGGTTCTTTGCCTAGATTTCTATTGCTTCCCTTTGCTGACCTCTCACTTTCCTCATCACTCTGGCCTCCCTATCCCAAGATTTCTGTGGTCAGATTAAGGAAGCTAGCAGGATCTTCCCTTTCTGGGTAGATCCTTGCCCAGATGACCTGGGGATAGACCTGTTGGGGGATCCCATCTGATCTCAGGTCAAAGCGTCATTGCAGCATCAGCTCTGAAGTCACGGACAGAGGGGGCTACTAGTTTTTCGGGGTAGAGGCTCAGCTGTTGAGACACTGAAGGAAAGAAGTCTGGGCAGGATGGGAGACCTTGTAGGGTACTGGATCAGAAAGAGAAGAGTGCTGAGCTGGGGAGTCAGACCAAGGATTTGTTCCCTTTAGTTCCAAGTCAAGCAAGTCACCTGAGCAAGTCACTTATAGTTTCTGTGCCTCAGTTTCCTCATCTGTAAAATAAGGGAGTTGAACTTGATGGCCATGAAAGTCTCTTCCAGCTCTAAAATCTGTGACCCCAGCTGTGATACATTCTTTTCTGAGTCTAATTCATGTCAACAAGCATTTATCAAACACCTACTATGTGTCCATACAAAGACATAAAGGAGATAGTTCCTGCCTTCAAAGAGCTGATAGGGGTGGGAGTGGGGTGGGGTACAAGACAAAACCCTCACAGCATGCAGTAGGGGAGACCCTTTAGAATCCTGGACCAGGGGTTTTCTTAGATTTCAATGGGGGAAAGGCACCCATGGTCTAAGGTAGGAGAATCAGAATTAGAGTTTAGAGGCAGAAAACCTGTGTTTAAGACCTAACCCTGCTACCCAGGGATACAGAGAAAAAAAAAAGAATGAAAATAGCTCTGCTCTTAAGGAGCTCAGCGTAATGAGAGAGGCAACATGCAACAATGAATGCCTATATTCCAGATGCATCTGATGTAAATGGAGGTAAACTCTGAGGGAAGGCACTTTCCTAAGAGAATGTTGCGCAAGTGCTTAGACCCAGTCCATAGAATCATAGATGGTCAGAGGTGGGAGGGACCTGGTAGGTCCCTTAGTGCAACTCTCTCCCTGTGCCCTCCCTCTCTTCTCCCTCCTCCCTACCTCCCCCACCCCCGTGTCTCTCCTTCCATCCTCCCTCTCCCCCCAACTTTACAGAGTAGGGAAGCCAAGTCCAGTTCAGAGACCTGCCCCAAGGTCAGGTAATTAATTTAGTGGCCACCAATGTCTCCCTGTCCGTTGGTAGTAGATGGTGGGGAAGATTCTGGGCACAGTTAGTATAGGGAAGGGACAAGAATAAAGAGTAGGTTGGGAATTGGCATGAGAATCATGGCCAAGGCAGAGATGGGAGACCACCAGGCTACTGAAGGATGGGATGGGGGAATGAGGCAGCATGAGAGGAGAGGAGCTGGGTTTTCATGGGAACAAGGTTAAAGACCAGACATGTGGTCTTGTCAAGCTCAGAGGTTTAAACAAAGTCACAAAGGTGAGCTCACCCGCCAACCCGCTCAAGGAGAATTCCCAATCCGACATGCGCTCAGGGGCGTGCCCACACCTGCCGCACACGTCACACACGAGCAAGTCGATTAACTTGGCGAGCCTCAGTTTTCTCACCTGTAGGATGGTAACTTGAGTACCTGATGCATATGGTTGTTTTGAGGAGCAGATGTGATTGTGGATGGAAAGTTTTGGAGGCCAAGCCAACGAGCATTTATTAAGCACCGATTGTATTAGTGCCTCAGGCAGGATTCAGACCCCGGTGTGCTGACACCCAAGTCCCATGCTCTGTCCACTGCACTGTGCTGCCGTGGTGCAGAGGCAGCTAGGGGGCGCCAAAGTGCACAGCGCTCTGGACCTGAAGTCAGGAAGAGCAGAGTTCAAATCAGACCTCAGAAATTTTAGCCATATGACCCTGGGCAAGTCACGGAACCTCTGTGTACCTTAGTTTCCTTATCTGTAAAATGGGGATAATAAAGAGCACCTACATCCCAAGGTGGTTGTACGGATCCAATGAGATGCTTGTAAAGCGTTTAGTATGCTGCCTAGCATGTAGTAGGTGCTACATAAATGCTTATTCCCACCCACACTGTTGCTCCCAGCATTGTAGGCACACATGGATACACTCCTGGTGGTCTTATTTTCACATGTTTTATTGATCTCTCTTTTTTTTTTTAACTCTCTGTCCCTTCCCAGGGACTCCTTCCCCAGCCATGCCTTCATTGTAACCAGTATGGATAGTTAAGTAGAACAGATTCACAGATTGTATTTGCCTGAAAGATATGCCTCACTCTGCACCTGTAGTCCACCACCTCTCTGCCAACATGCTTCACTCATCACATGGATGAGTGTGCCACGCACACGCCCACGTGCTCACACGCTTACCTACCCGTTAGCTGTTTCCCGAGCTGTGCTTCTGGCCCTACTGTGACGTGTGAATGGTGAATGAATGCCACCCACAGGCCTTCAGCAGAGCCCACCGCATTGGGCAGAACAAGAAAGTAATGATCTACCGCTTTGTGACGAGGGCCTCCGTGGAGGAGCGAATCACCCAGGTGGCCAAACGCAAGATGATGCTGACGCACCTGGTGGTGCGGCCCGGCCTGGGCTCCAAGTCCGGGTCCATGACCAAGCAGGAGCTGGACGACATCCTGAAGTTTGGGACAGAGGAGCTCTTTAAGGATGATGTGGAAGGTAAGAGCCTCCGGTGCTGAGCTTCTAGGCACTCCGGGAGTCATGCCTCTCTGGGTCAGAAGCCTCTGCTGCCCTGAATCCCAAATGGCCTGGAATTCCCAGGCTTTCTAAGTGATGTGGCTCATTGGGCTGAAGGGGGTCAGACAAAGTAATCTCCAAAACCCTTTCAGATCTAAATCTAAGGTCTTGTGGTCCCTCAGTGTCTCTCTTTAAAAAAAAAATTATTAATTTTGTTAACTATTTCCCAATTACATGTAAAAAAAATTTTAACAATCAGTTTTAAAAAATTTGAATTCCAAATTCTCTCCCTTCCCCTCACCCCTCCCAATGGTCTCTTTTTCAATGGACCCCAAGGCCATTTTCAGTGGGCCATAGGCACCCCACTTTATATATCTACATGGTACCATTTTTGTGTGTCTCTTCAAAATTTATTTCAATAATTTCTGATTATGTTGAGCAGTTTTATGCTCATGGTACAATTCCAGGCATTGTTTTATATAATTAACCACTCTTTTTTCCTTTTTAAAATGTTTTATTACTACTCATTTTTTTAAAGTATTGCTCTCACTTCCCAAGGAATCCCCAATGCCCAATAGAACCTTCCCTTGTAACAAAGAAGTATGGTCAAGTGAAAGAAATCAACACAGTGGCCATGTCTGAAAATTGTGTGCCTCATTCTGCACCTGCAGCCTACCACCTCTGTGCTGGGAGGCAGGAGGCATTCTTTTCCATCTGTACAATGAAAAGTTGGGACCAGATGGGCTTGAAGGCCCCTTCCAGCTCCAATCCTGTTATCTTTTCATTATCAGTCTTGTGGGGTCATGGTTGGTCACTGTATTGATTGGAGTGCTAACATTGTTCCATGTTGTTTTCCTTTCTATTATTGTGGTCATTTTGTTCTTCTGGCTTTGCTTCCTTCGCTCCGCAATAATTCATCCTAATCTTCTCAAGTTTCTCTGATTTCCTACACATACACATCATTTCTTGTGATGCAATAATATTCCATTATATTTATCTATCACAATTTGTAGGTACCTGCTTTCCTTCCAGGCCTTTGCCATTAAATGTTGGTATAACTATTTTTATATCTTTGGAAACTTTCCCTCTGTCTTTGACTACTTTGGAGAAAATGACTTCTAGTAGTATCATGGGGTCAAAGGGTATGTATGGTTTAGTGACTTCAATTTAAAATAGAAGTTTAAATTGTTGTCCAGAACTGTTGGGGCAATGTGGTCATTAGCTCTATCAACAATGCATTTATGTGTCCTCCAATGAGGAAATGCCCTTTGACCCCTGTATCTCTGCCATCCATTCTCCCTCTTTCCCTTTTTTTTTTCTGCCAGATCTAACATCTGGCAGATATCTAATAGCCAATATTTTCTTTTTTTTAAACTCAATTTTATTTTATTTTCAGGTTTACATTCTCTCCTTTGCCTGTCACACTCTTACTCCTATTAAAGAGCAAGAAAAACAAAACACCCATTACAAACATATGTAGTCAAGCAAAACTGTCCACATCCAAAGAAAAGTGTCTCAGTCTGTACTCTTGAGTGCACCGCCTCTCTGTCCGGAGGTGGGTGGCACCCTCCATCATGAGTCTTCTGGAATCATGGCTGGTCATTGTGTTGATCAGAGTTCCTGAGTCTTTCAAAGTTGTTTGTCCTTATAATATTGTTGCATTGTATGAATTGTTCTGAGTCTAATGGTTTCTCACTGGCATCTCAGCCTCCCAGTCACCAGGGCCAGAAAAAAAATTCCTTCATTTTCCAGACCTTTATTGATGCTTATATAATGTAAAACTCCATGAATCAAAACTGGTAAGGATGGGGGCTCACGTGTAGTTGAGTTAAGACAAGGCCTTGCCCTTCTAGAGCTTGTAGGGAAGGTAAGACATTCCCTAATTCTAAAGAGCATATTGACAATTTTCATGATGAAAAGACTAAATAGAAAGATGCCATTTGCAAAGTAAAACATCCTGTAAGTTAAGCAGTTGGCAGATTTGTCTATATCAGTGATTCCCGATGTTTTTGTTCCATGAACCCCTTTCAACCACAACAATAAAAATAATTGTGAACAACCAGGGTAATTTAATATGCTACTCATAATATTATTCACAATTATTTACTGCTTAAGGCACCATTAAGGAATTCTTAATGGCCTTCGGACCGTTGTTTTGAACCACCGAAGGAGTTTGCAAAGCTCTCAGTGGGAACCACTGATCTGTGTCATGCTGAACAGCTGGCTTAAGGATTTGTTGAATGGAATTGACTTGTTTTGATGGACGTGGCCTTGCACTGGAAGGAAGGATCGTTTCCAAGCGATTGAGAGATTCCCTAGGTTGAGCCGTAGGATTCATAGGGTCGTAGAATTCAGAGCTGGAAGGGGCTTTACAAACCATCTGTCCGCCCTCATTTTCTACTGATGCACGCTAGGTCCTTAATAAATACTCCCTGATTGATCAGTAGGAAACTGAGGCCCTGAGATGTTTACTGACTTGCCAAGGGGACGCAAAAGTGGATTTGAAGCCAGGAACATCAGTTCAAATCCATCTTCTCTGGGGATTTTGATGTCTACACGTAGGACCTTGGACAAGTCAGTGAACCCCCACAGGCCTCAGTTTCCTCATGTGTAAAATGGGATAACTAAGACACAGGCCCTGCCCGCATGGAACTGTTAGGGAAGATATGCTATCCCTGAGACGCGCTTCCAGCTCAAAATCTGAGAGCTGCTCCCATGACCGCGCCCCAAAGTCTGCCTGTAGCACCTCCTGCCCAAGCTGGCCTTGCCCGATGCTGGCCTGCCCGATGCTTTGTTTCCCATTAGGCATGATGCCTCAGGGTCAGCGGATCAACGTGCCCGAGCCCGTGGCGCCCGCCCCCGATGTCCAGGCCTCCAAAGGTGGTGGCACCTTAGCAGCTGGGGTGAAAAAAAAGCATGGCAGCACCCCACCAGGTAGGTAGAACCCCTGTCTTTAACGGCTGTCCAGGCCCCTCCGTGCCTTTTCTGGACTCTGAAGTGGACCTTGCCTGGAGCCCCTGCCTCAAAGTCAAATGATTCCTTGAGTGAAACACCTGGTCACTTTCTCTTCGGTCCCTTACACACCCCTTTAATTCCCATTGGCACCTCCGCTCTGAGTGCCATTGATGTGGGCTCTTCCCCGTGCCTGGAACGCCTTGCCTCTCCTTCCCTCCTAGTAGTCTCCCTGACTCCCTCCAAGGCTCAGTTGAGATCCTATCTTTTACAGTGGCCTTTCCCAGTGCCCCAAGCTGCTCGGCCTCTCCCATCGGGGTGCATATGTCCTATTACATAGCCTTAGTTCTTTAGGTGGTTTCTCCTTCATTAGTATGGGAGTTCCTCCTGGGCAGGGACTGTGGGTTGAGGGCTTTGTCCCCTTTTTTTTTATCCAAGTGCTCAGCACACAGTAAGTGCTTAACACAAGCTTTTGGACTGACTGACTCACGCTGGACTCTGCCGGGGACCAGTACAAGCTACTTCATTTCGTCCATGTTACGGCCTTTAGGTCCCGTCCCGCTGTCCCAGCCCGTTCTCCAGGACATTACTAGGCAGGGCGGGGTCTGATAATCAAGAGCAAAGCAAGAACAAGACATTCATACAGAGCTTCAAACACATCATCTCATTTGAACCTCACACTAACCCCATGAGGCGGGTGGTGCATAGGCATTGCTGTCCCCATTTTACAGATGAAGAGACTGGGGCTCAGAAAAGTTACTTGGTGTAGTGGCTAGTACCCTGGACTTGGAATCAGGAAGACCCAAAGTGCAAATCCTGTTTCAGACACGTGCTAGTTGTGTGGTCCTGAGTAAGTCACTTTACTGGTCTGTGCCTCGGTTTCCTCATCTGTAAAATGAAGGGGTTGGATTGGATGAGAGGTCCCTTCTGGCTCTCAATCTAAATTGGAGATCTTATGATCTTTGTGCCTCAGTTTACTCAACTGTAAAATGAGGGGGTTTGACTCATGGCCTCTGAGGCCCCTTCCAGCTCTCAATCTGTTTTCCTAGATGCTTTCTCTGACAGCTGCTAAGTATGAGAGGTAGTTTTTTGGCCCCGGTCTTTCTGACTCCAAGTCCAGTGTGCCACCCACTAGGAGACATCGCCTTCTTCTTGGAAAAGATGGATAATTTCAGTTCCCCCTACTGCAAGGAGAACCATCCCTTGTAATAAATGAGTACAACCAAGGAAAACTAATGAACACATGGTACATGTCTGGAAAGGTATGCCTGACTAGGTACCCATAGGCCCTCACCTCTCTGCCAAGAGGCCGGAGACGTGCTTCACCAGAGACATTTGTCACCCATACACGCCCATACCCACCTATTTCCTTTCTCGTGGCAGCTTAGCGCTTAGCACAGTGCCTGTCACCTACATTTATTGGATTGGATTGGATGGGCAGAGTAGGTCAATAAGTGGCTCAGTGGGCTCTGAGGTTGATGGGTTGTTTAACTTTTGGAGTTTCCTGATGCCTCCTGCCCTGCTCCAGTAGGGGTCCCCAAAGCCTGGCCCCTTCCTCACCGGTTGCCCCTCTCCTATGTGCCAGGTGACAACAAGGACGTGGAGGACAGCAGTGTGATTCATTATGATGATGCTGCCATATCCAAGCTGCTGGATAGGAACCAGGATGCCACGGATGACACAGAACTGCAGAACATGAATGAGTACCTAAGCTCCTTCAAGGTGGCTCAGTACGTGGTCCGGGAAGAAGACGGAGTGGTAATGGAAGATGCCTTTCTACCTTATGGGGTCTCCTTCCCTCCTAGCCTGGCTACAACCTTGGGGGACCTCGCCTATGAAAGGAGGGAGGCGGGCCTGATGTGACCTCCCTGGTCCCTTCCGGGTCTAAATCTGGGATCTCAGTGGTTCTTAGTAGACAGTGCTGAGGGCATCTCAGTAGCAGGTACTCCAGAAGCACCCCAAAGAGATAGCGTGCCCTCCAAGAGTGGGGTGAGTGTAGTGATAAGAGTAATACCTCGTACTGGAGTCAAGAGACCTGTTTGAATCCTGGCCCTAATCCTGGCTGGCTGAATGAACAAGGGCAAATCCTTTCACCTTCTGAGCCTCACTTTTTTCATCTGGAAGTTAGGGGTAATGTTGTTTGTACTACCTATTATGGGGTGGGGAGAACACAGTATATAAACCAATATGTGAACAATATATAAAATGATTTGTTATTATAATAGTCTCATTGGAAAGGTAAAGAACCATCATTAAAAAAAAAAGCTCTTCAGAGTATTAGATGGTCTATGCCTCGTCTACCGAATGAGTGGAGCGGGTCTCTTCTTGACCTGGAAAATGCCCTACAGTCAAAGGGCCTGAGCTCGAATCCTGATTCTGCCACTTACTACTTGGGTGACTTTGGGTGACTCCCCCCACCTCTGTGGGCCTCAGTTTCCTTATCTGTAAAATGAGAAGATTGGACTAACTGCCTCTGAAGTCCCTTCTAACTCTAAGCCTATGAGATCCTAAAAAAGGGGGCAAAACCAGGCCTTTTGAACGAAGGTTTAGCAGTCCTTCTACTGTACCAAGTGAGCTCATGTTCAGGCGTTCGTTGGAGCAGGCTTCTGAGGTTCCTTCCAGCTTTTGAGCTATGATCGTGTGATCCTGTGAGTTTAGGGATGAGGGAGATAGGAGAGAAACGGAATAATCAGGAAAGGATCTTGGAGGAGGAGGGATCCTGAGTGGGTTGAAGAGGAAGGAAAGAAAGAAGGAAGGAAGGAAGCAAAAAAGGAAGGGAAGAATTGAAGGGAGGAGGGAGAAAGGGAGGAGGGAAGGGAGGGAAAGAAAAGAAGGAAAAGGGAAGGAGAAAGGAAAGGAGGGAAAGAAGGGGAGAGAGGAGGGAGGAAAGAAGGAATGAAGGAAGGGAAGAAGCAAGGGAAGGGAGGAAGAAAAGGAGGGAAGAAGGGAAGGAGGGAGGAAGGAAAGAAAAAAGGAGGGAAGGAGAGGGGAAGGAAAGAAAAAGGGAGGGAAGGGTGGGAGGAGGGAAAAAGGGATGAAAAGAAGAAAGGAAGGGAAGGGAAGGAAAGACAGAAAATAAGGGAGGGAGGGAAGAAGGAAAGGAGAGAAGGAAAAGAAGAGAGAGAAGGGAAGAAGGAAGAAAGAAAGGAAGGGAAGAAAGAAGGGAGAGAGAGAAGGCATAAGGGAGGGATGAAAGGAGGGAAGAAGGAAGGAAAGAAAGAAGGGAGGAAAGATTTATCAAGCCTTTACTATGTGCCAGGCACTGGGTTAGCAGTGAGGATACACATACAAGCCAAAAGAATGACAGTTCCTGCCCTCAAGGTGTTTACATTCTAATATGAGTTTACATTCTAACACACAAAAGGGAGCTGAAAGTGGGGGAAGGAGGTGAATGAGGAAGGTACTTGCCTTGAGGCCATGGTTTTGAAGTCCAGAAAGTCAGGAACAGCATGAATGCCGGCCACGCTGCCCTGGGCCTCTTCACAAAATGGCGGTTCTGGGAGGAGTTCACCAATGGAATATGGCCTTGTGGAGGGATATTCCAGGGTGAGGAGGGCCTAGGTGTTGAGGGAGGTTCTAGGTTGTGCCAGCGGTAGAGGAGACAGGACTTTGAAGTCCAGAAAGTCAGGAATAGGGCCAGGACAGGGGAAGAAGAGAGCTCAGGTCAGGGCCAAGGAGGAGAGGGGCTCTTTCTGGCTGTCCTTCCCAAATACAGCCACAACCACCTCAAACCCGGAGTGGTGCTGGGTACCCCAGCCCGGAGGCTTCAGCCGGCTCTGCATGCCCACCCATACTCGGTTCCCTGCTGTGTTCCCAGGAGGAGGTAGAGAGGGAGATCATCAAGCAGGAGGAGAACGTGGACCCCGACTACTGGGAGAAGCTCCTTCGTCATCACTATGAGCAGCAACAGGAGGACCTGGCCCGAAACCTGGGCAAGGGCAAGAGAATCCGGAAACAGGTCAATTATAATGATGCTTCCCAGGAGGACCAAGGTATGACAACTGCCCTGGGGTCAGGGGTCAGGGGTCAGGGTGGGGCTCCTGAGGAAGGGGCCGCAGACTAGCAAAGAGGTGAGAAGGGAAGGGGCCTTCTAGTCTAACCCCCTCATTTGTCAGAGGATGGAATTAAGGCCAAGAGAGGCCAGTGACTTGTCCAAAGTTATAGGAAGTGTCTGAGCTGAAACTGGAGCCCAGGGCTTCTTACTCTAAACTCAAGGTTCTTTCCCACTCATTTTGTTGCTGTTCAGTCATTTTTAGCCATTTCTGATCCTTCGTGACCCAATTTGGGGTTTCCTTGGCAGAGATCCTGGAATGGTTTGCCATTTCCTTCTCCAGCTCATTTTACAAATGAGGAAACTGAGGCAAATGGGGTGAAATGACTTGCCCAGGGTCACACTGCTAGTAAGTGTCTGAGGCTGGATTTGAACTCAGGAAGATGACGCTTTGTGTCTTCGGGCCCACTGAGCCACCAGCTACCTCCCCTCTCGTTTAGGACAGATAGAATTATTAGGAAGAAAATTTTGATGGCCAGGACAGAAAGCCTCCAGGCAGTCATAACCACTTCAGGCTTAGTAGAGCGGCTGGGGCTCTCATGCCCTGGGGGGCTTGACGGAGTGAGGTTACTTGGACTGTGCTTCTTGGAGAGAACAAGGGGATTATGACTTGAACAAGCTTGGGGGCAAGACTTCTTGGAACTGTGGTGGCTTGAGGCAGTGGATAGGGCACTGGTGCTGGTGTCAGGAAGACCTGCATTTGAATCATGCCTCACATATGTCCTAGCCGTGTGACCTTGGGCAAATCGATTCATAGTTGCTTGCCTCAGTTTCCTCTTCTGTAAAATGGGGATAATAACAACACCTACCTCACAGGATTGTTCTGAGGATCAAAGAGATGATTGCACAGTAATTAGCGCGGTGCCTGGCACTGAGTAGGCACCACATAAGTGATAGCTATTGTTGTTATTATTATTATTATTATTATTATTATTGGGAAGAAAGCCGTGGATAGAGAATTCTAGGCCTACTTTTTGCTGCCAATTTGAGTTTTTTGACAAGTCATAGAGGAAGGAGCACTGGATTTAGAGTCAGAGGCTGTGGGTTCCAATCCTGGCTCTCTCAGTGTGTGACTGGGTAAGTCACTTCTCTAGCCTGAGTTTTTCTTCATTTGTAAAATGAGGGGGTACGACTGGACTAGGTGTGTTCTTAGGGTTCCTTCCAGCTTGAGATTGAGAATTCCAAGTCACCCACTCATCTGTCAAATGGAGGGGTGGGACTTAAGTCTCTTCTAGCTCTGACATCCTATCAATCAATCAACGAGGACTTACTATATGTCAGGCGCTGTGTGAAGTCAAGAGGAGGATAGGAAGCTGAGAATGAAGCAGCCCCTACCCTCGGGGAGCTTCCATTCTGTTAGGGGGAAGGAGGTGTCATTTGCACACTGGGCTCTGTACAGGCGGAGGCCCAGGGTGCTTTCTGCAGCCTGCTACTCGCCTGGTGTCCACGGATGCCTTATCCCTGTTGGTCTGGCCCCGGCCCAGCCGGAAGCCTCAGTCCCTGGAGAGGGGGCGGCAGACGTGGCTGGTCGGGGTCACTGCCTGTCCTCTTGTTTCCCTTCTCCCCGGGTACGACAGAATGGCAGGATGAGCTTTCGGACAATCAGTCGGAGTACTCCATCGGCTCCGAGGATGAGGATGAGGATTTTGAAGAGAGGCCGGAAGGTCAGAGTGAGTTGGGGTGTTGGTGATTCCCCGGGAAGGAGGGTGACCCGGATCTGCGCTCCTCCCCCTAATCCGCTCCACTGTTTCCGAGGCTGGGCAGCCAGGCACCAGGATCTCAGCAACCAGGAGGCTCCCAGAGAAACGGGGGCTGGCTGAGAGCATTGACCGGGGCTTGGACAGCTCCATCCAGACTTGGTTCCGCATTCATCGATCTGTTAGTGCCATCACCTGGAGGCAGAGGGTCCTGGGAGACGGGGACTCCTGAGCCCTGGGACCCCTACCTTGATTTTGAGGTGGAAGCCCCCAGCCCTCTGTGTGTGTGTGTGTGTGTGTGTGTGTGTGTGTGTGTGTGCGCGCGCGCGCCAGCCCAGCATCCAGGCTGGGAGACCAGGGCTCGGGAGTCTAGCCCAGAATGGTCCCTAGGCTCAGAATTCTCTTAAGCTTGATCCTGCCTGATGAGATATCCCTGGCTGGTGACTGTTCTTTAGGTGGGAGGAGACAATCCCGGAGGCAGCTAAAAAGTGACCGAGACAAACCCTTACCCCCTCTGCTGGCAAGAGTTGGAGGCAACATTGAGGTGAGGGTACTGAATGTCTTAGGAGGGGAGTTTGGGAAACTCCCATTCCTGCCCTCCCCCTGCCCCTTGCATGTCCACTCTCCTGTTTCCCCTTCCTGTGGTCATCTGTCCCTCCCTACCCAGGTCTTAGGGTTCAATGCCCGGCAGCGGAAAGCCTTCTTGAACGCCATCATGCGCTGGGGCATGCCCCCCCAGGATGCCTTCAACTCTCACTGGCTAGTCCGGGACCTCCGAGGGAAAAGCGAGAAGGAATTTAGGTAAAGGGACCCTTAGCAACTTGCTGTGGACACTGCCGCTCTGGCTGTCCACCTGGGGTACCCTGGCCAAGCGAGCCAGGCTCTACAGCTCTGGACAGGATGGCATCACCAGCCCTGGAGTCAGAGAGCCTGGGTTCAAATCCCACCTCCACTCCTCACGTCACTTTCCTGATCTGGGCCCCAAAGAGGGGACTGGACCACGTGATCTCAAAAGCCCCTTCCAGCTTTAAACGCCATTCGTCTACAAACCGTGTCCAGACCTTGTCTTTGTAACGAACAGTGTGGTCTTGGTTGGGCTTTCTTTTTCCCTGCTCAACTGTAAGCTCGCGGAGGGCAGGGACGGTTTCAGTTTTATTTTGTATCTCTGACCCCTGGCACAGAGCCTGACACACAGGAGCCCCTTGATTGATGCGTGTTGATTACAATACACAAAAGGTTGATATCCTGGAGAGACTGGCCACGTCTTCCCCCATAAGTAACTGACTGAAGACAGCGAGAGTGCTTGACGCTAGGGGTGGTTGGCTCCTAGCCTGGGGTCTGCCTCCCTAAGACAGAGCATTTTCTCCCCTAAAATGGTCCGAGGCAGAGTGGGTTAAGTCTCAGTGTTTTGGATTTTTTGTGTCCCATGATTCCCCTTGCTGAAAAATTCACCCCGGGGGAGAGCCCTGCCCATTTCTATGACTGGGGCAAATCCCAGATGTAGCAGCTGCCCTCCCTTGGCTGATTCTTGTGCTGCCATGGGCTCCCTGTTGTCCCCAGGGCCTACGTGTCCCTCTTCATGAGACACTTGTGTGAGCCAGGGGCCGACGGGGCAGAGACCTTTGCGGATGGCGTCCCTCGGGAGGGGCTCTCTCGACAGCATGTGCTCACCCGGATTGGAGTTATGTCACTAGTTAGGAAGAAGGTGGGTGAGTAGACTTTTACACGGGGCCCTTCAGGGATGTCTGTCCTGGTTCCTGGCTCTGCTGAGGAGAGGGCTGGGGCCTGGGGGTGGGACACCCAGCCTCCTGATGGTGGTGGGCAGGAGAGAGAAGATGATCAAAATGAATCTAAAGTGGAGGATGGGACACCAGAGATTCAGAGGAGACAGTCATTCCCATGCCTTAGGGTACTATAGAAATGTGAGTTTTCATTAATAATAACAACAATTGTTATTAGAGCATTATGTTAGCATTTATATATAGTGCTTCAAGGTTTGCAAAGCACTTTACATATGTGATTTTATTTTATCCTCACCACAACCTTGGGAGGTGCTATTATTCTCCCCATTTTACAGATGAGGAAACTGAGGCAGACAGAGGTTAAATGACTTGATCAGAGTCACACAGCTAGGAAGGGGCTGAGGCCAGATTTGAACTCAGGTCTCAGCCTGCTAGCCACTGGGCCATCTAGATACTATTATTGTGAAGGCTGGCTATTGCCCCCAACCCTCTGGATTCCAAATACCCTATGGATGGCATTGTGGGTCAGAGAAGGAAAAGCAGGGGTTCTTTCCATACCATCCCTCTGCTTCCCCACAAAGATCTTGACCCCACTAATTTTGGTGATTTCTGTTCCTATCTGGGCCTGGGAGACCCAGAATTATAGGGAATAAGCTTATCTAAGCTAGCCCTCTGATTGTCAGGGCCTGGAACTGCTCATTGTGGGGAGAGAAGAAAACACAGGATCCCCCCATCCTCTGTTACCTGTGCCAGAATGTCCTGTCCTGTCCTGATTTGTCTTGTCTTAGAGGGTCTTTGGAAACCAGTTGTGAATGTGACCTCCTTGGCCCTAGGTCCAGGAGTTTGAACACGTTAATGGGAAGTACAGCACACCTGACCTGATTCCTGAGAGCAAGAAATCCAGTGAGATTGTCTCCTCGGACCCCAATACCCCAGTCCCTGCCAGCCCAGCCCATCTTCCTCCTGGCCCTTTGGGGCTCCCAGGTATGTTAAATCTTGAAGTGGCCAGTTTGAGGCCTGGGAGGGAAGGGGGGGGGATGGGGACTCTCCTTTGAATTCATCACTTTTCAAATTTCACTTCCTGTCCTTGACCCAGGACTGTATAGTCTAGGGACAAAAGAGGAATAATGTCAAAGATGAGGAAGGCAGTCAGACTACATGGGCAGTTTGTGTTGGGTTCTGGGTACCATGTGTCTGTGTCTGTGTCTGTATCTATGTCTTTGTCTATGTCTGTGTCTGTGATTGTGTCTGTGTCTATGTCTATGTCTGTATATGTCTATGTCTATGTCTGTGTGTGTGTCTGTGTCTATATATGTCTGTGTGTGTGTGTCTGTGTCTATGCATGTGTCTGTCTATGTCTATGTATGTCTGTGTCTATGCTTACATCTATCTATACTTCTATTTGTATTTCTATCTATATAAAGACAGATAGATGATAGATAGTTTAAGACATCTTCAGGACCTCTAATTTTAACTTTTTTTTAATTAATGAAAATCTACCTTCTCCCCCTCCCTTCCTACTATTGAGAAAACAAGAAAAACAGAATCTCTGTTCCAAATACATACAGTCAAGCAAAACCAATTCCCTGTGCCCATAAAGCTGTGTGCCCAAATTCCCTCTATCTGGAGGTAGGCAGTGTGTCCAGCATGATTCCTCCAGAATCACATTTAGTCACTGCAATGATCAGGGTTCCCAAGTCTTTCTGAGTGGGTGCCATACTTTAGGAAGAACATCGGATTGGTAGGTATGTGGAAATTTCTTAGAGAAGGGGAACCTGGATGGTGATGATGCCATTTTAGGATTGGCTGAAGTCAGTGGGGATGTTCAGCCTTGAGAAGAAAAGGCTTAGGAAAAGATGTGATGGCTGCCTTTGAGGCTTTGAAGGACTGTCCTGTAGAAGAGGGGCGAGCTGTTGTGTTTGACTCAAGAGGACAGAAAGGACGATTCTTGTGCGGAAGGTTCTAAGAGGTAGATTCAAGCTTGATGTAAGGAAAAACACTTCCTGCCAAGGAGGCCATCCCAAAAAGGAATGGTCTGCTGCAGGAGGCAGTTAGCACCCTTCCCTCTTCTTGCACCCTATCCCCTTCTGGCTGTGAGAGTCTGGGTTCAAATTATGGCATCAGCAGAACCATGATGCATTAGCAAAAAGAACTTTTGTTGAATGGGAGAAGATTGCATTTCTATCAGCAGGCAGGAAACTCTGTAGAGAGTGTTGGAGGGGGCAGCCTATAGGGGAATCTTCTGGCCTCCCTAGTCCCAAGACATTAATTAGAGTGGTCTTTTTTGTTCAGCTCTGCCCCTGGGTGGCAACCTAAAGAGACCATTAGGCAGCTCATTGCAGACAAGAGGGTTCTGCTGGCCGGCCTGCGTTTAAATTGAGGTCCTTACCTGTCTATGAACAGGTGTTCATAGTTCCAGTGGCTGACTTCAGATTGTGCTGAGGGGGAGGGAGGGAAGGAGAGATTGAGGTGGATGGGAGAGGGAAAGGGAGGGAGAGGGAGAGAGAGACAGAGAGAGAGAGAGAGACAGAGAGAGAGAGAGAGGGAGAGAGAGAGAGAGAGAGAGAGAGAGAGAGAGAGAGAGAGAGAGAGAGAGAGAGAGAGAGAGAGAGGAGAGAGAGAGGGAAAGGGAGAGAGAAGAGAAGGGGGAGAGAGAGAGAGAGAGGGAAAGGGGGAGAGAGAGAGAAGGAGAGAGAGAGAGGGAAAGGGAGAGAGAAGAGAAGGGGGGAGAGAGAGAAAGGGGGAGAGAGAGAAGAAGAGAAAGAGAGAGAGAGGGAAAAGGAGAGAGAGAGAAGGAGGGAGAGAGAGAGAAAGGGAAAGGGGAGAGAGAGAAGAGAAGAGAAGGGGGAGAGAGAGAGAGAAAGGGGGAGAGAGGGGGAGAGAGGGGAGAGAGAAAAAGGAGGGGAGAGACACAAAGAGGATGAGAGGGAGAGAGAGAAGAGAGAGAAAGAAAGAGGATGAGAAAAAAGAGAGGATGGGGAGGGAAAAAGAAGAGGGAGGGAAAGAAGAAAAAGGAGGGAGAGGCACAGAGAGAGATACACACACAGAGGCAGAGAGACAGAGACAGAGACAGGCAGGGAAACAGAGAAGAACGAGAAGAGAGATGATGGGAGGGAGAGAGAAACAGAGAGAGACAATGATAGAGACAGAAAGAGAGAAGTGTGAGAAGAAAGAGGATGGGAGGGAGGGAGGAAGAGAAAGAGTGAAAGTGAGAGGGAGAGGGAGAGGGAGTGAGACAGAGACAGAGCCAGAGCCAGAGAGAGACACACACAGACAGAGGCAAAGAGAGATGGGGGGAGAGAAGGAGGGGGAGGGAGAGAGAGAGAAGAGAAGAGAGAGGAGAGGAGAGAGAGAAAAGGGGGGGAGGGAGAGAGAAGAGGAAAGAGAGGAGTTAGGTCTTTGTTCACTCTGTCTCTCTGTATAAAGTCTTCTGCCAATTCCCTGTCTCTCTATAGTCCACTCTTGGAACAAAGGACTCTAATAGGCTTTCAGTTCCCTGGCTGCAGGGCAGACATTTACATATGCAAAGACTTTCTGACAAGTAGGTGAATTTTTGTTTGTAGTGGGGCTTCAAGCACAGCTGGTGGTTTTGTAGAAAGTTCTCGAGGGTTGGCTCTGCGAGGTCTGCGAGGTCTGCGCGCCATCCCAGCAGTGTCCCTGTGTTTGCAGGGATAATCTGGTGAGAGTGAAATAAATGGGGAGGTTTTTTTCCCCTCCCTCTCCCCTTCAAGTACAGCGGAGTCCGCCCCTGGGGATTCTTAGAGCAGAACTGAGCCAAGACAGGAAGGAGCTGTCCAGCGTCCAGGGCGCTTATTCCCAGCGGGCTGCTGCCAAGATTCCCTCACTTTCCTCCCAGTGGTCCCATTTCCTGCCCAGCTAGGAGCACCAGATAGCTGTTTCCCACTCACGCTGGCTGCTATTTCAGCCTGGGTTATTATTGGTATTTTATTATGTATTAGAATGTTCACTATGATAGCCGAATGGAGGATAGAGTAGAGTAAGGGGAGGCCTGAGGCAGGCAGACCCACCAGCAACCATTGCCAGAGTCCAGGTGTGAAGTGATGAGGGTCTGCACCAGGGAGGCAGGATTACAATAGAAGGGGACATATATGATAGATGTTAGAAGGGTGAAAGCAGAAGTCCCTGGCAACCCATTGGATATGGGGGCATGAGGGAGAGTTGGAACCAGGGTGACTGGCGGTAACCTTGAGTATGGGGGACGTTTGTTAGAGGGGGAAGTTTTGGGGAAAATATAGTGATTTCTGTTTTGGAACTCAATGTTGAATTGGGAGGTGACTTTAATCTTCTTGACTTTAGTCATGTAATGAGGATCATGGCAAGCTTCACCAGGAAGGTCTGTGATCACCTGGCGATGGGCAGTGTCTCTACTCACACTAGCCCTAAATGGCTTTTGGATTCTACCTCCCTCTTTTTATAGTGAATTTAGAGGGAGGCCCCTTTTCCTTCACCCTTCTTTTCACTCCAAACAATGGCATGGCCTTATTGACACTGTGTGCTGGGAATCTGAGCCTCCCACAACATGGACACGTGCGCATGTATATGCATGTATGTACACAGTTGTACATATATACAACTGCACACGTGTGCATACTTGCATGCACATGCATGTGTAACACACACAAAAACAACACATTGCTTATTACATGCACACACGTAGACATAGTGCACATTTTCCTATACATACACAATATATGCATATAAATACACAATACATAAATGCATGTGTGTGTATATATAGGTATACACACATCTCCTTAAACTGCTATGTAAACTTTTGCTTTGCATCCCCTCCCCCACCAGTCTAGTGTTCTATTCACAGTATAAGCAAAATGTTTTTTGAAGGAATGAATGAATAAGTGATTAGGGAAGATGAGATGTGTACATGGCAGGCAAGTTAAGTAGAAGGAACTGGGGAGATTTAGCCTGTGGAAGAAAAGACCCAAGAGGACAGGAGAACAGCTTTTCATGGATGTGAAGGGATGGAATATGATGGAGAGGAGGGATGAAATTTATTTGAACTGACATCAGCAGGCCCAGCCCAGAGCAGTATCTGGAAGCTACAAAGAGGTCACTTTAGTTTTGAAATCAAGAAAGGCTTCTTGCAATCCCAGCCATTCCAAAGTGGAATGGACTGGCCCGGGAAGTCTGGTGACTTCTTCCTCCAGGGAGGGCCTCAGGTAAGAGGCAGGACACACCGTTTGTCTGGTAGGTTATAGTGGGGATTCCTTTTCTACCTGTGCTGCGCTAAATTATTGGAGAGGTTCCTCCCAGCTCTCCAGGTCTGCGGTTCATTAGAATGTAATCTCACAGAGATTAGCAGGGGTTATTTCATTTTTTGGTATGTATATTCCTGGCACACAGTAGGCACTCTAATTGATCTGATACCAAGTTGATCGATTCTGTAATTCATGAAAATTTTTTAAAAATGTAATTGGCACCTGTTTTTTTTTTTTTAATGTTACAGGTATTAGAACCCTCCCTGTGGTAATAAAGGAGAAATAGTGAAACAAAATTGATTAGGTCTGACAGCATGTATACTAGTCCCCCACATTTTGACCAAGAGGAAGGAGGTGTGTTTCATCATCATTTGCCCTTTGGGACCTATCAGTCCCTCAGGAAGCATTTAATATGTGTTTAGTTGGGGTATACAAATACAGAGAAAGAAATAATCCTCCATTCTTACTGGAGAATAAGAGATACATTTATAAGTATGAGGGGCAGCTAGGTGGTACAGGGGCAGCTAGGTGGTACAGAGGCAGCTAGGTGGTGCAGTGGATAAAGCACCAGTCCTGAAGTCAGGAAGACCTGATTTCAAATCCAGCTTCAGACCAAACACTTGACACTTACTAGCTATGTGACCCTGTCACTTAACCTCAATTGACTAAAAAGAAAAAAAAATAAGTATGTGCTGGTCACTGCATTTACTCTGAGTTTAGCTGCCTTTTAAGAAGGATCTTTTTAATTTATATTTTATGTTTATATTTTATATTAATTATATTATTTTATATTTATAACATAGAATTAATTCTATTAATATAGCATGTTATATAATAATAAAATATAATTAATTATATTAATATTATTATATTTTTTTTATATTTTTGTGGTTATTGTATAAATTGCTCTCTCTGGGTCCTGCTTTCTTCCTTCTGTCTCAGTCCTTAGGTGTCTTCCCATTGTCTCATGGGATTGTCATAAAGTGATAGGCTCTGTCCCTGTCTGTCAGGAGTAGCAGAGGCTAGGGAGGCCTAGAAGAGGGAGGCCTGCCAGTCTGTGGAGCTGGGACCAGGGTGTTGGGGGCAGGGAATTTGGGGAGAAAGCCCATCACACTGTGCTCATTTTTCATGTATTCTTGTTTCAGACAAAATGGAAGCCCAGCTGGGCTTCCTGGATGAAAAAGAGCAAATGGAGCAGAAACCTCCCAAACCTCCTGAACTCCAGGTAGGAGAGGGACCTTCTGGAGTCCTGGACCCTGAGGATCTGAGGGCTGTGGGTGGTGGAGGCAGGCCTGTGTCTAGGGGGGTGAGAAATGGCTCTTGGGGAAATGAGTCCATTGGCAACTGTCCTCTCAGTAGGAAAAGTGGCTTTTTTCAACTCCAAGGGTCCCTGCTGCTCTTCCCTTGGGAAGGAAGGACTCTGGTAATCTCGTTTTCCCTTGTCCTCCTTTTCTATGCCTCTCAGGGTCCACATGTGATTTGGGGCTACTCATTTAACCTCTCTGGCTTCAGTTTCCTCACCTGTAAACAGAATGCCTTGGACTAAATACCTTCAGGCTTTGATGAGGGGAGGGGATCTGGGAAGAGTCTTAGATCACTCCCAGGCAGGGATCTGGGCTTCTTGCATTTCCTGGCTTGGAGGAAGCAGATTGCTTGTGGGGAATGTGGCATTTAAATGGTTACACAGTTTATCTCGCTTCTCTCTTCACTGAAAAGATACCAAAGAAAAGACAGCATGGCACTTTGGATAGAGTATCCGGAAGATCCAGGTTTAAATCCTGCCTTAGACACTTACTGGTTGTGTGACCCTAGTCAAGTCATTTCACTTTTCTTTGCCTCAGTTTCCCTATCTGTAAAATGAGAGAGTTGGCTGGCTTCTAAGGTCCCTTCCAGCTCTAAATCTCTGATACTATAATAAGAATGAGGTAGGTACTATGTGTATTATTTTCACCCCTGTTTTACAGATGGGGAAACTGAGAGTGAGAGATTTTTTTAAAGTGACTTGTTCGTGGTCACACAGCTAGGAAGTGTCAAAGGTAAGATCTGAGCCCACATCTTCCTTAAGCCAAGCCCAGCTCTCTATCCACTGTGCCACACTGCTCCCGTGTTAGTCTGAGATCCCAGCAGATACCTGATATCCAGGGGACAGTGGACAGGTCAGGGTGGGTACCGTATCTGGCCCTTACTGTTACCTCTGGATTGTCTGACCTGAACTCTTTCCCAATATCCAGGTTCCAGGGATGCCCTCTGACAAAGGGGAGGGGGAGGAGAAGCCAGAAAACCTGGAGAGCAAAGAGAAAGCTAGAGAGGAGAGGAGGGAAGAGAATGAGAAGATGGATCCGTCCTCGCATCAGCTGCTGAAAGGTGCCCGCCTGCCTGTGAGCCCAGGCCTTGTCGGCCCCATGCCCAAGAGTGGGCAGTCATGCAGCCTCAGAATTGAAAGGGGCCTCCGAGGCCATCCAATCCACCCTCCTGCCCAGGGCTGTCACGCCCACATCCCTCCCCTCGTGGTGACCACGGGGAGTAAAGGGGGGCTGTTTCTCCAGTTTTCCAAGTGGGCCTGTGTGGCCAAGCTTAGGCCTCGAGGCTCCTTCTCCTGGCAGCCCCCCAGGATAAGCTCTGCCTAGGACAGACCATCCCTTCTGCCCCTTTTGTTACTCCAATTTCCCTCTCTGATGCCTTCCAGAGGATGCTCTCCCTGAAAAAGACAAGCCCCTGGAGAAGGTGGAATTAAATCTGAACCATGGCAGAGGGGATGACAAAGATTTTCGGCCAGGTACGGGGCCCGGGATGAGGAGAGGGAAGGAGAGCAGGCTGGGGCAAAGACCTCCAGAAACACTTGCATGCTTGGGGTTTCTACAGATCTCCTTGACCTCTCATGATTCCCTGTGGGTGTTTAAGCATGGTCTGGGCAAGCATGACCAAAGATTTGGGAGAACCATGTATCTTGGGAAAAGCAACTATGGGGCACCAGGGGCATCCTGAAATTCTGTCTCTGTCCTCTTCAGGGGTTCATTAACACTCTTTCCTTTTAGGTTGATTCTGGTTTTGGGGGATGAGGAGCACTTGGAAATTAAAAAAAAATAGCTAACATTTCTATAGCACTTTTAGGGCTCGCAAATCTCATATGATGCTCATAACAACCTAGTGAGGCAGATGCTATAATTACTCCCATTTTACAGATGAGAAAACTGAGGCAGGGTAAGTAATTTGCCCAGGGTCACACAGCTAATACATGTCAGAGGTAGGATTAGAACTTGTCTTCCTGATTCTAAATCCTGTGGTCCATCCACTTGCTTATAATACAAGCAAGACTCAGGTCACTTCTCTGCTCTTAAACCTTCTGGGGCTCCCTATTGCATCCAAAATAAAGTTTAAATTCTTCTACTTGGCAGTCAGGTTCATCTGAATCCAGTACCAGCCTACCTTTCCAGCCTTTTTTCCTATTCCTACTCTTCATGCACTGGACTACAGTCCAACCAAACTGGTCTCTTCTGTCACCTGTTTAGAAGTATTTTCTCACTTCCATGCCTTTGCTCGTGCCATTTCCGCACGTGTTGAATTGCTGCTCCTAAAGCCCAAGTCAAATGTTGTCTCCCTCAGGGAGCCTTCCCTGATTCAGTAACCACCTCCCCTCCTCACCCACCCCTCAGATTTCGTCCAGTGCTTTGCACCTTTCCAACGCTTTTATCATGTAGAACTGTCTTCTATGGTTTACGTGTGTGTTGTGTGAAAGGCAATGTGGTCTAATGGATAGAGAGCTGGCTTTGGAAGTAGGAAGACCAGGAGAGAAGGTGTTGACTCGCATCTATCAATGAAATCACGGGTGCAGTCTCTGTCTCCATCCCTCTGGGAGCAGGGACTGAACTTGGCATAGCTCTTACAGCCCTAAGCACAGGGTTCTGTCCACGCTGGGTTCTTAATAATGTGTTTTTTTTTTTAATGTGACTTTGGAACTCTAAACTCTAGACCTGAGCTGAGGTCAGGGGAACCTGGCTGGGAGCTTTGCAAAGCCCTAAGTCCGTAGCATCCACATTTCACTTTTTAGCCCTCTAAAGAGGGTCACACTCTCCAAAGAGCTTTTGCATCCATTATCTTACTTGGTCTGGTACTTGGTGCCGGCTGATTCCTCAGATCCTGGGGACAGCCAGCTTGGGTCCTGGCCTCTTTGGCCCATCCCAGTGCTTTCAATTCAACAAGCATTTATGAAGTACCTGCTGTGTGTCAGGCTTTGTGCTTGGGATACAAAGAAAGACAAGAAGCATTGTCCTTTCTAATGGAGGCGACAATGTGCCAACAATGATGCACAACCAAGCTACAGACATAAATCAAAGATAATCAATAGTTAATAGAGAATCAATAGGGAGGCAGTAGAATTAAGAGGGATGGTGAAAAGCTTTCTGTGAAGGTGGGATTTTAGCTGGTGCTTGAAGGAAGCCAGTTGTATGCTGGAAAGTGTTTAACAACCAGCTCTCTAGAAAAAAATGTACCCGTGATACATTTTGAATTAATCCACACGATTGCGATCACTTTCTTAAGTCTAGGCAGTCAATAAAACAAGAAAACAAAGCCTTTGGAGCATTTGCCAATTAGCTGTGGAGGTAGTTGAAGTTCATGCAAAGGCAACAGAGATAGGAGGTGGAATGATGAGTTCAAGCTGTCAGTTTGGTATAAGCTTAGGGTAGTAACGGGAAGTTAGTCTGAGGAATTTGAATATTACCCTAGAGGCAGTAGGGAGCCACTGAGGGATCTTAACCAGAGGAGTTACACCAGCAGACCTGTGCTCGGGGAAGGATATTTTGGGAGTAATTGGAAGCAGGGAGACCACATGTCCGGGTGACAAGAGATAAGGTGTCTTTGACATGTTGTGTTGTTAACCTTTTCTTCCCCTGACCAGAGACAGAAATGAAGGGGTTGGTTTTTCAGATTCTCATTTGCAATATGGTTTTCTGCTCTGTCAGAGGACTCCAAGGTAGAAGAGAAGGAAACAGTGGAAACCCAGCAAAATGGCGAAAAAGAGGAAGATGAGGAAGGGAAGAAGGATGACAAGAATGAGAAATTTAAATTCATGTTTAACATTGCTGATGGGGGTTTCACAGGTAACAGGGCGGGGCCGTGTGGACGGAGGGGCCCTGGGGGCGGAGGGCTGGAGTTGGAGGGGGGAGCATTTATCCCTGTCCTAAGGGGAATGGGTTCCCTGTTAGGGCAGAGTAGGGGGCCCTCAGAACCTCAGCACAGGCTTGCGATGCAGAGCCCTATTCCAGGAATAGCCCATCTCCTGTGAGCACAGAAAGTGGGATCCTTTAGGGGGAGAGAATAATAGAAACTAGGGTCATAATTTAATTCCTTTTCCTGGCCTCTCATCAAAACTGCCCTGGTCCTGTACCTCGGTCCCAACCCTTAGGCTCTCAGTCTCCGCTGGGGGTAATTATATGAATTAAAATTTCAAGGAAAGTTAGCAAACATTTTAAAAGTGCCTGCTGTGCATAGTGCATCATTCTAGCTGCTGAGGAATCATAATAATAATTCATTTCTAAAGTAGTTCAAGGTTTTCAAGGCAAGTTCCTCACAGTAGGCTTTCCAGTAGGGAGTATAAGCATTTTGTAAGTCGTAGGGCAGCTAGCTAGGTGGCGCAGGAGATAGGGTGCCAGACCTGGAGTTGGGAAAACCTGAGTTCAAATCCTACCTCACAGACTTACTAGCTGGGCAACCCTGGGCAAGTTGCTTAACCTCTGTTTGCCTCAGTTTCCTCATCTGTAAAGTGCAGATAATAACAGTGCGTCTCTTACAGGGTTGTTGTGAGGATCAAAGAATGCTTTGCAAAGCATTTTGCAAATACCAGCTATTGCTGTTATTATTCTTTTTCATCTTGTGTAGGGAACTCCCAACGTGGAGATTCCTTCCACCAAAGAATATTGTCAACTCTTTTCTAAATGCTAGTCTTAGAGAGCTGCCTTGGGACACAGAGAGGTTGAGTGACTTCTCTAAGACACACAGCCAGTATGTGTCAGGGGCAGGACTTTTGAATCCTGCGTTCTCCTGACTTCCAGGCTAGCCCTCTGTCCACTATACCACACTGCAAGTATTATTATCCCCATTTTACAGATGAGGAAACTGAGGCACAGAGCGGACTAACCCATGGCAAAGTGTTAATGGCTAATAATGACTAAGTGTGCTACCCCACTTACCTACCCCTTTCCCCCCAATCCCCTCTCCAACCCTTGAGGTAGCCTATGGACATGGTCACAGGGGGCTCCTAGACACAATGTTTTAACCTCTTAGTAATGACTTTGGTGGTGGGAATATGAGGCACGGTGACAGTTTATCCCAAAGGGTAGGTGCTTTTGGGTGAGGGCAGTGGAGGGGTTCCCAGGTTCCTCAGATCACACAACTGTAGGCAGCTACCTGCACTGCCTACATTTTGGGCTGGCCTTATGGGTTTTCCCCCTCCTCATGGCTGTCTCACTTTTCTCCATCCCCCCTCCCCTTTTCTCTCCTGTGTCTTGGTCCTTCAGAATTGCACACACTGTGGCAGAATGAGGAGCGAGCTGCTGTCTCCTCGGGGAAGATCTATGATATTTGGCATCGGCGCCATGATTACTGGCTTCTGGCGGGTATTGTGACGTATCCTTGGTGCCTGTGAGGCAGGGGCTCTCCAGGGAGATGGCCCGGGGTGGGGAAAGAAGGACGAAAGCGCAATCTTTGAGGAACCACATTGACGGACATGTCTTAATGGACATCAGCTGGAGGAATGGGGGATGGTTAGCATGGAGGCGAGAAGACTCAGGGAAACTGATAGCAGCAGAAGAAAGATGAGACTCACTGCTTGGCCCCAGAGTCAGGACCAGGAGAAATTTGGGGAAGTGTGGAGAGGCAGATTTAGGATCCGCTTAAGATCGAACTTCTTAATAATTAGAGCTGTTCAAAAGAGGATCATAGATTTATAGCTGGAACAGATTTCAGAGGGCATCTGGACCCAACCCCTCATTTTACTGAGGAGGAAACTGAGTCTTGGAGATTTTAAGTAACTTGCCCAAGGCTATACAGGTAGCAAAGAGTGGAGGATTTGAATCCAGGCCCTCTGACTCCCAATTCAGAACTCTGGGGCCTTGGAGGGTAATTGGCTTGGTGGAGGGCTTCAAGTAAAAGCTGGATGGTCAGAGGTGTGAAGAAGGGATTGATCATTAACAGATTGGAGTCAACGGCCCCTGAGGACCTACCAATCTCTCACCAAGGTGCCCAGCCCGTTTCCTTCAAGGCCAGTTGCCTACCCTGTTCAGTTTTCCCCTTAACGTGTTTCCTGTGCTCAGGCATGGCTATGCCCGCTGGCAGGACATCCAGAATGACCCACGCTACGTGATCCTGAATGAGCCCTTCAAGTCTGAGATTCACAAGGGCAATTACCTGGAGATGAAAAACAAATTCCTGGCCCGAAGGTTCAAGGTTGGTCCCCCAGTATTGATGAGGGAGGTGGTATAGGAAGCTGAGGCCCAGAGAAGTTTGTTTACTTCCTGAAGGTCACATAGCCAAATTCTGGCCGAGTAGGATGAAAATCTAAGTGTCTTGAGTTCCAGCTCAGTATTTTTGCCCTTATCCATACTCTAGAGCTCATTCTTTCTACTCTACCAAGGTGAAGGGACTGAAAATGATGTCAGGACAATCAGTTGAAAGGACTAGAAAATGAATGAAAAAAAAAAGCATTTTCAAGTGCTTACCAGGTACCAAGCACTGTGTTGTGTCAGGGATACAAATAAATAAAAAAAATGGGACAGAAACTGCCCTCAGGGAACTTATATTCTATCAAGGGGAGATTGCACATATTGGGAAATGGCGGCCAGGGAGAGAGGCGTTTTGGTTTGGAAAGTTACAGGGGTAGAGAGTGGAGCCTTAGGAGAAGATTGACACATGCCCTTTTTCAGTAGCAATAGCGCTCTTGATTTGATTAGGGTTCCAGAACTGGAAATCTGAGGGTTGGAGAAAAGGCAAACCCAGCTTGGGGGATGGGTGGTGGGGATTTGCGTGTGTTGGCAGGGGGACTGGCAAGAAGGAGGCCAGGGGAAGGCTATGAGGCGCTCTGTTGTCAGGCAGGGGCTGAAGAGGAGCAGGAAGGCGCCAGAGCGACAAGAGAGGATGGGGATGATGTGATGGCTCACTCTCTCCAAATATTTGGAGGGCTAGGGTGGAAGTGGAAGCTTTGGGGAGCAAAAAGACTGCAGAGGCATCTGCTTTGGGGGGTTATCTAGTCAGCCATCAGCCCCCTCCCCCCCCAACCTCTCGTTACATTTTCCTCCATTCTGATTACATTTTCCTCCTGCTGTAGAGAAAACAGAACCAGGACAAATGGTTGAGGAGATAAGGGAAAAGGGGAGACTCAGTCTGTGGCAATGGGAACAGGAATAAATTATATTGCTAGAATGTAAGCTCCTTGAGGGCAGGGACTGTCTCAGTCTTTAGATTTGTATCCCTGGCATATGCTTAGCATGTAGAAGATGCTCAATAAATGCTTGCTTGATTGATTGATCAGAAAGTATATATTGGCACCTCTCTCCTTCCAATCACTTGGGTCCATTGCCTTCTCTCCACCCACACAGCTGCCCTCAGAGTTCAGGTTCTTATCCCTTCTCCCTCAATCAATTGCAGGAGCCTCCTAATTGCTTTCCCTGCCTCTAGGCTCTTCCTTGCTATGGTCTTATTTCAGTGCCTTGGCTAGCACTGTCTGACATGCTTAGAATGCTTTTCTGCCCCTTCAAGTTTTTAAACTTCCTTCAAGGCTTAGCTTAGGTGCCTCCTCCTACAAGAAGCCTTCTCTTATTCCCCTCTTCCGAACTTCTTCCGTTTCCCATCTACTTTGTTCTTGTTTCAGTACCTTGGCTAGCGCCGCCCTCCATGCTTGGGATGCTTTCTTTCTGTATCTCTGCCTTTTCAAGTTTTTAACTTCCTGCAAGGCTTAGCTTAGGTGCCTTCTCCTACAAAAAGCCTTCCCTTACTCCCCTCCCCCAAGCTTCTCCCCTTTCCCGTCTACTCCCTCCCTCCATCATTAATTCTCTCTTCCAACCAAAGTAACTTTGTATTTACTTCACACACACACACACACACACACACACACACACACACACACACACTTTTTAAAAATCGGACTTGTCCTTTCCATAGATCTCTCAGTGAGAAAATTCCCTCTCTCAATACAGATCAATACCTGCTCTGCAATTTATAGTCTTAGAAAATTTCTTGGGGCACTGAGAGATTAGTGATTCAGCCAGGCTGTGTCAGAGACAGTAATCTCAGGACTCCTGTCTTGGAGGCCATCCCTCTTCATCCTCATGGTAGACTGTAAGCACTTGGAAGGCAAGGACTGCCTCTTTTTTGTTTTTCTGTGTCCCCATCGTGGAAGCTGAATGAATGTTTGTTGATATTGAAACACAATGATGAATAAGAGACCCCCTGCCCTTAGAAAGCATATAGTCTAATGGGAAATAGCATACACAGACCCACATATGGACACACACAGAAATGCACACACAGATATGGACAGAAACTCAGACATAAAGACACACGTACAGACCCAGACGCACAGTTCAGGCATTTTTCAGATGTGTCCGACTCTTCGTGACCCATTTGGGATTTTCTTGGCAATAGTTTGTCATTTCCTTCTCCAGCTCATTTTACAAATGAGGAAACTGAGGCAAAGAGCATTAAGTAGCTTGCCGTAGGCGTATAGCTAGGAAGTATCTGAGGCCAGATTTGAACTCAGGAAGATGAGTCTTCCTCATTCCAGGTGGGACACTTTATCTATTGTGCCACCTAGCTGCCCCTCCAAGAGCACACACAAATACAGACACACAGTACACACGCACACACACATACAGACACACAGGGACATCCTCCCTAGACACCATGCACTCAGAGTTCACTGATAGCCGTATTAGGCTATACCAAGTGCCCAGTGAAAGGTACAAGCCACAGAGTCCATGGTAGGTCAAGGAAAGGAGAGGTACACTGTTGGCTGGAGCAATCAGGGAAGACTTCCTGGAGAAGGTGGGGGTTGAGCTGAGCCTTGAAGGCTGAAAGATGGGCTTGTTTGTGACATCTTGCCTTGGGTCAGGGAGGAGAAGAGGATGGAACAGACATGGTTCTCTGCCTTAGATTTCTCTCTCTGCTGTGCCAGCCTGGTCAGCTTTGCTGGGCAGATAAGGGAGGCTAGAGGGTTACTGGGGAGAAGGTGAAGGGCGAAGCTCAAGGAGGGATCTTGCATCCACCCCCACCCCCATTCCATTGCAGCTGCTAGAGCAGGCGCTGGTGATTGAGGAGCAACTTAGGAGGGCTGCATACCTCAACATGACCCAAGACCCTAACCATCCAGCCATGGCCTTGAATGCCCGTCTGGCAGAAGTGGAATGCCTTGCTGAGAGCCACCAGCACTTGTCCAAGGAGTCCCTGGCTGGGAACAAGCCTGCTAATGCTGTCCTCCATAAGGGTGAGTGGCCGACCCTAATCTTTGCCTCCAGACAGATCATCGGCATAGGGGGCGCCTGATGAAGAAATGCTCTCCATCGCCATAGGTCAGTACCTTAGAAAATTGCCCAGAACATTGAAAGGTTAAATTTGTTTTGTTTTGTTTTTTAATAGCTAGTTGACACAGTTGGTAGGAGCTGGGCCTGGAGTCAGAAATACCTGAATTCAAATCCCACCTCAGATACTTTCTAGCTATGTGACCCTGGGAAAGTTAACCGGTTTCTGCCTCAGTTTCCTCATCTGTAAAATGGGGGAAATAATAGCACTTTTCTCCCTTGTTGTGAGGATCAAACAGGGTGATATTTGTAAGGTGCTTTGCAACCTTAAAGCATTTTATAATTGCTAGCTATTATATAGCTATGTTATATGTATTATATAACTATGTAGCTATATAGATTTAAAAAATTGATTTCTTTTGTTTTTAATGCACCTATATAATTCCCATGTACCTCTCCCCCTTTACCTTCCCAGAATGCTATTCCTGGGGCAGCTAGGTGGCGCAGTGGATAGAGCACCGGCCCTGGATTCAGGAGGACCTGAGTTCAAATCCGGCCTCAGACCAAATACTTGACACACTTACTAGCTGTGTGACCCTGGGCAAGTCACTTAACCCGAATTGCCTAGAAACAAAAAACAACAACCAGAGCTGTCCTACGGTGGAAAGGAATGGGGGGGGGGGGTTGTGCCTTGAGAGGTGGTGGGTTCTGCATCACTTAATGTCTTCAAGTGGAGCCTGGATGGAAAAGGAGCAGGTTGGACTGAGCAGCTTCTAAGGTCCCTAGTGCTATCTGCAGATGCTTTGAATCCTAACTATGGCCCTATGAGTTTCAATACAGAAACTCTGATACAGAAACAGGATAGCTTAACTGCTGAAGAGGGAATGCTGGTGAATTGGGCTAGAGAAAAAGATTCTTAACCTAGGCTCCAGGAATTTTTTTTTTTAAGTGGGATGACTGTATTTCATTATGATTGATTTCCTTTGTGATCTGCTGTATCCTGTTTTATGCATTTTATAAAAAACACTCATCTGAGGGGAGGGGTCATAGGTTTCACCAGATTGCCTGAGGGTGTCCACAACACCGCAGTGATTAAGAATGTTTGGGTTAAGTGGTCACTGAGTTCTTTTACAGGTGTAAGCTTTGATAATATGATCTCCAGCCCTAGATGGAGGGGGGAGTGGATGGGGGCTCTTGGGAGAGGGAGAAGGGTGGGTGACCATCCTAGGCTTTGGGGGGCTGACTTTTTGATGCAACCTTCTCAAATTCTCTTAACCCCACCCCCTGTAATCCCTCACCCCAACTCAAAATAAAAAGGTGGTCTTATCTTTCCTTACCCTGGTGTAGTGAGGGAGGACCAAATAAAGGGAATTTCCTCTAGACTCCATCATGTCCAGAAGCATTTTATTAAGTACCCCCTATAAGCCAGGCCATGTTCTAAGTGCTGGGTGCTCCATGCCATTCTCTTACCAACTGCAGGACCTTGGGCTTCAGTTTCCTCATTTGCAAAATGAGATGGTTAGAGTAGATGGTTACTATGATCCTTTTCCTGCTCTAAATTTATTCACCGATAATTACCTATAATTTGGTAGTGCTTAGGAAGATCTGAATTCAAATCTGGCCTCGGGCACTTATTAGTTGTATGACCCCGATCAAGTCAGTTTCCTCATCTGTAAAATGGGGATAATTACAGCACCTATCTCTAAGGGTTGTTGTGAGGATCAAATGAGATAATAATTGTAAGGCGCTTAGCACTGTGACGGGCACATAGTAGGTGCTCTATAAATGCTCATTCCTTCCTTTTCACCTTCTTTGAAAAATAAATGGTCTCCATAGGTACCAAGCAACATGGCGTATAATTTTTATTTTTCAGACCAAACCTTGGATTCAATTGATAGAAGGAGTTCCCAATGAGGAAATTCCCTCTACCAATGCAGGCCATAGGATTGTTTATTTAGAGCTGAAAGGGACCTGTGAGTCCATTTAGTCTGGCCCCCTGATTTGAAAAGTGAGGAAATTGAGTCTTCCAGAAGTGAAATGATTTGCTCAAAGCCACACAGCTGGCAAGTGTCAGAAGCAGAATTTGAATCCATGCCTCCCAGGCTCCCAAGTACCATTCTTCATCTTAGTGCTTAGCACAGGGGCTGGCACACAGTAGATGCTTAATAAATGTGAGTTGACTGACTGACTTTATCCATTGTACCACCTAGAGAGTCACCCAAGTTATAAAGGAACAGAGTAAGTTTGACTGGCCTAAGGACATTATACTAGTCCATCCCATCTCTCGAGAGTGCCAGATCTAATGTAAGTCGGTCAGTAAGCATTTATTAAGTGCCTACTGTGTGCTAAGCCCTATGCTAAGCACTGGGGATGCAAAAAGAGGCAAAAGGCAGTCCCTGCCCTCAAGGAGCTCACATTGTAATGAGGGAGACATGTTAACAAATATGTGCAGACAGGCTATATACAGGATAAAATGGGAAATAAATGAGAGGGATTGGGAAACTAGAATTAAGAGGGATTATAGAAAGCTTCCTGAAGAAGATGGGATTTTGGTTGAGACTTGAAGGAAGCAAGGAGGTGAAGATGAGAAGGGCAGGTGTCCCAGGCATGGGGGACAGCTAGAGAAAATGCCCCTACTTTTTGTGGAATAGCCAGGAGGCGTCACTGGGTCAGAGTACATTTTGGGGAGTAAGGTCTAAGAAGACTAGAAAGGTAGAAAAAGTCTAGGTTATGAAGCACTTTGAATACCAAATGGAGCATTTTGTATTTGCTCCTGGAGGCAGTAGCCACTGGTGTTTATTGAGTTGGGGGGGAGGGTGTGATGTGTCTGGAACTTTGCTTCAGGAAAATCACTTTGGTGACTGAATGGAGGATGGACTCTGGAGAAGGGAGAGACTTGAGGCAGGCCAACCTCCAGCAGCTATAACAATAATCCAGATGTGAGGTGATGAGGGTCTGCACCAGACTGAGAGCAGTGTCAGAGGACATAAGGGGGCCTGTTGGAGAGATGCAGCAGAAGTGAAATTGACAGGAGATGTTGTAGAGGTAAAATTGACAGGAGGTTCTGAAGAGGTGAAATTGACAGGCCTTGGCAATAGCTTAGATATGGAGGGTGAGAGATACTGAGGAATCCAGGATGACTCCCAAGTTGGGAGCCTGGGGGGACTGGGAAGATGTTATCCTTGACAGTAAGAGGGAAGTTGGGAGGTGGGAGGGATTTAAGGGAAAGATAATGAATTCAATTTTGGATATGGATACTGGACATTCAGCTCAGGATGTTGGAAAGGCATTTGGAGACGTGAGTCTGGAAATCAGCAGAGAAGTTAGGGCAGGGTAGTTAAATTTGAGAATCATCAGCATAGAGACAATAATTAAATCCACAGGAGCTGATGAGACCACCAAATGAAGTAGTGTAGAGGGAGAAGAGAAGAGGGCCCAGGACAGAGCCCTGAGGGCCACCTCCAGTTAGAGGGCGTCACCTGGATAAGGATCCAGCAAAGGAGGTTGAGAAGGATCGGTCTGATAGGCAGGAGGAAAACCAGGAGAGAAGAAGGAGAAGAAGGTGATCAACAGTGTCCAAGGCTGCAGAGAGGTCAAGAAGAATGAGGATTGGGAAAAGGTCATTGGATTGGGCAACTAAGAGATCACTGGTAACTTTGGAGAGAGCGCTCTCTGTGGAATGAGATCAGCAGCCTGATTATAGGGGGTTAAGAAGAGAGAGAGAAGAGAGAGAAAGTGGAGGCACTTATTGGAGGTGACCTCCTCAAGGCATTTAGCCACAAAGGGCAGAAGAGATAGTAAGTGAGGTTTTTTTGAGAATGGGTGAGACATGGGCATATTTGTAGGAATGAGCCAGTAGACATGAAGAGACTAAAGATGAGAGGGTGGGGATAACAGAAGGGGCTATCCATTGAAGGAGATGGGATGGAATGGAATCACTTGTGCCAGCAGAGGGGTTTGCCTTGGTAAAGAGGAAGGCCACTTCTTTGTATAAGACAGGGGTGAAGGAGGTAATCATGATAGAAGGCATCTGACTAATGCAAGATGAGGAGGAGGGGAGAAGAGGAGACTTGCAGCAACTACCCTCAATTTTTTTCTGTAAAATATGAGGCAAGATTCTCAGCTGAGAGAGCTGGGGGAAGGGAAGCCGTGGGAGGTTTGAAGAGGGAGGAAAAGGCTTGGAAGAGCCACTGTGGAGAGTGGAAGAATGAGTTGACAAGGGAGGTATAGTAGGATTGCCTAGCAGCAGTGAGGTCCCATTTCAGATTTATAACAGGAATTTGTAGTGCACCCAGTTAGAACATTTGCTTGATTTTCCCCACGTTTGTTCAAATGGCACATGTGGTGGATAGTGGAAGTGATTCAACGTAGAGGCTTGGCAAAGTGCAACTGGTGATGTGATAAGGGGGTTAGGAATGAAGAGATGAGGTCAGCATGGAATTGAATGGGTTCATCAAGATAGGGAGAAGAGTAGAGAGTGACCTGTGCCCAGGAACTGCTCTAGGAGAGAAATGAAGGATGGAGGGATTAGTGCAGATGAAGAGTAGGGTTTGGTAAAAGAAGGCAGAGGGAGAGGTGAAAAGCCATGGTCAGATAAGCAGATTTCAGAATTCTTGAAACATGGAAGTGGTACATTTGTGGGTGATGGAAAGATCAAGGGTATGACTTCATCTTTGTGTGTGGCTGAAGTGGGGTGGAGGAGTAGCTCATGGGAAGTGAGCAGGTTGAGGAACGGAGTGGTTAGGATGTTTGAAGCAGAGTCAATCTATATGCTGAAGTCCCTTAATTGGAAGGCAGGAGTTAAGGAAGAGAGAAAAATTGTGAGTCATGTACCAAACTCATTAAGGAAGGAAGGGGAATGATCTGAAGGTCTATAGATAAACGCTACCAGGGTTTTGATTGGGTGGTAGTTATGAATTGCATGAACCTCAGAGGAGGAAAGTTTGCTGAGTGATAGAGATAGGGGGAGAACTCCAAAGTAGCAATGGGGAACAACTCCCCTGTCCTTAACCAGTGAACCTAGGGGAATGAGTGAAAATATAGGTAATACTAAAAATGGTGGCCAGGGAGGCTGTGCCATTAGAAGGGAATCATCTCAGTGATTGCTAAAAGATGGAAGGAGTGGGAGAGGAAATGATTTAGGATAAAGGCAAGTTTATTGACTATGGAACAGGCATTTCAGAGGGCACAGTGAAAGGGCTGGGTAGTGTTTGAATCGGACCTTGCAATGGGAGGATTGAGAGGGATATGAATAAAGAATTGAGTGGTGAGATATGGGGAATAAAGTTTGCAAAGTGACCTACAGGGGGTCAGAATCATTGAGGTGTGTAGGGTATGACCAGGTGTGAGTATACGGATCATTGAGTGGAAGGCACGACTCCTCAGAGGAGGTTGGTGATCAGGCAGGACACAGGTGCAGCACGGGATGGAAGGCTCTCAGTCAGATGGGAGGCCCTGTTTCACTCCTCCTCTTCCCTCCGAAGGTACAGCAGGAGACAGGTGGAATCTACACGGCAGCCCACCTGCCCACCAATTGTCTGCTCCTCTTGCCCTGCAGCGTCACTTGGCCCAGGGAGGGATTGACGTCTGTGGAGGCAGAAGGGAGGCTAGGATTGTGCTAGTGGGTTGAGGGCCCTTCTATCTTGCAGTACTGAACCAGCTGGAGGAACTTTTGAGTGACATGAAGGCTGATGTAACCCGCCTGCCCTCCATGTTGTCCCGGATCCCGCCCGTGGCTGCTCGTCTGCAGATGTCTGAACGCAGCATCCTGAGCCGCCTGACAAACCGTGCCGGAGATCCCACCATCCAGCAGGTCAGGCTGGCCCACCTGGGCCTGGAACCTTCCCCCGGGGCTCCATGCCCCCAGTATTCTTAACAGATGCTCCATCTGGGGGACTCTGCCAGGGGCCTTTCCCCTCCCTCTCTCTGGTCATTCCTACCCCCTCCATTGTGGGGAGCTGGCAGGCTTCAGGGTGAGGTTCTGGGTGGAGAAAGGAGACAGGCAGCATTGAAACCTCAGTCCTCGCCCTCCAGGGTTCTTTCGGCTCCTCCCAGATGTACAACAACAACTTTGGGCCAAACTTCCGGGCTCCTGGACCAGGCGGGATTGTCAACTACAGCCAGATGCCCCTCGGCCCCTATGTGACTGGTAGGTTGGACGTATCTAGCCCATCCTAATGGAGAATTGTTAAGCGGCAAATTTCAGGGGACCACAAACGAAACCAAAGGACAGTAGGCAAGCCAGATGTTTTCTTTCTTAATAGATATTTAGCCGTTTTCAAGATTTTCCTCTGTTGCAGTTCTCATTTCCAACTGAGGTAAGGTGACCCTTATTTCTCTCTGCTAACCACATTTTATGGTTCCATCCTTCAGGGGTTATGTTTTTTTTAGGTCTTCCATCTAAAGGGACAGCCAGTTCTGCTCCACATAGAGTCAAAGAGGCCAGGTGATCTAGAATGTCTTTGATCATCATTAAAGTTGGAAGGAAACTTAGGGGTCATCTGGTCTAATGCCCTCATTTTTCACATGAGGAAACTGAATCCCAGACACTTGTCTAAGGTCACAGCGAGTGAATGGCAGAGCTGAGATTCAAATGCAGGTGACAGGATCTTAGATTTAGAGCTGCGGGGGACCTCAGAGGTGACCCTGTCCAATTACCTTATTTTACAGAGGAGGAAACTGAGGCCTGTGGGGAGGTTAAGTGACTTGTCCAGAGCAAAGGAGCAGAAGCAGGATTTGAACAAGGGTCCTCTGATCTCAAAAGAAGTACTCTTTTGACTCTCTCTCATGCTGCCTTAATGTTCTATCCTTTTGTCAATTTCCCCTTCTCCCAAGTATCTGTGTCCCACTGTGACTGCCGCCAGCTTCCCCCTCTTTCCTAAAACCTCCATTATTACCTAGTGGGTCTTTTTTTCAAGGGTCTTAATCTTGAGACCTCCAGTCTCTAGTGCTATCTAGGCAGAACTGAAAACATCTGAGCAGTGAAGGTCATATTCTCACCATTGTCCTGGTTTGCTGAGATCTTTGTACCTCTCCTGAAAGAAGGGCAGTTGTGGAACCTGGCCAGCCACATCTGTTTCAGGAAGGATGGCAGGGCCTTCCCTAGCTTGGGTCTCCAAGGAGATCCTGAGTCTTCAAGGCACTGGCTCCTCTTTGAGCCCCAATGCCTGGGTGAGGGATCCATTGGGTCTCTTAAGGCCCCATGATGTAGGGGTTAGCTTATGAAGACAATCTTCTCTGTATCTACCCCCTGCCCAGCCCCACTCAGCCTGGTGAGCAGCATTTATTAAGCATTTACTATGTGGTTAGAATCCTGTCCAGGCCATGCTAACGTTTAAAAAAAAATTAAAACATAAAACAATTATATTCAACTGGATAGAGATCCAGCTTTGGAGTCAGGAGGAACTGGGTTCAAGTCCTGCCTTTGAGATATAGTGGTTGTATGGTCATGAGTAGTAATTTACCTCCTCACTGCCCTCAAGCAATTCTCTAAAGACCATAAGCTATGCATTAGTAGGAGGAGTTCCCTTATCTGGGAGATCCCTATGTCAGGGATAGCACAATTCCAGCATCTGTTCCCATTCAGCAGGCTTTTATAAAGCCTATATGCCCAGTACCTAGCACAGTGGCTGGCATAGGGCAGTCACTTCAATACTAGCTGATGATCCCATTTATATCAATCCATTAGCAAACATTTATTAAAGGCCCGCTACATACTGGCCGCTGTGCTGGGCAAGGGGACATAAATTAAAGTCTTTGCCCTCACTTACTTGTCCTGCCTACATATCCTTCCTTTACTCTAAAATTCACTATTCACATCCCAAATTCCCATTTCTTCTTCTTTTATGTTTCCTTATCTTGAACCTTCCCCAAATTTCTCCTCCGTAGCCTGATACTTCCTTCCTGTGTAACCTTGTCCCATCACCTTTCTTGGCCTTAGTCTCCTCATCTGTAGAATGGACTAGCTGATGATAACAACAATAACAATAGCCATCAGCATTATGGCGCTTTAAGGTTTGAACAATGACATGTACATTTTCTCTCATTTGATGCCTCCAAGGTCCCACCCAACTTTGTATCTTATCAGACTAGGAGCCTACTTTCTTCATTTTCTCCTCTAGACTTTTATCATAGCCGTGCTGGTGGTTGAGGTCTTGTTTTGGCCTCGGGTAGATAGCCTGGTTGAGGCTTTGCCAACCTAGGTCTTGGCGTGCTAAGATCTGAATCAAGATGGCACTCAGGCGGGGGTCACTGACCTCTTGCTCTGTTCAGTTTTGCAATCCCCTGGGTGAGGGTGCCTGGGAAGGTGATTCATGAGAGGGTCCCCTGGTGCCCAGCCAGGACACAGCAGTTGAGGATTACTTGAGCTCTGTTGGGTTTTGAGCTGGAGGGCCAGATGGGCACAGAGGTAGGTAGGACAGCAGTGCCACGTGCCACAGATTAGGAGCTGGAGGGAAAGTTGGGTCCTTCATGACACACCAAGTCAAGCCCTCATTAGGTGCTGTTGTGTTGAGACACATTCCTGGGGGAGCACTGAATGAAATAGTAAAGTAACCAACCAGCCGGTGGGCTTGTTTGTGACTCTGTGTGCCTGTTTCTGTCCATCTCTGTGCTGAAATGCATTTTCAACATTTCATCACTGCTCGTTTAGACTCATGTTTTGCCTCCATTCCTCCATGTGGATGGGGGCTCGTACACGTGTGCCTTCGTTTTGTCTCTCACTCCACCCAAACCACCAATGGATTTTGGGAGAGTTAAATTCTGTGGAGAAGGGTGGATGCCTGCAGACCCTGTGGGAGGGAGGGGTGGGTGGTGGGTGGAGGTGGGGTGGGGATAGCCAGGAGCCATCCCCCAGCTTGGAGAGAGCAGAACTCACACTGGCCTCTTTCCTCTCTGGGCTTCGTCTTTGTCAAGCCTGGGTCTCTCTAGTGGGGAGCGTGGCGTCATGGCTAGAATCAAGACAGTTGAGTTCCAATTTTGCCTTTGACACTTTGAGACCTGTGTGACTCTGGGAAAGACCACTAATCTCTCTGAGCTTCAGTTCTCTCATCTAGAAAATGGGGATAAAAATGCCTGTCAAATCCCTCCTGTGAGACTTGTGAGCTCTGTGACCCAGTAATGACCCCAATTTCTCTGAACTTATCTAGAAAATGGTCCTGATAGAGGAATGCTATAAGGCTCCAGTGAGATGATGTAGGTAAAGTACTTTCAATGTCAATTATTATCATGAAGTTGAGCTCAGGTCAGAGGCACCTCCATTGACTCTCTTTCTGCCCAGAAATAGCTGAGGGAAGGTGTCAGTGGTAATCCTCTTCCTTCATCCTTCCTCATCCTGAGTGATAAAACTTTGGGAGGAAAAAAAGAGCCCCAGGCAGGTCTGGTGCACTTTTGGGTCAGTCATCTTTCTGTTACATGGTGATATGAGGTTTGCCAAAGAGTTTACACCAATGATCTCATTTGATCCTCACTCAGTCCTGGGGACCCTTGCAAATATTCCACACTCCCTACCCTTCCTTTTTTCCCCATGAACAGATGTATTCAGAGATGTGGAAGTGGTCTACCCATCATCAGCCAGCTAAAAAAAGGATAGGGGTAGGATTTGAATCCAGGCCTTCTGCATCTAGGTGTGGTACTCTTTTCCCAGGACACCATCCTACTTCTATAAGCTTTAGCTCTTCTTTAGCTAAAGGAGAGATACCTGGGGCCTGAGGGTACCCAACTGTCCTAGGTGAGGGACAGCTACAGGGATCTCTGTTGGAATCTTGGCAGAGGTTAGGTGAGAGAGAGGTCCCAACTCTTGGGGCAATGGACAGTCCTTGCTCCCTGGATTTCCAAAGCCTGAATAATGCTCTGAGGCTTAGAGTCAGGGTGTCATCTATCTATCTATCTATCTGTCTGTCTGTCTGTCTGTCTGTCTGTCTGTCTATCTATCTATCTATCTATCTATCTATCTATCTATCTATCTGTCATCTATCATCTTTATCTGTCTATCTATCTGCCTGCCTGCCTGCTTGTCTGTCTGTCTCTCTCTCATTCTGTCTATTTGTCTGTCTGTCTATCTATCTATCTGTCTATCTATCTATCTATCTATCTATCTATCTATCTATCTATCTATCTATCTGTCTGTCTGTCTGTCTGTCTGTCTGTCTATCTATCTATCTATCTATCTATCTATCTGTCATCTTTATCTATCTGTTCATCTATCTGTTTATCTATCTGTCTTTCTGTCTATCTATCTTTGTCTATCTATCTGTCTTTCTATCTGTCTGCCTATCTGTCTGTGCATCTATATATGTATGTATGTATGCATCTATCTATCTGTCTATCTATCTATCTATCTATCTATCTATCTTTATCTGTTTATCTGTCTGCCTATCTATGTATCTATCTTTATCTGTCTATCTATCTGTCTTACTATGTCTGCCTATCTATCTATGTATCTATCTATCTTTGTCTGTCTGTCTATCTATCTGTCTTTCTATCTGTCTGCCTATCTGTGCATCTATGTATCTCTCTCTATCTTTGTCTGTCTGCCTATCTATGTGTCTGTCTATGTTTCTATCTATCTTTATCTATCTATCTGTCTTTCTGTCTGTCTATCTGTCTGCCTATCTATGTATCTATGTATCTATCTATCTTTATCTGTCTGTCTACCTATCTGTCTTTCTGTCTGTCTGTCTCTCTCTCTATATCTATCTATCTATATGTCTGCCTATCTATGCATCTATGTATCTCTGTCTTTATCTGTCTATCTGTCTGCCTTTCTGTCTATCTGTCTGCCTATCTATGTATCTATCTATCTTTATCTGTCTATGTCTTTCTGTCTTTCTGTCTGTCTGCCTATCTATCTATGTATCTATCTGTCTTTATCTGTCTGTCTGTCTTTCTGTCTGTCTGTCTGCCTATCTATCTATGTATCTATCTATCTTTGTCTATCTATCTGTCTTTTGGTCTGTCTATGTATGTATGTATATATGTATCTTTATCTGTCTGTCTATCTGTTTTTCTATCTGTCTGCCTATCTATGTATCTATCTTTATCTGTCTGTCTGTCTTTCTGTCTGTTTGCCTATGTATGTATGTATATATGTATGTATGTATGTATCTATCTATCTTTATCTGTCTATCTGTCTTTCTGTCTGTCTGTCTGCCTAGATATGTATGTATGTATGTATGTATGTATGTATGTATGTATGTATGTATCTATCTATCTATCTATCTATCTTTATCTGTCTTTCTATCTGTCTGCCTATCTATGTGTCTATCTATAGAGCAAAGATTTAGAGCTAGAAGGAACCTTAGAGGTTAATTAGTCCCACCCCTCATTTTATGAGGAAACTGAGGCCCAGAGAGGGTAAGAGATTTGGTGCCAGTCACACAGCAATTTCATATGATCATAGACATAGAGTTGGAAGAGACCTTAAAGATTGATAAGTCCGACCTTCTACTTTTACATATGAGGAAACTGAGGCCCAGAGAGGGGAAGAAACTTGATCAGAATGGTGCAGCTAATAGCTGTCTGAAGTGGAATCATGTGGGAATGTTCTTCTGAGGCTACCCCCTGAGTGTCATCAGGTCTGATTCGGGGAGCCCTCTCCAAAGTCTTCTTCTCAGCAGCCAGAAAAACTCTAGGAGCTGGCAGAGATGAGTGGGGGGGGGATTCAGGGTAGTTAACACCTCCCTCTCTGTGTCCTTACAGCCACGCCCACTGGGCCACCTGCCAGCCACCCCGACAGAAAAGGAGCTGACTCCCTGAAAGACGGTGCTGCTTTGGGACGAAAGGGGAAACTCAGCGATGTCATCTGCATTGAAGACTAAGTCCCAGCCCCCATGGGCCAGACGCCCAGAAGTGCCACCACGTCATATCTCAAGTGTTCTTCAAAAAAAAAAAAAAGGGAAAAAAAGGAAAAAAGAAAGAAAAAAGAAAAAGAGGAAAACAAATAGCGACTTAAAAACAAACAAACCCATTTCCAGAACTTCTTAGAAGGGATTCCATTTATTTGTACATCTTTTGCACTTTCTTATTGAAGACTCGAAGAGTTTGTCTTGATAAAGGTTGAATGAATTATGAAGGATTATAATGTTAACAGTATTTATGTCTCTGTTTTTATCAACATGCATAAAATCCAGAGGGAAACCTTGCTGGAGCCCCCATTTCTAGACTTGTGGACCCTCACCTGCCAGTTAGGACGAGGCTTGATTTTCTTATGTGGCCTCCTGCTTGGCTCCTGACTCTCCTCACCATAACTGTGTTTGAGCAGCTGCATGCACCTTCTGCCCTCTTCGCTCCTGTCTGTTCTCCCAGCACCACCTATGTTGTTGGACCACAGGCTACAGGCAGGGGCTGGCCCAACCTTCTGGCCTCTTTAGCAGAGTTCTGGCCTGGTTTCATGTCTTGTCCTGGCCACCGCAAAGACCTGTTCTTGGGATAGGGTTAGCAGGATACTTTTTTTTTTGCCATTTCTGCAAACTCTCCCACCTGCCTGGAAATGCTGTCCTTCAGGAATGCTGATGGAGACAGGGTTGAGATCACCAGACCCATGGCCAGTCCCGAGGACCCAGGGTTCATCTGTAAGAAGGTGTCGATTCATCAGGCCAAAGCCCCTTCCAATCCTAGCCCTGCTGAGCCTGCCTCACACGCCACCACAGTTCATCACAGTGATACTTGGAGTCCTTCTCGTGGGTGGTAGAAATCTGATGACAGGGGCTGAGGCTTCAGGATCTTAGGATGAGAGGTGGTTCCTGGTGAGGGAAGAGGGGATTGTCTGTGTCCAAGGGAAAGGTCATGGGGAGACACCATTTCTCCTGATGTTGCTGGAAGGTTAGTGTTGATTGACACCAGCAGGTTGAAGTCAGTTCTAGTCATCTTCAAGTATCCAAAGGGCTGTTAGATGGAGGAAGGGAATGGACTTGTTCTACTGGGCCCCAGTAGGCAGAGCTAGGAACAGTGAGGAGAAAGAAGTTGCAAAATGGTGGATTTGGGCTTGAACTCCCCAACAGTTAGATCTGTCCCACAGTGGAATGGGTCCCCTTGGGATGCCCTCATTGGATGCCTTTGATGCTGGAGGACCACTTATTGGGGGATTCTGTAGAGGAGCTTTATCTTCAAGTATGAGTTGGACTAGATGGCCAGTAGAGGTCCCTGAAGGAGTGAGGGATTGTGACATTCCATGATTCTAGGAAGGAGGGGCCTGGCAGGTAGGGAATCATCAGGCTGGGTAACAACAGCAACTCTTATTGGTCTGCAACAGTTTAGATGCTGGTCTGTTTTGAGGCAGGGGGGAAGATGACTCTTGTAGATCCTTGCTATCCTAAGGGCTGGAACACGGTTTCTCTAGCTCCAAAAGGTCTTTTTCTGCTCCTTTCAGCAGCCAAACTCTTTTATGTATGAAAGGGGTCCTTGCTTACATCTTCTTGCTTCCCAGCTGCTTCTGTTCTTCCTCAAGACCTAATTGAATCTCTTCCCAAGTGAGAGAGGAAGGGGGTGGGCCCCGTAGGACTAGGGATCGGTGCTTACTGAGGAGAAAGGAAGTAGTGAACACCAGAGTAGATTTGTGGCCTTCCTTCTATAGAGATCTCTCCTTGGGAGGGGCTGAAGGGGGCTGATTCCACTTCTGACTGAGGGTGGGAGGGGGCATCAAAAGTAATAGCAGGTGTTAATTAAGTGCTCACTGTGTGCTAGGCACTGCTTTAGATGCTGGCGATACAAATACATAAGTGAAACAATCCCTGCCCTCAAGGAGCTCACATTTTATTAGAAAGGATAGAGCAAGTTCGTGTAGGGAGTCAGCTGGGTACAATAACATCTGTTGCTGATGTGACCTGGAAAGAGTGATTGGCCTTGGTTCTGGGTCTGGTTCTGCCACTTATTGGCTAGCTGGGTGACCTCTGCCAAGTCACTTTTCCTCAGCCCTCCTTCTCTGGAACGTCAGGAGGTTTGACTCAGTGAGCTCCAAGGCCCCTTCCTAAACCCTCACATTTGAGATCAAACCCTGTGCCAGGAGAGCACTCGTGGTTGGGGGAGACTTCCCTATTCCTCTCTCCTGATTTAGATTCAAAGAAGTTGTAAGAGCATTGGATCAGGGAGAAGCGTTTCAAGTTTAGACAGAGGCACACAAAATTGCAGCGTGTGCAGCAGATTAACCAATTTTGACTGCCTAAAATGGCAGTTCATCAGAGGAAGAGGCCATTTTCAGTTCAGAGTGGTTCATTGTGTGCCATTTCCATAAATGTTATGTTCTACAGTTAGTAGTACCTTCTCCCTTGAATGCATCCTTGGCTCAGGCTGACAGAGATATGTGTGTGTGTGTGTGTGTGTGTGTGTGTGTGTGTGTGTGTGTGTGTGCATGCCTGCTGCAAGGTCACTCTACCCTGATCTCGTTCTGTGGACGTTTTTCTCCCTTGGCCAAACATTAAATGTCATGCTTTCCCCATCATTCTCTGAGGCAGAGCTCTTGCTAGAGAGCTTAGAAGTTGCATGAAATGATGACATCATCTGCTGCCTTCAGACCAGTGCCCTGGCCTCACCTCATGAAGTCTTTGGCAAATAGCCTGGAAGGGCTCATAGACCGTTGGTGCCATGTTGGTCTGGTAGGTTCCCCACTACTTCCTATCAGGAGGGTAGGTTGCACTTGACTCAATGAATGAGTCAGTGGTTGCTCTCCCAAACAGTATTGCTGCTTATTTCTAGCATGCTCTTCTTTTCTTCTATCCCCTTTCTCCAGTTCCTTGTCTACCCTCCTTTTATTTGCTGTTGCTTTGCTAGCGTCTTCTTAGTCATCATTTGGCTAATGAGATCCTGTTCCTTGCCCTTCACTGGAACCACATGCCCACCTTGGCCTTAGAAGAGACCCTGTGGGCCGTGGTTATCAATGAACGCATTCTTTTCCCAGACAGGTGTTTGCCAAGCTGAATCCCTTGAAACTATCTGATAAACTAGGCCTGAAGGGTCTTCTCATTTGTCATGCTCCGTCCAGAGTGGAGGGAGAGAAGTCAGCTGTTTTAAATATCTCTCTACTTGTGTCATTTTCCAGCTCCCATGCAATGCAAGCAGGGCAGAGTTTGAGAGCCCCAGTTCCTGCATGGTGTGGTTATTAGCCCATCTGGGGTTTGACCCTAGGCAAAATCCCTTCCCTTCTGTGAACCTCAGTTTCCTCATCTTTAAAATGAGGGGATTGGCCTCAATGGCCTTTAATGTTCTTTCTAGCTCTAAATCTACGTATGCTCCTGTGATGTTTCTCTTGGGGTGTTATTACTTAAATCGCTGAAGTCTTGTGCTTCTCTAAGGCCTTGGGGCTGAGAGTCTTGGAAGGCTCTGTTGACGCTCTGTGTGTGTGTGTGTGTGTGTGTGTGTGTGTGTGTGTGTGTGTGCGCGCGCGCACGCATGTGACAGAGCGGAAGCTATTTTTGGATCTAGGGAAAGTCAGACCAGACACATCTTCCCTGATTTCCCAATGTATTCCATATTTCTATTGGCCCTTCCTTTCCTCCCTTGTCAATCTGTCTCCATGGACCATAAATGGATACAATTAAAAAAACTCTTGCTTAATCTTTATCTTTGGGAAGAATCTCCCCAGAACTCTTTCCTTTTTCAAATTGGCTTTTATTAGTGACTTGGCTGGTTCTATCCTTCTGAGATTGTGATGAAATTTGAGGCTTATGAGAAGGCTTGGGAGACTCAAGGTGGAGGGGGTGGACCACCCTAATCCCTTAGGCACCACCTTCCCATGCCCTTAAGGTATTCATTCTGGTTAGGCAGGGAGGGATATTCCTTTTTCTCTGTTCCCCAAATCTAGGTTTCTCAATGATGTAAAAGGCATTTTGCAGCTTGAATGAAGAGGATCTGATTAGGAATGAAGGAACAGATGAAAAAGCCTTTATTAAGTGCTTGGCATAGTGGATAGAAAACTGGCCTAGAAGCCAGGAAGAACTGGGTTCAAATGTCACCTCTGATAACATGTGTGAGCCCCGAGCAAGTCACTTAAACCCCTGTTGGCTAACTCTCTGAGATCTGCTAATGAGAACTCCCTATGCTAATAAAATCAAAGGTCTGGTCTCTATCCCTATCTTAAGCACCTATTACATGCCAGAAATATAAGAAGGAAGATGGTTCTTGTTTTCAAGCAGCTTACATTCTAATAGGGGGAAGCTGGTATGAGGAGCAGGGAAGCCCTAAGCGTGCTTTAGAGGAAGGGTGCCAGGAAAACAAGGGGCAGTGGGTCTGTCCAGCTTGGGGAAGTGTTGGACGTTTCCAGCTGAATGTAGAGGAAGAGCTGAGATGGGCAGAGCCTCTAGGAAGCCAAAGGATGGATGGGCAGAGCCCTTAGGGAGCCAAAGCAGCATAATGATGCCAGGAAAAGTGGTCAGTGTCTGCACTTCTCTGCCTTAGTTTAGCAAAAGAGCCCCAAACTTGGTGCCAAGCCAGGATGTTGCCAGGGCCTTGGGGCAAAGTGTCTGCACCTTGAGCTCTCCCGTCTAAAGCATACTTTGTCGAGGAAATTGGCGACCCTCACGTTTTATGTAACCTGATGTTTACAGCCCAAAGTCATTAAGTTTTTGTGTTGAGAAATTTGTCTTAATTTCTAGATTTTTTTTTAAGGGGAAAAAAAAGTATTTTTTTAGGTACGATAACTCAACAATGGATTTGCGGGTGTACGTGTTTGTGCTTGTGTGTGATATAAGCTTGTCGAGTAAGTAGTGATTTGAGACCTGGACCTTCCTCTTCCTTCGGGCCTCAGGGCTGCTCACAGGAGGCTCGTTTGCCAAGCCTCTGGAGCCAGGAGGCTGACCAAACGCCGGTGGCCCCTTGGTTCAGAACTCTGTTGAGGCCTGTGCTTCCTAAGGGGCTCTGTCTCCCTCCTTCAGTGTGTAACCTGGGGCAGCCAGCGTTCATAAGACTGTTCATTGGTCAGATGGTTTTTTTCCTTTCTTTCTTCTTTCCTTTTAACCACCAAATGCTTCATTCCCAATGAGGTTTGGGCATCCCATATCCGGGCCCATGTGAATGCTGATGGGGTGGGATCAGGCAGGTTCTCTGCCCACAACAGAGCAGCTCAGAGTTACCATGGCCTCTTGCCGCCATGATTCCACATCTGTTCTGTTTGCTATCCCTGGCCGCACAGTGACCAGGCCTTTGGTAGGAGGGTTGACAGATACTGTAGCCAACACAATCACATCTACTTTGTACTCTGTGTGTATTTGTTTTTGTTTTCTGTGTTTTAAATAAAGCCTTTGAGAAAGGAATAAATCGAGAGTTTGGTTAAGTATCTCAACGACTTGAGGAGAAGCCCCCCAGGCTCTCCCAGGGGGTAGGAGAGGATGGATTATGGCCCAAAGTTCTGTCTCAACCTCATTGTTCCCCTCTTCTCGCCCTCCAAAGGATCTGGACTAGATTTATCCAGAGCTATAACCAGAAGTTTTTGTGCAGGGCAAATGGTGCAAAATATACTTTTAATTTAATTGGGAGAGGGTGGCAGAGATTCAGCAATGCCATCACACCACTGATGGAGAGGCTGGGGAAAAGGAGCTGCCATCTGGTAGCTTTCTATATTAACTAATTCGTCTTGCTAAATAGATTGTTAAATAGATAAGCTCAGTTATTTCTGTTGCTGAAAGACAGAAAGCTCTGTTAGCCCGTCTCTGAATTTGATGCCCTAGGGTCAAAAAGCCCTGATACCTCCCTTTAGTTATAGGGCTGGCTTTGTCTCAGCCCAGTGTGGCAAAGAGAGAGGAGACGGAGGTAGCAACTTATATCGTTATGGCACCTCCAGTGTTCTGTAGAGGCAGATGTCTACACAGAGCGGATGTACTGAGGTCTTCGGCAAAAGGTAGATAACTGAAAACACAGGGACAGCCCCCTTTCCTCCCCAAGACAGACACCCTACAACTGTTTTTGGTCAAAAGTATGTGGTTTGTCTTCTTCCCAGGAAGGTGAAAACCATTTTGTGACTGCTTGGTAAATGCAGGCTGAATTGATTGCAGTGGAGTGGAAGGGCTGCAGAAGGTCTACCAGGGTTCCTGGGTCAAAATGCAGCCATTGTTGCTGTGTGAGGATGGGAGATGGGCCAGGCAGTCCTGGATCCTCCCTACTTTCCAGGTCAGGATGTGGGTGGCCTCATTCTAACCCTCATCCCAGGGTTTCTACTGAGAATCAGGAAATCTCTCCCCCCCACCCAACTCCAGCTTAGAGGCCAGCTCTTGGGGGAAAGGCGCCAGAAACAGCAGTAAATAAGGCTTATATTTTATTTTGTCATTCCATAAATACAATGGCTGTGTCTCAGTCCGAATCTTCACTTAGAAGTGCGATGTTACATGGAAATTTGTGCCTAGATAGGTTATGCAGTTAGCTTAGAAACCAGTTTATATTTATGTGTATATATATGTATACATATATATACATATATAACATATATTAGATATAAAAACCAAAACCAAAGAAAAATAAAAGCACATTATTTACATGACATGAATTGAACAGAAGACGGGAATGAGTCCCTCTTGTTACTTGGGAGACCAAGGCTTTGAAAGGAGTCGCCATTGTAAGCGCTGCTGAGTAGGAGTCCACGGATACCATTAACTTCGAGATTAGAGAACACTGGAAGGTGAGCCTCAACCCAGCCCTGTCCCCTGAGCCCTGCCCACCTATTCCACCTGTGGCTTAGCCCAACTCTACACTTATCCGCCCCTCGGGCTTTTACTTTGAATCCTAACTCTGAGGTTCTTTACTGGAATTCCATAGACCTCTCCAGTTTCAAGGGCTCCATGAATTTGATGGGAAAACAAAATTACATCCTTATTTCAATATAATTGATTTCCCTTGTAATCTTATACATTTTATTTTTGCATTTAAAAAGGTGATTCTGAGAAGGGGTCCAAAGTCTGTACCAGACTGCCAAAGGTAGGGTCCAAGACACACACCAAAAAGGTTAAAAATCCATGATTGAATGGCTTTCTGGAAAGATAATCTGTTTGGATTCAGACACTGAATAGTTTTCTCCACTTGAGCTCTGGGTTCCATTTAATGTACACCCAGGGTTAGAAGAAGTAGAAAGAGCCAGAGGTCGGAGCCAGCAAGACTGCAGATGAGGGGAGGATGGCAGAGGATTCCCCCTCCCAACCCCACCTCCCTCAAGACTTTCTAGGGGCAGAGCTCTTCCCCTCTCTCACTTTTCCCACCTGATGGAGTGTTCGGATATGTCCTGTATGTTAGCTAGATTGAGGGAACGGCCAGGGAATTAGCCAATGGAGGTCAGGATTACATTCCAGTCCCCTTTTCCCGAGGCTTGCCTTTCCCCAAAGCTCACATGCTTTTATCCGTTGGCCCTTTGGCCATTTTTAAGGGGCAGTGGGGAGGAGAAGGCCAGTGTGGGTCTCTGTGTGTATCGTATATATCCATCTCTAGGACCAGAATTGCAGTATTAGAGTTGGAAGGAGCCATGCCCCCTCCCCTAAGCTGTGCCCACAAAGTAAGAAACACTGCAGGAGACGTGTTCTTTATGACTGACCACTTCTGTCAGCCCTGACATTTACTAGCTGTGTGGCATTGCCTAAATCACTTCAACCCTCTGGGCCTCAGTTCTTCATCTGTAAAAGGAGTTTTGTTGAACGCAGTGAAATCAAGAGGGTTAGTTTTGATCTTCATCTGAGGTCCGTGAACTTAAAAAAATGCTCACTGTATTTCAGAATAATTGATTTCTTTTGTAATCCTATGTATTTTATTTTGTGCATTGGAAAACAGTCTATAAGCTTTACCAGACTTCCTAAGGGGTCCATGACATAAAAAAGGTTAAAAACCCATGGCTTACTTGGTATCCAAGGTCCTTCCCAGCTCTAAATCCTGTCTCTTTTCAGATATAAACTGGCCATTCACATCCCTACCAAATCTCAAATCCCATGATTCTGAGCCTAGTGGTGGACATAGCCAATGCACACTGGGACTCCCATTGGGCTTTTCATCAGTACTTATGTTTTTGACCCATTAACAAAGGTTTCCTTGGGACTTCCATATTGTCTCATCTTTCCACTGAGTCTGTTGCCATCCAGGAGTCCTTCCTGGCTTAAGCTCCTGCCACAGCTGCTATGATGGTGTCAAGCTTTGGCCAAGACATGCTTATTTGGCTGGGTGAGCAGGAAGCTCTCCTTCCTGGCAAGAAATCCTATCGAAAGGGGCCATCTCATGGAAGACAGATTAGCTTTGTTCTGCGTGGCCCCAGAATGCAGAACCAGGAGACAGATTGAGACTCAACGGAAGGAAAATCTAGGGAGGTGGTGGGCTCCCCCTCACCAGAGGTCTTTGATGACCGCTCACTGGGTGTATTACAGAGAGGATTCCGGTTCAGGTCTGGGTTGGGCTAGATTGCTGCAGAGGTCCCTTCCAACCCTGAGATTCTAAGGATTCAGGCTGGTCAGTACAAGGAAGTAGAGATGGCTTCCTCCTTGGAACAATGAAAGGACTGGGTCTTCCCCTATCCCCTGCCCATGGAGGAGGCTAGCCTCCCTTAGCCTGGAGACCCCATCATGGGGCCACACTGGGTGGTGCTGGCTCCTCACAAGCCATCAAGTCACTGAATCATTGAGTCATTGTTGGAAGGGACATGCACATGCTCAGTTTTTACAGAGGTGGAAATAGGGCTTGAAGGGTTAAGGGACCCTTGACCAGGGTCATTAGTCCCTATCGACCCTGAAGTGTGTAGAGTCCTTTGGGAGGCTTGCACCACCACATAAAGGCATTATGGGTTGTGATGCCAGAATCCAGGCCTTCTCCGGAGTTTAACTCATGCTGACTCCATCCTTTGCAGCTCCTAGGCACCCAATATGGTGCCAGGCTCACAGTCCCTGCAGCAAGTCCAGAGAACACAGCTTTGTGTTTGGGCCGACCCAAAATGTCTGTGCCCCAAGGCATGTTTCCTTCTTTGTTTCAGTAATGCTAGTACTTAACTCTATGTGCCCAGCATGAGGTACTCAATAAATGCTTGTTAATTGACTGGTTAATTGAAGGGCACAGAGCTAATCTGGGCTCACTGTGTACCCTGGATCATCGCCCTCATTCTGCATGGCCCTTCAGGGCAGAGTTAGGAGCAATGTTTCAGAGAGGTCATTCTCAGCTCAGATTCTGAAAGTTTCTCTCTGGGAGATGGAATGGAGAGTACCTAGGCTAGCTTACCATGGGCACTGCACTGCTCAGCACCACTTCTCTGCTCCTTCTTAAGGACTCACTGTAATCACCAGGTGACTGAGGGTGAGGGTCAGGCAGGGACTTCTCTTACAACACGACAGACTGAGGTGGGTCGGTGAACACCTCAACAACTAAGTGTGCCAGTTAGCTTCAGGGATGGTCTCCAGCTTGGGTTTTTCCCCCTTTTCTCATAATCCCAGTGCTTAATACAGTGCCTGACATAACAGTGAGCACTTAATAAGCTCTGCTCTGATTTATAGTAGCCAACAGCGGCTGAGGAGCTCCCAGTGACTTTGATGGTGGTTATTCAGAAATTCTTTTTTCTATTCTCCCCCTTCCCCATCTCTAGGAAGGAAGGGTTCACTGCTTGTTACTGCTGCCTACGGGTGAGTTGGGATAAACTCTTTAGGAGATGCTGGAATAGTCTGTAAAAGGAAGGATTGAGGGCCAGCCTCCCTCCTGTTCCTGGGCAAATCCAAACCATTTGCTAGTGGAATGTCTGGGTTTTAATGAACTCATGCCAGTTACCACAGGCAATATTACTACTCTGTCTAGCTCCTTTTGACCTTTCAGTAGGTCAGAGAGGAGAATTTCTGGGAATACCAGCTTCTCAGAAACATAAACTGGGAACAGATGCATTCCAGACATGGAGAATACCCAAATGGCCACTGGCACTGGGGGCAGGGGAAGGGAAGAAAGATATGGCTGAAGGAGGAGTGTGATTTCCCATCATCCTACATTCTTTCATCAGAATCTCATGACATACTGTGGCTACCAACTCCTGTCTGAGGACTGGGGGATGGACAAAATCAGCCCCTGGGAGTGTTCCCTGGGTGGCCCAGGCCTTTCTTATTTCCTGTGACATTTGGATTTTCACTGCATTGTGTGTGTGCATATGTGTGTGTGTGTGTGTGTGTGTGTATTGTTTTTAGTGTGGGGTTGTTTTGGGTAGAACTCAATCTCTGGCTAAAGTTACAAAGGTAGCATGGAGTCATATCCCTGAACCCCAAGGCTTATTTATACTTGTGAGAGTGAGCTGGGTTGCTGCCTGCCTGGATTTCCAGCCACCCAGCTCTAGGCTAGGCCATGGAGGGGATATAAAGTGCCAGGTGCCCCCAGGGTCTGTGGAATCACACTGGGGAACAGGGCTTGGGAGCAGGTAAGAGCTGACTAGGCCATGGCTACCCTGGAGGGATATGTGCAAAAGGGGATGGCAAGTCTTTTCCAGGAATTCATCCACTGATCAGGAGTCAAGAGGATCTGTTCCATGTGGATAAACAGTGGAAAGAGTCCTGAACTCTCTGGGAGGCAGAGGACGAGGTTAATCTGCTCACTTGTGTCACCACCTCATTGGGTCTCAGTGTTCTCATCTGTAAGAGGCTAGGCTCGAGGACTTCCATGGTCCTTTCTGAGCCTAAGAGCCTAAGCCCTGGTCTTTCTATCTTGGGGCATTATCCAATTACCCCAAGTGGTCATTCAGTCTCACAAAGGAGGATTAGGTGGTAGTGGTAGGAAGGAATTATATCGATTTTGGTGAAGGATGCTTCAGAAGTGGCCATTATCTCTTACTATTTTGGAGATGTGGCTGCTGGACTTCTTTTCAAAACCCTCCCTCCCTAGAATATGATGTATACAGAACAAATAAGGGTCTCCTTCCCTAAGGTCATTTGTAAGAGGGTTCCTTAAGCACAATCTCATTTTCTCAGATGACTCTGGACCCACTCTGCTGACTTTAACTGGGCCTAGGTCAAAGGAGGATGGGGAGAGTAGAGACCTACTCTAAAACTGAACTCCAGGGTCAGGTGAGAGGAGATTTATGTATCCTCCTAGAATCTCAAATCAAGCCTGAAGTCTGTTGGATGGGCCTTCCCAGATAAGTAAGAGTGTGGGACAGTGGTGGGTTGTGGATGGGAGGAAAGTATAGTTTGAGCAAACCCTACAAGCCTGGCTCAGTGTTCTGCTGAGAAATACACAAAAGAATTGACAGCTATCACTGAGAGAGGCCTGGTGGCAATCTGTACTAGCTGTGGAGTAAAGGGAGGAGATATTCTGGAAGCCCTCATATGGCCCATTTGGTCAACACAGACATTCAGGCTATCATGAGAGGCTACACTCCATAAATACATTGTGTGTGTGTGTGTGTGTGTGTGTGTGTGTGTTTAAACAGAGAAACAACAAAGTGCTCACAGACATACATTGATGGGGGCTTCTCCAGGTGGAACTCACCACATCTCTGATCAGACAACACAGGCCGGTTCTAGGCTAGGACTTAGTTCAGGGGGCCTCCTTTTGATGAGGCACAGGAGGAAGGGGAAACCTTGGTCGTCTCTTTCCAAGAGGATGAGCTGAGCAGAGACGGCCTGTCTGTGGAGGAGCCTTCCTCACCCGGACTGTTTCTTGAGCACGAAATAAATTTTATTAGAGTAAAGCAGCGTATGTTGTCTCATGGCAGCGTCTGAAAGATCTTCCCTAGGACATCTCGACATGTATTCTTGGATGCAAAAGCATGGGCTTCACCTCGCTTCAGTAACAGCTTAAGCAAGCGAACAGGAGACTAGGAGGGAAACAGTAACTGTCCAAGCAGATCCAGGTTGGGAAGGGAGGGAGGGAGGATGGGAGGATTAGGATCGGTAGTCCTTTTTGCTGTAGGGTTTATTGCCCAAAATACTATCAATCTCATGGACAATGGAAGACGACAATTTGGGAAGGACCTGCAAAGACAAACAGCCTGTGGGTCATGGGCAAACAGGGTATTGTGGGGATCTCACAGCATTCCTCCTACTGTTCTATGGAATCAGGGTACAAAACATCTGTGACTGATAAGCTGTGGATGGAAATTCAGTTGGTTTTGGCATTTGAGAAAGTTTGGGGGGCATAGAGGAAGGATATGACTCTTAGGAGGCAGGCCCCTTTGAGGCCTAACCTTCGGCCAGTGTTTCCACCCCCCAAAAAGATGGTCCCCTTCCTGCTGTTGCACCCAGGACCTGTGAGGGGCACTGCATGCTGCTGGCTGAGAGATGGGGAAGGAGTGGGAATGAAATGGCCTAGAATTTTCACCCAAATCAGATAAGGGACACAGAGTCTACGGAAGTGTCCAATAAGAGGCCTCTCCAAGCTAATTTCTCCAGTCATTGGCTGTTGGGTTATTACGGTGCTCAGCAGCACGCCAGGCCCTGACAGTCACTTTACTTGGCAAGGTGGGGCTGGAAGGCTGTCCAAGACCCAAGGAAAGCTTTCCCTGCAGCTGGAAAGGGAGCAGGCTGGAGGGAGGCTTCTAAGTTTGCTCTTAGCTCTAAACAAGGCCTGCTGTCTCGGTGGAGAGCTACCTCAGCCAGAGCTCCTGGGAAAACCTGCCCTGTGGCCAGGTAGTTATGGGGCTGTGCCTGACCTGAGAGGAAGTAAACATGAAGGCTGAAGAAAGGTGGAGCTGCCACTGGGCCCTGGAGGGCGCCCCAGCCTCCCCCCACGAAGCAGCAGGGCACTCACCTGTATCGCGCCAATGTTCTCCATTAGCTGGTCTGCATTGGAGGCACCTAGCAACACGGAGCTGACGCCCTCATTCCTCAGACACCAGGCTGGGGGATAGCAAAGGGGAGGATGAGTCAGCTCAAGCATCTATTAGGCACCTACTATGCTAGGTTGTGGAGGTAGAAAGACAAAAGCAAAACAGTCCCTGCCCTCAAGGAGCTTACATTCTATTGGGAAGAAACAATACGCACTGGCCTGTTATTCCTTGACCATCTTCTCATCAGCCACCCAGTTGCCCAGACTGGACTCTGCAAAGAGAACTCAGCTTCCCAACTGCCCTTCTGGGGCTCTGGGGCCCTGGGGCCCAGCCGGTCAATGGCCTGCTCTTCTAGGCACGCCCGGCCACATTTCCCTTTACCCCCTCTGCCCTGGCCATCTTCTTTACAGCCACCTTGCTGCTGCGTGCGCTGCAGCCCCTGCCCCCGTTCGCCTTCCCAGGGATCAAATCAGCTCTGCTATTACTTCAGGAAGGAGGTGTCACCCTACCCCCATAGCCTCATTCACTGGGAATAGAACTTTTCCAGACCAGAGTGCCCTTCCCTGGCCTTTTCGTTATTTTTTGTCTTCTGTTATCAGAAATGGCAACTCCTTGAGGGCAGACTGTCTTTTCTGTTGTATTTCCCTCCAAACCTTAGCATAACACTTAGCACATGGTAAATGCATAATAACTTCTTTCTTCTTCCTTCCTTCCTTCCCCTCCTTCCTTTCTAGTATCATTGGGTGGTACAGTACATAGAATACTGTGTTTAGAATCCACCTCATAGAATCCACTGTGTCAAATCCACCTCAGCCTTTTACTAGCTGTGTGACCCTGGATAAGTCACTTAGCCTCTGTCTGTCTCAGCTTCTTCATCTGTAAAATAGGGAAAATCACAGCACCCACCTCCTAAGGTTGTTGAGAGGCCCAACTGAGATAGTAAAGTACTTTGCATTATGCCTGGCACATAGTAGGTGCTTAATAAATGTTTGTTCCCTTCCCCTCCCTCCTTCCTTAGTAAATACAAAACAAATACACAGTGAAAATACAATAACTTTGGGGAGCAGGGTAGGGAAGGCACTGCCAAAGAGGGGACTGGGGAAGGCCTCAAGAAGGAGGTGCCAACTGGACCTAAGCCTTGAAGGGAGGTTGAAGTGAGGAGAGAGTACTTTCCCGGTAAAGGGGACAGCCCATGCAAAGGTGTGGAGGTGGAAGATTGAGGCCCAGCTGGATGGCCCGGTATAGATGCAATGCAGAGCACATTGGGGCGAGCCCACGCTGGGACAGAGCTGGAGGGGTTAGGGAGGCCCTGGAGCAGCACTGTCATACCCTGCGCTTCAGGGACGTTGGCTTGGTCAGGAGGCTGGAGGTGGGCTAGCTCAGACGGCCCCTGGCCGCGGCGCCTCCCTCTCTGAGCTTACTTCCCATCTGTTCTGAATGTGCTTCATGATTTCCATGCCGAATCCTTCATCAGTGCGTAAGATCCTTGAGGGCGAGGGCTGTTTCTGCATTTTCTTTGAATCCCCAGCATCCAGAACGCGGTGCCTGGCACATGTAAGTGACCGAACAGTTGAGGAACGTCGACCTCCTGGGAGGCTGTTCCAATGGTTCAGACGAGAGCCGTCGACATGAGATGTGAACAAGCCGCTCTGTCTGTCCCTGTGCTGGGAATGTACTTCCTCTCCTCCTCTGCCTTTTGTGGGATCAGAGATTCAGAGGAGGAAGGGCCCTGGGAGACCAGCAGGTCCAGCCCATCTCACGGAGGAGGAAGCTGAGGATCAGGCTGGGATAGTGACTTACTTGCTCAGAGTGACACAGTACATGTTTGGGGCAGAATTTGAACTCAGGTATTTCTGACCCTGAGTCCAGTGGTCTACCCACTGCACCACCCAACTAGGATCTTGGGCTTCCATCAAGACTGCTCGAATGCCACCTTTGACCTGAGGCCTTTTGTGTTCCCCTTGGGCTGCAGGGGCTCTCTCTGCCTCCAAAATACTCTATTCATTTTGTGTAGATTCTGAATATACAGTATACATGTATGCCATCCCCCCATTAGAATGTAAGCTCCCTGAGGGCAGGCGGTTTCATTTTCATCTTTGTGGCCTCAGTACCTAGCACATAGCAGGCAAATCCAGTCAAATCAACAAACATTTGTTAAACTCCTACTAGGTGCCAGGCACAGAGCTAAGCTCTGGGGATTCAAAGGAAGGCAAAAAAAGGTGCTGCCCTCCAAAAGCTTACATTCTAATGGGGGAGACAACCTGTAAATCACTAGGTACACATACGATACACAGAGAAGCTAGAGGGAACCTCAGAGGGAAGGCATTGAGAATGAGGAGGACTGGGAAAGGCATCCTGTAGGAGGTGAGATGTTAGCTGGGACTTGAAGGAAGCTGAGAGGTGGAGATGAGAAGAGGGAGCATTCCAGGCATGGGGGACAGCCAGGGAAAGTGCCTGGAGTCGGGAGACGGAGGGTCTTGTGAGAGGAACAGAAAGGGGCCAGACGCTGATTGACTGACTGGTTGACAACGATGGGCTATAGGGTTAGAGAGAATGAAGAGCTGTAGCCTGAGAGGCATGTGGGCGGTCACACTGGTGGCGGTGGTGGCGGTAGTGGTGGTAGTGGTGGTGGTGGCAGCAGCAGGGAGGGGTGGCTTTAATCAGACAACAAGCATTCCTTTGGGCTCTGCCAGGATGGATGTCTGGGGAAGGGGACACCAGGCTGGTGGAGTTCCCTGGGGGGCAGGCTGTCCTCGCTCTGTGTGGACGCGCATTGCCACGCTCCCAGCCCCGTCTCCCTCTTACCGATGGCCAGCTGCGGGAGCGTGCAGCCCAGACGCTCGGCGATGGCTTGCAGCTCCTTCAGCTTGGCCTGCTGACGTCTGCCCTCTTCACTCAGGATCTTGTCCTTTAGCCACTGGTATCCCTGGGATGAGGGCAGGAAAGAGGGAAGGGGAGAACACAGCAGGTCAGGAGGGGCCTCCCGAGGCCCACGGAAGAGAGGTAGCTGGGGGCTGTCTGCCTCCAACGTGCGCTCCCAGCTGAGCGCTTGGTCCAGCTTCTTTCTTCTCCTGTTCCCTCTCCAAGTCCTGAGGCTGCCTGCCAGTCCAGCACCCCTCTTGGCCCTATTTCTACATCCAGACCTGGACACCCTATCCCCTGCTCAGGGCATCTGTGGCACCCAGCCCAGTCTCCTTCGGTCTGGAGGGCCACCGAGGAATGGACCAGGGATCAGAGGCCAGAGTCCATTACCCACCTGCAGCACATCAGGGTGGTCACCTCCCCAGGGCAAATGGAGGCAGCCTGTACCAGCTTCCCTGAGCTTTGCAGAACTGGAAGCTCAAGGCAAGGGACATGCATCTGGTAAGGGGGAGCCAGGAATCAGACCCCTGACAGTGCTTCCACTCTGCCCCACCCCCTCACTCCAAGTCATTCAAGTCAATTCCACAACAGCTGTGAACCAGAAGCCTGCCCTCGAGGGGTGTACATTCAATAAATGCACAAACTAAACTTCGTCACTCTCAAAATGAGAGGGTTAGACTTTCAGTGGCTTCTAAGGTCTCTTCCAGCCCTGAATCTATAATCCTCTGATCTGAAATCTGGGAAAGGAGAGAGAACTGACAAGTAGGAGAAGGGCAGGACGAGGGCTTGGGAGAGATGGAGGTGTAGGGAGTGGGGGCCGGGAGGACTGGACGGGGCAGTTGGTTAAAGCGCACAAAGGCAGAGGAGAGGCGGTGCTGAGCGTGGGGTCCTGCTTGGCTGGGATGTCCAGGGCATGAAGGACACTTCTGTGGGGTAAGGCAGTGAGATCAGAAACCATGGGCTGAGTCCTAATTGAGGAGGTCTTTACATGTTATCACGAGCTGCATGGGTGTTATTGATGAGGCAACAGGGAGCCAGTGAAGGCTTCTGGGCAGGGACTGGCATGGTCAGGGCAATGCCTTAGGATGGTTATTTTGAGTGAGAGGTGAAGACAAGCCACCTCAAGCCACAAGGCTGGAGGTGGTCAGGGTAGGGGTGGGAATGGGGCAATTCTCTGCCCCCCCCAACACACTGCCCTCTCCCACCCCTGCACCTTTGCTCATGCTGCTCCTTCTGCCTGGAATGCCCTCCTTCCCTTTCTTTGCTGAATTCCTTCCTAGCCTTTAAAGACCAACTCAAATGTTGTCTCCTCCAGGAAGTCTGCCCTGATGCTTCTGGGTTATAACAACTTTTCTTCTCAGGTGCTCTTATCACCAAGCATGCATTTCAATCACGTAAGTTTAGGTCTTAACATCCTGGAAGCTCTTTGAGGGCAAGGACTTTGCATCTCCTCCAGAGCCTGACATAACGCCCGGTACAGCAGGCACTTAATAAGAAGACTTTCATGATCCCAGCACGCAGCATACAGTAGATACTCAATAGATGCTTGTTGCTTGATTGAATACTGTGTGCCACGGCACTTATCTTGAGAACAGCAGCTCTGGTGCGTGTGCGCGCGCGCGTGTGTGTGTGTGTGTGTGTGTGTGTGTGTGTGTGTGTGTGTGTGTGTGTGTGTGTGTTCCTAGCCCAGGGCGGGGCCAGCCCCTGTACTTGGAGGGCTTAGTGATGCAAAGACACAGTATCAGTTCAGTTACTGCCCGAGCGGTGGCCACGGCCCTTCTTTGGGAAGGCACGCTGGGCTTCCGCTGGCTGCTGAGCTCTCAGGGGGCAGACACTTGGGGTCCTGGTCAAAGCTCCTTGTACCCAGCACCTTCTTGCTGCTCCCCAACTCAGGATGGGCTTGCCTTACCTTCAGTGAGGCCCTTGAGTAGGGAGGGATCCCGCTGTCATATTTTCCAGAAACAATTCCACACGCGAGAGGAGACCAGGTCATTGCACCCACACCTGTAATAGAGGTAAAAAAACCACACAGGTTATCTATCTATCTCTCTGTCTGTCTGTCTATCTATCTATCTATTCCTCTATACAAATAATCTATTTGTCCTTTTATTTATCCATCTATATCCACTCTATTCATCTATTTATCAATTGATCTATCATGTCTCCTATCTTCCTATCTATCAATCTATCCATCCTTCTATCTTGATCCACCTATCTACCTACCTATCACCTATCTATTCTTCAATTCATCTATCCATTCTTCTGTCAATCCATCCTTCTCTCCCTCTCTTTCTATCCATCTATATCCACTCTATGCATCCATTTATCAATTGGTTATCATCTATCCATCCTTCTGTCTGTCTATCCATTCATCCATCTTTCTCTCTCTGTATCTATCCATCCATCTATATCCACTCTATCCATCCATTTATTGATTGGTTATCATCCATCCATCTATCTATCTATCTATCTATCTATCTATCTATCTATCTATCTATCTATCCTCCTTCTCTCTCTCTATCCATCTATATCCACTCTAGCCATCCATCGGTTGGTTATCATCTATGCATCCTTCTACCTATCCACTCTATCTATCCTTCCATCATTTTCTCTCTCTCTCCATCCATTTACTTATTGGTTATCATCTATCTTTCTGTCTATCCATCCATTCTTCTCTCTCTCTCTCTCTCTCCATCCATCTATATGCACTCTATCCATCCATTTATTGATTGCTCCATCATCTATGCATCCTTCTACCTATCCACTCTATACATCCATCCTTCTCTCTCTCTCTCTCCATCCATCTATATCTACTCTATCCAGCCATTTATCAATTGCTCCATCATCTATGCATCCTTCTACCTATCCACTCTGTCTATCCATCCATCCTTTTCTCTCTCTCTCTCCATCCATCTATATTCACTCTATCCATCCATTTATTGATTGCTTATCATCTGTCTATCCATCCATCCATCTCTCTCTCTCTCTATCCATCTATATCGACTCTCTCCATCCATTTATCAATTGCTCCATCATCTATGCATCCTTCTACCTATCCACTCTATCCATCCATCATTTTCTCTCTCTTGCTCTCCATCCATCTATATCCACTCTATCCATCCATTCATCGATTGCTCCATCATCTATGCAGCCTTCTACCTATCCACTCTATCCATCCATCCTTCTCTCTCTTTCTTTCTCTATCCATCTATATCTACTCTATCCACCCATTTATCGACTGCTCCATCATCTATGCATCCTTCTACCTATCCACTCTATCTATCCATCCATCCATCTCTCTATCATCTACCCAGGACCAAGTCTTTTGGGCTCAGGTTCATGGAGCGGTGTAGGGGAGGGCCCCTGGGGTAGGACACTTCCTTTCAGACATCCCTCTTCCATGGACATCCTCCTGCCTGTGATGTGGTGAACAGAGGGCAGGACTCGGGGACTTCCTGGGGAAGCTCCTGATTTGAATCCTGCCCTAGGCACTTACTGTGTCCCCTCTGGGCCTCAGATCCCGTCTCTGTGGGAGGAAAGGAGTGGCCTTGGGTGCCCTCTGAGGTTCCCTCCATTTGGGCTCTGTGGCTGATGTCACTCCCACTAAGGTTATTCAGGGCCTGGGGGTATCCAGAGGGCTGGCGCTGGAGTCGGAGGACCTGGAAGGACAGGACCTACCTATCTTGTGGAACAACTCCGGGAGCTGCACCTCTACCTTCTCCCTCTGGAACATGTGATATTCCGCTTGTTCACAAATTGGTGGGATTAGGTTGAACTGCCGAGCCACCGAATACGCTTCCTGCCAAGGACAAAACCATACACACACACACACACACACACACACACACACACACACACACACACACCCTTTTACTAATCAGCAGGTCAAGATTCAGGTCAGATACAATGGGTCATGTCAGTAAGTCACATGTCCAAAGTCAACTCAAAAAAGGGGGAAGTGACAAGTATGTCAGAGGTCATTTAATCGAACCCCATTTTATAGACAAGGACACTGACTCATCACAGGTCATACAGTGAATAAGTGGCTGAGGGAGGATTTGAACCCAGCTCTACCAACTCTAAATCAAGTGTTCTTTCCACTAAAACACAGTCTCAAGGGACTGAAATCCAGGGAATCTGGACCCTACATTGAGAGCTGCTTGGCTGGGATGTCCAGGGAATGAAGAGGAAGGCAGTGAGATAAGAAACCATGGGCTTATCTATTTCAGAATAAAGGAAGGGATACTTCTACAGGTAGACCTCCATGTGGAGGGCTCTGTTCTGTCCTGGGTATCATGTCTTTGGAAGGGTCACACAGATAGTAAGGGTCAGAAGCAGGACTTGACCCCAGGTCTTTTTGGCTCTCTCTCTACTATTCTATACTTTGCTGTTGTTTAGTCATTTTTCTATCATGCCTGACTCTTTTGTGACCCCACTGGGGGTTTCTTGGCAGAGATCCTGGAGTGGGTTTGCCATTTCCTTCCCCAGCTCATTTTATAGATGAGGAAACTGAGGTAAACAGGGTGAAATGATTTGCCCAGGATCACACAAAGATACTGCAGTAGTTTGCCATTTCCTTCTTCAGCTCATTTTACAGATAAGGAAACTGAGGCAAACAGGGTGAAGTGACCTGCCCAAAGTCACACAGCTAGTAAGTGTCTAAGGCCAGATTTGAACTCAGGAAGCTGAGTTCCTGACTCTAGGACTGGTGCTCCATCCATTGGGCCATCTAGCTGTCCCTACTATGCTATGTCTCTACAAACAGGGAGAAAAAAAACCAGAGCCCAGGATGAGGAAAGAGAAGCCAATGTGGTGGAGTAGAAGCAGCCCTGGGCAGGAATCTGGAGACACGGGCTCTCCTCTTAGGTCTGATAGCAGCCTAGCTGGCCAACTTCGGGGGGCTGTGAACTTTCATCTGTGCCAACGTCCCCATTAGCATAATTTGCAGTTATGGGACCTTGACCGCTACAGATGCTCAGAAATTAACAAGATGGATGTGTCCCGAAGGCCAATGCCATGGACCTCTTAAGGTTATCTCCGGGAACCAGACAGGATGATATACATTCAGGGAAGCTCTGTATTCTACCAGCTCCTGGGTCACCTCCAAACTAGAGTCCTGTGTAGAATGAACCCCACCGAACTCTCTTGTATTGATTGGGGACTTTTGGACAGGTTGGGCTTAATCTCAAATGGGAATCCCATTTGATTTTAAGGGAATCAAGACAAGATTATGCATGGAGACCGTAGAGAGTAGGGGGCCGCCAGAGGAGACTTGCATCACTGAATTCGAGGACAGTATTTATGAGAAGGGCACGGGAAAGCTGTGGGATGGACCTGGCAAATAGGAGGCTTCCTGGCTATAGTGAGAAACAGATGATTCCCTTCCAGCCTTCTCCCTTGACGCCATATTAAGTCAAGAAGGATCGAATGTGCTCTGCTGTCTTGTCCCACCAGACCTCAGAATAATTAAGAGGGATGCATAGGAACTGAGTTCTCGAGAGCTCTTGCCTCTTTAAATCACTGTCAACATAAATGTTTGCCCCAGTACAGGGTAGGAGGGAGAGACAGGATGGCTGAGTGGGCCCTAATGCTTACTAGTTATATGGCCTTGGGGTCAGTCATTTGTTTTCTCGGATGCTTTTCTCAGTTTCCTCCTCTGTAAAATGGGGGTAATAATACCTGCCCCAACTCACAGGGGGCATAATTCACAATCATAGGGCTGGAGAGCTGGAAGGGGTCTTAGCAGCCACCTAGTCAAACCCATATGCTAAAAGAATATCTACTCCGTCATCTCTGAGGAGTCATCTGGCCTCTGCCTGAAGACCTCTAGAGAAGGGGCAGCCTCTGACAGCTTCCTTGGTTAAGCCTAAATTTGCCTTCTGGCCAACTCCACTCCCTGCTCTAGGTTCTGCCCACTGTGCCAAGCAGATCAGGTCAATCCTTCTTCTTTATGACAGTCTTTCAAATATCAGAAAGACATTATGCTCCCCATCCCCTCTTCCAGTCTTCTCTCCTCCAAACTGAGCACCCCCAGTTCTGCCCTCACATGGCATAAACCCAAGGCCTTTTATCATTCTGGCTGTGCACCTCTGTTCACTCTGTAGTTTATCCATATCATTCTTAAAACAGGGCACTTGGAGCTGATCAGGATCTACCATCTGACCTGGGCAGAGGATGGCAGGGTGACCACTTCTAGCAGACTATGAAGGCTGAATGAGATGATGCCTGGGAAAGCGTTTCGTACTCTACAAAGTACTATACCCATGTGACGTTTTGTTATTATTACCATAATGGTCTTCAAAAACTGAGGCTTAGTGGAAAAAGTCCTAGGAAGGAAGACCTGGGTTTGTATGCCACCTGCCACTTCCTAGCTGCATCATCATGACTGAGTCATTTCCATCTCTGAGCCTCAGTTTCCTCATTAGTAACATGGGGATAATGATATCTTGCTTCACAAGGCTGTTATGAGAATCAGTGGAAATCTTGGATGGGGAAAGGCAACGTGGCGTAGTGGATGGGGCACTGGATTTGGAGCTTAGGAAGGCGTAGGTTCAAATCTTGCTTCTGATATTTGCTGGTTGTGCGACCCTAGGTGAGTTCTTTCAGGTCTCTGTGCATCATTTTCCTCACCTGTAAAAATGAGGGCTTTGGACTTGATGACCTCTAAGTAGCCTTCTGGCTCTAATTCTATGATGCATTGGTATCTAGAGAACATCAAGGGAATGTGAGGAAGGCCCCTCTCCCCACCCCCACCCACTTGGCTAGATCTCCTTATATGTTGGACGTATAAAAGAACACAGAGAAGAGTTGTACCCAATGGCTTGTGATCTGCACTACAGTACCCACATTGAAGAGATCCCAGATTCACAGGAAGACTAGTAATATCGTAACCTAAAAAGTGCTATTATTATTTTTATGTATATATAGGATATCATTGAGAGGCTGTAGATAGGAGAGCCAGCCTTGAAGTCAAGAGGACCTGGGTTCGGGCAGCACCTCTGATACATATTGGCTGTATGACCCTGGACAAGTCACTTAACTCCTCAATGCACCAGGCAGCTAACATGATAAATTAGAGAGCTGGGGCCTATCTACATTGGTAGAGGATGTTTCCTTATTGGCAATTCCTTATGCTAATGAAATCAGATCTCCAGTCCCATTTCCTAAGGGATATTCTCATATGTAAATGTATATTTACATATGATAACTATGTAATATAATATAATATATGATAACTATATTACCATAGTTTCATAGGTGTGAATCTAAATTGGTGGGGGGGGAATTCCCTCACTTGGTAGATCCCTACATCAATGAAATCCCAAGTCCAGCCCCTATCCCTGACCCATGGTTTCACAGGCAGCTTGGCCCCCCTGGTCAGCCTTGGCCTTCTCAAAGGTCATTCAAGGTCGAGGGCCCCACAGTACCATTATCTCCATGGAGCTCCAGCGGGATGTGCCCCAGTACATGGCCATTCCTTGAGTGATGACGTGCGTCATGGCTCGGACAGTCTCTGTCATAAAGGAAAGGGAAAGCGAGGGGGAAGAGGTTATGAGGGGGCGCTGCCCAGGGAGGATCTGGCAAGTTAAAGGGCAGGACACCAAAGGCAGGAAGGGAGAGACTCTACTGCAAAGACATCTTGCAAGCAGTGTATTTCCAGGCTTCAAACTTGGTCACAGGAGGGATTTTCAGGGGAAAGGAATTAAAAACAAACAAACACAATGAAACAACAAAGAAACCAAAAGGTCGATCTTGAAACAATTCTCCCAAACGTTTAATTACAAATTTCTCTCTCTTAAAAAAAAAAAAAGGATTCTGTATGAATGTGACCTTTGAACATGGTAGATTAGGCTGAAATGAGGGAATGGTGAGGCCAGAGAGGTGCAATTTAAGATTCCAAGTGTACCGGGTTTCTATTCCGGGGAAGAACAGAGATGTATAATGATTCAAGTTGGATTAGGTCAGCCTAATGAGGTTACAATTAAAAAGGCGAAACACAGGAAAGGAAACAGTGCCTGATTTTTCCCATTTTCATCCTCTTGATACAGTTCCTACCAAATAAATACTGGAAACCAGAATGGAATGAACCAAATTATGGTATTCACATGGTGAAAGGTGGGGCTGAAGGATTAGCAGTTATCTGGTATGCATAGGGAAGGGGGGGGGCAAGAGATGGCGTTTTCCCATTTAAACTCAAGCCAATTTTGGCAGGAGCCCAGGCTCCTAGACAGGGGCCTGGGAAAGGAATCTTGTAGGAGTGGCCTTGGATGACAAGGGTGCATTCCATTTATTTATTTGCTTGTTTGTTTGCTTATTTATTTATTTATTGAGGCAATTGGGTTAAGTGACTTGCCCAGGGTCACACAGCTAGTAAGTGTCACATCTAAACTCAGGTCCTCCTGACTTCAGGGCTGGTGCTCTATCCACTGTGCCCCCTAGCTGCCCCCAGTGTATTCCATTTATTCAGATACAAATGGCATTTCGTGGGCAAGAGCTGGAAGACTGTTCATCTTTCTCTTCCCGTTTCTTTCTTCCCTTCCATCTTTAAGGCAAATTCCATCACAGAATGGCAGATTCTTGGGGAGAAGTGGCAACTCTTGAATTCAGGTCCTTGGGGAGGAGTATAGCTCTGATCGAGACAGTCAGGGAGATGACTGATGGGACTGAGGATTCAGTGGGGTCTACACCTCCTTTCTGGGCTTGCCCTGAGTCAGCCACTGGGGATCCTGGTGACCCAAAGAAGAATTACTTGGCAGTCTCTAATTGCTCTTTTAAGGAACAAACCAAAGGTGGGAGAGGGGGCATAAAAAAGAAAAGAAAAGAAAAGAAAACTGACAGGATGGAATCTCCCTACTGCCTGAATTTTGTGGAGGAGCCTGCTGATGGGAGAGCCTCCTTTGGCTGATCTGGCCCCACGGACGAGCCGCAGCATTTAAGAGGGGACAAGTCGGCCTCCAATTGTTCTAATTCCACCTAACCTTGGTATGTGCTGACTGAGGTGTTGGGTCATCCCAACTGGATTGTCGGAAGGTCTCCAGAGGACTTCTGGGACGCTGGGCAGGGAAGATGGCCCCACAGATACAGTGCTTGCAAGGCAGATTGCAAAACGTAATGTGGAAATGACAGTTTGAGAACAAGTGTTTCTAAAAACAAGTCATTAGCATTTCACCGCCTCAGAATCCTATCTACTCTCATGGCTCAACAACTCCTTTTATACTATCACAGGGTGGGGAAGGTGAGGTCACTGAAAAGGAGGGGAAGTTAGGTTTGCCCCCAAACCTGAATTAAGCCTTACTTCAGGCAAATATTCCCTAATATCACGATGGCTCTGGTTTCTCTTAGAATTTAACTATTAGTTTTCTCATCTTTGCGATGAGAGTGTTGGAGTAAAACATCTCTAAGGCCCCTTCCAGCATTACACTCTATGAGCCTAGGACCTCAGACCTGGCCTGAGCAGCCTCTCTCTGCTAGGTGTCCCCAAGCTGGCAGGGATGCCACCGTCGACGCGTTGTGCCTCAGGAAGGCTTTGCCACACGGACGTTTGTAGTCACTGCTAACTCTGGGATGCATGTTCTCATCGGTTAATTGCCTAATTCCTGATTTGGGTGACATCCATCTATAGGGAGGGATAGGCCAAGAAGACCCAAGTCCCATAGCTGGTGCTTCTGGGCTGGTGTTCTTCCTCAGCTAGTCTCAGGATGAATATGGCTCATGCAAAGTAGTCTGGAGAGATTACATGTAAACTTCCGCCCCTGCTGGGGAGCATGCTCTAATCTGCTTTCTATCACGAACTCTGACTGATGTGCAGTGGTTCCTGATAGCACCAAATTTGGATGTGCTGGAACTGGAGTCGGAAGGGCTGTGGGTTTAAGATCCTATCTCTGACACTGACCAGTCACCCAGCATGAAGATGGGCAAGTCACTGGTACATGGTAAATGCTTAATAAAAGCCTACCGATTGGCTGACTTCCCTTCTCTAAACTTCTGTTTTCTCATCTGCAAAATGGGTAGTAATAATGATAATAATAATAATGACAATAGCTGTAGCACTTAAGTCATAGGATTGTTAGGAAGACCAGATTGGATACGCTTAAAGTGCTATATGTCAGTAATTATTATTGCTACTATTATGTATCAATGAGATACTCCTCATTTTCCCATTTGTGGTAGTTTTTTGGGTTCTCCAATGATAACTTTGTTTTTAACATGGAGAGGCTGAGGTGGGGTGGTATCCCTTTATTACAGGAGGGTCTGTGCTCACTGTCCAAACCCATGGCTTTGGGTTCTATTCTATATTTTCCTTGCTTTTGTTAAATTTTTAGAAACACTCTCAGGAATACCTGCTCAGGCAATCAGCCGCACAGTTACCATGCAGAACCCCTTCCTGTGTTTCTTTTCAGCCAAGACTCTCACTACACATGCCTTCAAGAAAATAGCCAAAGGGGACAGAAGAACAAAACACTGGATGCATGCCCATACACACTCCCATGCACCCAGACACAAGCACGCACACCCACACTCACACCCACACGCCTCCCTATCACCTTCTCATGTACATGGGCACCCATATTTCTTGCCCTTCCCAAATTAAAAAAAAAAATCCATCCCACGAAGGGACCTCTGGCACAATGCATTGAAATGTCCCTTCCATGCAATGACAAGGTAAGAAGTTATATCAGGGTGCAGGCTTGTGGGAAGGCATGATTCCTGTAGAAATAAAGCTGACAGGTTGGTAATATTTTGCACAAGATTGCTAACTTCCGAAAAAGAAAACAATGTCACTCTATCACAAGCAGACAGAGAGGAAGACAGAGAGAGAGAGAGAGAGAGAGAGACAGAGAGACAGAGAGAGAGAGAGAGAGACAGACAGAGAGAGAAGAGAGGAGAGAGAGAGAGAGAAGAGGAGAGAGAGAGAAGAGGAGAGGAGAGAAGAGAGGAGGGGGAGAGGAGAGGAGAAAGGACAGGAGACAGGAGAGAGAGAGAGAGGAGAGAGAGGAGAGAGAAAGAGAGGAGAGAGAAGAGGAGAGAGAGAGAAGAGGAGAGGAGAGGAGAGGAGAGAGGAGGGGGAGAGGAGAGGAGAGGAGAAAGGACAGGAGAGAGGAAAGAGAGAGAGAGAGAGAGAGAGGAAGAGAGAGAGAGAGAGAGAGAGAGAGAGAGAGAGAGAGAAGAGAAGAAGGAAGAAAGAGAGGAAGAGGGAGAAAGAGGAAGAAAGAGCGAGCGCACACAACCCTGACTAGAGCTGGGCAAAAGGATTCCTGGCTTTTCCATCTGAAAGCAGGTTTCAGCAGGGCCTTCAATATCTGTGCCCAGGCTACAATTCTGTCAGAAGCAACTTTTGTCTGAGCCTGGTTTTGAAGGTGCCCCAGGACACCCCTGAGGAGCAGGGCTGAGCCCAGCCCTGTATGTCAGGGTACTGATGTCAGCAGCCCCAGAAACAAGGTTGGCCAGAAGAGCCCAATGATTTGTTTTCTTTCTATTCAATATCTGATATTATTTAACAGGAGAAAAGGGACAGAGCCCAACATTACGAATGAGGAACAGAAGTGGCCGGTTGGCAATGGGGTGGTAACCCACACGGAGCACGGATGCTACGTTGCCTCGTTCTTGGGGAGGGCGCAGGGATTTAGCATGGAGTGGAAGTCCGGCCCCAAATGCCACTGGCTTCTTCCAAATTTTGCCCAACTCTAGCACTCATTCTCTGGGAGAAGAAGGATACAGTCAGTCACCTCTCCGTGGAGAGATCGGGTAACACGGCAAAGGGGCGAACCAATCAGCAGGCAGCCCAGCAGCTGGAGAGCAATCGCTCGGCAGGGCCAACCAAATATCCAGCAAGCCTACGGGGAGTCTGCCGTAGGGAGAGCTGGCACTGACCAGTCGGCCATCTGGCGAGAAATGCAGACTTACCAGCTTCCGCGCTACGCCTCTGAACAGAGACCCTGGTCTTGCAAATGTCAAGGTCTTGGGAAAATGGGGATGAGGGGCCGCTGACCTGTTCATGCCTCGTCAAAGCCCACCCGCTCACTCCTCCAGCCAGTGCCCCCTGAGTGCAGCAGAGATGTCCTCGGGCTCCTCTGCTGCCCCTCCCCCCCAACAGGGAGGAGGCCCCCAGGCAGAACCATCACCTGATGAGCTCTCTAGCAATACAAGCACGCAGGGGTGAGGGCAGGGTAGGGGCAGGCATGCAGAAAAAGGGAGCGGAAGAGAGGAAAAAAGGAATGAAGTGACCACATGGACCGGGGGAGAGGAGGAGGGGGATACTAGGAACTAAGAGGCTAGCTGGTTTTTTCCCTTTACTTGCAAGATGTTTTCAGAGGGCAGTTTTTTTTCTTTATGCATTTTATGGAGAAGTTTGTCACTGGGGGGTAAGGGAGTAGTGTAAATAAAAATACAGAATCTGTCTCATAAAATGCCACTTGGACACAGAAGTCAATAGTCGGACTGCGGGTACTATGTACCTTCTATGATGAATGTTCTTGACTTGGAAGAACTAAATGGGTCCCCTGGTGATAAAAGAAAGATTTAAAGAGACCAGAGTTTATAACTGCTGGAATACCGTAAGGCACGCTATGACAAAGGGGGGCAGCAGGGGAGGGGAGGGAGGCATAAATCACCTTTCAAAGACCACTTGTTTTAAGGAAAATATATAGGTATAAATAAATAGATGGGGGATGGTTGGGAATCACATCTCAGAGGCCTGATTTTCTATGTTCCTGAAGCAGTGAAGCACCGAGGAGGGGGGAGGGGGCTGCAGTGGAGGAGTGGGGGGCCGAGGGGTGGGCTCAAAAAACCAAAGACCAAAATAAGCCAACCCAAACTGCCCTTGTGGCACCGGACACTGCTCCCTGGACATGAGAGAGGATGCCTGACTCATTCCACCCCAAAGCAAAGGACATTAGGATGCCCAACAAAACACAAACAGGACAGATAGCAGGATTAGTTGTGACCCTGCTTCACTAATGAGATGTTAACTTGGGGGGGGGGAGTTCAACATTCCATGCAATTAAGAAACATAGAAGGGGAGCACAAGGTTGGATGTGAAACCAGAGAGGCAAGGACAGAACCTCCGTCCGTTCTTCTAGCAAAGAGATGTTGGCAGCAGGGCTTGAGGAAGGGGGTGCCAGGGGGAGAGATGCCTGGGTCTCTCTTCCAGCAGGAAGGGTCTGGCCCTCTACCCGGCCTAGTCACCCCTGTCACTTCCAGGCCTGGGAAATCCCACCTTCCCTGGCCAAGCCACGGACATGGAAGGTTAAAAAGTGTCTCCGTGGCTTGCTGGTTGGCTCCCCACGCTGAGCCTGCCCCATGTGGTCTGGTGACCTTCTGGAGTCCGGGCTGTGGGATCAGCTACCCCCTTTCAACATGCCTCCATCTCATGGACAGTCAAACCTGGGCCTGGGTGGGGAGATGGCGGTTGGCGTTTTATCAAGAAGACCTACCTTCCATGGGAGTGTTAGGGTCAGGTCTGTTGGCAAACACCACGTCCACGTACTCTAGCTGGAGCCGTTCCAAAGAGGCTTTCAGACCTAGTGAGGAAGACACCAGGACCATCAATAAAGTACCCACTGGGGGCCTGGGACACCTGTACAAGGGGCCCAGGCTTATTTTTGGCAGATTGAAAGGCAGAAGAGATTAATTTTGCACAAATTCACGGTGGGGTTCATGAAGCCATTAGCAAGCATTTATCAAGAGCTTGTTCTGTGCCAGGCCCCATGCTAGGTGACAAAAACAATAAAAAATAAATAAAAAAGTAGAGACTAAAAAGTTATGCAAGATAGCACAGCAAGGCGGGGAGAGTAAGGATGAGAATTCCTAGGGCAGTCTGGTGTTTTTTGTCCAGATGTTTCATCCTCAAAGTCAGGAATGCCTCAGGCCCACTGCTCACTTCCTAGGAAGGCTTCACCTACGAAATCAAAGGTCAGTGGGTGGAACCCAATATCCTTGTGACTTAGGGAAGGAGCCCTACTCCCTGAGAAGAAATACTGGCTTATGATTTGTCCTCAAGGGATAAGGAGTCAGGAATGGAAGGAGCCCAAGGGGGAATTCAGGACTCCTGTCTCCCAGGTCTTTGGTCTCAAAGACAAACCTTACATGTGTTGGGGGACCCTGGTGACTGTAGGATATCGGCCTTTGTGGGGATGCTCAGCTGTTATGTTTCCTTGGCTACCATGGAAGGGTCAGGGAGAAGGATTTAGAAAGATAACTTCAACAAACTCGTGAGGTTTGGCCAAAGGAACAGGGCATGTTTAGTCTAGAAAACAGGGAGGCTTGTAGGGGAGCTGATGGCTATCTGAGTATTTGAGGAGCTACACCATGGAAGAGTGATTAGACTGGCTTTCATTGAATCTAGAGGAGCAATGTGGGAAGGGGAGAAAGGGAGGGACAAAGAGGTCACTTTAGCCTTGATGAAATGAAAGGAAAATGTCCTAACAATTAGAGTTGTCAAAAAGGTTGATTGAAAAAATACCAATCAACCAACCTACAAAAAACCAAAAGGGGATGGGCAGCTTTGAGAGGTAGTGAGTTCCCCATCACTGGAGGTCTTCAAGACAAACTGAGATAACCACTTATCTGAGTTTGTAGAGGAGATATGTGTGGAGGCATGGGTTTTGGGGCCCAATAGCCTCTGAGATCTTCTCCAAATCTGAGATATAGGGACTGTTTAATGCAGAGAAGAAAAGAATTTGGGCACAGGATAAGAAAGCACAGGAGGAGAGGGGTCCTGCAAAAGGGGTGCCACAGGATCCCTTTCCATGATGTGGTTGAGAATAGGACAAATAACTCACTATGGCAGAATGTTTTTTCCTGATTCATTAACATCTCTCCAGAAAAATCACTTACCCTATACTGGGTATTATTTCCCCCCTATTCCTCCCAAAGAGTGGTAGGGTCCTACTAGAGTCTTAAACCAGTCAAGTCTTAAGTCTAAGTTTTAAATGATTTAGATGGGGCAGGGAGTTGAGGGGACTTCAATCTCTGTAAAAGTCAATAAAGCAATGTGACAAAAATCTAAAGGTTCACCCTTTATGTGTTGCTGCTCCCCCATTAGAAATGTAAGTTCCTTGAGGCCTTGGTCCTTTGCATAGTGCCTGGCATACAGTAACTGCTTAATAGATGCTTTATTCACTCTAGAGGTTTATTCATTTATTCATTCATTCATAATAGAGGCAGAGTATCCAGAAGGAAGGAGTTGACACAGTCCTGCTGTCCTCTGCCACAGTCAGTCCATATCTGGAGTATTGTATTCAGTTTTGGGGGCCACACTGGCAAGTGCCATCACGTACCAAGGAAGATGACCAGGATGGTAACAGGAATGGAGATGATGCTATATGAAGAATGGGGAACTGGGGATGAGACAAGAAGTGTGTGTGTGTGTGTGTGTGTGTGTGTGTGCGCGCATGTGTCTGGTGTGTGGTGGGGGCAGGTGAGGAGAAGGGCATGAATAAAGTATTTGGAGGGCTATTATGTGAAAGAGGGATCAGCAGTGTTACTGGGGAGCTATGAGGTAGACTGAGAGCTATCCATAGTGGATGCAAGCCTATGCATGTTGTGGGCTTCTTGCTCACTGGATGGCTTCAAGCAGAGCCTGGTATGGGAGAGGGGACTCTTGGTCAGGCACATGTCAGACCAGGTAGTCTGAGAGGTCCCTCCTACTCGAGGTTCCTGTGATTCTCCACAGAGGCAGAGGACTGTATTACATGCATCTGAGGTCTCTACTAAATAGGCTATGGCAAGCACCTCGGATCTAGGAGTCACAAGACTTGGGTTAGTCCTGGCTCAGCCACTTAACTGGCTGGGTGTCCATCAGTTAGCCATCCCTTCTTGCCAAGCCTCAGCATCCTCATCTGAAAAATGGGAACAATAATCCCTGCACTACTTACCACACAGGGTGGTTAATGAAGATGGGATGAGAAAACACCTGTGGGAATACTTTGTGACCAGCAAGCCCTTTGAAAAGCAGGAGCTACCCCTCCTGCTCTTGTATTCTTTGAGAACCGTGGCCAATGGATTAATGGAGGTGACCCTGGGACTTACCTTCTATGATGTGCTTTCTGGACAGACCTCTCTCAGTCTCTGCTCTGAAAAACAGGTCAATGGCATGCATGAATCACAAATCCAATTTCTTCTGACCCCTTACCCAGATTTTGTACTGCCCATGGACATAAACAGGGCCTAGCAGAGGCTTCTGACCATGCCTGGATTCTCTAAGGAGCCTCCCCCTCCATCTTGACCCTGAGCCAGCAGGCTCTCATTTCTGGAGGTCTGACCGGGGGCTCCCCTTAATGGATAGAACCCAGGACGATCTTGATTGTGGGCAGAATACCCTATTGATCATCGCATAAGACTGAAGGGTGACAATGGGATCGGTGACAGTCTAACGAACAAACAAAATAAACAAAGAACTAAATAAATAAATTGACCTACTTTCCTCCCCAGAAGATTTTGGTTGTAATGACCAGGCTAGATCGTCTGTAAAACAGAAGAAAAGAGGTCATGTTCCTATCATGAATGGGTCTGATTACACACACACACACACACACACACACTATATATGTACATACATACGTACGTACATACATACATATGTATGGATTGGTCATAGTGCTGATCCCAACCAACCCCTGTCACCATCAATCTATTAGTCTTTAAAATAAAAAAGGCTGACTAGGGTGGCCAATTTATAAATGGTCTAACTTGCAATCATCTATACACAATGTACTTTTAAAAACAAGTATGAAAGTTGGTGAAGAAACACAAATGCCTTCTTCCCCAAGAACGGTTGAACAGGAGCCATACAGAACCAAAGAAAAGGGTGGGCCTTAGATTTTAACAGCCACATATAGACAGGGCCCAATTTGGCATCTTTCCAGTTCAGAAGGACCCACTGGAGACTGTGCTTCACCGACTAAGCCTTTGGAATCTAGTGCTGTTACCTCCATGCTGTGGGGCATCTCAAGAGGACATAAACAAAGGGCCCAGGGAATGCCTAGGACCAGCCTGGCTAAGGTTGGAGGGGTCTCTGTATTTCAGCCATGTCAGTTCTCAGAGATCCTCTACAAAGCCAAGGGAAGGGTCTTGATCTGGGTCAATGAGAATTGCCAAAGCTCCCCAAAGGATTAGGTCAGCACAGGAAAGTCCTCTGGATGGCAGCTATTGTCTTCCCCCTGGGGGCCATATCCCCACATGAAGCCAAGGGCAACCAGGAGGCCCAGAGATCTCTACCATGGCCGGTGCCATCACCATGCTGCTTCCAGCAAGCACTACCTGCAGGCCCAGAGGATGACCTAATATTTACTTCCATATGTATTCACCTAAGACATAATCATGAGATTTGCTAATAAGTGCAATTTCCTTTAATTATGGAGTGGAGAGGAATTTATTTTAGGATCAATTATAGCAAAGAAACAACCTTGATGGGACCCGAGGAGGGGTGTAAATAATTAGAGCTGTGGCAGCTTCTTGAAGAACAGCGGCTGAGATTTTAAATGGCACTTGAGAGGGAAAGGAAGGAGACAAGGCACGGCATCCTAATTACTTGTGACATTTCTGAAAATAAAGACGCATTAACCACTGTGCTCGTTTGCCACTTCAGAGGAAATCACATCTAGTGGTTTGGAGGACCTGAGATACTAGCAAACACCCAGCTAGGTCACAGCACGAAAGGAGGGCAGTGGGCCTTGAGAAACTCCAGGTACGTTCACCTGAAGAGACACGTACAGCTGTGCACAAAGGAGAGACAGAGGGGAACCCTGGCCTGGCTTGGCCTGGGTATGAAACAGCTGAGATGGAGAATGGCTAGAGGGAGGGGTATTAGCTATGCGGATGTGAGGCTACAGTGCAATGCAGTACCATTCCAATTCTAAATCTGCTGTTCTGTGAGGTTAATTCAATTCTTTTCCAGCTCTAAACCAATGATCTGATGAATTCAATTCAATTCCAGCTCTAAATCTATGATCCTATGAATTCAATTGAATTCCAAGTCTGAATCAATAATCTTATGAATTTAATTGAATCCCAACTCTAAATCTTTGATCCTATGAATTTAATTGAATTCCAACTCTAAATCAATGATCTTATGAATTCAATTCCAACTCTAAATCTGTGATCCTGTGAATTCAATTAAATTTCAGCTCTAAGTCTACGATCTTATGAAAATGATTCAATTCAATTTAACAAGCATTTTTTAGGCACCTCCTACACACTAGGCTTGGTATTGGGAGCACAAAGCCAAAAATAATACAGTCCTTCCCCTCTAGGAACTCATATTCTACTGGGGGAAACTACAGGCAAACCGACACAAATATATATCGAGTAATTTCAAGGGGTGGAGGTGAAGGACATTGACAGCTTGGCAAGGGGGCTCATCAGGAGTTTCAGGTGAGAGGAGCCCCTTGAACTGTAGCTAACTAGGGGGTGCCACAGTACACAGAGCACTGGACCTGGAGTCAGGAAGATATGAGTTCAAATCCAGCTTCAGACACTTACTAGCTGTGTGATCTGTATGCCTCAGTTTCCTAATCTGTAAAATGGGGGTTACACCAGCCCCTACCTTGCAGTGTTGTTATGAGGATAAAATGAAGTGATGTTTGTAAAGAACCATATAAATGCTAGCAACTTTCATTACTATTGAATGAAATTAGAGATTCCAAGAAAGGGAGGTAAGGAGGGAGTTAATGGGATGAAACATGTGCAAAGGGACAGAGGTGGGAAGATGGGTTGTTATGTGTGGACATCAAGCAGATGCGCTTGGGTGGAACACAGAGTGCGTACAGGGGGCACCGGGAAATCTGTCCAGAGAGATAGGCCAGAGGTAGACTCTGAAGTGCTTTAGATGCCAACCACTGACCCACCAATGAGAACAAAGGAGAAACTCTTTGAATCTAGCTTCTGTGTGTCAACTGCCAAAGAGGGGAGCTTTTAAACTGGAGACCCCTTAGGGAGGAAGGGAGGAAATGAATGTACAGGGGAAAGTATACTAATACTTTAGCGTGTTTTTTTTTTTCCTTAGGAAGTTTCCAATCCAGGATTTAGCCTTTTGGAGCCAGCCTCCCGAAGAGTGAGATCCCCATTCAAGGGACTGCTCTGTTTTGTCTTGGTAGCCTCAGTCTAGCACAGTGACTTGCACCCAATAAATGTTTGTGTGCCAGCAGGCACCCGATAAATGTTTGCACGCTGGTGGGCACCTGATAGATGCTTGTTAAATTCCATTGAATTAATCTTCTGTGATGGTAGGATGTGGTACAAGTCCTTAGTGAGGTTTCCAGACTAGTTAGTTAGCTTAGCAGATCTGCTAGGAGTTCTCCAACTCTAACCCTTCTCTAAATGCTAATGCTAAATTAGAGGCAGAGTATTGTGGCTGAAACAATGGTGAATTGGGAATCAGCAGAGACTTCCATTCCAAGCCTGTTTCAGCACTTACCAGTTATGTGACCACGGATAAGCCTTGGTTTCCCCATCTGTAAAATGGGGATAACAATACCCATATGACTTACCTCACAGGGCTGTTGTGAGGAGTACATAGGATCCCGTCTGTAAAAGCACTTTATAAACCTTAAAGCACTCTATGTATACCAGCTATTACCTATTAATAATACATTATCTCCTCATCTTGGGCAGCGGCCTTTAAGAACTCCCACCCTCCTGAGTGAAACAAACGGTCACCATGGTAATGGGTCATTATTTGCTTTGCTCACTGTGGGAGGATTTCACTATTGGCAGAGGTGCCCATTCCCTCCCCAAGAAGGAAGAAGCCATATCCATCAGCATCTCCCATTAGAAGAAAAACAAAAAGACAGCAACCCTCAGGGTTTTTACGAGTTGAAGATAATTTGTCTGCACGATGAACTGGCCAGGGTATCCCTGGGAAACTCAGCTTGGCAATTAGAAGGAGAAAGGAAATCTTGCTCTCCTTCTTCCTGCCAGGAAGGAATTTGGGGCTTGGGAGCCTCAAGGCACCACTGAGGTCTGCTGGTCCCAGGGACCACAAGGCTGGGTTTCCAGCCTGTCTCTGAGTTTTGTCCTCCAAAAAGCTCTCCTCCTCCCCATGGTCTGCAAATAGGCCTTCTCTGCTAGATGTGAGCAGGGGGAGAGACCACAAAGAACACACACACGCTCCTTACCTCCATCCCTTCCTCTTAATGATATTTCCCAGGACGACTTCAGCTCTGCAAAACAAGATGGAGACACAGGGATTTCATTAAGCCATTAGGGGAAATCACAGAAAATTGAAGCCAACTCGGTAATGACAACCAGATGCACCATAACTCTGCGATCTGGGAGTGCTGGTGCCGTTTCAGGGATGGCAGGGATGATCGTGAGGGGCCCAGCCCTAGCCTCTCCAGGAGGGGAACAGGGAGAAATGTGGCATCAGGGTATCAAATGCCCTAGGGACTAGTTGCCCCCAGGCAGCTACTTGGATCTATTGCAGGAGAGGAATGGAACTTTGGCCCAGATTTATGCCCACACTCAGAAAAGCCTGGCCAGGGCATGGCTTGGAGGTGGAGGCCAGGCAGCATCTGGATGCTGTTTGGTCCACCGTGCCCAGAAACTCACCAGTGACAACTAGGCTGCCTCCCCAGGCTGTTTCCAGACAATTACATTTTTAAAAAAGGTAAATTATTCATGGAGTGGCAGCATCTATGGTGAAGGCCCCAGTCCTCTTAATTTCCAGAGACAATGATCATCTCTGTTCAGAAGCTGGGGCCAAACTCAGAGAGCTGAGAGCTATGGGTGTCAGTAGTGATTTGGGTGTGTATTGCAAGTGTGTTTGGGGGTGGTGGTGAGGAGTGTTCCTTTTTTTAAATACTAAGTAGACAGATGTTGGGTTCTGGGTGATTTGTTCTGCTCTGTATCACTCTGAGTCCCCAACCAAACTTGGACAGAACCAGGTCAGCTGGCAGGCCTGCTGCCAGCTTGCCGTGCCATAGAGGCCCCAAGAGAGCTTCTGGGGATTTTGAAGGGTTTTTTTCTGCTGGTAACAAAATGATCTGGGGTGAAAATCAAGAGATGGCTCAGGGTCTGCATTCAGCACTGCTTGGCCTGGACCCAAAGCTGCTGGAGTCAGCCTCGACAAGTCATTTTGCTCTTGTTTTGCACCCCCTTCCCTGGGCCCCATAGAGCTATATCTATGAGGCTTCCTTAAGAGTCCTTAGCATCATTCCATTGCTCCAAGTAAAAGCTACCTGAGGGCAGGGACTATTTGTATTTTTGCTTTTGTATACCCAGCACCTAGAAGAGTACCAGCAAGTCAGTTTTTTCATCTGCAAAATGGGGGAGCTGGTCCATTCTAGCTGTAGCCAGGATCTTGTGATTTTGTGAATTGCTGGCTAGATGCATAGAAACCAGCTCAGATCCTGTACCTTTCTCCTCTTCCTTTAACCCAGGGGGTTTTAGTCTTTTTTTTTTTTTTGGTATCCCAGACCCCTGTTGAAGTGTATGGACTTTTTCTGAGACCTGTATTTTTAAATGCATAAAATAAAATACATAGGATTCCAAAGGAAACCAATTACGTAGAACTACGGCCACCCAAATATCAAAAAGTCCAGTTTACAGACCCTGGGTTAAGAACTCTGATCTGGCCCCTCCCTCTGCGACTCGGGCTAGGCTTACAGAGAAAGATTAAAAGGAAAACCAAATGAGAAAAGAGGACCTGAGGGTGCATTCTTTCAGGAAGTATCAGCTTGCCGTTTTGCTCGTGCCGGTAAATTGGTGAAGTTTTCAATGAGTCGAGACGGGAGTGGAGACATCGAATCTCTTTGGAAAGCTTCCCAAATGAGCATCTGTCGAGAGGCTGCAGACATGCTGCCCCAGCCAAAGAAAGTCCCTGTTGCCCTGGGCTTGGGCATGGGACCAGGGTTCATGTGCCATCAGCTTCTCTGTGCTTGGCCCTATTCATTATTCATGGCCAAAGCCATTCCCCATTTGTTTCTGAAGGAAGACAAGAAGCCCTGGGGCTATATTTTCCTGGGCTCTGCCCCCTCCGTTGTGAAGTTACCGTTGCTGAGGGAACAGGTTAGCTTTGAGTTGGGGGTCATATGACCTTAGATCTAGGGCCAGAGGAGGCTTTGGAGGTCAAATTCAACCCCTTCATTTTACAGATGAGAAAACTGAGGCCTTAAGTATTTTCATCTCTCTAGAGGCAGAGCTAGAGTCAGGGAGATCTGATTCCAGATCTGCCCTCAGATACGTCCTAGCTTGTGTGACCCCGGACAAGTCACTTAACCTGTACCTGCTGCAGTTTCCTCACCTGTAAAATGGGGATAATCACAGCACCTACCTCCTAGGGTTGTTGTGAGGATCAAATGAGATAGTATCTGTAAAGTGCTTAGCCAGTGCTTGGAACAAGGTAGGTAATTAATAAATGCTTGTTCCCTTTTCCCCAGGGTCACAAGAGCAAAGTGACTGAAGCAAGATTTGAACTCAGAAAACTTCCTGAACTGCTGTATCCCTCAGGGTAGAATGCAAGCCCTTTGGCAAGTTTAGCTCCCGTGGGGCTGTGGGATGCTGGGTTCTGGGTGATTTGTTCTGCTCTGTATCACTCTGAGTCCCCAACCAAACTTGGACAGAACCAGGTCAGCTGGCAGGCCTGCTGCCAGCTCGCCGTGCCATAGAGGCCCCATGAGAGCTTCTGGGGATTTTGGAGGATTTGTTTCTACTGGTAACAAAATGATCTGGGGTGAAAATCAAGAGATGGCTCAGAGGGGCAGCTAGGTGGCGCAGTGGATAGAGTACCAGCCCTGAAGTCCGGAGGACCTGAGTTCAAATCTGGCCTCAGACCAAATACTTTACTCTTACTAGTTGTGTGACCCTGGGCAAGTCACTTAACCCCAATTGCCTAAAAGCAAAAAAAAAAAAAAAGAAAGAAAGAAAGAAAAAAAAAAGAGATGGCTCAGGGTCTGCATTCAGCACTGCTTGTCCTGGACCCAAAGCTGCTGGAGTCAGCCTCCCCAAGTCATTCTGTGGGTGTTTTGCACGGGGCAGTGGCAAAGCTGTATCACCAAGGGGCTGCTCCCCGGGACGATGGCTGCAGGCACTGAGATGGAGGCATTGCCATTCAAGGTCTTGGGCTGTGTCCGTCAGGGTCCTAGAGAGATGGTGGTCCGGGTGGTGGTGGTCTGACTTGTCTGCCCCTGCTGTCGCCCATGTCTCCCTCAGGGTGCCTCGCTGCTTTTGTTCCCTGTGGGTGGTGGCCAGTTGGCAGCTGGTGGGGGTGGTGGGCTCCTTCTTCATGAGAGTTCCCTTCTGAGATGATGGCCGTGAGGGCATAGAAGCAGGTCTGGGGCGTGCTGCTCCTCCCAGGGCTCTTGTGACTCTGACTGTTGGTGGCAGTTGGCTAAGTGGCACAGTGGATAGAGCCCTGGGCCTGGAGTCAGTTCAAATCCAGCTGCAGACACATCCTATCTGTGTGACCCTGGGCAAGTCATTTAAACTGATTGCTTCAATTTCCTCATCTGTCAAATGAGGGGAAGAAAATGGCCAACCACTCCAGTGTGTTTGCCAAGAAAACCCCAAATGGGGTCACGAGATTCGGATACAACTAAAACGACAGCACCAAATTCTGTGTGACCCTGGGCAAGTCACTTAAACGAATTTGCCTCAGTTTCCTCATCTGTAAAATAAGCTGGAGAAGGAAATGGCCGACCGCTCCAGTGTCTTTGCCAAGAAAACCCCAGAGGGGGTCACAAAGGGTTGGACTTGATTGAATAACAACCAAAAAGCAGTTGGCTCAGAGTTTGTTGCTGGTGGGCCCCTTCTCCACAATGATTTCTCCCCTTAACGACGGCTGCAGGAACTAGGCTGGAATCAGGTCTGGCGGTCTGGGGGGCACTGCCATCCTCAAGGCCCTTGGCTTCATGGTTCTTCGCCGTTCCACATTTCCCTCTGACCTCTGTCCTCACCATGACCTCCAGTCCCTTAGCTTCCAGCTCTTTGCCAGGTCATCATCCCTGCACAAACTATACTCTCCTCCCTTTCCTATCTTATCCCCTTAGGCAAACTCATCCAACTCTACATCATCCCCTCCTCTTGAATCCTTGGCCTCCTTGTGTGACACCAATCATTCCTCAAAAAACCCCTGTCCTGGGTTACTTCTAACATCTCTCTTCACTCCTACTCATGTGCTGCTGAATAGAGCTGGTGGAAATCACAAAAACTGGGCCCACTACAAATGTATGTTACCTATTCCCAAACGGGCCCTCGCTGCAGCAAGGCAATCCTTCTACTCCTTCTAATCAGTTTGTTATCCTGCTCCAAACCTTCTTGTTTCTCCTCCAGACTCCAAAGGTACGTACGCTCTTTCCATCTTCTCCTCCTCTCCATCCTGACCCATACTTCACTAAAAAAATCGAGGCCTCTGCTCCCTTCCTGCTCACCTAACATTCAGACATCATCCTTTATAATCTCCTTCACTCCTATCTCAGAGAAAGAGGTGGTACTTCTTGCCAAGGCCAATCCCTCAATGCCAGATCCTCCCTTCTTCTCCAGCAGATCATCACCCCCTTAATCTCTGAAGTCTCCTATCTGCTCTTTTCTTCCCTGCTGCCCACAAACAGGCCCATGTCTCCTCCGTCCTTAAAAAAAAATCCTCATTTGATTTGACCATCTCCATGTTCTAGGATTTGAGAAAGCTATTTACTCTCTGTATTTTGGCTTCCTACCCCATCATTCAGCTGAAACCACTCTCTCTGAAGTTACTAATGATCTATCTCTTCATTGCCAGATCTAATAGCCTAGCCTCAGTCTTCTTTCTTCTTGACCTCTCTGCAGCTTTGACACTGCCCGTCACCTTCTTTTGCCTGGTACTCTCTCCTTTCTAGGTTTTCCTGACACTTCTCTCTCCTGGTTCTTCTCTTGCCCATCTGACCTGTTCTCTTTTGACCTTCTCTTTCCTGGGACTTCATGCAGAGCACACCCACTGACTGTGGGTGTCTCCTGTCCTAGGCCCTCTTCCCTTCCCTCTAACAAAGCATCTTCAGTATGTGCGTATGTCGACCCCTTCTCAGAATCAAGTTTCTAAACGGCATAAAATGAACTACAAAGGATTACAAAGGAAATTAAGTATATTGAAATACAGCTATCAAAATCGTTTTAAAAAGCTGAGTTCACAACCCCAGGTTACTCTCTCAGCGGTCTCATCAATTCCCATGGCTTCAGTGATCTTCTCCATGTAGATGATTCCCAAATTTTGCCATAGTCTCTCCCCGGAGCTCCAGGCCCACATCACCAACTACTTTTGGGGCATTTCTTGAATTCAAACTTGGCATGTTCCAAAGACTCATTTTCTAATCCTTCCTCCTCAAACCTTCCTCTCTTCTCAACTTCCTTATCACTACTATGGGCACCACCATCCTTCCAGTTAGCCAGGCTCACAATTCTCCTTTACATGCACCCCACAAATACAACTTGATGCCAAATCTTGTGACTTTTACGGCATCTCTCCTCTTCATCCCCCTCTCTCTACTCATTCAGCTGCCTCCCATTTGAGGCCCTTCTCCCCTCTTTTCTTGGCTACTTCAATAGCTTCCTAAATCATCTCTCTTCCTTAAATCTCTTTCCACCCAAAATCATCTTCCAACCAGCTGTCAAAGTGGTTTTCCTAAACCACATGTCTGACCCCTGCTCAATAAACTCCAGTCACTCACTATTATCCCAAAAATAAAATATAAAATCCTTTGTTTGGCATTTAAAGTTCTTCCCAGTTTGGCTCCTTCCCACCTCTCTGTGCTTCTTACACATGACTCCCCTCTCCATAGATCCATAAACCATTTAAGATAGTCTATTTACCGTCCCTTGCACATAATCTTCCATTTTCCGACTCTATGCCTTTTTAATGGCTACCCCCTCATCTGGAATGCTGGGATTATTTTCCACCTGCTCTGTATGTATCTTGTATGCTCCTTTCACATTTGACTTCCCCATTTAGAATGTGAACTCCTTCAGGGCAGGGGTTGTTCTTACTTTTCTTTAAATTCCCAGAACTTAGCATAGTACCAGGCACAGAGCACGCACTGGACAAATGCTGGTTATGACTAACAAATTAAGCTAAGGAGAAAACATGGTGCTTGGCATGGTTGGGGACAGGGGTAGGGGGAGTGTTACTGTTTCTAATTAATTCACTCCTAGCTGTTTGACATTGGCTAATTTACTTAGGTACTCTGAGGCTTGGTTTTTCCATCTATAAAATGGGAGGGTTAGGGTTAGGGTTAGACTAGCTGGCTTCTAAGACCCCTGCTACTATTAAACACTTGGAAAATGGAATGATGTGGAAGGGATAGCCAGTGGGCTATGGTAGTTGGATTGTAGAGGGGAGTGATGGGAGATAAGATTTAGATTGGTAAAGGACTTTAGAGGTCATGCACTTCTTTATAGTGAGAGGCAGCATGGTGGATAGAGGGTTGGTCTTGGGGTGGCCAATTACAAGTGACCAACTGGGGCAAATAAACAAAGAAGAAAGACATGGTAGCTTTCATAGGCCCATGGAATGGGGAGTGCTGGACTTTGATCAGTTGAGGTAAGGCCTCCTAGAACATGGAAAGAAAACTTGTTTGACAAAATTGTACCCACTATGGAGAGAAGCAATACCCCTGGATTAGGAAGAGTTGGCTGTGGGAGTGGCTCAGGTAGGCATCTGAAGGAGACATGCAAAGCAAGAATCTTTCTATTTTTGCATTATGTCTTGTGTTTTAAGTGTCTGTAGCCCCAGCTTGTGGGGCAACAAGGTGGTGCAGTAGATAGAGTGCAAGCCTTGGAGTCAGGAAGACCTGAGTTCAAATCCAACCTTAGACACTTGCTAGCTGTGGGACCTTGGGCAAGTCACTTAACCTTCTTTGCCTCAGTTTTTTCATCTGTAAAAGGAACTGGAGAAGGAAACGGCAAACCACCCCAGTATCTTTGCCAAGAAAACCCCAAATGGGGTCATGAAGAGTCAGACAAGACTAACGGACAATAACAATAACCCAGCTCCAGATTAGCTTGTTGCTTGGGGTGGGGCAAAGGCATACCACTTCTATGTGAAATTGGTAGAAGCCTTGCCTGATGAGGCTTGGCTAGAGATACCCAAAAGAGGGAGATCTGGGACTTCGGGCAATGTGCTGCTATCTTTTCTTGCCCATTGATGGTAGTAGCTCTGCACAAAGACCACCATCTTGCTCAAAATCACTAGAAAACCAAAGGCATTGCTGGGTTTCCTGACTTCAAGTTTAAGGTACACAGGCAACATCATAGTGCTACATGAAAATTAAAAATAAAAAAAAGAGGTGCAAATCTCTCTGCAGGACTCTAATATAAAATACTGAAGTCTCCCATCTACTGTAGGTTAGAAAGCCAAAGGCTGTATAGACAGTTTGCAAGATTTAGCTCTGGAACGGACTTCAAAGTTCACGTTCTCCCTTATAAGTAAAGGCAGTGTGGTGCAGTGGCTAGTGGGTTGGATTTGGAGTGAGGGTGATCAGGGTTCAAGTCCAGCTCTTTGGCCACTGTCAAATCACTTAAGCTCTAGGTACCCCGGGAAATCCTCTAAGACTCTAGAGGGAAGGATTTTCCATGCTGAACATTCCTTGCACTAATGAAAAGCTCTTCACAACTTCATGCCCTCTACCTTTCCAGCCCTCTCACACTTCTTTCCATGTGCCACAGCACCAGTCTTCTTGTGGCTCCTTGCAATATGGCACCCCATCTCTCAACTCCACGTCTTTCCTTTCACTGGCTGGTAATACCATCCCTTCTCATCTCTGCCTCCAGTTTCATGGGCTATCTCCCAGTGTCAGCTCACACCCTACCTTCTGCAGGACGCCTTTCTGTAGGTAAGTCCCACTCAACACCACCACCTTCCCTCTGAGATCACTTCCCAATTATGCTGTATATATCTTGTACATACAGTTATGTGTATGTTTTATCCTTTGTTAGACCGTGAGTGCCTTCAGAGCAAGGACCTTGTTTTGCCTTTCTTTGTATTGCCAGTACTTGGCAGAGTGCCTGGCACATTTGTCACTGTTTGATCATTCAGTCATGTCCAACTCTACATGACCCCATCATCTCTGTCTGGGGGGGTTTCTTGGAAAAGATACTGGAGTGGTTGGCCATTCCCTCTCCGTTTTATGTGTCCCCATTTTATAGATGAGGAACTGAGGCAAACAGGGGTTAAGTGACTTGCCCCGGGTCACAGAGCTAGTAAGTATTTGAGGCTATATTTGAACTCAGGTCTTCCTGACTCTAGGTCCAATGCTTTATCCACTGAACTACCTAGCCACCTGGCACACAGTAGATGCTTAATCAATGATCAATGACATTGATGGGTAGAAAACAAATAAGAAAAATCTTCTTTGTTTCAAAAATGAGGAAAGGGAGGTCCAGGGAAGGTAACATACACAGGGATCACCCAGGTAGTAAATGGCAGAGCCAGATTTTGAACCCCAGACTTCTTTCTGATATTAGATTCTGTATTCCTTGTACCATCCCATTTCATGAAATTCTGGTCACGGTGAAGAACTGACAAAGGGTTCAAATGAATGATTTAGCAAACAAAAGATAGCTTTCGGAAACTGGGTGCAGGAGAGTGGAATGATTTGATTACATCCGCTCTCTGAATTTTAAGCCAATAGCTGGGGCTGGAGTGGGCTGTGCTTCTCCATAATTGAGGAAGAAAGATCATTGCAGAGATACTAAGTGCTTAAAACGGTACTCCAGGGTAAAAGGTCCTTTCTTCTCGGCAGCCCTAATTGCAGCATTAAGAAAAAAAATATATCAAGGAACATTGGACTGGGCACAGGTCATCTGCATGTAGGAGAGCTGAGCAAGACAGCTTAATCAAGTGCCTTGCTCGGTAGATCACCATGGGCACAGGGGGACAGAAGGCTCTTTCCAACTCGATTAGAAGTTCATTAAGCCTATGAAAAAGAACCTCGTTCCCACTCCTGCCATGATAGGAGCCTGCCCCAGTGGGAGTAATATCTTCCCAAAGCCAAAGAAAGCAAATTGTTGTTGTTATTATTGAATCGTTTTTTAGTCGTGTCCAACTCTCTGTGACCTCATTTAGGGTTTTCCTGGCAAAGATCTTGGAGTGGTTTGCCATTTCCTTTTCCAGCTCATTTTATAGATGAGGAAACTGAGGCAAACAGGGTTAAGTGACTTGCCCAGGGTCACACAGCTAGTAAGTGTCTAAGGCCAGATTTGAACGTGGGTCTTTGCTCCAGGTCCAGAGCTCTATCCGTTGTGCCAACTAATTTCTGGCACATAATAGATGCTTAATAAATTAATTAACTAAAAAATTAACCAATTTATTTCTAGAGAGCTTCAAGGTTTTCAGAGCACTTTTCATATGCTATCTTATTTTAGCCTCTCAATAACTCTTGTTATCCCCATTTTATAGACAAAGCAACTGAGGCCTACAGACCCTTTTGCAAAATCATGTTTTTAAACGCATAAGATAAAATACGTAGGATTGCAGAGGAAACCAATTAGACTGAAACACAGTTATTAAAATATTTTAAGATATTTAAAAAAAACCCACAATTTCATGGACCCCAAGTTAAGAGAGCTGTCCAAGGAACAAAGTATAATGGATAATGTTGGATTTGGGTCAGGAAAGCTGGGATAGAAGTACCCTACCTCAAACATTTGTTAGCTGGCAAGCCAGGTAACATCTCTGGGCCTTTGTTTCTTCATTTGTAAGATGGGCATAGCAGCAGCCTTTCCTTTGCAGGGGTCAGATAAGATATGTGTGCAAAGCACCTTACAAACCTATGTGAATGTTAGCTCTTCTTATCATTCTTATTGCTGCCCATGGTCAATGAGGAAGTGTCAGAGATAGGATCTGAACCCAGGTCTTCCTCACTCTGAGCTTAGCCCCCACCTAGTCCAGCTGATGCATAAAGGAATCCCCCTCAGGACATACCTTACACGTGGCCATCTGGCCTCTGCTTGAACGTCTCTGTGCAAGAGGAAGCCAGCCCCTTCAAGGCAGTCTACTGCACTCTGGGACAGCATTAACCTCAGGAAATTTCTTCTGACATGAAACTTCTACTGGCTTCTTTGCAACTGCTGCCACTGCTCTCGGTTCTGTCCTCTGGGGCCAAACAGAATGCCTCTAATGATCCCTGTTCCCTTGACAGCAGCCCTTCAAATACTTGAAGGCAGTTACCATGTGCCCCGGTCCCTGAGTCTTCTCTTCTCCAGGCTAAACACCCTCAGTTCCTTCGGCCGAGCCTCATCTGACATGAATTCAAGGTCCTTCACCGTCCTAGCTGGACACTCTCCTCTGGACATCCAATGCCCTCTATAAACAGAGGCTCAGAACTGAACTGGATGCTCCAGATGAGGTCTGACAAGGGCAGAGTACAACAGGACTTTCAGTTCCCTGTTTCTCGAAGCTATGGCCCTCCTAATGCAGACCAAGAGGGCATCTGCTTCTTTGGCTTTTGCACCCCGTTGCACTGACAGCAAGCTCATATTAAGCTTCATGTCCTGGATTCACTTCAGAGTTAACTCAAACAAACATTTATTAAGCACCTACTATGTGCCAGGCAGGGTGCCACTGATTAAGTACCTACTATGTGCCAGGCAGTGTGCTGAGCGCTGGGGATACTAAAGGAGGCAAATGGCAGTTCCTACCTTGGGGAGCTCACAATCTAATGAACAACTTCCCAGCCAGGCCTCTGCCATCTTGACCTTGTGAAGCTGATTTTTTGTACCTTAGTGCAAGACTTTACATTTATCCCCTCTGGGTTTCCCCTTATTAAATCCGGCTTGGGGCTCTTGTCAGACAAGATCCCTTTGGATCCTGACTTGGTCATACACTGTGTTAGCTATCCCTCTTAGCTTGGGGTCATCTAAAAATACTTTGAGTATGCCATCTGTTCCTTTAGCTAAGTCTCTGATGCAACTGTTATGCAGCCCAGGGTCAAGCACAAATCTCTCCATTGAAGACCGGTCATGGCCACGTCAAACCATTAACAATTGCTCTGTGTGCAGCCAATTACCCAGTTCTGAATCCATCCAATTACATTAGATGGCATGGTCCACACCTCTCTGTCTCCATAGACACTTAATGACTGCTTATTGGCTGATTGATTCTGTCAGAAAAGGAAATGAGGAGAGCCTGGCATGACCTGTCCTTAATCAGGCCCTGCTGGCCCTCTGTAATCACTGCTGCCCTTTCTAGATGTTTGCCAACCATCTCTTTAACAATCCTTTCTAGGATTTTCCCGGGAGTTGAAGTCAAAGCCATTGACCTTTAACTAGTAGACCCTCTGTTCTTCTCCTTCTGGAAAGCTGGAATACTTATCCTCTTCCAATTTCATGGTATCTCTCCCTTTTTCCATGAGCTTTCATACGTCACTGACAACAGCCTAGGCAGTCACAGCCCCTGGCTCTTTCAGGACCCCAGGATGTAGTTTGCCTGGGCTGGGTGATTTGACTTTATCAAGGGCAGTGAGGGGGCTATTATCCCATCTACCCCAAAGAAAGATCCCATCCTTTCTCTGATCCTATTTTTTCCCAGCTTAACTAAACAACCCCCTTTTTGTTGTCCTTAATTTCCCTGGCCAGCCCTGGTCCATTCTGAGATTGAGTATCCCAGACACTGTGGCATAAACGTGCTACATTTGCGTTCAATCTCTCTCAATCTGGCATTGCCCTGTCTTCTGAACATTTCTTTTTAAAATCTAAGATGGTTGGTGAGTTCTCTGGGCATCCACATATGTCTCTTCTTACAACTCCTATTTTTCCCTCTTCCTTGGAACGGTTTCCCCTTCTGTCTTCAGGATTTCATTCTTGAGCATGTCTTATCCTTCCTGATCTGACTTTCCCTGTAACATTTTGGTCCATGGCACCCACCAATATTTCCTCCATACTCCCTGAAATATCCTTTTCCAAAAGCTAGGTTGCATATCAGATTATGTCCAGATTTCTTCCCCTCCCACATTCTCTTGTATGGGCTGGTAACATCCCCCCAGGGTTTCTATCATTTCTACCCCAGAAAACAAGTTCCTCCCTGTTTGTGAGAATAAGATCCATGACAGAGTTTCTCCTTGTTGGTTTCTCTGCTTTTCGGAGGATGAAGGCATCACTAAGCAAGGCAAGTGAAGAAGTTCTTATAAGCTCTAGCAGATATCTGGATAGCTGAAGTACCCCACCACCAACATGTCATGCCTCTGTGGCAGGCCCGTCATCTGCTTCCCAAATGCCTCATCCATCTCTACCTTCTGTCCAGGTGGTCTGTAGTCAACTCCAGTGACAAGCATTGCCATTCTTTCAGTAATGCTTCTCCCTTCTGCCTCAACTACACTCCTTCTACAAAGCAATTTAAAGTAAAAAAAAAAATTGGATGGGAAGCATGTTTATGACAATTCTTGGATCCATGGTGGCCAGCCAGCTACAGTTCATCTATGCAGTCTTAGTAGGGTGCTGGCGCCAGCTTGTACCTTAGTCAATGCTCAGTGTGGGCATATTATACCTCAGAAATTGGCAAATAATACAACGGTTTGATTTATTGTTTGGTCGATTGTCTAGATTTAAAAAAGTGATGGAGAAAAGGTTAACATGAAGGTTAAACTTTAAAATGTGTTCTGTGCACACTGTGCCATTCCCCCCCTGGAAAGCTGGTTGTTAAATATTTACCAGCACACCCTTTCACGGTCCCCTATTAATTATCCTTAGAAAAATTAGCAAAAATAGCTATAGCAAAAATTAGCATGAGCTTCCTGGTCCTGATAGATTCCTAAGGAAGGGTTGTATAGAGAAAGTATAAGGGAAGGAATATAAAAAGCACACTTACTTTCCAGCAGCATAGACTTCGGCTGTATCAAACAGGTTGATTCCATTGTCATAAGCCAGGGTCATCAGCTGCTCTGCCATCTGAAAGGAGAGGAGTGGAGGTCATAACAGAAGAAGCTGGTCCTGATACCTCTAAAGTTCCAGGAGACTCTCAGGCAGAAACCATTTGTTACAGTTGATTGATTTAGAGCTGAAAGGAACCTCAGAGACAATCTAGCCTGACCCCCCCCCTTCCCCCTGCTTTTTACTGAGAAAGAAACTGAGGCCTAGAGGGGAAGTGACTTGTCCAAGATCATAAAGCTAATAAACGGGCAGATTGGAAATCAGGTCCTACCTATGGGCCAGAGGTCAGTGATCTGTCCAGTGATCCACACTGCTTCAATGCTCAGATGTAATTCACTGATTTGAGTTGGGCCCTCAGTTTGGCAAATGCATTTGCCAATATCTCAAGGCAGGAAAGATATAGGATGTCAGGTCTACTACATGCACTTTATAAGTAAACTCACCCATAGTGTATAGTGCTTATTAAAAATACATCAATGGGCTCTTCAGATTTTAAAGGGCTGCATACAAAGGTCAGTTATTATTATTATTATTATTATCATTATCATCATCATCATCGTCGTCGTTGTCTGCATCCTCTTTATCTCTCTCCATCAGTCCACTTTCTCATCTTGTGTGATTCTTGGCCGCATTCTCCCATGAATCCTCCAAAGAAGGCTGCAGGCATAATGTATTGGAGGGCTTCTTCTAGATCATTTTTTAAAACATTCCCTGGGTTCTGGCACAGGTCTTGGGCTGTCTATCAGTTCACTCTTTTTTCATTTTTTTTAATTTTAATTTTTAGGCAATTGGGGTTAAATGACTTGCCCAGGGTCACACAGCTAGTAAGTGTCAAGTGTTTAGTCTGAGGCTGGATTTGAACTGAGGTCCTCCTGACTTCAGGGCTGGTGTTCTACCCACTGCACCACCTAGCTGCCCCTATCAGTTTACTATCGGTCTTGTTACATGGCTGGTCCGCCTTTCTTTTCCAATTTTTCATAACACTAATGCCGTATCCTGTACTTTTAATGGCCACAGATTACAACTTTTACAGAGAAGGAAGGTCACAAAGACTTAGAGGAGGTTGATCAGTCAGTGAACAAGCATTTATTGAGCAGTCGCTCTGCTATGTGCTGGGGATACAGAGAGAGACAGAAAATCCTTTCTCTGCCCGGAAGGAGTTCACATGCTAATGAGGGAGTCAACATGTAAAAAAGCAGGCACTGACAAGATATATTCAGACTAGATGGAAGGTGGTGGAGGCTAAGACTCCTGAAGAAGGCAGGCCCTGGGCTGTCTCGAAGGAAGCCAGAGGGACTGGAGGAGGTGGGAGGGGCAGGGCATTCCAGGAATGGGCAATGGCCACTACAAATGCATGGAGTTCAGAGGTGGCCTGTCCTACGCAGGCAATCTATTAAGCACCTACTACGTGCCAGTTAATGTGCTGAGCACTGGGAACAGCAATTGCAACACTGTCACTGGACTGTAGAGCAGGCAGAAGGGTGCCAAGCATGCAGAGTCTGGAAAGATAGGACGTGGCTGGATCATGAAGGGCTTTGAACGAGAAATGAGATGAGGTCCCAGCAAAGAGATTCTCAGAACAGGGAACTGGGGAAAAAAGAAGAAACCGGGTTGGCTCCTGGGAAAGATGCCCAACAAGTTACCCGTCTTGGCCAGACAGCCCTTTCGCCAGGTTCATGCTGGGTATGGGTCAGCATGATGCATTTAATTTTCATGGAAGCAAATATGTCACCTATCTCCAATTCCAAGACAGGATCCATCTTGCCTAAGTTAAATCAAGGCAGCCAAAATCATTCTCTCTGCTGGAATCTGAGCCGTGACTTGGAAGGTCTCTGGGGGTGCAAAAGGATCCCTTCTCTCCAGCCCTTGTGAATCCTTTCTTTTCCATTAAGGGTAAGGATGCAAGTAGGCAGCTAATGGTAAAACTATAGGGAGATAGTGTCAGATATCAGTGTATCTGATTGATGAAAGAGAGCTGATTTAATTCAATTCAGTTCAATTTAATACGCACCTGTGCTATGCTCACTCTGGGGATACAAAGAAAGCTATAATACTGGTCTACTGCCATGGAGTTTACGCTTTAATGAAGGCAAGGACAAGACCTCCAAAAGTGTGACACACAGGGAAGGGAGGTAAGTGCCCAGGGACAGTCTGAGCAAGATGCCATGAGAAATTCGAGGATGGTAAGATTGTGTAGGGGCAGGGGATGGGGTCAGGGACAGCTTCAGCAAGAGGTGGTACCTGAATTGGGCCCGGCAGGAAGACAGTGACCGTAGCACTTCAAGAGATGGGGGGATGAAGGGAAAGTTCATTCTAGGCAGGGGGAATGGCATAATAAACCAAGGCCTCGACATAGGACAAGAACGGGGGGCCAAGAGCAGGGCTGTGCCGCGGAATATGCGTGACAGCATATGAGTTAAGGCCAGGTGGTTTGCGGTGCAGGGTGCCTGGTATGTAGTTGGCATTTAATAAATGCTTGCTCATTGATCGACTGCTTAAGAGAAGATTGTGGCTGGCCTTGGATGGCAGTCAGGAGTTTATATTTAATTTGGCAAGAGAGTGATGTAGTCCTAGGGATGTGTCAGGAAGATGATTACTTCAGTCATCTGGGCAAGAATTATAGAATGTCAGAGCTGGAAGGGCCTAAAAAGATAATTTAGTCTAAACTTACCCTTGTTTTGCAGATGAAGCTGAGGTGAGGGGTCAACTCAGTTTAATCAATAAGCACTTATTAAGGAAAGAAAACAAGCATTCATTAAGCACCTACTATGTGCCAGGCACTGAGCTGTGTTTTTTACAACTATTATCTCATTTGATTCTCACAACAACTTTGAGAAATGGGTGCTGTTAGTATTCCCATTTTACAGTTGAGTAAACTGAGGTACAAGGAGATGAAGTGACTTGCTCAGGGTCACGCAGTGAAAAATCAAACACAGAATCTTGATCCTCATGCAACAGTTTGTGACATGCTGAGATATGATAGACATTGAAAAAAAGTGGGATTGCTTTGGCTCAGCTTTGTTACACATGGATATGTGAATCACTTGCAGTGTATAAAAGGTCCAATGTTCTGACAAAGGACCACGAAAATGTTGCTTGTTATATGTGTCTGAATAAGGATTTGAGCTCAGGTCTTCCTGACTCCAGGCCCAGCGCTCTATTCACTGTACTTCTAGGCTGCCTTCTAGGAACAGGCTGCTCAATAGGGCTACTATGTGCCCAGGGTCATTGTGGACTTGAACTCAGGTCTTTGACTCCAAATCCCTAGATCCATTCTGCAAAAGGAGCGGTGGGCCCAGACAGGGGTGGGTTCAATGGGCAAGAGCTACTGCAGAGGTGGAAATGTCAGGACAGCCTCCAAATGATTTACGGTTGGAATGTGTTGTCTGGGATTGAAACATCAGCTCGGCCTTCCCAGTTCTATTGAGCTTAGGGTGTGCCTTGAGCCTTCGGTGACTAGAAGAGAGGTTATCAGGAAATGTGCTTGGGGGCAGGGGAAGCTAGCCTGAAATTAAAAAACACCCGCCACAGATCATCCACTCAGATCCCTCCCTGCTCCTGTCAGCCTGTTTCCCTCCCTGCTCCAGGCTGCTCTCATTCCTGCCTCCCAGGTTTTGGCTGTATTGGGGGCCCTCTCGGGATGCATTCCCCTGTCACCTTTGCCATGTTAAACCTAAGAGATGGGGGCAGGACCTGTGGGGAACTCCCAGGTGAGGAAACTCCTTCCCTCAACACAGTCTGGTACCTTCTTCCTGGCTTAGAGATCTGCCTGAGGCAGTGAGAAGGAAGTGACTTGTCTAGGGTCACGCAGTCAGTATGGCATTGGAAGTAGGACTCTTGTCTCAGAGGCCTGCTCTCTCCCCACTACATCACACTGCCTCTACACTTAAAGACCCACCTTAAATTCTACCTTGTTGTTTAAGTCTCCCCAGACTCTCCTATTCCAAAGTGATCTTTCCCTCCTTGGAACTCCCCTAGGTCTTGTGGCTGTTCAATTTAATAATGACGATTATTTATATGGCACCTACTATGTGCCAGGCATTGTGCTAAGAACTTTACAGTTATTATTTCATTTGATACTCACAACAACCCCACTTTATAGATGAAGAAATTGAGGCAAAGTAACCTGCCCAGGTTCACTTAGCTTGTGTCTGAAGTTGGATTTGAACTCAGGTCTTCCTGATTCCAGGTCTGAGTCTCTACAGTGCCAGCACATAGTACATAATCATGGAAGGCCTTACATCTCTCCAATTGCTTCATGTCAGTAAGCTCTCTGAGGGCAGGTGCTATGGCTTCCATTTCCTTCATATCCCTATAGCTGTAGAGGCGAACATGGAGCTGGGCAGACATGAGGACTCTCTAACCAGAAGGGAGCTCAGAGGCCGTTCAACTCACCAAGCACCTGACTCAGCACCTCCTCTAGGACATCCCTAACAGGTGTTCCCTTGAAGTTGTCCAGGAAGGAGGAAGCTCCCTCCCCCCATCCCAAGGCAGCCCGTTCCATTTTGGAATAGTTTTAATTGCTAGGAAGTTTCTCCTGACTCCAGGCCTAAATCTATTTCGTTACAACTTCTCCCCATTGTAACTAGTCTGGGGTCAAGAGGAACCAGTCTCATCTCTCTTCCATGGGATGGTCCTTCAAATACCTGACCATGGCTATCAGATGAGTCTTCTCTTCTCCTGGCTAAACATCCCCAATTCTTTCAACCACTTCTTCACGATGAAGTCAGGACTTTCCACCAGCTAGACCCTCTCCTCTGGGTACCCTCCAGCTTACAGAGGTCCTCTCTGAAATATGGAACCTAGTACTGAAGACAGATCTTCAGAAAGGACCTATTAAGAGCAGAGGGTGACAGGAATGGTCCTGAGCACATATGAAGTATTCACTAAATTCTCTTTAAGTGAGAAGGGCACAGATAATACAGAAGATGGGGCCATGTGTCACCCATCACTACTGACAGAGCCCCATTCGTCTACCAGTATATAATAAGAGGCTGTTAACTGGTTCATGGAAACAAGATAAATTATGTCTATGGTAACCAGTTTGGCAATTAAAAAAAAATTTACTTATGTAAATTATTCTTAGTGAACTCATGCTAACTTCTAATGATTGCTGCTTTCTTTTCCAAACATTCACAAACCAGATAGTTTCATTGGTAAAATAAAATAATTCCTGGGGTTGCCAGCCTAATGACATCACAATTCTTTAAAATATTGTTTCTCCCTTAGATATTCAGTCCTGAAACCATCAGAGAGCCAGAAGAGAATCTTTACAGTCATCTGGTCTAAAACCCATTTGATTGAGGAACTCTTATCTATAAGACGTTTGACAAGTGATCACCTGGCCTTGGGTCAAAGGCCTTCACTGATGAGGAACTCACTGATGACCGGGCCAGTCCCTTCCATTTTTGGGTCACTCTCCTTTTGTTTCGGTCTTTATAGAGCTTCTCACTGGATTTTAGCTCTCTCAACTAGGGCCATGCAGAAGCAATATCCTGTGAATTGCTCACACATGGCACAAATTACTAGCTACATAGCTAAACGAACAAATCAAATTAAATTAACAAGTTAAATCTTTAAAAAAGTAACTGATTCTGTTTTCATATAGATTCCCCTCAAAGAAGTCACGAACTGAGCAATTTTTGCAAATAAGAAATTCTTGGATGAATTCACTTATTAAATTTGAAACTAAAGTCTACCATCCATATTTTCAGGATGTACACTCCCCTCCCTCCAAGAAAAAATATGCAATTTTTTGGATATATTGCTGCATATATTTTTAAAAAAATAAGAAAGGCAGGGTGGGGCAGCTTTGGGATCAGGAAGACCAGAGTTCATGACCTGCTTCTGATACCAACTATAGGTATAATCAAGGCAAAGACACCTCTCAGTACTTAACGCAATTCTCTTAAAACCATAAATCAGATTTAGGAGGGAATTTACATGTTAGGAGCCCCCCAGCCTGATAAAGTCATAGGTATGGATAAATTTTTTTTCAGAAACACAGAGAATTCTTGTTTTTTTCTTATGTTCATCTTTAACCCAAAAACTCAGTACTGGAAGAAGAAATGAAACTTGACAAATGCATCTGGATTCAAGATAAATGCCCAAGCAGAGTAATGAGGAGTTTATAAATAGGAATGCTATTTATGCAGTCCTAGTTGGATCTGTGAGGTGAAGAGTCTGAATGTCTGAAATGACCTTACGAATGCTGGAGGGTTGCTACAGGCAGCTAGATAGAACACTGGGCCTGGAGTCAAGAAGGCCCGAGTTCAAATTCAGCCTCAAACACTTACAGGAAAGTAACTTAATTTCTGTCTGCCTCAGTTTCCTGATCTGTAAAACATCCACCTCCCAAGTTGTCGTGAGTATCCAAATGAGATAATATTTGTAAAGCACTTAGCACAATGCCTGGCATGCAGTGGGTGCTTAATAAATGCTTATTCTCAGGGGCAGCTAAGTGGCACAGTGGATAGAGCACCGGCCCTGAAGTCAGGAGGACCTGTGTTCAAATGCGGCCTCAGACCAAACACTTGACACTAGCTGTGTGTCCCTGGGCAAGTCACTTAACCCCAATTGCCTTAAAAAAGAAAAAAAAAGTTTCAAAAGAAATCCTTATTCTCCTCCCTAGAGGTATTAGGTTGCGAGATAGACACAGGTAACAGGAATAAGGAAAATCATATTCAGTTCTGCTAGGTGTTAGATCCCTAACAAAGATTAAAAAATAAACAAAACCCCCATTCAAAACACAATCCCTGTCCTCAGGAAGCTTACATTCTACTAGGTGTGGGTGTGGAAGATGGTGGGAAGAGTATCAGATTTGGAATCAGAGAGCTTCGATTCAAATTCTGCCTAATTGTGAGTCCTGGACAAGTCTTTATCTCCCCGGGCCTCAGTTTCCTCATCTGTAAAATGAGGGAGGTAGGCTAGACAGCCTCTGAGGTCCCACCCAGCTTCAAATCCATGAGCCCATGTACACATGTGAATAAATATAAAGCCAAATTACAGTCATTTCAGCGGGAAGGAAGTGGGGGAGGAGGAAAGGCGCATGAACTGGGCCCTCAAGGGAGCATGGGATTCTAAGACGGAAGGGACAGCCCTCTGAGGATGCAGGGCAGGCTGTGGAAGGGCAGGAAGGTAGGAGCAAAGGGGACCCCAGAAGCAGAAAAATACCCTTACCTCATCGGTGACCTGGCCTCCAAAGGTCACCCACGTTCCTGCAAAGGACAGAAACACACACATTAGCGCTCCTGAGCTGGCAAGTGATTGGGATGGTGTCTGGTGGTCCTCCTTGGCCCTGGAGTCTTTCTTTGCTCTGAGCACGGAAAGCCCATGATTCAGGGCTCATCTGTGCTCATGCACATGAGAAGTTTTGGTGCTAAGTGGGTTCTCTCTACCCTTAGAGACCCCCAGACTGATATGAGACCGAGAATCAGTGATCCACAGAATACACAAAAGACTCTGAATTCTCTGTGGGACTGGTCACAGAGATAGGCTGCAATGTACTGTAATACGAGGGGATGCCAGGCCACCTTTCCAAATACCAAGAAGAGCCCATAGGCTCACTCATTCTACAGGAGGGGGTGGGTGTGGGCATGGCAGAAAGAGGAACAGGATTTAAGAGCCCCCAGAGGTTTTCAAATTCAACTTGTATCTGAAGGAGGACCACCCCCCACCCCACAACATCCATTAATAAGGGTGTCACCCAGCCTTTGTTTGAAGACTTCCGGGGGCAGAAACTTATCATCACCTCGTGAGGAAATCTCCTGATAGCTCTGTGTGTGTGTGTGTGTGTGTGTGTGTGTGTGTGTGTGTGTGTGTGTGTGCGTGCGTGAAGATGATGGGAGGGTGTTATGGTGAAGGTCTAGACAGTGTGAAGGTCAGAGAAAGGGGTCTCAGATGCAAGAAAGAGAACACTGCTTTTCATTGGGCCAAATCTTGTTATTTGGAGGAAGGATGATATTTCCGCCGAGGAAACGCTGATGAGAGGGTCTTTTGCTTTCTGGAGGGAACGGGGGCCCTTTGGACGATGGCCAGACTCCCTCCTCCGAGTCCCAAATGCAAACAACCAGCAGAAGATATCTCTGTGCTCAGCTCAGAAGGGCTCTGCTGTCATGGCAACTGAGGAGCCCTGGGTTTGGTGCCTTGACCTCCCAGGTGGCCAGAGAGTCAAGCTGCCTCCTGCAGCAGAAAGGGTCCCCTCCCCCGGCCAGACATCCCTGGACACAGCACTAAGCCTGAACCTGGGGAGAGGCAACTTACCGAGACCCAGGCAGGAGACGCGCAATCCGGACTTCCCCAGATTCCTGCAAAGTAAACGTTTTGTGTTAGTCCTTGTCCATGGAGGACTCGGGCATCATTACACTTGCCACCATTATGAACACAGGACAATGCCAACAGTAACGCATGGCAGGTGTAAGCTCTGAGAGGGTGACAGAGAGCTGGGGGCTAAACTCTGAGGCCCTTAAAGTATTGCAGTAATACGGACTCTTATTATTGCCATTATTCATCTAGTCTACTTAATAGATTCATAGGATGAGAGACCTAGGCTTGGAGAGGCCAGGTAGGCCAACCCCCACCCGGCATTTTACAGATGAGGAAACTGAGGTCCAGGGTGATGAATTTTCTTTTTCTTTTTTTTTTTAGATTATTGGACAAAAGATCCAGAGCTAGAAGGGATCTCAGAGACCATTAAGTTGAATACTTTCATTTCATAGATGAGGAAATTGAGTTTTAGAAAGATGAGTGACTTGTCCAAGGCCACACAGCAAGTGAGAGGTGGAGCTGGCATTTGAACCCAGGGACTATGACTCCAAATTCAGCACTCCTTTAACTACACTGTCCTGCAATGATGAGGATGATGATGATGGTGATGATGATGGTGATGATGGTGATGATGATGGTGATGATGGTGATAATGATGATGGTGATGATGATGACAATGTGTTGGAGCAGGGATTCCGACTTTGGACCCCTCGACTCTAAACCCAGTGGTCTTTACGCTATATACTGATTACCTTGGCTACTCAGTCTGCCTATTATTGTTACAGTGATGGGTCTTTAAGACCACCTTAGCTTGGGCCATCAAGAGAGAACCTCCCTAGACCTTTGTCCACGATTTCACTCATTTTCACAGCTCACCAATTAAGATGGGGAGTAGTAGTGATTAGACCCATTTTTACAGATGGGAAAACAGGCTCGGAGAAAGGAAGCAATTTAGAGAATGAGGCAACAGCTGAGCCACGTTGTCCCTCACTCTGGGTCTCATCCCTGTTTTGTGAGGGCCGTGCCACCCCCTGACTAGTTGGTCATTTCTGTTCCCAGATGGAGGAGGCTGACGCTGAAGGTGCGGAAGTAATTTGGGCTGTGGGTGCATCCGTCTGTGCACCAGGCTGAAGTCATGGGCCTGGGATGTAATTTGCAGCCAGGGCCTTGATGGCAGAGTGAGCTGGAGAACCTCAGACATCCACTTCACCTTCAGGTCGGAAGTAGGAAAAACTAGTCTTAATTCGGCAGAACAGGAGTGAGAGACAGCTGCTGTAGGCTGCCCTGGGCTGTGTCAGGGGCTCTCCCGGCTTCCTGTGTTTTCTGAAGGATGCTCAGTGGCCTGGGCTCATCCAGATTAGACAGACACAACCCACATGTTCTGCTGCACTTCTGGCTGTGGCAGTTATTAATAGCCTTCAAGAGGTACCCTAATAATAACAATATTTATATATCATATATTTATAAATACATACTTTATATATTTATATTATTACTATGTGCCAGGTACTGTGCTAAGCACTTTACAATTAATCTCATCTGATTCTCACAACAACCCTGGGAGGTAGGTGCTGTTCATATCCCCAGTTCACAGATGAGGAAACTGAGGCAGACAGAGGCTAAGTAAATGCCCAAGGCAACATAGCTAGTATGTGTCTATGGCTGGATTTGAACTCAAGTCTTTCTGACTCCAGGCCCTATGCTCTACCCCGGGGTCACCTGGCTGCCCCAAATCTCCTTCCCAGGAACCATGTTCCCATAGCCCCCTCTCAAGGTTACCAGGCAACAGCAGGAAGCTGGACCAGGAGATCACCACCCACACGGTTCTTTTTTTGTGCTTACTGGACACCAGTACTACTAGCAGTCTAGGGTGGTCTGAAGACACCAAGGAAGCCCAAGGGAAGAACAAATGGATGGGAGTTGGAAGACCCCGGTTTGAATCCCGATTCAGTCACTTCCAACTTGTGTGATCTTGGCTTCTCTGGATTCCACAGCTGGGCCCAAATCCCACTTTCTGCAGTTCCTTCTCCATTCTGCCCTGCCCTGCTCCTCTCTCCTCCTTTGTCCTCTGAGAGATTCCTGCCTTGCCTCCCAGGGTTGTTATGAGAATAAAAGAAGACAAATCCCATGAAAGCCCTTCGGAAAGTGTCCAACGTGCTATAGAAATGTAAGGCATGAGAAAAGCGGGCTGGCTGCCTCCTCTCTACCTTCCCAATGGAAGCCAATCTGCCTAATAGTTTCTTAAGGACTTATATGGGCAGGATTCTTCATTAAACAAGATTGGGGCCTCAGTGGGTGCCTCTACTGGCAGAAGGTACTGTGAGCTGTTCAAAGGGCCAGGGAGCAGAAGAATACAGACTTGGAGAGGGGTTTCTCCCCATAAGGAAAAACACCATCTGAAAAAAAATCGTGTAGGTTTTGACACACCACATCTATAGATGAAGAGGGAGGAGGGAACTCTGGGTCTATAATGGCTTTTTTTTTTAATACAGCAAAATGATGCATATCAACATATCTAGAGCCAGCTGGTCTGAACAGGAGCGTTTAATTGTGATTTTTCTTAACTATGACTAGAAAAAAAAACCAAACCCCACCACAGCCTCACACCTGGGCTGAAACACTGGGTCTGGGCAACGCACATTCAGCATTCCTTTTTGCTTGGCTGTGTCATTCACTGCCGTAGGGAATCAGGACTGGGCTCTGATCACTGAGGGGACCAGTGGAGGCTTTGAGCTGCATGACAAGCTAAGTCCCCATGTCCTCAGGGGTGCTGAGGAAGACTCCTCGGTCACTGATCCTGGGAGAGCCACTTCTCACTGGGAGGTGAGAAGATGTCAGGGCTGGAGGGGACCTCCCAAGTCATCTAAAGCCATCCCCTCATTTTCCAGAGCCCCCCCCAGAGAGGGCACTGCCATCTATCTGGGCACGCTGGAGCACAACCTCAGCATCATCCTCAGTCCCTCACTCTTCCTCATTGACAAGTCTTGCTGTTTCTACTGCTACAGTCTCTCCCATTTGCTACTTATGATACATGTGTGTCCTTGGGCAAATAAATCCTTCACCCCTCTGGGCCTCATTTTCTTCCTTTCTAAAGTGAGGGGGTTGGCTTGAATGACCCTGAGGTCACTTCTAGTTTTAGGTCTATGAGGCTATAAGTCACTTAGCCTTTCTCAGACTCAGTTTCCTCATCTGTAAAATAAGAGGCCTGGACTAGATGGGCTTGGAGGTCACTTTTCTCCACTCCCATAGCCCCACTCCTAGGTTAGGCCCCATCATCTCTTGGCTGGATTATGGCAGTAATCTCCTATTTGGTCCCTCTGCCTCAAGTGTCTACTGCCTCCCTGGGGACTGGTGTCTTCTCTCCCAGCTACTTTGTATTTATTTTGTATATATTTATATGTGTACACGTTGCCTCCCTGACATGTGTCCTCACATAATGTAAAGTCCTTGGGGGAAGGGGCTGCTTCATTTCTGTCTTTGGGTCTCCAGAGCTTGGCACACAGTAGTTGCTTGAGACATACTTGTCAATTGGTTGAGACTGAGCTGAGAGTGAGGGACATTAGGAATTGAGTCTAACCCTTTCATTTTACAAGTGAAGAAACTGATGTCCAGAGAACTTGTTTAAGGACAACAGAGTTGAGATTGGAACCCATTCAAGGTGACAGAGATGGAAGTGCCCTCCAAGGCCATCTAGTCAATCCTCCTTATTTTCCAGACAAGGAAACTGAGGCTGAGAAGGGCTAAGTGACTTACAGTATCATAGATCTGAAGTTAGACGTGACCTCTGAATCCAAATCTAGTCCATTTTACCAATAAGGAAAATGGGACCCAGATGGTTACGGTGACTTACTCACCCAAGGTCACAGAGCTAAAATTTGAATACTTGCATTCTGCCTTCAAATCCAAGACTCTTATCACTACATCATACTTAAAGAGATTCAGATAAACTATAATCCTTCCAGGATTATAGGCTGTCTGACTGCAATGATCACTAGTTTCTTTCTCTGTGTTTCTGTCTTCCTCCTTCTCCCCACCCCTTTATCTCTCTCTCTGTCTCTGTGTTGATTTGTGATTTCATTAGTATGGGCGGAGGCCTTGGGGGGGGGGGACTCCTTCCATTGGTGTGGTTTGGGAACCCATCTATAGCATAACTCATCTATAACATAACCCATCCATAACTACAACCCATCTATAGCATAACCCATGTATAACATAACTCACCCATAACCACAACCCATCTACAGCATAACCCATTCATAACTATAACCCATCTAGGGGCAGCTAGGTGGTACAGTGGATAGAGCACCGGGCCTTGAGTCAGGAGGACCTGAGTTCAAATCCAGCCTCAGACCAGACACTTGACATTTACTATCTCTGTGACCCTGGGCAAGTCACTTAACCCCAATTACCTCACCAAAAAAATAACAACCCTATAACCCAGATATAGCATAACCAGTCTATAACATACTGCATCTATAACATAACCCATCCATAACTGTAACCCATCTATAATTATAACTCTTAAAAGAGCTACCCAAGAGATGTTAGGTGAGTTGCCTATGGTCACAGAACCAGTATAGGTTAGACATAAGACCTGAACCCAGGCCTTCCTGATTCCATGACTGGCTCTCTATTCACTCACTCTGCTACGCTGCCTCACATCTTGCACATAGAGGTATTAATATTTTTTCACATGTATACATGTGCTGTTGAATTTAACCAAATACAAGTTTACTTAAAAGCATTACTAAGTTCAGTGCAACTTGCCTTTAACATCCATTTTCTCCATTGGTAGATACTAATAGTATAATTATCATCGGAGGTTCTGCAAAGTTTATTATTTTACAAAGAGGCCCTCATACTTAAAAAGGTTGAGGACTACTGTTTTAGGGCTTTCTCGGACAAGGTAGACAATTCCCAGACAATCAACTCAGAGGCAAACACATAGAGTACAGATTCAGAATTAAAACAAAACATTTCAGATAGTTAAAAGTAAAAGAGGTGAATCACCATGTGGTAGAAGAGGCCCTGGACCCACCATCTGAAGATCTGGGTTCAAATGTTGGCCTTGTTCCTTATTATCTATGAGAGGCTAGGCAAGAGTTTTTTTTTAAGCCACTTTGAACCCCAGCTCAAAAGGAAAGATCTTTAAGGTCCCTTCCAGTTCTATAACCTATGACAAACAAAAATTCTGGATTAAATAGCATCTGCAGCAAACCATACTAAGTGTCTTCATCAGTGACCCACAAAAGATTTTATATATATCTATATATAATCTTTCTCACCCTCTATATACATAGAGAGCATGCTATATATAAAAAATCATATATATATATATATATAAACTTTCACTTCCATTTACTTTAATCCTTTAGAGTTACATGGTACTTTTATATCCACTGTCTTACTGAGCCTTATACCTGGTAGGCATCATTATCTCCATTAAAAAAAACCCAACTCTATTTTTTGTTATTCTGAACTTGACAAACACCAACAAACGCAGACATTTCCATATGCAAGAACAGAAAAGGAGAATTGTAAATGAAAAGGTAAATTTCTACTATTTAGCTTGTTCTTTTTAAAGTATAAATAAATTCATCATGTTCATTTCAAAGCTGTCCTTTTGCTTATGTCTCCCTTTGAACTTCCTTCTCTGCTGTTCTGTGCATTTTTTCCCCCCTGGAGAACACTCTTTATTTTGCTGCACGCAGGACTGACTCACAGCGGCCTATGGACAATCGGTATTAATCCTTGCCTTTTTAGTGAATCCCACCACCCTAAGGACCCACAAGGGCTTTCAGTCAGTGCTACTCTAAGCCTCTGGACTTCCCTAGAAGGGAAACAAACCTGGGGCTGATGGAAACAGGCAACCTGTCACATTCTGGTAAGTCCATCTTCCACCCCCACCAGGAGACTATAGAACCCTGCAATCTTCTAATACTATCCTAGTTGTCTGGGCTCCCTTCACCATCTGTGCATTTCAAAAAATATGCCTCAATGACCCTCTTTTCTTTCTTCTTCTGTTTTGGCTTCACTATTATTATTATTCCCTAATTTCTCTTTAAATCCCTTTCCCCCCAAAATTGAAAAAAGAAACATTCTCCTCATTGAAGAAAATGAAGTTATGAAAAGTGAAAGTCCTTGCTTGAGGTCACAGAGCAGGGCAATGACAGGACAAGGGCTTGGCTTTGAACTGAAGCCCTTCCAGGCCTCTGTCCCATTATTCTTTGCCTGACAGTCTCCTACAGTGACCATGCTTAGCAGTCTCAGGAAGCATGACTTTAAAGTTAATCATGCCTTCCAATTTCCTTCCTGTTCTTGTTTCACTAGCATGAGATGCAGCCCACCTTCATGAGATGGGTTTCTCGCATTTAAATCGAATGCAGGCAGGGTCTTGGGGTGTCTGGCTGCTACTTTGCTAGCTATCCGGAAGGATAACTGAACAAAAAACTGGGGCACGGCCTGATCCTATGATTGCTCCATTCAAGTTGTCTCTCCATTAAAATGATGTATTAGTCTTGCCATCAGCTGCCAGGCAGAAAGAGAAGGAACCAGAAGGGAAAGCTTATCCCTAGGCTGAAACCTTAAAGGAAGACTTTTTGCTGGAGAGGAAAAAATGTAGATCAACAAATTCTGGGGTAATCTGGACAGGGCCAGCTGACATACAGCTGCCTCCAAACTTTCAAAATGGGAAAGTTAAGTTTCCTGCCATTTTCTCCCTAATTAAAGCTTGGCATAATGATAAAGCAACTGATTGAAAGTCTTGAAAAGCAAACGTCCTCGGTCTTCATTAATTCTGCCTCAGATCTTTCCAGCAGCATGGAAAAAATAGCTAATGAGGACTCATTAGAATAACCTTTGGCCGGAGAAATCATTGGTGTGCATCGGGTAACCACTGAATATTTCACCACTGTTAAATATTTCACCTACGACCTGTATGATGGGTTTTAGTTCTTTGATATGTCGGAGATTCTTTTGATAAGGATGCAATTTCTTAAACTTTGGCAGTGCTGGGCAGATCACAGATAGCTTGCTGTGAAATGACAAGGCAGGGTGGTTTTAATAACCCTAAATAACTTATAAAATGGACTGGGGAATTTGGAAAGCAGTGCACCAACACTCCTGGGACCTGCTGGCCTCGAGACTGGGCAGAACAATCCGCCATTTTTTTTTTTTACTCTTACCTTTGGGAATCTGCATGTCTGGAGTTACCGCAGATGCTGCTAGGAGATTTTCCTTTCTAAATAACCATGATCTAAGGCTAAACGGAAGACTGCAGGCTGGAGATATTTAGGTCTAACTGGCCCATTGTGTAGACTCAGTAAATCTTAAACAACCATACCAGGTATTGACAGAACAGACCAGGAGGGGTAGGCATGCAGAGAGTGGCCATCTTTCTCTAGGTTCCAGCAGTGAGTGGCCACAATTATTAGGAACGCCAGTTTCTACCTTATGCTACTAATCTTCTCTGGACCACTAAGGATTCATGATCTCCTTGAAACCTAGCCATGCCATCATGAACAAGCAGCCTTGATGATCCCTGCTCCCCAGGCAGTGATGTGAATAATAGTACCTCACCTCTGTCTAGCACAAAGATTCTTAACCTGGGGTCCCTGAGTTTGGTTTTAAAAAATGTTTTGATAACTGCATTTCAATATAATTGGTTTCTTTTGTAATTCTATATGTTTTGTTTTGTGCATTTAAGAATAATAATTTGATGGGGCAGCTAGGTGGTGCAGTGGATAGAGCACCGGCCCTGAAGTCAGGAGGACCTGAGTTCAAATCCGGCCTCAGACCCAACACTTGACACTTACTAGCTGTGTGACCTTGGGCAAGTCACTTAACCCCAATTGCCTAAAAAAAAAAAGCCAAAAAAAAAAGAAGAATAATTTGAGAAGGGGCCCATGAACACTACAAGACTAAGGATAAGGAGCTTTTTATATTTTTCAAAGTTCTCTCTCACTGATTGTCTTACTCAGTAATCTTAAGGTTGGCCTAATGGTTATAGCCAGCAAATCTCCAAGCTGATGTATCAATAACAGTCCGTCTGTTGACCACACAAATCCTCTCCCAGGCTTCTATAAGAGAATTCCGCTTGTGTTACTCTTGCCAGTCATTGGTTAAGAATCGATGAAAAAGTATTTATTAAGTGCTTACTGTATGCCAAGAATAAAAGCTTTAATTAGGCCGATGAAAGTCTTTCTGTTAAATACCCCAACACCCTAGTTAGCTATGGATATTAAAAAAACAAACCTGTCATTTCCTTCAAATCTGAGACCACGGTTTCATGTGGTCTGTAGAGACTCTCAGCCTTGTGGACAAACGAGAAAGGGGCCTTTTGCTCTGAAAAATGATTAACTCTATTTTAAGATTCATCTTGAGTTACGCATATGAATCTAGAAATGATTCTTTTAAAAGGAGAAATGGATTTGCTTTTGAGGAACCTTATTTAATTCACAATTTCAAACCAATTGCATTAATCCCTCCATAAATTCTCTGGTTGACTGCAATATTATGTTATAGAAGATGGACCATCTTAGAGTTTCTTCTGATATTGTTAATGTCTGAGGAACGAAAAAAAAAGAAAAGCAGAGGTTTGCCTGTTTCCCACTTGAAAATAAAGTTTCACAAATGATAGAGCAGGAACTGGCAACTCAAATTTCTGGCCTAAAAACTGATGTGGACCAGGAGCACACCTGCAGGGAAAGGCTCCTACTTTCCATGGGGTGGATTGCTTTTGAAGCAATAATAATAGCATCTCACATCACTTTTGTAGCTTAATAAAGTCTATTCTTCCATGTGAGGTTAGCAGTATGAATCCTGGACTTGGCCTTGGTTCAGATCAATGTGGGAATCTTCTGGTGTGGAAATTCCCTACATTGATGCAAACTGGCCACTTTTCTGGAACTTTTGGGGCTTAGCGGAGTTCCTGGGAGGCAGTGAGATGTGCCATAGGTATGGCATGTGGGTATGTGCCATACTTCTGGCTATATATCTGGTATGCATCAGAGACAGGACTCAAGGCCAGGTCTATCTACCAGGTCATGCTGCCTCTCTGTATTAAGTATTACTGCCTCCATATTGCAGATGAGGAAACTGATGCACAGAGAAATTAAGGGAATTGTCTGTGGTCACACAGAGCGGAGACTTGAACCCAGGTTTGTAAACTGTACATCTGGTGCTCCTGCAATACCAGACTGCCTCACATAAAGTACACAGGCACCAAGAAGCATTGAAGCCCCAGGTCATATTACCTTGATTCCATCCCCAAAGGGCTACTTATGCAAACCCTACAACATCCCATTAGCCATCAAGCAGCAATCACATAGAAGGCATCTACTGTGTCTGAAAATGGTTTCCTTACAGGAATCAAGCAACAAGGAAAAAGAAGAGAAATGATTTCCAGGGTCTTCCCTTTGGCAGCTGTGGGTATGCAAAGCCATATGGGGCATGGTCCATCGTCCCCAGCTTACATTTCATTTAGGGAGGGCTCGGGTGGCAGGCAGGGAAGGGAACATAGAGAGATTTCCAAATCACTGCCTGGACTGTGAGAAATAAGACAGAAGTTCATGAAATACTCACTTGTGAAAAATCAAAGCCTTGTTTGGCTGATATTTGTCTGTGCTAAAGTTTAAGTGGCATTAAACATGGAAACGCTCAAACCCAGGGGGAACAGAATGGTCTAACTCATGCGTTCAGGGATCTAAGATTCATTTCTTTTCATATTTCATTGCGCAATGCACAAAAATGGAACTGATGTTACACTCGTTTAGCTGAAAAGACATCACATATGCCTACTGCCCTTCCCCTGCGCCAGATCTCTCCTACGGAGAGACCAGAACCCAAGTGTCCTGGTCTCTAGTGCCCGGTCACAGAAGTTCAAAGAAAGAGGGAGAAATTAACAGGTGTCTTGATAGCAATTTCCTGTGACTACCCAAGGACCTCATGATAACGGTTAAAGAAAGGAAGAAGAAAATCTCCAGGGATATCCCTTCTGCCTCTGCAGGGAGAGCACAGAACTCGTGGCCGACACCGGGGCTCATTTTTATTCCTCAACAAATTCACCAAGCCCTAAAAATAGCTCATCCCAGCTACACCACAGCATGAGCTGGCCGAGTTGGAAAGAGCAGGGATTTGCAGATTTAAACAATTTGACAAGGAATATGGATGGCAGCTCACCACTCCCCGAAGGGCAGTGTGGCTTCTCCTCATACCTATATTTCATCCCAGGCTGCTTCATGTTGGCGTCGCTGGACGGAGGAACGTTGTGCACGGACAGCTGTCCCAGGCTCCGGGCTACCATGGCCACTGCCCGGAACTTGCTTCTGGTGCCCAGGCTGGGGCTGCCGGCATTCTGCCTGCTGAGCCGGTCTTCGGCACTTCGACCCTTCAGGCTGTGTTCTGAACACACAAAAGACACCTGCATGGTGGCCAACTTTTTCCTTGGGGTTTCTCTCTCTTTTTCCTTCTCGTTTTGTTATCTGTTGGAAGCAGCTTGTCCTCCAGAAGCTGGAATGCAGTTTATTCATGGGGAGGTGAAAAATCCAAAAGGCCATTCAAGGACTGTCAAAGGCAAAGTAGGAAAAAAAAAACCCTCCAAAGCCAGTAGCATCTTTTATTGGCTGAGCTTTCAAAAAGGAAAAATATGAACTATCCAGGAAGGTGTCATAAAATAACTTCTCACTGAAGACCTGCCGGGCCATCTTCTCTTCTCGCTCACATCCTGCCTGCGTCTGGGGAACGCCTCGCCTTCCCCTCCCCTGCCAATCCTTCGGTGAGCTCCCAGACAGTTTTTCAAAGTTTCATCTTGTTCTGTAACTCACCCGAGGATGGGCATCCTCCAAAAGCAGTTTCTTGTAGGCATGAAGCAAAAGGGGGAAAAAAAAATCTCTCAATCTTCCTCACTTCCTTTCGGGGAAGGGAGAAGATCCACTCACAGGTACCGTGTCACAGTGGCTTCCATGCATGATGTAACTTGTACCCAGGAGCCCAGGGGAGGGGCAGATATCTCTGGAGACACGAAGCGGTTGAGAGTGCCCAGGCGTTAGCTCCCTCACTGGTCTTCTCCATGGCTTTTTGGAGGGGGACTGAATGACGACTGTACCACTGAATGCTGCTGAGCCCTCTCCTAAGTCAATTAGGTGACCAGTGAGCTGAGCAGGAAGAGTTTGGCAATCCATTATTAATGAATCAGGGATACTCTGGGCTGTCTCTCCCCCTGACAGAGAACTCGGATGGCGGCCACTTGTTCCAGAGCCTATGTGAGCACACAGCTGCTCTGTGGGCTGTCTGCTGCTCACGGGGAGGGACCCAGTTACGAGGCAAGGTCCAGGGGAAAGGCTCCGGATGGAGGACTCAGCCCGGAGCCACAGATGGTGAAGTCAAAAGGTGGAGCATTTTGGGGAACAAACAAGACAGGCACAAATTATCTCCCCTAAGAGCTTATTCAAATGGTTTTTAGGGGGAAAAAAAAGCAAAACACTTGATGAATTTCTTGCACTTAGCTGGTCTCCTGGAAGGAGATACTATTGGCTGTAGAAGAGATTCAGGCAATATTCAAGCTGGGTCAGAGGCAGTAGCACTGGGTGTTAGTTTGGCGTTCAGGAAGACCTGAGTTCAAATTCCACCTCTCACATTTACTTGCTAAGTGACTGCAGATGAGTCATCTAATTTCTCTCTCAACCGTAGGTAATTCCCTAGGACTCTAAGTTATAGATGAGCTGCAATCTCTCCTGGTGGAGCAAGATTCCACACTGGAAATCCAAGATCTCTGATATACTGACACATACAAGCCTGACTTCAGAACCAAAGCTATGCTTTGGGAGGGGAGACAGGGCAGAGGAGAACAGGGAGAAAGGAAGGAGATTTCTCTGTGGCCAAGTCTGGAGCACTGTGCTAGAGATACCAGACAGTTGTCACTCTAACATTAGGCACGTATCATGTGCCAGGCACTGTGCGAAGTGCTGAAGATATACAAAGACAAAGGAGAATCAATCCCTGTTCTCAAGAGCTAGCTTCCCAGCCAGCTTCAAACTTAGAATTTTCATCTGGAGGTCAGAGCCTTTTTACCCACTTAATGTAGACAGAGTCAAAAAAGCTAAGTTGGGAAAAAGCAGTGACCTGTCTGAATGTTCTTACCACACAAGGTTCTGGGACACAGGTTTGGAAGGATTCTGTATTTTCTGTCCTAAATCAAAGGCCATCTCCTCCAGGAAGCCTCCAGTGATCTCATCCCCATAGTTCTCACAAAGCCCTCTGTTCTGAACCTTTCTAAGGCATCTATTATGCAATATTGTATATTAAGGCTACTTATGTCTGTGTCTGATCCTTCTGACTCAGGGGTTCTTAATGTGGGGTCTATGAACCTTGGTTTCAACTTTTCTTTTATAATAAAATTTCAATATAATTAGTTTCCTTTGTAATCCTATGTATTTTATTTTATGTGTTTAGAAATATTGTTGTGAGAAGGGGACCATAAGCTTCCCCAGACTTCCCGAGGGGTCCATGGCACAAAAAAGGTTGTTAAGAAGCCCTGTTCTAACTAGGAAGTTAATGCATGAGGGCAGGCAGGGACCACATTTTATCAAAACTTTGTGCCTAGCACAGAATGTCATACATTTTAAGTATTTCTGTTGAAGAAATGAATGAATAAATGGTGAAGAAACTCCTGAACCAAATAGAGATTTTCACCACCCTTTTCTCCCTCAGCTTGGGTTCTCTGGTTAACAGCAGGCAGTGTTAGGAGGTGAGGCAAAGGAAGGGTGAAATGCTATAGAATTACTCTCTTCTGTCTCTTCTCATTAAGCTAAGATTTGGAATTCTTCCTTTTCCCCTGAAAGGGCCCTCTCCTTAGGGGGAAAAACCTCAGTCTGGCTTTCTACCCAGACAGCAAATGCTCTCAGAGCTGAGCAGGGAGGGGCTACCTCCTTGCAGTCTGGAATTCTGGTGTGAGACGCCTGAGATCCAGGAAGAAGGAGGTGCTGGTCCTCCTGCTGCCCGCTGCCATCTGCCCTGGTGAGACCACACTGGGGGTGCTGTATTCAGTTCTGGGCCTACAGTTTAGGAAGGACATTGATAGGCTGGGAGAGTACGGGGAGGGGCATCAGGATGATGGAGAGCCTAGGGTTTATGCCATATGAGAATTGGTTAAAAGAATGGAAGGTAATTAGTCTGTCAAAGGGAAGGATCAAGGGAGGATGTTGGAGTCATCCTCTAGTACCTGAAAGGCTATCAAAGTGGGAGAAGAATTGGATGGGTCGCTACATGGTGCAGAGGACCTGGAGTCAGGAAGACCTATTGTGCTTGGCATACAGTAGGTGCTGAATAAATGCTTGTTGCTTGATCGGCAGCTAGGCGGCACAGATGAGTCACGAAGACCTGAATTCAAAACCTGCCTCAGACTCTTCCTAGCTGTGTGACCCTGGGCAAGTCACTCCACCTCTGCCTGTCTCAGTTTCTTCATCCTTAAAATGGGGATAATAAGAGTACCTCCCTTCAAAGGGTTGTTGTGAGGATCAAATGAGATAATATGTGTAATGTATCTTGCAAACCTTAAAGCCTTATTCAAGTGCTAGCTATTATTATTATTTTTATTGTTATCATTATCATCATCATTATTATTTCTGTTATTGGTCCTGGACGGCAGAACCAGGAGCAAGGTGGGGGGGGAGGGAGAGATGCAAAGGGGCAGATTGCCAGGGAACCCTTCCTGATGATTAAAACTATTCCAAAGTGGAATGGGCTGACTTAGAAGGGAAGTTTTTTCCCCCTCTGTGGAGGTCTTCAAGCTGGATGGCCAGTTGCTGGGGGTTTTGGAGAGGGGGCTCTCTTTCAGGCAGGGGTTAGACTGACGGCCCCCGAGGTCAGTTTGGCTCTTTGCTTTTGACCTCTGCTACGTGGCCCTGGGTGGTAGTTCAACAGTCAGGATTTGCCTTGGACCAAATCTTGTAGCAAGTGACCCTTCCTGATACATCTCCTGGCCTCAAGTTTCCCTGCTCTCCAACTCATCCTCACACAGCTGCTGAAATGTGGAGATGGATCGCCATAACTAGAGCAAAGAGGGCCTCGGAAATCACTGAATCCCACCCCTTTAATTCACAGATGAGGAAACTGAGGCTTTTGGGCGAGTGACTCACACAGCTAGCAAGTGCAGGAGTAGGATCTGAACCCAGGTCTTCTTGGCTCTATACTCCCTCTGCTAGGCCAAGAAATTTCCTAATGCTGACTCCCCAGCACCATAAGCTCGCCTGGTTCCCAGTTGACTCCAGAAGCAAATACCAGTTCCTCCATTTGGCATTTAAAGCCCTTCATGAGTGGCTAATCACTCATTTACTTTCCTTCATGGACATTGTGGTCTGGCCAAAGTAGACTGTTCCCCATGGCTGGAGTGCCTTCTCTCCCTACTTCCCAGATCTCAGAATCCCTGGCTTCCTTCAGTTCAGCTCAAGCAGTATCTCTTATATAATGAACTTTTTCTTGATCTCTGCCTCCTTCCCCTCCCCAGTACCTCTCCCTGGTCCCCTCTCCCCCACAGCTGCTCCTTCCCTCTCCCATGAGACTACCCGGTACTTATTCTGTACGTGCATATAGGTATACCTTCCCAATAGAATGTAAGTTCTCTGAGGCCAAGAGCTGTATTATTTTTGTCTTCATATTTCCTGCACTTGGCATATGGCACTAAACCCTTAAATGCTTTTTGATTCAAGATATCTCCCAGCTGTCTTGATACAAGGTGGGGGACTCCATTATGCACTGAGGGATAGTCACTGCCCTGGTCCCTGAAAGCCTCTGCTGACGGGCTCTTCCTCTAACCCTAAGTATAACCATATATGGGCTTCCTGACCTGTATACTCTGAATCTCAGAGCTGAAAGCACAGAATTGTGTGACTTGGAAGCCCCACTTCATCTGACCTGTACTTGAAAAAGCACTGTTCCTATGACCTGCCTGACACTCAGCCCAGGCTTTGTTTGCTGACCTCCAGTGAGGTGGGGGAGTCCACTATCCTCAGACGCAGCCCATTCCTTAGGGAATTATTACCATAACTGTTATTGGGAGTTTCCCCTGATATCAAAGCTACATCTGATACCATGTAACTCCCATCCTATCCTAGTCCTATTCCTTGGCGCCAGCAGACCAAAGCTAAGCCATGTGACAGCCCTTTATATATTTGAGGACAGCCACCATGTCCTCCTTAACCTTCCCCTCTACTAAAGATCCCCAGTTCCATTCTCAAATGGCATGTACCTGAGCCCTTTCTCTGGAGGCTTTCCAGCCTGTCCGTGTACTGCCTTCCTGAAAGGTGAAGCCCAGGACTGAATACAACAATCCAGGTGCAGTGTGATCAGCGGGACAAGCACCTCCTTAGGGGCCCCTAGGTGCACAGTGAATAGAGTGTTAAACTTGGAGTCAGGAGTTTTGGTCACGAGTTTGAATCCTGCCTTAGGCATGTACTAGCTCTGTGACCCTGGGCAAATCACTTAAGTACTCTGTGCCTCAGTTTCCTCATCTACCTCCCAGGGTTGTTGTGAAAATCAAATGCTATGACATATGTAAAGTGCTTTGCAAACTTTAAAGAGCTATGCAAATGCTATCGATGATATAGAGGATGATACCGATGATGATGATGATAATGAAGCTAGGTGGCACAATATATATAGCACTGGCCTCAGAGTCAGGAGGTCCTGATTTTAAATCTGGCCTCTGACACTTATTAGCTGGGGGACCTTGGGCAAGTCACTTCACTTCTGTTTGCCTCAGTTTCCTCATCTGCAAAATGAGGTAATAATAGCAACCACCTCTCAGGGTCGTCACCAGGAGCAAATGGGATATGCGCAAAGCACTTTGCAAACCTTAAAACACTATAAATGCCAGCTATCATTAGTTATTATTATTGTTGTTGTTGAACTTGAAAAATGAAAACTAAAACTATACACAGGCAGGATAGGATTCTTGTGGTTGGTTAAGCCATGAGAAATCCAAAGCTGAACCCATCGCCAGTCACCAATCCACCCTTAGGCTGAGAAATACAAGTGGTCCCAAGATGCTGACTCACCTTGGGGGAACTTCCACTAACGAGGCAGCCCGGAAGGGAGGTGAGAAGAGGTGACCTTAAAAAACTAGATCTGACTAGTACCTGGTAAGACTTGTCATTTCATACTAGTGATACTCAGAATATGATGACAGAGGTCTCCCGGGACACAATTACTCATTAATGGCCACTCATCTTTGGAAATAGGACCAGGCTACGTGACCTTGCCAGGATATAGAACTGACATTGATATTCAGAGTAAAATGAGGCTCCCAGCCATTTCTTGGAACATCTCTCCATATTCAGAAGACAGTTTCTTTGGTATTTGGTTTCAGCTATTCCCCCTTCAAGTCCTGCAACTGACGAGCTGATTGGAAAGGGGTAGCCCTACTCAGTCATGATATGTGTGGTTTCCAGGTAGCAGGATTCCCTATCCTCTCCAGAGTAGAACAGCATATTTTTGGGAAGGAAAGTGTTTTCTGAACATTAAAGCATTCCATGCACGTGAGTTATTGTTGCTGCTGTTATTATTATCATCAGCGTCAGATATCTTTAGCTACAACTTGTGGGGAGACCACACAGGTCAAAAAGAAGGTCATGCACTATCTTTAAAGATTTAGCCCCCCCACCCTGTCTTCTTGGGAAGAAAAAACAATTTCAATAGAAACATCACAGTTGAAACGTGAGGACTACCCCTTCTCCTTCTCTCTTCTCCTCCTCAGCCCAATTTAATTATTCTTTGGAAATCTATCTTTGGCCTGGAAAATAATCTAATGCTATTGTATTAAGAGCTGGCCTATCCCTGTTGACCAGAACTCTTTCCTAATTGGCTCCTGGACTTCACTAATACAAAGCTCATAGATGCTTTGGCTGAACACCCCCCCCTCCAATAAAAACAACAACAACACATCTCCCATTAAATTCTGCTCTGTGTCATTTTAGTATCAAATGTATTTTGTAGCATCTGAATCCCTGAAAGTTGGTAAGCCCCTCAAGGCATAAATGGGGACTCTATTAACCAGAATTTTTGACCTGAACTCTTTGGCGGTTGTGGCATTCTGTGGCTCTTGGTCAGACACCAGACATCAGCAGAAGGACACACAACTGCGCCGCTGAATCCCTGATCTTACTGACAAGGGATATTCCCAGCGATGATGCATACCTCTCAGTATGTCCTCGAATAAGTCTATCTCAGAAGGCCAAGCCTTGGGGTCTTCCTTGCCTACTGCAGACACTGTAAGGATTATCAGTGGGGCACAAAGGCTGTTAACTGAGGAAGGTGGCACAACATATTGGAAGGATATTATTGTTAAAAAGATAGGCCTTTGTTTCACGGTCATTAAGGGCCCTGGGCAATTTTCCAAAGGCAGTTGAGCCTAGAGTCAAGAAGACTTGGGTTCAAATCTTACCCCTGACATACATTGGCTAGATGACCTGGGGCGAGTCATTTAACCTGGACTGTAAATTGTACTGTAGGTGCCAACCTGCATTGGGAGAGGGAGTTTCATGCTTGGTAATTTATTCTACCAATGAAGCTGTTGATCCTGTAAAAAAATCCAGCCCAACGTGTGTGGTGGGCATGAATAGGCTATATTGCGCCACTAACCGAGATCAGCAGATGTACGATTGGAAGAAAAAGGAGGCTACTCATTGGGGGAGAGCCAAGGTTAAGATAAACAATGAACTGCCCATATGCACTGCTGATATTCAGGCAACATCATTAGAGCCGGGGGAAAACCCTGAGTTCTTTGGGTGGAAACCCATGGAAAGTGTTTCATGCACGAGACAACAGACACAAGACACAGGATGAGAAGGCAGGGGGAGGCTGCCCTCTGCTGCTATTGCTCGAAGGAAGGTCCACACGAAGGAGATCCCAGACACATCCAACTATCCATTAAAAACACCATTTTCTCCTAACCATGTGAGATTTCTGAGGTCTACGGACCAGCAGCCTTGGCCTCAATTGAGAATCTGTGGCATGTGTTGATATCCAGAAGGAAAGCTTGGGAGGGGGAAGGGAAAGCGCAAAGGCACTGACATATGGGTCATTTGGGGATTCTGACAGAATATTCTTATCTTTAATTCAAATGGCAAAAACTCCCCATCCAATAGTAGCGCATCGTTTTCAGGACGGATTAAGTGGTGTTCAGCACTGGCGTTTAAAATAGATGGGCCAACTGGTTCAGGGAGAAGGACCAGAGGTATAATAGTTTTGAGTGTGTGTGTGTGTGTGTGTGTGTGTGTGTGTGTGTGTGTGTGTATGTGAAACACACAGAGAGAGAGAGAGACAGAGAGTCAGACAGAGACAGAGAGACAGAGACAGAGTCAGACAGAGAGAGAGAGAGAGAGAGAGAGAGAGAGAGAGAGAGAGAGAGAGAGAGAGAGAAGGATGGGGAGAAGTGGGGAGGAGAGGGAGGGGAATGCATGTGCCTGCATGCGTTTGCCTAAATCTTAAAAACAGAAACCACTACCACAAGTCCAGAAGAAATAATCAATGTTAAATCCATGGACAGTGCCTTTAGCATTAAATCCCCTTAATCCAGCAGAACAGACTATGTAATCCTGCTAAATTTCCCACAAACCAGCTTCTAATTCTATCATAGTCATTCAGGAAATTTCAAGACAATTTTAACCAAGGGGAGCGTCTGGTTCTCTGTCTCTTGTTTCTCTCCTCTGTGAGAACAAAGGGCAAACAGCAGCTACCCACCCACTGTCTTTTCACCCTGAAATGGAAAATGTCCCAAACTTGGGTAGGTCCCAGTTCCATTTCATGCCACTCTACAAGTGTTCACGAAGCATTTACTGTATGCCAGACACTGTAGCAGATGCTGGAGATATAAAGAAACATGAAACAATCTCTGCCCTCAAAGAACTTACATTCTACTGGGTGGGGAAACACATACATGGAAAAGCAAAGACAAAATACTTACAAAGTATCTACAAAGTAATTTCGGGTAGATGGGAGAGAACTGACCATCGGAGAGCACTGACCATTGGAGCGTATTGACCACTGGGGGGCACTGACTCTCTTTTCTGCCTTAATCAGAGATAAACTGAACCTTTCTTTGGACAGTATTCTAAGCTGCTACGGGACCACCACAATAACAACATAACACTTCTCATTTATGTGTATATATATATCTATATATACATCTGTCTCTCTCTCTCTCTCTCTCTCTCTCTCTCTCTCTCTCTCTCTCTCTCTATATATATATATATATATATATATATATATATATATATACACACACACATATTATGTTAAGCCTCAGAAAACATTTCCCTCCAGATAGAATGGAAGCTCCTTGAGGGCAGGGGCCACTGACTTTTTGCTTTTGCCTTCACAGAACCTCGCTCAGTACCTATTATAAAGCAGACACGATAAATCTCTGTTGGCACTGCAACTTAACAAGCATTTGCTAAAGTGCTCCCTGACTCTCTGACCTAGCCAAAGCAACAACAAATAACAGCTTGCACTTACACAGCACAAATACCATTTCATTGGATCTTCACAACACTTTTGAAAAGCAGGCACTATGATTACCCCCATTTTACAGATGAGGAAACTGAGGCAGTCAGCGATTAAATGAATTGCCCAAGGTCACACGAACAGCATCTGAAAATTCGGGTCTTCCAGACTCCAGGCCCAGAGCTCTGTGCACTATGGCACCTCCTAGCTTTATGTCTGTGCCAGGAATGCTTTTTCTCCTCACTTTGGGGTCTTAGAACCCTAGCCAATCCATGACGTGTTATCTATGTTATATTTACTTTTATGTGTACACGCTGCTTCCCCGATAGAAGCTTACTATGGTCAGGGACCTTTTCACCTTTGTTTCTAGGTCCCCGGACCACCGCACACAGTGCCTGGCACATAGTAGGCGTTTGATAGATGCTTGCTGGTTGATTTCTGAAGAACTATTCCTGGTTCTAATTGCTGAGAAGCACCACACGCAGCAGGTACTCAACAGAGCTCGTTGCTTGCTCCTCGTGCCGCTGAGGGTCCTGAGAAGCGTGTGGCACAAGAAGACTGGGGAGTGTGGGACCCTGGTAGGTGCTTAATAATGCTTATTGACTGACTCACTGATTCCCTTTTGTCTCTGTCCCATCACTGTCCTGGGAAACTGGGCCAGGATTAAAATCCCAATTAAAAAAAAGTCCTGTAGGTCGGCATATTCTAAACCCACACAACATGGCTTCTGAAGGGCTCCCTAGTTGAGAACTGACTGTAGAAACCTGCTCATCCTTCCCCCACCCCCACCCCTGCAATATAATGAATGTCAGAACTTGGGTGAAGTTATCACAGAAATGTTCCACAGAGGGAAAATCCTCAGTTTAATACATCTTTCTTTTTCTTTAGCTCTTCCCAGAGCATCTTGAGGGAAGGCAGGCATAATGAAGTGTTATCAGCAGAGAACTGAATCCTGGGGAGATCAGGGCAGAGCCAGAAAATAGGGCTGTGTGACTTTTGTGTTCGAGGAAGTTAAGGGCTGATAGACCCTCTGCACTCTAGATGGCCTCGAGAGCATGATTTTTCAGTGAATTAAGTATTAATTGGTTACCTATATCATATAAGTTTAAAGGAACTGTTCAATACATATTCAGGAGCCTAGATTTGGAGCTGCAAGGGACCTAATAGGTCATTAAGTATCATCCTTTCTTTTTACAGATAAGGAAACTGAGGCACATAAAGGCTATAAGACTTGCTCTAGGCATGGACTATTAAATGCTCAAGGTGGGATTCAAATGCAGGGCTTCAGGACTCCAAGCTGGGTGCTCTAGCTATTACACCATGCTGCCTACTACCGGCTACAGCACCGGGCTTGGAATCAGAAAGACTCCTCTGTGTGAATTCAAATCTGACCTCAGACACTTAGTATCTCTGTGACCCCGAGCAAGTCACTTAACTCTTTTTGCCTCAGTTTCCTCATCTGTAAAATGAGCTGGACAAGGAAATGGCAAACCATCCCAGTATCTTTTGCCAAGGAAACCCCAAATGGGATCACAAAGAGTAGGACACAGCTGAAAATGACTAAACAACAGCCCTGTATGCTGCAGATGTAAACACAAACAAAAGTCCCTGTTCTCAAGGACCTTGTATCCTAGTGGCAAAATGCACAGGCCATGTACACAGGGAAGCAAATACAAAGACATAAAAAGTCAATTCGTAGATTTTTTTTGAAGGGGAGAAGCACTAACAAATGGGCGAATCAGGAAAGGTCTCATGCTGCGGGTGGTATTGAGGGGGAATAAGCATTTATTAAGCTCCTACTATACGTTGCTAAGGGCTTTACAAACATTACCTCATGTAACAATAATAGCTAATGTTTACATAGCACCTACTATGTGCCAGGCACCGTGCTAAGTGCTGCATGTTTATTATTTCATTTATCTTCCCAATAACAACTCTGAGGTAAGTGCTATTCTTATGCCCATTTTACAACTGAGGTAATTAAAGCAGTCAAGCTAAATGACTTGCCCAAGGTCACACAGCTTGCTAAGCATTTGAAGCTAGGTTTTAACCCAGGGGTCTTTCTGACTCTAGGCCCAGAACTCTGGCCACTGAGCCCATCAACTTGCTGCCTCAGGCTGCCTCTTGATCTGAGACTGGAAGGAAGCTAGGGGTTTAAGAGGCAAATGTGAGGAGAGAGAGAATTCCAAGAATGGGGGACAGCATTGTGCTGTGTAAAGGAATGGAGACAAGAGATGGTTTGTTGTGTGTGAAAAACACAATAGGGTCAGCTGGGCTGGACTGTTGAGTGCATAATGGGGGATGATGTATAATACAGCAGGAAAGGTGGGTTAGATGCACATTATGAAGAGCTCTAATTGCTAAACAGTATTCTATCTCAGAAGCCAGAGGGAGCCATTGAAGTTTCTTGAGCAGTGAACTGATGTGAATAGATCTCAATCAATCAACAAACATTTGTTAGGCATCTACTATGTTCCAGGCACTGTGCTCAAGATAGCGATGTGGAGGGTTGGTTGAGATGCTTCTGTATTTGAACGGCTGAGGGGAAGAGAATAAGGGAGAGGGCAAAGAAAACTGGGAGAGCAGGAGAGTATGGGAGGAGCCCTGCTTTCATAATAGAAGACAATACTGTTTGCTGATGGCAGTTTTCCTTGGCAGACTTTCTGGCATCAGCAGGACTTAATGCTTCGACAATTTCCAGTCGTTAATTATTTGCATTGTCTCAGCCGCACTCCCCCAGCTGTATCTCAGAGGCTCCTGAGCACACACACAAAATAAGGCTGCCAGAGAGATTAGGATTCTTCTTCTATGTCCTCACAAGCCATCAGGCCCATCCCTAACCTAGTGGGCGGGCAGCAGGGCCCCTTCTCTTCCCTGGGAAATCAACTGCTCCTAACATCCGGTACAGATGAAAACATCTCCCAAGCCCTGGGCACCATCTGCAGCCTCAGGCTGCCCTGCTCCCTCTGCTGGGATCCTCAAATGGCAGCAAAAATAACCTGCAGCTTCTATTTCTCCCCGTGAAAGCAGCAGACAGGCTACCCACCCAAGGTCTCCAACAGGGCAGCAGTTCAGAGAGGAATGAGAGGGTGGGCTCCCCTTAGGGAGGATTCCTCTGAAACAAGGGTTCTTGGCCTCGTTTGTGGGTCATGCACCCCTCTCATGGTCCGGGAAAGCCTATGGACCCCATCTCAGAATCATGCTTTTAAATGCATAAAATAAAATGCAAAGGATTGCAAAGGCAACCAATTATATTGAAATACAATTATCCAAATAAAAACAAACAAAACATTCAAGGTCACAGACCCCTAGTTTAATAAGCTCTGCTCTCAAATCTCAGAACTACAGAAGCCTCAGGCTGGGTGTTCCTGGGTTGGCGGTGGGCAGCTAGCTCCAACTCTTCTGGCTTCTACACCTCACAGAGCTGGAGTCTGTCATCCTTGTCTCTCTGGGCTGCTTCCTTATTCCAGGTGGAAAGCTGAAATGGTCCTCACAAAGGCTGTAATGCTGTCTTCACTACAGTGGGTGTGCCCCAGGGATGTCCCAGAAGCATCTTGGGTTACAATTGTGGCTCTGCTAGGAAGTGACTGTGTGCTCCTGGGAGAATGAACGAAGCAGCTATTAAGCACTTACTGTGTGCAAAGCACAGTGCTATGTACTTGGGATATAAATAGTAAAGTAAGATGGTCCCTGTTCTAATTGGGGGGGAGGGGTTGTTATTTGTCCTTCGTTCTTGAAGAGGACCATGACATCGGGAAGATGATGCCATGACTTGCAGGAGAATTGGACTGAAGTGAAGGAGGGCAATGCAAAGTCATCAGCCTCACTTTCTCCTCTGGAGCCATTTGGTTCTAGTGGCCAGATATAGATCAAGACAATTGGAGATGGCCCCCTAATGAGGGCAATTGCTAATTTAAGGGAAGAGACATCTCCCTGCTCTGGACCTTGGTTTCCCCATCTGCAAAATAAGCGGGCTGGGGTAAGTGATTTCTAAGGTCATTTCTAGCTCGAAAGCCTATGAGACATGTGCTCTTAACTCTAGAGAAACAAAGCAGCAGCAGCAGCAGCACAAAAGGGCAGGGCGAATGTGGCTATCACTTCTGGGACAAAGGGAAGCAGTTAGAGGAAGGAAGGGGCGAGAACAAGCATTTATTAAGCACCTACTATGTTCCAGGTACTATGCTAAATGCTTTAAAAATATCTCCTTTAATTTCACAACCTGAGGAAGTAAGGGCTGTTATTATCCCAGCTGAGGAAACTGAGGTTAAGTGACTTGCCCAGGGTCCCACAGCTAGTAAGTATCTGAGGCTGGATTTGAATTTAGGTCTTCCTGAGATCTATTGACTGCATCTGATGGGAATAATAACAGCTAGCATTTATGTAGCACTTTAAGGTTTGTAAATATTAAGATTTATACTATATTATATATTATATTATTATTAAATATTAAGGTTTATAAATATCATCTCACTTTATCCTGGCAACAAGCCTGGGAGTTGGTGCTATTATCATCCCCATTTTTCAGATGAGGAAATTAAGGCAGATGGCATTTCACTCAAGGTCACACAGCTAGTAAGCGTCTGAGGCAGCATTTGAACTCAGGTCTTCCTGACTCCTAGTCCAGCCCTCTATCCGTCGTACCAACACGCTGGCAGTGGAATAAATTCTATTTTATTTAACCACTGGAGCCCAAATAATTCCACATGGGAAATACGTCACTTCTGTAGGAGACAGTAATTCATTGAGTCTCCTGGTGTAGGTTATGGGGAAACAGCACAAAGTTAGGAGGTTCCTGGTAGCAAGAGGGTCTAGATGGGTTCATGGGTCAGAACCTATTTGTTTCAGGCTCTCCTCCCCTCCAATATGGACAGCTGCAATCCTGTTCTTACTGATCTCTTTCCAGTTCAACTTAGATGCCAGATTAAATTGTGCTTTAGCACAGTTCCTACCCACGACACTCCCCTCCTCAGAGATCTTCGCTGGCTCCCTTCTGCCTGCAGGATACAGGCCAGATTCTTCATCCTGGCATTCTCTGGCCTCCATGCTCTGGTGGCATGGTCCCTCTAATGAACCTTCTCCTCCAGTCAAACTGGACCAGTCACCATCCCCAAACATGGCAGCATGGTACAAGGGAAAAGAAGTCAAGTCAGAGTCCCCAGATTCTTTGTTTTTGTCGCTAGCTTGCTGACCGTGGGCAAGTCAATGAACTGCTCGGGGCCTCAGTTTCCTCATCTGTAAAATGAGGGAGTTGGACTAGAGGGTGTCCAAGCCCGGCGCTCTATGCACTATGGCGCCCCCTAGTGCCCAATTTTCTTTTAGTAATTCCTTACTGGTATCCCCGTTCCTGGCACCACTCTCCTTTCCCCACCATGCATCCTTCATAGAGTTGCACATTTGATCATTCTGAGACCCAGGTCTGGCTATCAAAAGACTTCAGGGACTCCCTGTCACCTAAGGAGCAAACAGACATGTCTCCACATGCGTTCCAGGTCCCTCACAGCCTGGCTCAGACCTTCCTTCCAGCCTGGCTTCCCACACTCTTTGTTCCTCCAAGTTGGATGAATTTGTCCCTATTCCCAACAAGCCGCCTCCCACCTCTGGTACCACCTCACGCAGGCTGACTTCACTGTGTGTAACCCCGTTAGAATGGAAGCTCTTGGAGGGCAGGGGCTGTTTCTCTTTTTGTCCTCTCAGTGCCTAGCACAGGGATTGGCTCACGGGGGAGAGAGATCAGACCTACGATTTTATGGATAGAGGAAATGTCCTCACCCTCCTCTATGACTTGGAGTCTTGGAGAATCTATCTATCCAAAGCCTTCAAGGCTCAGCTCGGGTGGCCACTTCCTCTGAGAAGCCGCTCCAGATCCCCCAATCAGAAAATATTCCCTCTATTCTCAGATGTTCTTTGAATTCTTTGAGTCGGGATCTCCCCCTTGTGCCCCCATCACGTCCTGCCTTATCTTACATTCCCCAGGTGCTTGTCTCCTTCACCCTCCCTTCCGCCCCCTGTAGAATGGAAGGTCTTGGAGGGCACAGATAATGTCACTTTTCATTTCTGTGTTTCCACAGCACCTTACACATAGCAGCCACTCAGTACACGTTTGTGGGACTGAATATCGAATTATGCCCTCTGTCCCCAAATAGCCAGCGAATGCTTTGGGATGGTTCTTGTTCACTGGTGGCTCATTACCACTAGAATCAAATATAAACTCATCTGTCTGGCATTCAAGGCTCCTGCTACCTCTCCGACCACAATGTGTGTTCACATACTCTACGGTCCTGCTAACCTGGCCTTTTCACTGTTCCACAACAGGATACCATCGCCCAGCTCCAAGCCTTTGCCCTGATTAGTCACATCTCATGCCTGGGATGTATTGTCTCCTCTCTTCTCTTTGGAATATTTCATTTCCTTCCAAGCTCAGCTCAAGATTTACCTTCTACTGAGGCCTCCCCAGGTCTCTGTAGTTGCTAGCCCCTCATCCAAGAGTCTTATGTGTATTTATATACATATGCATGCATGCATGCATGCATGCACACACATATCTACATGCAGGCACATATCTAGCACAGACATGTTCATGCATATAATGTACATTATACAGACACACACACACATATACTTCCACATATATGCACTATATTATGTACTTTCAAGCAAATGGAAGTTTATATATAAAAAGTATGCATGTATATAGCGTATATATGTATTTATATGTGTGCATATATACACACATGCATATCTACATAATAGTGCTATGGATGGAATGCCAGGCCTAGGGTCAGGAAGACTCTTTTTCCTGAGTTCAAGTCTGCCCTTATACACTTACTAGCTGTGTGACCCTGGGCAAATCATTTCACCCTGTTTGCCTCAGTTTCCCCATCTGTAAAATGAGCCAGAGAAGGAAATGGCAAACCACTCCAATATCTCTTGCAAGAAACCCTTAAAAGGGGTCATGAAGAGTCATATACGACTGAAAAATGACTGAACAACAACAGTGAAATGGCTAGAAGGCTGTCCTTGGAGTCAGAAGACTCCTCGTTCAAGCAGCGCCTCTGACACATATTAGTATGTGGCCCTGGCCAAATTTGAACCACTTAGTACTCTGGGAAACTCTAAGACCACAAATCTCAGGGAAGGTGACAATCTATACAGATAGAAGGGGTCTACTCACTGGGGAGTGCCCTATGCCAATGAAATCACAGGTCTAATTCCTTCCTCTGTCCGTCTGTCTCCCTTCCTCCTGCTTGTCTTCTATCTGTATGCATATATGTAGTATATAAGTGCATGTATATACATATATATATATATATACATATATATATGTATATATATATATGTATATACATGCACATATAAATGTAAAATCATAGATTAGAAGGAACCTTAGAGGTCACTGAATGTAAACTGCTCATTTTATAGGTGAGGAACTTGAGTCGCAGAGACAGAGTAGGTGAGTTGCCCAGGGTCACACAGCTAGTAAGTATCTGAATCAAGATCTGAACTCAGATCTTCTTGACTCCAAACCCAGTGCTTTATCTATTATGCTCTGATCTCTCCTGTGCTGTCTTACCAGCTAACAGGTAAACTCCATGAGAGTAGTAGCTGTTCCACTGACCTCTATGTTGGGGATAGGGATGAGGCCTATGGTTCCACTGATATAGGAAACTCCTAGGTAGGGAAACTTCCTGTCCTGATGCAGACTGGAACCTTCTCTGCAATTTAACATCCTTTAAAGTTACCTAGAGCTCTCATTAGTCAGTGGCGGGATTTGATGCCAGGTCATTCTAGATGTCAGGTCAGCTCTTCTTATACTATACCATTCTGCCTCGGGTACACAGTAGGTGCTTAATAAATGTTTGTTGCTTGGTCCCCATACAGTATCATTCTTTGCATACATTGGAAGTTCAATATGTTCAGGCAGGGAATAGAGTATTTTAACATCAAATATACTTGTTGGTAAATGGTTCCCACACATGTCCTATTTGTACTACCAATTTTAGTTAATTAGTATATAATAAAAACATGCCTATCACTGACTGTACATGAACTACTTGGACACCTTCCCAGAAAGGCCACAATTACTAAGTGGGATGATCTAGGCACAAATCTCCCTTCTCCCCATCTCTCAGAATCCCTGCTTTCCTACAAGGCTCAGATCAGGGGCTCTTTCCTCCAGCATTACTATATTCAATAAGAACCTTATAGGGTGCCTTAAAGTTTACAAATTGCTCTCCACATGTACATACGTAATCACATGTGTGTATGCTCATTTGATCCTCTTATGAGTGGCTCCATGCTGCCATTATCTCAACATTAGACATGAGGAAACAGCCTCAGAAAAGTCTGGTGACTTGCCCACCTATGGTCACACAACTTCCAAGAGCCAAGGCCAGGATTGGATCTCAGATCTTCTGGACTTCAGGTCCAGCACTCCAGCCACTTTGCCATGCTGATTCCTGCCCCTCTCCCTGCTCTGTTGCGCTGGCATTTTACGGTACGTGAACATAGCAGGCATTTAAGGATTGTTTGTTCAGTTGGGTTATTTGTCAAATGTCTTATTACCCTTATTTGCCTCCTTGAGGGCAAGGAGTATTTCATATTCATCCACATATTCCCCATAAAGGCAAATCCTTACATGTAGTGGGCATTCAACACCTAGCTGATTTCTGACCTGATTTCTGAATGAATGAATAACTTAGAGGTGTCAAATGACACATGGGTTCTTGGTGAGTCCCAAGAAGTGAGCAACTAAGAGACTGAAGGCTAGATATAAAATATTGTGATACTGATCATGTAATTTGGCATTGATCTTCTGCTAATGCATTCAAGCACTTCCTGAAAGGGGCCTTCTCATTTCAGGACGAGTCTGGGCCTGTGGACAAATGAGAAGAAAGCCTTTTCCCAAATGCTCAATGGTCAATTTTTAAATGAGTTTCAGTCAAAGGCAGAAAAAGTAGATGGTTGATTTTGATCAACAACTTATTTCCAGGCTATTATCTCGCCTCCGTTGTTATTTGCTGTTGTTAAAATGAAATTGCTTGTTCCTGCTGAGATTAATCAGTGGAGAGGCTGTCCCCAATTAAAATTTCAGCTCTGTGGCCATGGAAATGTCACTAATCAGAATGCCACTGAAATGGAATTGCTGGGGTTAGATGCTAAGGATCTCTGTTTCTAATCTCAGGTCTGCAAGCGGAGGACGGGGTGTGGGGGGGGTGGAGAATCACAATTTTGGCACTACCCCAAGCTGAGAGCCTCATTGCTTGGGGCAGTGCTCCCCCTCCCCCTGCCCACCACCCCTTTATACTTTATTCTTCTCTTTCCCTCTCTTCTCTTTCCTTCTTTTCCTCCTTGTTTCTTCTTTCCATTCCTCTTTTTCCTTCTTTCCTTCTTTTTTCTCCTTCCTTCCTTTTGATACTGGGATGAATGGAGGCAAATTAGCCAAACTACAGGAACACCAGTTTCTTGACAAAATAAACTCAGGCAGGCTGTCCATCAAAGCATCAGATCAGAAATCTCTCTTGTGAGGAAGAGGCCCAGGAACATGTCTAGGACATACTCTTCAGAAGGTGCTTTAAAGTACAGCTCAGCCTGTTTCTCAAGAAGGATTTTGCATATCCTTCCCTTCCCTTCATCAATAAGTAAAGCATCTAGGTCAGGGCTGAATACAGAATTATTTGCACAGAGCAGCGCTTTCTTTTATTTCTAGAGAAGAAGATCTAAGGAAATCCTGCCTGGAAAAGGTTTTTTTTTTTCAGTGCAGTTTATCAAATATTGTTGAAGATTCTACCATATGTGAGGTACTGTGCTGAATGCTGGGCATAGAAAGACAAATATGAAACAGTCCTGCTCTCAAGGAGCTTATGTTCTACTGGGGTTGGGGCATAACATAGAATCTCAGAACTGGAGAGGACCCTCGTGGCCATGTCATTAAGCCACGGTGGAATAAGACTGCTGAGGGAGATCTGCCTACTATCTCCGGAGGCAGCTCATTGCATTTCTGGAGGGGGCTGTTAGGAAGTTTCCCCTTACACTGAGCCTAGATTTGCCCATGCCTAACCTCTTCCCTTGCTCTTATAGTCCTCAACTCTTTGGAGCCAGCAGGACAAGTCTCTTCCCTTTTCCATATGATGGCCCTTCAAATACCTGGGGACTTTCATCATTTCACCCCCCCCCAAGTCTTCTCTTCTCAGGACGTGGGTAATCTGAGGAAGGACAGAGCAACAGCAACTGGAGGGTGCAGGGGCTGCTTTAGGGATGAGATGGTGCCTCATTGACCTTGATAGATCGCAAGGGGATCCTAAGTCACGCAAGTGAGCAGGGAGCGCGTTCCAGGGCTCAAGGGACGCGCTTTGCAGATGTGCCCGAGAATACTCACATCTAGCCAGTATGACTAGAATGTAGATGGCATGAAAGGGAATAATGTGATTGGAGGGTAGAAAGGTAAACTGGAGTCAGATTGTGGAAAGTCCTAAATGCCAAGCTTAGAGGCAACAGGGAGCCACTGAAGGTTTTTGAGCAGGGGAGTAATACCTGGCTTTAGGAAGATTATTTTGTCAGCTTTGAGGAGGATGGATTGGAGTCTTCCATTTTTCAGGGGCACAGTTGGTTCTCAGGACCAGGAAGTTCACAAGTTGGATGAGCTGAAGCAAAGTGGATTTGGGGGCAGAGTTCGAGGGGTCAAAATCCGTCTCTGCCATTTACTAGCTGTGAGGCCTTGGGCAAGTCACTTAACTTCTCTGAAGCATTAGTTACCTCAAGCGTAAAATGTGGAGATTTGGACTAAATGACCTAGAAGGTCCCTTCCAACTTGGAATCTATGATCCATTGAAATGACTCTTATCACTAGTCAGCAAGAGTAACAGTGACAATGAGAATACCGAGGAGCTGTACTTATTCAGGCGTTGGCCAAACCCATTCTGAAGACCATGGCTATGACCGCAACTTGGCAGCTGGCTCTGCCCCACACCAAAGTTCTAGGCTCAGAGGTCCTTCCAGGGCCATCGGATGATGACCTCCTAAAGTGATCTCTCTCTCTGTCTCTCTCTGTCTCTCTCTGTCTTTGTTTCTGTCTCTCTCCCCTATTTTAGTTCCTGACATGGTTTGGGCATCTGCAATTCTAAGTCAGGCTACATCTCAAAGGGAGTTTAGCCCAAAATGTATTGGGGGTACCCAGTTGTTATACAAGTGGACTCTTCGGGGGGCAGTTAAATTTGGCTGCCCCACTAGTGTTACTTGGGCTTTCCACAGATGTCATAAGGTCATAGATTTACAGCTGGAAGGGACCTTAGGAGTCATTGAGTCCTACCCTCTCATTCTCTAGTACAGACAGCTAGGTGGCGCAGTGGATACAGCACTGGGCTTAGAGTCAGGAAGACCTGAGTTCACTGTGGATTGAAACACTTGCTAGCTGTCTGACTCTGGGAAGGGCACCTAATCTTTGTCTGCTTCAGTTCTGTCAACTCTAAAGTGGGGATAATTATAGCACCTAACTCCCAGGGTGGTTGTGAGGATCAAATGATATAATAATTGTAAAGCAGTTAGCACAGTGCTTGGCACACAGGAATTACCACATTAGCTATTAGCTATCGAGGTCACGCAGAGAAAATAGCATAGTAAGTATTTGAATCCAGGTCCTGTGACCCCTCGGCCTGGTGTATTTTCTCCAACGTTATCATTGTGCCTTTCCAGTAAAAGCCCTTTTGGAATAAGGAAAACTCCATCCTTCCATACACTAAAAAATCACATTATATAACTTCATCGCACTTATACAGTGACAGTCAGTTGAGAAAACTAGGTCCATATAAATAGATCATAACAAAAATGTGAAGCTGTCAGGAGGATGAAGACAAAAGGAAAGTAGAGGAGCTCGGGGGAAAAGAAGTGGGAAGACATTACCATCTGTCTTAGGGGTTTCCAACTTGCTGGGCCATGGTACCCCTTTGATTGCTAACTGCCTGCCTCCTAAATGTGCTCTCCATTTGAAAGACACATTCCTGTCCCCCATGGCTGACAATGATGTTCTATCATGTTGAAAACAAGTTTGCATAGAATTTGAGCTGGGTTTGCTAAAACACTTGGCCCGTGTTCTGTGCCCGCCTCTCATGTCTGACTGCTTTTCTTTCCTCTTGTTTTGGGGTGAACTATGGACCTGCCTCTCTCTTGGTCTCCATCCTCTTCCATGGAGGCCTTGATCACTAAACCTGGTTCCAGTAGAGACCCTCTATATTGCATTTTGAGGAGTCCTTCTCTGGAGTTGATTATGTTCTTTTCTAAAACTGAAAAATGGCATTTATTTTGAGTTAAATAAAAATGTAAAATCTAATTTTGTAAGGCTCTGTCATTTCCTTGAAGTGCACGGACTTTCCACGAATGACCATTACATATCCTCTGTGACTTCCAAGATGGTTTTTGTGACTTTCTATGGCTAAAACAACTCAATTAACTAAGCTCTTTTTTCGAAAAAAGTGGAAAACGGTATTTATTTTGAGCAAGATGCAAATGGAAAATCCACTACTGTAAGGCTCTGTGATCTCCTTGAGCTGTGTGGCCCTTCCACTAATGACTATGACAAACTCTCTGGGATTTAGAAGATGGTCTTTGGGGCTTTCTGTGGCCAAAACAATTCAAGACTCTGCTTGGCGGTGAGTCTCCCCAAAGGCATCTTGGCTGTTCCTCAGCTGTGCCCCACACACTGTTCACCACTAGGACTCCAACAGATTCCTGCTTGGTCAGACTCTCCAGGGCTTTGAATCTGCCTTTGTGAACCCCTTGGTTGACTCCATGACAAGCAAAGGTATTATTAGTGTATGGCTGTGGCACAGGTAAAAAGGAAAAGACAGAGAAAACGCACATAATTAACCTGACCAGTTTTTAACCTTTGTGGCTCCCTGAGTGCCCTGCATGACCTGGACACGTCAGGCATTTAATAAATATTTATTTTGTGTTTCTTTTTCAAAATACTTTTTTATGGCTATCTCATGCTTTCATATAACCTACATCGGGCAGCTAAGTGGCACTGAGGCTGGAGTGTTGTATTGGGAATCAGAAAGACATGAGTTTGAATCCTGTCCCAGTCACTCACTAGTTGTGTGACCCTGGGCAAGTCACTTAGCTTTCCCATCTATGAAATGGGGATGAGAATAATAGCATTTCTCTTTCAGGGCTGTTTTGTTGTGGGGCCAAATGAGATAACTTAAGTGAAGTGCTTTGCAAACCTTAAAGAGCTAAAGAGACATTTGCTATCCTTATTTCTTACTCTTCCAGAATCCCTTCTGACAGAGAGGGAGGCAACATGATGTGGTGGAAAGAAAACTGTCTTTTCAATCAGAGGAAATGGATTCAAACCCTACTTCTGAGCTTCCTGCCTGAGTGACCCTGACCAAGTTGCCTAGCCTCCCTAAGTCTGAATTTCCACCTCTGTAAAATGAAGAGTTGGACTCGTCGGCCTGAGGATCCCTTCTCTCTCAAAAAGGATAAAAACACTTCATCTGAACTAATCAACACATTAAGGTCTGACGTGACATCCAGCGCTCTTCTGCACCTAGAGCTTCTGCCTTCCCTCTCTGGGCTCCCTCCCGCCCCTTGTCCACAAAGAGGCGAAGATGCTTTCCTGTAGGTTTTCTTTGGGGTCAGCCTTGAGCGTTATAACTTTGTAGTATTTAACGCTGCCGTTGTTCTTTGAGTTTACATCATTGTAGTCAGTGGACATGTTGTTCTCCTGGTTCCGCTTACTTCACTTATCATCCATTCACAGAAATCTCCCCATGCTTCTGTGTATTCATAATATCCATTACTTCTTATAATGTAGAAATGTTCTGTTACATTCATGTACCATGGCTTATTTCAACATTCCCCGTATACTCTACTTTGTTTCCAAGTCTCTGTTGCAACTAAAAATTTTTGATATATGTATTTTGGTGGATGTGAGGCCTCTTATACACTCCTTGGTATACACCTTACATTGAGATCTCCCAGTCAAAGGTACGGACATTTTAGTCATTTTCTTCCAATTGTAAATTGGTGTCCAGAAGAGTTAGACCATGCTCCTCCAACTGTGCATTAGTACACCTATCTTTCCACAGACCTTCCAACACAGACTGTTCCTATCTTTTGCTATTTTTGCCAGCTCGGTGGGTGTGAGATGAAGCCTTAGTATTGTTTTGATTTAAAGTTTCTTCTTATTGTTGTTTGGAGCAATATTCTATATGGTTGTAATAACTGTGTGTCAAATGCAGGCCTGGATCAGCCTTTCTGGGTTATATTAGTTATAAGGACAAGCCTGACCAGGGAGTTCTTGTGTCCTTTACAGGAGGCTTGGGATGGTGATTCATATGGTCATCCAATGGCTACGGTCCTTTCAGTTCTGGAGATAGTGGACTCCAGAAGAAAAGTCTGGTGCTGGACTTTCTTTTTTGAGAAAAAAGAGGGGCAACATGTACTTCTACCTCAGTCACACCCCAGAAGGGCATGGGTGATGGGTGTGTGTAAGTGGGAGCAACTGAGTGGAGGCCCTCAGTATAAAGGGGGCTGCATGATTCCTGGCTTACAGTCCTCTTTGCTCATGATAATACCAAACCCAAGCATAGTCAGGAAACTTAAAACCTAGATGATTTTGTCGACTGTGTTTCACCTGCTTAGAGAGATCATCACCACATAGTTAGGGCTGGAAGGAACCTTAGAGGGTATCTAGTCTATCTTCATGATTTTATGGAGGTGGAAACAGACCCAGGGTCACACAAGTAGGAAGTGGTGTGGATGGAATTTGAACCCAGGTCCCTGGATTCCAAAGCAGATCAAGGACAAGGAATCAGATTGGTGGAGGAGCTCAGTTCTTGGAAACAGAACCAGATGGCCCCCTTGCTTTGTGGGCTCACAAATCTGCTCAGACAACAGGCTAGAATTCTGTCTCTTGGTTTTGGGAAGGGAACATCAGAGACAGCGTGGCACAAAGAAGCGTGAGCTGGACTTGGAGTCAGGGAGACTTAGGTTGAAATCCTACCACAAGTCCCTACTGGCTGTGTGATCCTAGGCAAGTCACCTCACCTCTGATGGCCTCAGTTTCCCCCCCTGTAAAATGAGGGGTTTGGAACCAATGACTTTCACGGTCCCTTGCAGCTCTAAATCTATGATTGTTTGGTGAGTAGCTTAAGCCTAATACTGTGTTTGGACTTCAGTACACACGAGGGCAGACAGCTGGTGCCTGATCCTCCTCCAATCCATCCAGTCTGATAGCTGGTGCTGGGCAAAGCCTTGTGCCTGCTCATTAGCACAGCTGCAGCAATTGTCCATGTTCATGTGGCCTGTTAACTTCTGTGATCCTGGCCAAGCACTGATGTTAGGATGGGATGGGATTACTGGATTTCTGCTTTCTATTTTCTGCTCTGGATGCTTGAAAGTGACTGTTTGGATTAAAAGCACAGCAACAACAATCTACCACCTGGTTTTTAAATCAAGTGCTGATGAAAGTAAGAGAAAAAAAAGGTAGGAGAGGAAAAACCTCTCTTTGTCCAACAGAGGCTTCTCTGGTTGCCAGGTGCGGCTGGTAAAGTGTCACAGAGCCAGAGAGGAGCCTCCTGTCTTTCTGCTCTACTAGGCAGTCCTTATCGAGATGCATTATCTTATTTTATTTGATTAATATTTAAGGCCCAAGTTTTGCCAGAATCCCCGTCAAGCAGCTGGGGGAGGGCTGGTAATGATGGGACTGCTTTTATCTTGAATCTTTAATAACCACAGGAACGAATCATGGAGGTCCCCCACTGCCCTCACTGCCAGCCCATTTCTAGATTACACAAAACCACCTCTGTGCAACAAGATGAAACTGGCCAGATACAAAGAGGTCCCAAAGGGGTGTTAACAACCTTTGGCATATCAGCTGTCAAAGCAGGAACTCTTCCCTCCTCTCTCCTCCTCTTTCCCTCCCTCCTCTTAGGAACTGACAGTTTGCTACTGTCCTAGGAACAAATTATTTGGTGTTTTAGGAGCTGAGTCCAGGAACATCCCCCTGAAGAATTAAAAAAAGAATAAAACTTGTGCTGTTACAGAACATCTCCTAATTGGGCCAGCATTGGTGGTGGTATTGCGGCGGGGGCGGGTGTGTGTGTGTGTGTGTGTGTGTGTGTGTGTGTGTGTGTGTGAATGCAGACTTTCGTGGACGATCTCTGAAGGGTGGAAAGGAGGACACAAAAGATACAACCAAGGATGACCGTTCAAGGAAAGAGGTACAGATTTTGTCCTTGAAAGAAATCATCTCTCTAGAGCTAGGAGCAAGGCAGCCATCGCTTCTTCCTTTCTTGAGCAAACTCAAAGGTTTAAGAGTTGTGCCATCTAATGGAGTCAAAGCAAAGTGACATTTTAAAAGCCTGCAGTATATGTTCAAATAATGGGGAGAAAAACTGAACTAGTAGTCCTCAGTGGAGAAAGCTTGAGAATAGAGGCAAGACCTGGCTTCTCCACCAGGAGAGAAAAATCAGGAAAATTCATGCTAGCCTGGGTAGACAGAAAGTGAGAATTTAGGCCTATTCTTAAGCAGAAAGACACCTGCTATCCATAACACACAGGGAGTGAAGGCAGCTCGGTGCAGAGATGCACTGGCCATCCTTAGAACAGGGGCTCACTGGGGAAATACAATGGCCAGATGTAACCATTTCCAGGCAAATCACCCCACCCTTTCAACCAGAGGTGTGATGTCCTAGAGCTGTCCTAGGTGCTGATTCCATAAACCACACCACAGCTCTCTCTGACTCAAACCTAGCTCTCAGGAAATGGTGTTTGGATTTATCAGAAAGAAACTCTAAACCTACAACTTGACAACCCAGAAGTAACACAGAATGCTTTACCAGCATCTTTTAATACACAATGACCTTGTTCTCAGATTTACAATCTAACATAATCAATTCAGTGACTAATTGCCAGATGCCACTTCAGATAACAGCAAAGGAGACACGAAGGGTTTAAAGGACGCATAAACAAGTCTGAAGGCCCTGGATCTAATGCTGTATTTCTGATGTCAGCATGCACTTACTCTCAGAGATTGTTAACCAAGACATTTCCATTAATTTATATTTAGTCAACACATACTAATAATTAAGCTGTTCCAACCAATGATTCACTTCTAAGTTGCAAGAGACAAAGAAAACACCACTGCCATCCCCAGTGAGAAACTTCCCAGAAGCCACATCTGCTTTCTGCAGAGAGCACAGCGAGATGAGAATTCAAGGAGCAGATAACAGAGCCTACATATGTGGGCAGAAGCAATTTTCCCGAAAGCCCTTTGCAGGGGAAAAGGGGGACCACATCAGAAAAGGCAATAAGAATAAGAAGCTGCCTACAAAGAGAAGGGAACATCTGTATTCCAGCAAATACCAAAGGGCCACCTTCTCTCCTGCTTGCCTCTGTTTCTACAAATAGAAGATTATGCTTGAGGGAATTGGTACAGATCTGCTTTTATCTAGCATGCACATACACAGCCCCAATTGATGACTTTTTATCAATGAATTCGGCACCTTTCAAGAAAAGATCAGGCTGGGGATGCATGATACATGAATCAAATGAAAACATTTCTTGGTAAATGGAAGAAATTCCCTTAGGAATGGATGCCAACCACTGGCTTTCAGGGACTCTCATCTAATTGTTTTTGTCCCATCCTGGATCAGGCATGTTCCTGCTAGTGCCTCCCCTTATCTGAGTCCCACTAAGAGTAAGAAAGTGAGCCCCTTACCGATACTTCATGCCTGTCCTCCGGGCTGTACAGCTGTCGAGGGAAAGCCCGTGCATGCGGAGGAAGTCCTCCATATTCCTGGCTTGGGCCGCCACCCGCACCTCTCGCAGCCGCTGAAGTTCCACCGCATCTGTCTGGCGGACAGGGTGCAGGGCCCAGTCCGAATGATACCTACTGCTAACGCTCCTCAGGCTCTCGCTGTACGTCATGGACAACATGGTACCGCCTGATTGGGGGACCTGATGATGTTCTAGATGTATGATAATGAGAAAAAGCAGATTCCCCCCAAACCCAATTCCCCAAAGCACCATGCATCTGGGGTGGGGTGGAGCAGGGGTTTGGATATCTAGAGGCAAAGATAGTATCCTCAACCAGACTCCTGCCATTGAAGGTGAGGTGACTGTTAATCAACTGAGTAAAATGGGCCCAGCTACTGGAGGGCCATAGCTACTGACAATCAGATTCCAGATGGGTGGCGGGGCTTCTGGAAAAAGAGTCATTAACTAGCCTGCCATCACTCCCCACTCTGTTCCTGCATAGGCAAATCAAGCACAGGCAAAAAGCTGCATTCCAGGCAGGAAACTGCGTAATGAAGCTAAACTCCAAAGTGCTCCAAATAAAAATGGGAGCATGCAAAGCACTGTGTCCCAAGGAGACTTAAAGCGGACGCGGCCGTCGCTCAGAGGCAAACTTTCAGTCCTTGCCTTCTACTTCTGAAGGTATGTGAAAACCTAAAAGCAAATGGAGGGATGGCCCCTTGAAGAACACTTGGACAGTGTGCTTCATAACCTGTTAAGGACGCTGGCTTCTAATAATGTCTATTTATTCCATCAGCCAGGGCCTACTGTGCGTCAGGCATTGGGGGCACAGTATGCTAAATGCTAACAGAAAGAAAGGAAAGAAGGTAGGAAGAAAAAGAAAAGGAAGGAAGGAAGGAAGGAAGGAAGGAAGGAAGGAAGGAAGGAAAAGTTCTTGCCCATATAGAGCTTACATTTTATAGGGTGGAAGGGAATACGTGAATAATTGAAGTTGACTGAAGTATATAGAGGCCATTGAAGTGCCATGGAGAGCAGCCATGGTTCTAGACACACCTAGCAGTCATGTTTCACCAGAAGACCATTAATACAACCTAAATGTTAGGAGCCATTGGGAAAGGAGGGTTATGCAAAAAGGAGCACATCTGTGAGGTATCCAACGGCTTACATTGCGTAGAAATGAGGAAGAGAAAACTGTTTTAATACATTCGGGTTAAGAAAGGTAATAACTTAATAACAGGTTAAGAAAAATCAATTTTACAAGGACAGGATGGGGGAAATGAGGCTAGAAAGCAGTTTGTCTGAAAGCAGTCTGGAGGTCTTAGTGGACTGCAAGCTCGGTATCAGTCAGCAGTGTGTTATGCCCACAAAGAAAGCTAACAGAGGTTGATAGTATATTAAGGGCAGAAGTGTCCAGGAATAAGGAGGGAAATAGGCCTGTGGGGCTCTGCCCTGGTCCAACCACATCTGGATACCGAGTTAGATTCTGGGTACAATATTTTTAGGGAGGATGTCGGGAAGTTGTAGTATGTCTAGAGAAGGCTATCCAGGGTGAGGAGGAGCCTTGAGTCTTGGCCAGATGAGGATTGGTTGGTTCAGGTAAGACTGTTGAAGAGGTGACTCAAGAAGGCCAGGATGGCTATATTCAGGTACCTGAGGGGCTGCCATATGGGAGAGGGATTAGATAATCTATTTGGCCCCAAAGGGCAAACTGAAAAGTGATGGGTAAAAGTTGCAAGGAGGTAAATTTAGGTTTAATTTCAGAAAAACCCCCAAACTTTCTAACAACCGGAGCTGCCCAGTAGTGGAAAAGAAGACAGTAGGAGATAATGGGCTTCCCTTGGCCTGAAGTCTTTAAATAGAAGCTGGATCACCACTCGGTAGATCTGTTGCAGAAAGGATTGTTGTGTAGGTACAGGTTGGGTTTGATGGCCTGGGAGTTCTCTTGCTACCCTGAGATTCTGCCTTTCACTATCAGGAATCTGAGGGCTGGGTTTCAGAGGCATGACACTGACAAAGCTATACCATGGCCACACAAGTGTGGACAGAGATGGACTTTCCCAACTTGAAGAGGGGCACAAAGCAGGCTGAGATCAGCCAGTCAGGGACTGGGAGGGGGAGTCCAGCCAGCCGAGGAGGCAAAACAAGTACCTTTTTGGCTTCTGGTTTAGGAAGCAGGGACTCACAAACTCATAACTGGGTGAATGAGTTTGGGCCCTAAAAGGAACACACTTCAATTCATACCTAGCTATCAGAGGTGTTAATGTAGTTACTCCAAGGACAAACCTATACTACTTTTTTGTGGTGCAGGACTCCCACGTGGGTGTTAAAATACTTTCTCTCACTGTAGTCTTCCAGTGGTATGCCCAGCAAGAAAATAATTCTTATTTAGTGCTGGTGTTGTTGCTATCATCGTTCTTTCATTCATCCACTTGTTAAAAAAACCTGAAGCACCCAAACCTGTACATTAAGTACCTACTGAGGCAGTGTGGCATGACAGATGGAAACTGGCTTTGAAGTCAGAAAGAGCTGGCCTCAAGTCTTGTCTCTGACTCACATTAGCTATGTCACCATGGCTAAGTCCATTGACCTCCCAATGCCCCCAGGCAAACTGTGTAAGAACAGCTGTTAATTTGCATTAGGGGAGGGAGTTTCTATACTGGGCAAAATTACAGGTCCTTGTCATGTTAACGTATCCCTAGAGCCCAGCACTGTGCCTTGTGAGTGGCAGATGTTTAATAAATGTTTGAGATTTTTGAACAAAAAACTAACACAAAGTTATCTGTTTTCACCTGATAGGTTATAAAGGGAAATCATAGATCCAAATGAAGCGTGGTGTGGTGACACAGCACAATGCTGGGTCCTAGGGATATGAAAATGAAATAAACATGGTAACTACTCTTTGGGAATTTACAGTCTCACATGGCATATCAATGGGACATGCATACAACTAAGTAAGATATGAAGTAGAATGGGGTAAGGATAGAGGAAGCAACTGGACAAAGTATTATAAGAAATGTGGAGGAAGGCCTTGAAGGAAGAAGAGGAGTGCCTGACTTGGAGTCAGGAAAGACCTGGGCTCAAATCCCAGTCCTGACTATTTGTATCACCTTGGGCAGGTCACTTCATCGCCCTGAGCCTCATTTTCAGCTGTAAAATGGGGATAACAATGATATTGACAACATACTCTCCCAGGGCTTATGTGGGGAGAAAGCCCATTATGAACCATAATGTCCCATACAAATCTGACTGATGATGATGGGAAATGATGGGTATGAATGACTGGAGAAGGCAGGAGGAGGGCAAAGAACACTGAATGGAAGAAAGAATAGGTGGAAGTTTCAAAGAAGCAAATTTAGGACTGAAGTATGGAGAAGCATTTTAATAAGTGGGCTCTCCTATGGGTCTGTAGGCAAAGGCTGGTTGACCAGTTGTCCGGAATGAAGTAGGCTTATTGTTTAGGTATGGATTGGACAGCATGGTCTCTAAGGACCTCCCCAACTGAAATTCTGTCATTTGGAAAGGTCTAATTTGGCTGGAACCCAGAGTACAGTGAGTGGAATAGGGGAGGCATGGAATAGTGGATGGAGTGCTCAAGACTTGGGTTCAAATCCTTCCTCAGACACTAGCACAGTACCCGGCACACAGTAGGTGCTTAACAGATGTTTGTTTATTGATCAATTACTAGCTTTGCAACCTTGGGGGAGTCACTTTCCTAATGTGTCTTAGTTTCCTCATGACTAAAATGAGGGAGTTGGACTCTGGGCTCTAAGGTCCCTTTCACCTCTAAATCGATGATCCTATGAAGAGAATGACATAAAGCTGAAAATCTGACTGGGGGGGCTTTGATTGTCAGACAAAGGAGTCTGGATATACTCTCAAAGGTAATGGGAAAACTGCAAGTTTTGGGGGCAGTCACTGCCAGTCCTGTGTCTTGGGCAGATTATTTGGATAGAGAGATGTGCAAAGGATGGAGCTGGGAGGAGAGACTCAGAAGGCAGGGCACCGCATATGGCCAGTGAAGACATTATTCAAGGGTGGCAAAGTAAGCTAGAGAACCAGGAGCCGTAGAAGAGAAGCCAGCCGAGGTGCAGAAAGTGGGGGGTTGTCAGTTTCTAGCACAATGTCCATCTTCTTTCCTGGCCAGGCTGATGTTCACTGCTTTTTTCATGACCTTTGAGGTCATGCCTTCTTTTTGGGCATAGAGTGATCACTTTCATCAGGGTCAGCCGAAGGGTGGGACCCTGGGAATCTGGAAAAGAACCTGGAACAACTGAGCCCAAGGCAGCAAGACACACTGGGGCTCCTGCCTGGGAAGCCTATTCAGAAGGCTTACTTGGAAACTGAATTAGCTGGAAAGATACTTTGGAAACCTGATCACTCCTCCTTTCCTCTGCAGTGCTGGGCCACACCCTGGCAACTTGTCTGCTTGGCCCAGTCTCTGGTGCAAGTGCATGAATAACTGACTGGAAATCAGGACCCCTCAGCTTGGATAGCAACTTGTGGTTAAGAGGCATTTTAATGCAGTGGCTAGAACTCTGGACCCAGGGGAAGACTAGGGCCTCAGATACAAGCTGGGCAAGCGACTGAGCCTCTCCAAGACTGTCTCCTCATCTGTAAAAGGAAGGGGTTGGATTCAACGGCTTCTAAAGCTCCTTCCAGCTCTGAATCTATGCACCCATAAAGTCATTTCACTTCTGATGGCTATGGTTTGGGGCTTATTCACCATAAAGATCCTCTAGTACATTGAAAAGGGGTCAGAGAGCATGGAAAGGCTCAGAGTTCCTTGCAGGCAGAACTGGAACTAAAGGTAGGTAGAGTAGGAAGACACTCAGGATACAATATACAAGAGGCTGTAAGGAGTCACATTTTGGATGGGAGTAAGTGGAGTGACACAATTCTCTTGTCCCAACCACGGGAAAAGGGGCTGCAAATTATGAGTCAATCAGTTTGGTTCAATGAACTTTTAAGCACCTAAAATATGCAAAGTTCTTTCCAAAGTGCTGGAGACACAAAGATGGAAGTCTCTGCCCTCAAGGAAATTGGAATCATAGTAGGCTTTAAATTTCAATTTAATTCAATTCAACCCCCACCCCCAATGTTTCAGGTACTGTGCTAGGAAGGAGTAGTTCCTTCCCTCAAGTAGCTTATGCTCTGTGATGGAAGCGAGGAAGAGGGAGAATCAGAAAAAGCCTAGTGTAGTAGATAGTACCTGAAATGGCCTATATGGAAGCTTAGGGAGTTTATGTGAAGGAGGAGATTAGGGAGGTGGCATCCCACATGTAGGGCAGAGCCAGGACACAGGCACAGAGGATAAGAGATGACAGTGTGTCACTGGCTCCCTGGATCTCTGCATCATGCTGACAATCCATTCCCCCACTGCCATCAACTCTCTTTCCTCCCTCTTTTGCCTTTAGACTTCCCAGTTTGGCCATTCAGGGAAGTGAATCCTTGGCAGAGGAGGCTGCTGCAATCACATTTTGAAGCCAGCGCTCCTGCCTGCAGTGTCACTTAGCACCCAGAGCCAATCAATGAATTTTCCATTTCTCTGTGCCTTCTCCAGATCTTTGGCTGACTGTGCTGAAGACCTCAGCCTGGAGAGCAAGGGGGATGGTTCAGAATCTGGGCTGCGGAATGCTGCAGGATGGGGGTATGGAGGTGACGCCCTGGCTAGCATGGTGGTTTGCCCTAACTGGAACAGGAAAAGGATATGGTTCTTCTCTGCAATGGACCACTTGGGGAAGGTGGACAGGATATTGCACATGGGTGGGTGGGGAGTGCAGGGAGTACCTGCTGGGCACTGCTATTTGGCAGCCAGTAGCTCTCATAGATGGTGCCAACATGGGAGATGAAATATCTGCAGCTCTAGCTGCAGATGGTATTTTGACTCAATTCAACATAAATATTGGATTTAAAATTGGGAGGGACCTCAGAAGCTAGTCCAACTGCCCCATTTTACAGATGAGGAGACTGAGGCCCAAAGTGTCTTAGAAGTAATCAGAAGAGCTGGGATTCTGACCTCGATCCCCTGACTTCAAATGTCATCTGGGCCTTAGGAAGATTATTTCAGTAATTGGGTGAGGGGTAGACGGGAAAGGCAGTGACCAGCTAGGAAGAGACAGATGATGAGGGAATGGCCTTTTGGGGGGCTTATACTTTGTTTTTATTGATGGCTCCCTAGTTCTTCACCCCTACTTGTTCTTAAGGTAAGTTTTCCTCACCTGGAACCCAGGTTTCCCACAGTTATTTCTGTCAAGCCTGGCTCTCCTGGGTGTTTTGCCCAAGAGGTTGCGGAAAACCACATCACCTCGCATGAGTGCATTACCATTTCTTCCAAAACCTGGGCTCTGTACAAATTTCAGCTCAAAGCTCTGCAGACCCCATGGGCTTTCTCCCGTTCCTCTGAAATTTGGGTGTTCTTTCCCTCCTTCCTGAAATCACCTTGCATACATTTCATAATTAATTAATTGTGTGCTTCAAGTTTCCTCTGAAAGAATGTAAGCTCCATGAGGGCAGGGACTGTGGGGTGTTGTGTTTCTTTTTGGGGTGTGTGTGTGTGTGTGTTTGTGTGTTTGTGTCCCCAGCACTTAGAGAAGCACCTGGTACATAGTGTATACTTGTTGAATTGAACTAAATTATGTGATCTAAAGAAACACTTGTGAAATAGGGCCCTCCCTACTGCAGCCCAGAGGTAGGATGGCGCAGTGAGCAGAAAGCTATTGGCCCACACCTTTAAAGAAAATAAAGATCCCAGATTGGAGCTCAGCAGGCCCTTCGCTGATGTCTGAATTAGCAACATCAAGGAGTTAACATGATTTGCCTTAAGCAGAAATGGTGGAGAACTGGGCTTGGGTTAAAGTCCCCAAGGAAGACTAAGGCATCTGTGTGAGAAAATCTTGTCTAGAAATGGCTCTACAGACAACAGAAAGGTACACCAGGGCTTCAAAGATGAGTTCAAACTTAGGGTGGAAACTCAAGACTGCTGTTTTCAGAGGACAGCACCAGCTGGATTCAACAGTCATCTATTAACCTCCATCTGTGTGCCAGGTGCTGGGGATAGAAAGCCCAACAAGAACCAATCCCTGCCCTCAAGGGGCTTAAAATCTATGGCAGCGCTACAAGATATACACAGATAAGCAAATACCAGATATAGGCAAAAGAAATAAAAAGCAATTTTGCTGGGAAAGAGAAAGGTTGGGTGTTATAATGGATAGAGAGCTGGCCACAGAGTCCGGAAGACCTGAGTTCAAGCTTTGCCTTTAACAGAAGTGGCTGTATGACCCTGGACAAGTCACTTCCCCTGTCAGTGGGCTAAGACAATAAATTTCAGAGAACGGTACCAACCTGTATTGATAGAGTTTCCTTAACCAAGACCTCCCCACGCCAGTGAAACCACAAGCTGAGGTCAATATTTTGGGGAAGGGAGAAGCATTAACAACCTGTGAGAGTCAAGGTCAGGCAAGGCCTCTTCTGAAGGATGGCATTGGAGCTGCCTTGATGGGAGCTGGGGATTCCAAGAGGCAGATGTGAGAAGTGAGAGTATTATAGGCATCAGGGACAGGGGTAAAGGCACATAGGTGGGAGGTGGAATGTTACATGGGAGAGGAAGCAAGCAGCCCAGTAGAGTGCCTTTCTGCTGTTTGGGGCACTGGAGTTCTCATTTCCCTCTCCAATCTCCTTCTGAGAAAACCTGTGAAAATGTAACAGACATTTCTTAGCTAGCAGGGCAGCACATGTCTCAGCCCCAAATGTGGAAAAACAGGAACCAAGAACCCTCAGTTTACCCATGGGTTACTGCTCCATGTGAATACCAGTAAGGCTGCATAGGGTGGTAATTTTTCCTGAAAACCAGGGCATGTCGAAGACACGCCACTTTTCCACCCAGACATAACCACACAGAAATCAATAGCCATTAGCCTTCAAGACATTGCTCATAAAAGAACAGCCCTACTTTTTGAAATAAATACTAGGCTCCAGGAATACTTTTTAAAAAAATCCTTCCCCACCTCTCAGGAAGTGCACATACGTTTGAGTGAGAATGACTTGTGAGCAAGGATTAGGTGCAAGAGAAGGGGGGATGATGAGAAGAGGTGAGGGGTTAGAACTCAGAGGATTTCAGATTTAGGAGAGAGCAAAGGACTAATACTTAAGGCCCAGTTTAATGTAAAATTCAATTCCGCAGACAAGTAACTCCTCGGCTTGGCATATACAGCCCAGAGCAATCTAGCTTCAGCCTCTCTTTCCAGACTGATTTCATTTTATTCCCTTTCACCCGCTGCATTCCTGCTAAACTTGCCAGCTTGCTAGTTCCCCACGTCCTTCTATTGCCCCTCCCCCTACTCCCAGTGCCTCTGCAGAGTCTTAACCCAAGATTGGAATGTGCTTCTATCTTTTAGAATCCTCCACTTCCTGAGGCTTAGTTTGGAGGCCACTTCCTACAGGAAGCCCTTCATGATTGGCTCGGTTTTAAGTGTTTTCTCCCTCTTCAAATTATCCTGTACTGTGTGTATTCATATATTTGTTTGGTCTTTGTATACCCAGAGCCCATACCTATGTCAGGTACTTAATGCCAGTTGAATTGAACTGAATTCTTTAGGTCTCTGTTCTTTATTTGCTCACCATATGGACAGCGTGGACCAGAATGATGTTTTCTGTTTTTAATCCTAGGATCAATGGAATTTCTGTAGTTCTTGTGGAAAGCAGGCCATAGGGAAGAGGAGATGTGAAGAATTAGAAAAAGAATCACTTGGGCTTGGAGGAATCACGTCTGAAAGACTTACACTGAGAGAAAAGATGGAACTGTGGTTTGAAAGGGAAGGTGAGAGTGGAGACTTGGAAATATTCTGAGGCTCTCTTCTGGGGTACCTAGGAAATGCATGCACAGGGTAAGTGCTCAATAAATGTTGAACAAATAAATGAATGGGTAGATTTAGTCCGACAGGAAAGAAGAAACTTAAAAGGGGCTGATGGTCTAGATGGCAGAATAAGAGTGCTAGAAACCCATTGCCAGATTAACAATTTATTTTGTTGGCAAAATGGGACCTGCAGTCATGGAAACTCTGAAGGTGAGTCCTGTTCACAGGCTCAGAGGTGGAAGCATGTGGGTGACCAAAGTGTAACATAAATACCAGCTTCACAATATACTTTCAGTATAAGTTCATTGTCATTGCCCCTACCAAGAGGTCACCTTTTCTCCATGGAGCCCCAATATCTTTATAGATATTACCCCAATGACTCAACTCTAGGCTACCTCCATTTTCCAAACCAAGAAAATAACACAACAAAGCCTGTGCCTGATGTCCTTACATCTCTGATGCAGGCAAGCCAAAAGTCAAAACCAGATGACAAAACCAATTAACCCCTTTCTGTGGTCCAGAGAAACCAGCAAACAGTCTCAAAATCTCTTTCTTGCTCTTTTGACTTTACAATTTTCCTCCTGTTCTAGTAATGTTTGCTTCTTGTGAATCTGTAGAATGGGAAGCAGGGGGGCCTGGAATTCGTCTTCCTGAAGCTATGCCTCACGTGGCTGGAACTAAAAGGCATGCACACCACCACATTAATGAAGGTAACAGCTGCTGGGACAAATCTCACACCGGGAATTCTACATTTTCAACCCTTTTGCAAAAAGTTACCATCAGAAGCATACAGTGAGGAAGTGAAGAAGTACTGTTATGTTGAACTACCCTAACTATCATGGTACAAGGACGGTCACTTAAAAAGCCTGCAGAAGTTCTGAAAAGCAGGAGAAGCAGCAAAAGGAATAGTTATCTTTCAGGGAGGGAAAGCAGCTCAGAAATGCAGCATGGCCATTAAGCCAAAAAGCAAAATGACTTTTGCTAAAGAAAAAAAAATCTAACAATGGGACCAGCTCAGCGGCTCGCTTCTCATCTCAGATGTAGGCAGCTGCTTTTTCCTAGCAGGGAGGGTGGCTTTCCTAGACTGATTTCTTGGGCAGCTCTAAACCCTCAATGACATTCCCCAGCAAAAAAGAAGCACATTAGTCAAGACCAGAGCAAGGTAAAGGTGAAATGCTGACATCTCTAAAAGATAGGAAGGAGATAGGGAGAAGGAAAGAGCTGGCAAGACTCATCCCCGGGCCAGGCTGGCTGATGAAAAGCACCCCCAAGCAGTAAAGTTGAGCCCTCTTATATTCCCCCCCAGCCCTCCTGCCCTCTGCCCTCCACTCCCGCACACTGCACTCCACTTCTCCTATGTCAGGAGGCATTGCTAACCTTTCAGGATCTTCTTCCCTTTGAGGACACAGAAGGACAGCTGGGCTTCTTACTTTTCGAGGAGCGAGAGGGATCTCCAAACCTCAAGTTTTCTCCTGGATTACCTGAGCTTGTCAGGAGTGATTAGAACCAAGCTTCCTGCCCGCCCAAGAGAGCTGCCAAATCCCAAACTTCCATTCCTACAGTCTACAGAAGAGGGCCCACCTGCTTTCTTGGACTCCTGCTCATTAAAAAAAGACAAGGTCTAGTTTATTAGAGGCTCACCAGAGGCTAGAAAAGATCTTGCGCATGGGTTTTTTCTTTCCCATTAGGGGAGTGTCGCGGCTACACGTCAGAAGCAATTGGTGAAAGAGATGGGTCCCCCAAGAGTGAAGAATTTTGTAGCAGCAAATCCATTAGTCCTATTAGGGCATTTTCATCTCAGTAAACAAAGGCTAAATTATTCAGCAGCCTCTGCTTTACTAAAAGCCTGTGAATGTGCAATTTCATAGTGCACCCTGGCATAGCTTGCCCAGAATAAGGCAAAGAAAAGTCCTAGATGAGAACACAGCTCTGCCTGTTTCAGGGGGATAGGGGATGGATTGCTCTCAGCATCCAAAGGGTGTATTTTGGTGTGGGTAAGCAGTGATGAGTACAGATCATATGCCATCCTCCTCGTCATGCCGTTAACACAGACGACAAGCCTATATCCTCCTCAGGCCGGTCAGTTCCACTTGACCACAGGGACCAGCCCTGGAGAACAGGTGCTGAATAAAGCCTGAAGAGGGTTCTTGGCAGGCAAGGAGGTCAGCAGCATCCCCCACCCCCAATGGTTACTATATTAATTACAGGTACTTCTATAGCACTTCAGAGAGAAGCAAAATAGCACAGTGGATACAGAGTCCTCCTTGGGAGTCAGGAAGACCTGGCTTCAGGTACATGCTAGCTGTGTGACCCCAGGCAAGTCCCTTAACCTCTTAGTACCCTGAGGTAAGTCTATGAGATTGTAAGTTACAGACAAGTTGCTTATTAGCATTAGCAGAAGGAGGTCCCACACTGGAAGCTCCCTTGCACAGATGAACTCACAAGGCCAGACACATTTCCTCTCTCCTTCCCCTCTCCCATCCAGGCTATCCCAAAAGTCTCAGGGCAGGTTTATACTATTAATGCTTATTTTAAGCTATTATATAATAACTTATTCAAGCTATCAAGGCTTAAAGCTGCAGTGAGGTTTTGGAGGCAGCCTGCACATATTATAATGCTCTAGGGTTTACGAGGTCCCTTACATACTCATATATGACTTGCTTGAATTTCACAACAACCCTGAGGTAGGCACCCCTGGTATGATTATTATAGACACTTTACAGATGAGGAAACTGAGGCATGGAAGGATTGAATGACTTATCTAAGGTCACATAGCTAGTCTGTGCCTGGAGTAGGAGTCAAACCTGTCTTCTTGATCCCTATACCAGACTGCCTCCAATGCAGGGGGTTCTCAATCTTTTTCGTGTCATGGATAGAAGGACCCCTTCTTAGGATCATATTTTTAATTGCAAAAGCCCCCCCCCCAATATACAGGATCACAAGGAAATCGATTATTTTGAAACATTAAAAATGTTAAGAAAATATTTTTAAAATGTCAAAAAAAAAAAAAGGTTTTGGTTCCTGCTCTCATGGTATCTGATAAATATTACTAAGGGACATCTCCCTTAGTAAGGCACTATCTCCTTCGTAGGATGTCTGAATATGGGGCCAGGTCTTTTGATTGTCTAGCCCAATGGTCCCCAACCATTGGGTGGTCACGGACAAAAGACTTCACCTGAATTCTAGAAACAGAAACACTAGTCCACAGGGACTTGGGGACGTGGGCCAAATCTACAGTGATAGGGCTTCAAAGAGGGAGAAACTCTAGAAAAAATGGAAAATCCAGCAGGAAACGCTGGTACTACTGCTTCAGGTTTCTGATGCTAATAAAGAGTAAGATTCCTCAGCGGCTCCACCTGCTGGTGAATGAGCCAAAAGCCATTAGTATCATTTTGTTGTTTGGTGTTTTCTCAGTTGTGTCTGACTCTTTGTGACCCCATTTGGGGTTTTCTTGGCAAAGATACTGGAGTGGTTTGCCATATCCTTCTCCAGTTCATTTTACAGATGAGGAAACTGAGGCTAACATGGTGAAGTGACGTACCCAGGATCACACAGCTAGGAAGTGTCTGAGGCCACATTTGAACTCAGGAAAATGAGTCTTCCTGATTCTAAGCCCAGCGCTGCGTGCACTATGGCGCCACCTAGAGGTCCCTTTTAGTATCATTAGTGATTCTGATCATCTCTACTCTCCTTAAAATGTTTTTGGGTTTTCAGAGCACATTCCCCAGCACCACCTCATTGGAGCTTTGCCGTGAAGTAGGAAAGGGTACAAGGTGGGCTGATCATTCAACCCCCATTTTGACAAATGAGAAAACTGAGGCTTAAAGTGATTAAAAGACAAAGATTTACCGAAGGCCACACAGCTAGGTACACAGTCACAGACTTTTGTATCTGGGTATTGGATCTAACTTCCTGGCTCTACAGAGGAAATGTAGCCTGGGGAGGAGAAATGATTCGTGGGCTCAGTGGTGGAGAGCTGGAAGGAGCCTCCTCAGTGGCATTCTTCTTGGCTCTCTCCACATCATGCATTCTCTCCCTAGGGCCTTTATCTCTGCTTTCTCTCTACCTGAACCTTGGATTCTGTTCACAGAATGCCCTGGGTTCTGAGTGGCCAACTTTGGCCTAATCTGAACCCAACTCATGCCTCCACTCGCATTCAGACCATTTCCATGCCAGGTGTACCTTTACTCCCCACCTTTCTCCTTTGTATGTTATCTTCTCCCATTACAGTGCAAGCTTTTTGAGGGCAAGACCTGTCATACTTGCCATTTCTTTCTCCAGCTCATTTTACAGATGAGGAAACTGAGGCAAACAGGGTCATACTTGCTTGTACTTGTATCCTTTGTGCTTTGCACACAGTAAGTGTTAAATAAATGTTCAATTCCCTCCTTTTACAGATAAGACACCAGACTCTGGGAAGTTAAGAGTTAAGTGATTTGGCCAAAGTCACACAGGTGGGATCTGAACCCAGGTCCCCTGGCTCCAGGTCCAATGTTCTGTCCATGACACCACACTACCAGTCAAAGGTCAAGTACCAGTTAGCAGCAGTGGCAGAGTTAGGACTGGGTCGTGGGTCTCTGGACTCCTCCCTCCCTGATGTGCTGTGTTAATTATCAGCAGCTTCTACTTTCCTCTAAGCCTATGACTCTGTAGGTTCACTGTGCATTCTGGCCAGCTTGTCCCAAACACTGGAGCTTCCCCCCTCCCAGGACCAGTTCAGTATGTCCCACGGTTAGTGTGGGGAGGCAGATGGGATGACTTTCCTCCACACCTGGAGCGCTGCAGCTGAGCAGTAACTTACAGTCTCAGAGAGTCGCTTGGGGCACTGGGAGTTTAAGTATATTGTCTAAGGTTGTAGCCGGGATGTTCCTTGTGCTTAGGTCAGTCGTCCTGCTCTCAAGGCTGGCTCTCCATCCACATTGTGACATTTCCCTGGCTCAAGGCAATGTTATATAACACCGACAGTTAATTTTTTTCCCTGGTCTGGTTCCTGGCATACTTATATTTGTGACACAGGTTGTGGGCTTTTTCTTTATGAAAAATGAAAGGATGCCAGGAAACTCACCAGTGTTAAACCTCGGGGAGGATACTTGTATGGAGAGGGAATTTCAAAAAGTCCTTGGAGTCGGGAGGGCCTGCCTCTATTACTAGCTAGTGTTGTTATAGAGCTTTAAGGTTTGTGAAGCACTCCACATATATTATTTCATTTAATCTAGCTATGTGACCCTGGGCAAGTCACAACCTATGTCAGCCTCAGTTTCCTACAAAATGTAAATTCAAAAATTTTCAGCAAAATGGGTGATTAGACTCAGTGACCTCTACAACTCCTTCCATCTCTAGATCTATGATTATAATCGTGGGATCCTTAGACTCACATCAGCCCCCAAACTCTGAGGGCTCAGAGGATGGCCCAAGACTTACTGTGCAGTAGCTACTTGGTCTCTGAAAATCCAACTAGGACATTTACTCATTAACGGGGACTATCCGCATGGGCAGAAGGCTTTCAGAAATAAACTAGCCATGAGATCATACCAAAAAATCCACATTCCAATGGAAACTGTTCAGGGCCCTACCAGAAACTTGCAGGCCCACCGTATCTCATGATGGTCATGCCATCTACCCAGTGTCGGTCCCTCCCACCCCTCTCCCTGACCTGCCACTACTTACTAGCTTAGGAGAAAATAAAGGTCTCTGTTACCTGTAAAACTGGAGCTGTCTTTTGGGACTCCCGTATCGAGTACTTCCGATAGCAAAAGAAAGGAAGAGAGAGAGAGAGAGAGAGAGAGACAGTCCACAATGGACATTAACAACCAAGGTGTGTCAAGCACAGAAACTATCCCCAATATCACCATCATCACGCAGGGCTCTCCTCTCTCTGCCACTGACTGGAGAGTCTCTTCCAATGTCCACCGTGTTTCTCTTTGGGAAGACAACTCAGTTGGTCGTGATAATTTCTACAAGAGCTCCACCCAGTGTCAGATGGAATTAGAGGCTTGCTATGGGGTTCTGCATCTGTCAGTAGTGTTTGCCTGCCTGGTATTACTAAAAGGCACACACTTTTGCCAGGGAATATGGAATTTATCCCTGGTGTACTCGTCTTTTTAATACAAAATGCAATTTTGAACAGACTGAATGCTACACTTGGGAGAAGGGAAGGGAAAAGCCCCCCCATTAATGCTTAAGTCTGCACAGTGGAAAACAAAACAGAACAGAACAGAACAGAACAAAATACGAATTTGTATTTCTCTTTGGTGCTTTGAGGGAAAAAAATGAGGTTTTCCAGGTTAAATGGGGAGGAGATTTCCTTTGGCATGAAAATGCTCAGAAGCTTCTATCAGGTTTGGACAACTCAAGGATTGGACAAGGACGCTGATTTTAGGGTCTTTTGCTATTTTGATGGGCTTTTGCTCTCATCCATATGGGCTTTCTCTCTCCTGCTAGAGCCTGCCACCCACTCATAGTTTCTGACCCCTGGTGATTCTTGCCCATGACAGCCTATAATTCCTCTACAGAGGATCTACCTGCCACGCTGAAAACTTTCTTTCTAGGTCTCTTAACATCCCATGGGTATCAGAGAAGCACTCAGGGGATATTGGTTCAATTCTTCCAGTAGAATATCAGCTTATTGGCCAGTGGGTGAAGACTTCACATTTAGGGAAGCAGCTATTAAATTAATAGTGGTCTAAAAACAGTGGTTCTTAGTAACTTCTGCCTCACTTGCTGCCCCTATGTCACCATTATGGTTAAAGGCACCAGGGGCCTTTTTGTGTTTCCTTTGTTTCCTGGATTGTCATGGCCAAAGAATGAATTCATTATTTAGTGACCACCTTGGTGGTGGCTGAGCCTCTCAACCCTTAGCTGGGCCAGTGCTCAGACAGAAGACAGTCTGCTGAGCCTGTTCTTGAAGGCTTCCAGCATGGTAGAACGAGACTGAGTTTATAGTATGCTGGCCTTTGGGAACCCAGGGCCCACTTCCATGCCACAGTGAAGCCTCAGAGTAGGAGTTGGGCAGAGGTACTTGAGAAAAACATTTAAAACATTTTCTGTTTTAGTTTCAACATTTTTTTTAAAGAGAGAGAAAATCAAATTCTAAATCTGAGAGTGGCCCCATAATAAGGGAGTCAAGGAAATTGGGACAAGCTTCTAAGCTCCACATTTTACATGGATTATCTCTCCGCATTTCCTAAGGGCAGCAAGAAAGATGAAGGCCCATGGGGCCATTATGTGTTAATGGTAGAAAAAAAGAAAAGTAGAATGGACCATTTCTCTGACCACAGGAAAAGTCTGTGGTCCCAAGGAGATCATTTGAAAGGGGAAAAATGGGGAAGGCACCGTCTGATCTCCCCTACAACATTTTTGTTTGTTTCTCCCCTTCCCCCAATCTCCCCTTTGAAAATAACAGAGCATAGGTGTGCACGTTCTTCATCACCATCACAACTAAAAGTGCCTAGTTTGAACTGGAAGTTGGAGGGGTAAGGGAAAGAGGAGTCTGTATCTAAGGGAAGGTGGGACCTCTTTAAGCTTCATGAGGTAAGGGAGGGAGCTATCCAAGAATCACCAGAATGAGAGGGAAAAAGTCACCTGTAAATCATGCCTGGGGAGCCCGTCTGTCGTAGGGAGAGCCGTGCTGGCGAGCCTGTGGTAGATTCTGGATACATGGAGCCAGTCTCAGTTGTCAAGACTTATATTCTTTGTCAATTCTGGAAAAATTCTGGAGGATGAGATAGAGAGAGAAGGGGAGGGAGGGAGGGAGGGGGAAAGGGAAAGAGAGAGAGAGAGAGAGAGAGAGAGAGAGAGAGAGAGAGAGAGAGAGAGAGAGAGAGAGAGAGAGAGAGAGAGAGAGAGAGAGAGAGAGAGAGAAATCAGAGTTAGACAGGTGGTCTTTCGGTTTATAAATTCACAAAATAACAAACCATCAACAAATGGAATATTCCTTGAGAACAGGACTTTATCCCCCAGCAGCCAGCACATGCCCTTTCCTGTGCTAGACCTCCATCCCAGTCATGCCCATTAATCACGGGTGTCCCCCAAAGTTCTGCCCTGGGTCCTCTTCTTGTCCCTCTATACTACTTCAATCGGTGAGCTCATCAATGCCCATAGATTCATTTATCATCTGTAAGCAATGATTCTCAAATCTATTTATCTGGCCCTAACCTCTCTCTTACTAGGTTTTGTTTTGTTTTGGCTAGGTGATCGGGTTAAGTGACTTGCCCAGGGTCACACAGCTAGTAAGTGTGAAATATCTGAGGCTGGATTTGAACTCAGATCCTCCTGACTCCAAGGCCAGTGCTGTATCTGCTGAGCCACCTAGCTGTCTCCCACCTAACCTGTCTCTTGACCTCCGGTCTTGCATCTCCAATTCCTTACCAAACATCTTTAACTGTACTTCCTATAGACATCTCAAACTCAACGTTTCCAAAACTGTACTCAGGCATAGTGCACAGTATGCTGTACCAAGATTCAGGAAGATGTGAGTTCAAATCCAGCCTCAGACACTTACTAGCTGTGTGACCCTGAGCAAGTCACTTAACCCATGTTCGTCTCAGTTTATTGTTGTTGTTATTGTTGTTCAGTCATTTCAGTCCTGTCTGACTCTTTGTGACCCCATTTGGGGTTTTCTTGGCAAAGATACTAGAATGGCTCACCATTTCCTTCTCCAGCTCATTTTACAGATGAAGAAACTGAGGCAAATAGACTGAAGTGACTTGCCCAGGGTCACATAGCTAGTAAGTGTCTGAAACTGGATTTGAACTCAAGTCTTCCTGACTCCAGGTCCAGCACTCTATCCACTGTGCCACCTAGCTTGCCTCAGTTTCTCAAATGTAAAGTGAGGATAATAATAGCATTTGCCTCAAAAGGTTGACGTAAAAGATCAAATGAGATAATAATTGTAAAGCCTTGACACATAGTAAGTACTATATAAATGTTAGCTACTGTATTATATATAATTATGATATACATTATAATATACATTATTTTTCATATTATATTTATTATATCATCATCATCATCATCATCATCATCATCATCATCATCATCATCATCTTTCCCCCCAGACCCTCTCATCTTCCTAAATTCCCTACTTCTCTTACGGGTACCACCATCCTCCCACGCACCAGGTTCACAACCTAGGTGTCACTCTTGACTCCTCCTTGTCACCTCTCATATCCAACCCTTGCAAGATCTCTTGTATACATTCCTTTGTCTCCTCTTACACTGCAGCCACCCTGGCACAAGCTCTCATTACCTCCTGAATGGCCCATTCCAAGGTTGACTTCCCTGGTTGGTCACCCTGCTCTAAGTCTCTCTCCACCCACCGCAATCCATCCTCCACTCTGCTATCAAAATGATCTTCCTAAAGTCTGAGCACATCCACCTTCATCCCTCCACCTCCTCCCATTTAATAAACTTTGCCAAATCTAATGGCCTTTTCTCAATTGGCATCCTTCTTGATTTCTCTGTAGACTTTGATACTGTCCTTCACCCTCTACTCCTCAATACTCTCCTCTCTTGTTTTTTGTGAACACTGTCTACTCCTGGCTCTTTTCCTGCCTGAAGGACCACTCCTTTTCAGTCTCTTCTGCAGATCTTTATTCTGATCATGTTCACTAAAGGTGGATTCTGCCTCCCACCTCTGCTGGTTCTGTCCTGGGCCTGCTTTTCTTTTTCCTCTGTATTTTATCTCACTGGGTGATCTCATTAGCCCCCCAAGGTTTCAATTATCCTCTCTACACAAGATCTATATATCCAGCCCCAATCTCTCCTGAGCTCCAGTCCTGGGTCACCAAATGCTGTCTGGACCTCTAGAATTGGGATGTCCCATAGGTTTCAGATCTTGTTGACCCCAGGTCCAGCACTCTATCCACTGTGCTACCTAGCTCTCTCTACATACACATTCAAGCATGCACAAAATGTTGTTCAGTCATTACAGTTGTGTCTAACTCTTCATGATCCATCTAGGGTTTTCTTTGTAAAGACACTGCAGTGGTTTGCCATTTCCTTCTCCACCTCATTTTACAGATGAAGAAACTAAGGCAAACAGGGTAAAGTGACTTGCCCAGGGTCACACAGCCAGTAAGTGCCTGAGGCCAGATTTGGAGGAAAGGTACATATAGTTCAGAACTTGTTATATTGTCCATCTAACTCTCTCTTCTTCTGAATGTTCTTTTTACTACCAAGGGCACCATTATTCTCCCAGTCACCCAGGCTGATGACACCCTAGGGATCATCCTTGACTCCTCAAAAGCGCTCACCATTTATATTCAATCTGTTGCCAAATCGTGTCACTTCTGCCTCTGTAACACCTCTAACGGATGGCATCTCCTCTCCCCTCGTCGGGCTTGTACTACTGCATACCTATCACATCACCTGGGTTACAGTAATAGTCTTCTAATTGGTCTTCCTGCCTCAGTCCATCTTCTACTCAGCTGTCAAGGTGATTTTTCTAGAGTGTAGCTCTGACCAAGTTACCCTTGTACTCAATTAAACCCCAATGGCTCCCTATTATCTCCAGGATTAAATATCGAAAACCCTCTGTTGGGCATGGAAAGCCCTTTACATCCTGGCCTCACCCTACCTTTCCAGCTTGAGATCTAAGTATATGGACCCACTTGAGCTCCCTCAGACCTGATACTTCATTTCCTGACTCCTGACTGACTGATTTACTGACCTCAGACTCCTAGTTTCCCTGGCTTCTGTCAAGACTCAGACTAAAGCCTGTCTTCTATAGGAGGCCTTTCCCCCAGTCCCTTCCCTCCAAGACTATTTTACAGGTGCACAGTTATGCATGTTGTCTTTTCCATTAGAATGAGAACTCCCTGAAGGCAGGAACTGTTTTTGCCTTTCTTTTTCATGCTCAGTAAAGTACCTAGCACAGGGTAGGTGCTTAATAAATGCTTACTGACTTTGACCTCTGGAGAATCTTCCAGCCCTAAATCTATGGTCCTCCTATGTTCTTGGACAGATTCCATGATTTCACCCTTAATTAGCCTATATCACACACAACGGGATTGGATTGGCTGGTTGCCAGGGGATCCATCTGGGCTAGAAATGCAAAACTATTTGGCCTAGAAATGGCACAAGAGCCACCCGTACAGAAAAGAAAGAACCAGGAGCATTTGGAGTTGGGCAGTTTGGCATGTTTATGGGAGTTCTGAGGCCAGGGCCAGGAAGACCTGGTTGAAAAACCAGACCCTGACAGTGACTGGCAAGTCGTGAACTTTTTTTGCCTCAGTTTCCTCATCTCTACAGGATTGCTGTGAGCCAGGATGAAATGAGACATTGTGTATCAAGCTCTTGGCAGACAATTAGTGTGAGCTATTACAATGCACACACATTTCTTGGCCCTCTTCAAAGGGCTCTAGGTGTGTGTTATGATTACCCCCTCAGTCTTTTTTTTTGGCTAGTCAATGGGGTTAAGTGACTTGCTCAGGGTCATACAGCTAGTGTTATGCATCTGAGGCTGGATTTGAACTCAGGTCCTCCTGAATCCACGGCTGGTGCTCTATCCATTGTGCCACCCAGCTGCCCCATCCCCTCAGTCTTTTAGCAAAACCCTGGCAATGGCACCATGGCAGACATGGATACTTTCTCTCTCAGTATTTACAACTCAGAAGACCGGAGGACCACAGTTTAGAATGGGAAAGGACCTCTGAGATTATCTGGTCCAAGCCCCTCATTTGACAGACAAGGAAGCTGAGGCCTAGGGAAGTGAAGAGACTTGCTCAAGGTTAAAATCAGAGGTAGGATTTGAACCCAGGTCTTTTGACTTCAGAGCTAGTTCTCCTCACTGTCCCCTACTGCTTCTCCATAAGTGAGAGATGCTTTCCTGGTGACATGGTGGATAGAAGGGTGGGTGAGTCAGTCATTTGACTAGCATTTATTAAGCACCAATGATATGCAAGGCACCATGCTAAGCACTGGAGATATGACTAGAGGGAAAAGATAGTCCCTGCTCTCAGGGGGCTGACAGTCAGATGGGTTCAAATTTTGGATTTCCTGAGCTAGAGAAGGAAGGAGTCCTGGAGGCTTGAGGAAAGAATAAGAAAATACATTTCTGGGGCAGCTGGGTGGCACAGTGGATAGAGCACCAGCCCTGAAGTCAGAAGGACCTGAGTTCAAATCCGGCCTCAGACCAAACACTTGACACTTACTAGCTGTGTGACCCTAGGCAAGTCACTTAACCCCAATTGCCTAAAAAACCCATTTATTTTTGTAAAGTTTGGATGAGATGATCAATATTCATGGATGAGGTTCCATTAGAGAATTCCTCCCCATCTCAGTGAGTTCATACATATTTATTAAGTGCCTATTATGTGCCAGGCACTGGGCTAAGCCCTGGGCATACAAGAAAATCAAAAGCATGGTCCCTGCCCTCAAGGAGCTCACATTCTAGTGAGGGAGACAACGAGGGTCATACAAGATACTTGCAGAATAGATTGGATGGCAATATGGGAGGGAAGGCATGAGCATGTATATGGGGGTAGGGAAGTAGGGGAAGGGAATGAGCATTTATTAAGTGCCTACTATATACCAGGCACTGTGCTAAGTGGGAAAAGCCTCCAGGAGAATGTGAGATACAAAGGAAGCCCAGGAGCCCAAGAGGTGGGAAATGGTGTCAGGGCACTGCAGGCATGGGTGATACCTAGTGCAAAGTCATGGAGATGGGAGACTGAATGTATTAAAAGCACTTCAGAGTGAATCAAAGGCTGGGGAACTAGAAACGGACATAAAAAGTCTGACTTGCCTCTGTGAAACTGGGCTGTGTTTTGAATGGCCCCAAGCTTCTCCAAGAAGCAAGTGATGTTCTTTCAAGGTTTATTTTTGTTTTTGTGGTTGTTGTTATATGCCTTTGAAGTATGGAGCATCACAGACTCCAGAGAATTAAACCTTACAGGTGAGGGGTGCATGGCAGATGCAAGCCAGAGGCCTTGGAATGTCTCAACCAAGCTGGGGATAACAGGATGGGTATAAAGGATAATATGAAAGAAGTGCGTAACTGCTGGGCTAGCCACAGCACAAGAGATTTGGCTAACATGTGGAGAGCTGGGTGCTGCTCTTCGGCCCACATGCTGTAATACAAATACATTTCCTAGTTCAGGGGTTTTTAACCTTTGTGTTAATGTCACGGACCCTTTGGCAATCTGGTGAAGCCTATGGACCCCTCTCAGAATCATGTTTTTAACTGCATAAAATAATATACATGGCATTACAAAGGAAACCAATTATTTTGACATACAGTTAAGAAAATATTAAAGAAAACAAATGTTCATCATGGACCTCCAGGTGAAGAACTCCTAGCCTAGGGGAAGATCCTAGGCATGTTGTGAACACTGGCAGCGAAGGGCATATGGGAAGACGTGGACAATAGCTACAGAGCATGAGTGGACAGGCACAGACAATTGCAGTGCGATTCTCCAGGGGGAGTGCTCACATGGAGGAAGTATGGTACTCCTAATTGGTTTCTAGCTCTGTGGTTGCCACATTTTTTTTTTTTGGATAGCACACTCCTTCAGTCAAAAATGTTTGTGTACCTCCAATACATGTATATTTAGTCATTTATAAATCATAGTAAGTATAACTACACTGATAATTAGGCACATTACACAACTTGTACAAAAGAAAAAGAAAAAAGGATGAGAGAAAGATGAAATAATATTTGTTTGTAGAAGTAGTAGGGAGCCAGTGGAATTTATTGAGAAAGGAAGTGACAAGTCAGACTTGAGCTTTAGGAAAATCACCCCGGGAGTTTTATGGAGGGTGGCTTGGGGAGGGGAGAGAAGAGGACCTAAGTGAGAGATGACAAGATGTGGCCATGGATTAGATATGTGAGGAGAGGAAGAGTGGAGCCTGGGGGACTACAAGGCTGGTGGTACCCTCAACAGCAACGGGGACGTTTGAAAGGGGGAATTTGGTGTGTGTGGGGGAGAGAAAAGGTGATGTGATAAGATCTAGTCTACAGATCTCAACCCACCCATGCCTGTTCTTTCTATTCACCTTTCTCTGTCCCAACCAAAACAAAAAGGGGGTGGGTGGGCTCTGTCCTGGAACACAGACCCTCGGAGGGGGACCTGCTGCAATCATCAGAGGGTGGATGTGCTCTATGTGTGTGTGTGCCTGTATTTAATTAGTGGCTCTTGTGCCAATAATGCGATGGGGGTAGAGACAATGTCAGCTCAGAATGAGAGAGGTTGGGCGCTGCTGGAGGGGAAGAGTACTGGGGGGGGGGAAAGATTAGAGTAATAGTGTTGGAGACAACTCTAATGATTGGCTATCAGGGAAAGGGTGGGATGTGAGCTATCTCACCACCCTCTGATTGGTGGATTACATGGCCCTTGAGTCAGGGCATAGCCTCCTACTTTGGAGACCACCACTCTAGCTTGTGGGCAGCTAGGTGGCACAGTGGATAGAGTGCCAAGCCTGGAGTCAGGAAGACTCTAGTTCAAATCTGGGCCTCAGACCATTCCTAGCTGTGTGAATCTGGGCAAGTCACTTTGCCTCAGTTTCTTCATCTGTAAAATGAACTGGAGAAGGAAACGGCAAACCACTCCAGTATCTTTGTTTGTCAAGAATACCCCAAATGGGATCAAGAAGAATTGGACACGACTGAAATGGCAGAATAAGAAAAAAGTTCTAGCTTGTAAGGTGAACAACGGTGACATAATTCTTAGCAGACAAATCTCTCTGGCAACTCCTCTCATCATGAATTCTTTGTGGCATTACCATCCTACCAGTCCATTACAGGGAAGCCATTTTCATTTAGAATTAGAGGTGTGACCATCAACTCTTCACTTTACTCATCACCTATTCAGACATTCACCTATCCTGTGTTAGTGGCTAGACACCCATCTTGTGAATTCTTCTGTCTGCCTTTAACTACAGGAGAGCTTTATGAAGATGGCCCCCTCCTACCTCTCTAACAGCCCCTTCTTGGGCTTCTCATCCTGTGGTTGGAAGGAATACTGGATTTCTCCTAACTAGAAAACCTAGTTCTGTGTAACCTTGGGCAAATCCTTGCATCCCCATTCTGGGTTTATCTGTAAAATGAAGGCCTTGGACTATCCGGCTTCTGGAGCTCCTTCTCGCTCTGTGTTCCTAAGCCTAAGTGTCAAAGATGGGACACACATCGCCCTGCCTTCGATCCAGCATGCACTCCACTGAAATCTTCCAACCTGGGGCTTATGACCTCCCTCCGTGGGAAAAGGTGACTGTTGGTAAATCCAGCTGATGGATGGGATGGAGAGAAGGGAATGGCCACCCCGAGTGTCAGCAAAAGCACACAATGGTTTCAGCTAAGAGACTGCTCTGTACTAACTCACACCACGAATGGCCATGCTGATTAGAGAAGAGGGGGCACTGTCCTTGTAGTCTGCAAGACCTGTGTTCAACTCCGGTCTCTGATACTTGATAACTGGTCACTAACTTAATTCAGGCCCTTTTCTACAACTGTCCAAATTATTGAAACAATGATGATGATGCTAGCTAGTGCTTATATAGTCCTTTCAGGCTTGCAAGGCACTTTACATGTTAATTCATAGCCTCCTAATTGTAGTCCTAGCCTCCTAACTGGGATGCTGGGTGAGTCAGTTCAGTTTTCTGACCCTCAGTTTCCTTATCTAAAATGGGGACACCAATACCATCTCCCTCATAGGCTGCTATGAAGATGAGAGATAACGTGAGTAAAAAAACTTAGCAAACCTTAAATTGCTATGTCGGTGTCAGCCATCACTATCATGAGCCCCAACCTAAGCTGACTGGTCACAGGGGGGCCAAAGTATCCATAGGTCTCCCACATAGACACTGGCTCGTTTTCCACAGATTGAGATGAGAATCAGGTTTACCTAACTGTTGAGAACCCAAAGAGCACCTTCCCTGGGGACTAGTGACCTTCACGTAAGTCTGGCTACTCTTGGAGACACAGAGATAGGAGCCCTCCAAATGGTCTCCAGTGAAATCATTAAGATGACTTCATTAAACTCCAGTGTGGCACCTTGGCAATACGGGATTGTTCTCCCTACCTGCGGGCAGGGGTATGTCAGCTGCTGAGGGGCTTGGGACAGGCAGTGCGGCACAGTGGAAAGAATGCTGGGTTTGGAGTCAGGGGACTGAGATTTGAATCTCACTTCAACACTTCCTGACTTTGTGGTCCTGGGCAACCAACTCCCTTCTCTGAGCCTCAGTGTCCTCCCCTGTAAAATGGGGGGTTGGACTGGAGGGCCTCTGAGGACCTGTCTTCCAGTGCTAGATCTGTGATCCCACGTTAATAATGATCATGATGATAATAACGTTTATATTGGTAGGTGCCATTATTAGCCCAATTTTACAGATAAGGAAATTGAGGCAAAGGTTCAGTGACTTGCCTAAGACCACAAATTAATAGGTATCTAGAGGCCAAATTTGGACTCAAGCCCTCTTGACTGCAAGCTCAGTTCTCTATCCACTGTGCCACCTAGTGGTCAAAGACTCAGCTTTGAGCTTTACCGTCTTGGGAAGGAGGGCTGGAGATGCATCCCTAGAGATGGACTCTGTGTGGACATAATGGGCTTGTGTAGGAATCAGATAGATGATCTTGGCCTCAGTAGAGCCCGGCCTTCTGGCCAGCTCAGTGAGACGACCAGCTGTTACCTCTAACAAAACACTAAGAGTCAACAACTTGTTCAGTTGTTTTTCAGTCGTGTCTGACTCTTCATGACTCCATATGAGGTTTTCTTGGCAAAGATAATGGAGTGGTTTGTCATTTCCTTCTCAAGCCATTTCATAGATGGGGAAACAGACAAACAGGTGAAGTGACTTGCCCAAGGTCACACAGCTAGTAATTATCTGAGGCTGGACTTGAATTCAGGAAGATAAATAAGTCTTCCTCACTTCCAGGCCCAGTGCTGTGTGCACTATGGCACCAGCTAGTGGCCCAGAATCAACAATAACTGACATTGATATAGGCTACTTTTAAGACCCAGGCCACGTCTTTTCTGCAGACCTTTCCTGGTAGCCCCTTGCCACTGCCTTCTTCTCTAAGATTATCCTCCATTTGCACTGTATGAATATGGTGTGTATGTGATTGTCTGCAAGCAGGAGACTGGGAGCTCCCTGAGGTCAGGGACTGTGACGGTGCTTTTTTTTTTTCTTATATCTTCAGTGCTTTGGACAGTGCCTGGCAAGAAGTTAACTGGTAGATTTAAGCGAGGCAGCTAGGTGGTGCCATGTATAAAATACTAGGCTTGTAGTTAGGAAGACACGAATTCAAATCTAAGCTCAGATCTTAACTAGCTGTGTAAGCCAGAGCAAGTCGCTTAATTTAAGCAAGTCACTACTTCAGTTTCCTCATCTATAAAATGAGCATCACAGTATGACCTAGCTCTCAGGATTGTTTGGAGGATAAATTAAGTCATATTTGTAAAGTACTTTGTAAACCTTAAAAGTACTATAGGAATACTAGCTATTTTAGGCTAGCATCTATTAGTATTAATATCATTACTACTAATAATATTAATTTATGTCATTACATTTATTCAACATTATTTATATATTTATATTAATTACATTATTATATGACTAAGTATTGATATCATTATTAATATTAATACTAATAAATGCTTGGTGAGACTATGATAATTCCCTGGCTATATGGTTATAACATGCTTTACATAACTCTCTAATTTGGACCTCAACATGAGCTCTAGAAGGCAGAAATGACAGGCATCCTTATCTCCATTTTATACACAAGAAACACAGAGTTTTTCCATGTCCCCACAGCTGGGAAGGGTCTGAAGTTAGATTTGGACTCAGTTTCCCTGATCTCCAATTCTAGCCCTCTCCACCACAGGATGATGACTCTTCCACATAGAAGTAAGGCAGACACTGGCAGAGTCAGGAGGTCCTAGAGATCCAATTCCCCCTATTCCTATGGATTCCCCAAAGGAGCACCAAATGGTTTCAGGGAACTGAGGCGCATTAGGCTAGAGCTTACTTTAATAAGAGCACCAATCGTGGCTCAGAGGGCTTTTTTTTCTCCTTCCAGAACACTGCTGAGCTGGGATCAGGTAGTCTGACTTCTTTAGCCCCAAATTCCTCTACTGGGGCTAAGTAGTACTCTAAGGCAAATGCTGAAAAGCACATGCACAGACAGCCAAGAAATAAAAATGAAGGAGGACAAGGAGTAGAGAGGAGAGTTTAACTCTTCCCCTGCCTCTTCCCTCTGCTCCATGCCCAATTAGTCACCAAGGTCTTCATGTCTCAAATCTGTCCTTTTGTCCCCACTACATGGGCACTGAGTTCCAGTCACCCAAATTAGTGAGAGAACCTCCTAACTGGACTCCCAGCCTCCAGTCCCTCCACCACCTGATTCAGCCTCCCCTCAGCTGCCAAGATAATCTTAATCTTTATTCTGCCTCTAGAATAAAAAAGCCAATCCTTTAGCTGAATATTTCAAGTCTCTTGGAATCTGGGCTTATAGCACATGACTGCCCTTCGTGTACTCTGGGTTCTGGCCAAACTGGACTGTTTGCTGTTTTGTGAGCTTGATGCGCCATCTCTTGTCCTGGCACCTTTGCACCAATCGTCTCTCATTCCTGGAGTGTCCTTTCCTCCCTTTGGCCTCTTAAAAGTCCTTCAAGGCTCAGCTCATGGGCCATGTTCTTTGGGGAGCCTTTCCTGGTGCCCTTTATTGCTTCCTCTTCAAATGACCACATCTACATACTTCTCCATTTGCCCCTTGTTTCCCTCTAATAGAATGTAAGCTCCTCAAGGACTGGGAGTGGAAGAGAAAAAAGGGAGAGATGAGGGAAAGAGAAACAAAGTCTGGTGGGAAGTGGAAATGAGATGAATGAGAATTAAAAGGCCATGGGGGCAGGCATGAGGGCAGGGGCTGCCCATCTCTGCTCTAGTTCCTTCTAGGTGCTGGGAGGCAGGGGCTGCTCATCTCTGCTCTAGCTCCTTCTAGGTGCTGGGAGGTAGAGGGTGCCCATCTCTGCTCTAGCTCCTTCTAGGTGCGGGAGGAAGGGGCTGCCCATCTCTGCTCTAGCTCCTTCTAGGTGCTGGAAGGCAGAGGTTGCCCATCTCTGCTCTAGCTCTTCTAGGTACTGGGAGGTAGAGACTGCCCATCTATGCTGTAGTTCCTTCTAGGTGCTGGGAGCTAGATCTACTGGGCAAGGGAAGGGACTGCATCTTTTCTTCTAGTTGTTCCCCAAGTGGGAAGCAGCAGGTCTGCCCCCTGCCAAACCATCCAGGCTTTGCTGCTGTTGTCTCAGGCCTGATAGAAAAGAGTGAGATGAGATGCCTATCACCTCTAATTTCTCTAGGGGACATGACCAGAGAGGAACAGTCCTCATACCCCCAACGGTCCCCTGGCACCTCGGCCATCCTCCAAAGCAGGAGGTACTTCCTAAGAGGTCCAAAGAGCTAGAATTAAAGGCAGTAACTCAGGTAAAAGGTGAGCAAAGGGCAGGACTCTGCCAGAGCCAGGTGGGCTTTGTACTCTGGTCTGTTTTTAGCATGATTTGCCTAGGAAATCAGAGATGAGTAGCTGCTCCCTGAGGCATAGGGTAGAGCATTTGGGAAGGTTTTCCTGCAAAAAGGGGAGGGGAAGCATGAGTCCAGGGACATGGGAAGCAAGGATTCTCCCATCTGGTTGGGAGTTGGCTAAGGCAAATAATAATTATAAAACCAACAATAATAATAGCTAATGTTTATATTGTGCATTGAGGTTTGTTAAGTACTTTGCATATTTAGTAATTAGTAATGATAATATATAGCATTTATATAGTACTTAAAGGTTTACAAATATCCAATTTACAAGGATAGTTAATAATATTTATACAGCACTTGCTATGTGCTAAGCACTTCATAATTATTATCTTATTTGATCTTCACAACAACCCTGAGAGCTATTATTATTCCCATTTTACAGAGGAGGAAACTGAGGCACAGAATGTGACTTGTCCAGGGTCATACAGCTAGTAGCTGGCTGGGGTGGGTTCTGGACTCACGTCTTCCTGACTCCAAGTCCAGGGCCGTATCTGCTCTGCCACCTAGCTAGTCACACCTATGAGGCTGGCAGAAATCACCCTCAATAACTAATCATTGCCCCTGTCCCTATCCACACCTCACTGCCCAAGCTGAAATAAACCAAACTTCCAGGGCTGTTGTTCCATGAGGGAAGATAGAAACCCAAAGAAAAACAGTCCTTGTCTGGTTCAGAATTCTGTAACCGAAGAGGCTTATGATCCAAGGAAAGGAAAAAACCCACGTTGGATTTGAGATGAATGCGTAGGGGGCAAGTCATGTATATTTTTTTAATTTCCTAGTCTCTTTTCTATGTCTTATACTGAGGAGTGCTCTGGATAAAATTTAAAAAAAAAGGATTTGCTAGCCATAATCTTTGAGGAAGCAAAGTAGCAGTTAACCCAAAGAACAATGGAGAGGGGAGGGCGTTTAGCAGGAGGGAACTAAACTGTAACAAGGCTGGGAAGGTAGGTTGTGGTCAGGTGTGAAGGGCGTTAAATGCCAAACAGGAGTTGATATTTAATTCCTGCTGCTGTTGAGTTGTTTCAATCGTGTCCGACCCTCTGTGACCCCATTTAGGGTTTTCTTGGCAAAGATACTGAAGTGGTTTGCCATTTCCTTCTCCAGCCCATTTTGCGGATGAGGAAAATAAGGCAAGCAGGGTTAAGTGCCTCATCCAGGGTCACACAGCTAAGAAGTATCTGAGGCAGCTTTGAACTCAGGAAGATGAGGAATCCAGGACTGGTGATCTATCCACTGAGCTCCCTAAGCTGTCCTATATTTGATCCTATATTTATTGAGTAAGGGAGGTAACATAGTCACATTTATGCTTTGTGAAAACCACTTGGCAGCTCTGTGAAGGACGGATTGGAGAAGGGAGAGGCTTGACACAGGGAGATCAGTTAGGAGGCTACTTCCATGGTCCAGGTGACAGGCGATGATGGCCAGACCCAGGTGGTAATTGTGTGAGTGAAAGGAAAAGGATAAAGGCAGCAGATTTGGCAATGCCTGGATATATGGGGTGAATGAGAGTGAAGAACTGAATACAATTCTGAGGCTGTAAATCTGGATAACCTGGAGGATAACGATGTCCTTGACAGAAAATTTGGAAGAGGGAAGGGGTTAGAGGGAAGATTGTGAGTATTGGTGTGGATGTGCAGAGTCTGATACGTTTCTGTGATACCCTATCTGAGATGGCTAAAAGGCCATTGGGGCTTTACTAGGCAGATGATTCTCACAGGGACAGACACCAGGCTCTCCCTTTTTGGATACCTTTCCCTGGAAAGTGCTTTGGTCTAACCCTGAGCCATTCTCAAAGCTTCTGTGAGTCACTTTCTTTCTCTTTAAAAATTTTTTTTTCCTTTTCTAAATATTTATTTATTTATTTATGTGTGAGTCACTTTTAAGAAATCTCTGGTCTCAGTCAATGCACACTTCTTGATCTACCACTTTTCTGGGCCCTTGTGAGAGCAGAGCTCAGGAAAGAGACCCGAGTTGGACACATAAATCTGGGAGCTATCATCATGGAGATTATAATTAAGCTCATGGAATGTGATGAAGTCATTGAGGAAGAAAGAGTAGGGAGAGAAGAGGGCCCAAGACAGAGCCTCAGGGGGCACCCACAATTGAGAGCAAGATATAGGTGATGATAAAGAAAAGACTGAGAAAGGTCAAACAAATAGGAGAGCAATGACAGGAAAATCCAGGAAAGGAAGAACATCTAGAAGGAGGGGGTGGTCAGCACCGTCAAATGGAAACAGATCAAGAATTAATAAAAAAAGAAAACCTATTAAGTGCCTACTATATTTCAGGAAGAGAGTAGGGGGGCTGGGGATATGAAAAGAAGCAAAAGACAGTCCCTGACCACGATCTAACGGGGGAGACTGAAGGCTGAGAAAAACCCTCATCAGATTTGGGGATTAGGAGGCCTGGATTTCTGCTGTAGCTTTCTATTTGGCCTTTATATCTGTAATCTCTCTCCACTCCAGTCCCATTCTTCACTCAGCTGACCAAACGATTTTTCCTAAAGCACAGGCCTGACCACATCCCCTTCCTATTCACTAAAGTCCAGGAGCTTCCTGCTAGCTCTCTGAGACAGCTCTTCACAGCCTGGCCCCCTGTCTTCTCCACTTCTTAAACCTTTCTCCCCTCCCCACGCTCTTTGGTCTAGTCACACAGGGCTACTCTCTGTTTCTCACACGTGACAATCCATGTTCCACTCCTCGAATTTGCTTGGGCTGCCCCTCAGGCCCAGGCGGATTTCCCTCCTCCCCTCTGCCTCCTAGCTGAGTCTTGAAAGAAGCCAAGATCCCACGTTGTGGAGGAGGCCTTTCCTGGTCCCCCCAGCTGCTAGGTCCTTCCTTCCTCTACCTGCCATCTGGGCTGCACATAATTTTGTACGACATAGTTGTGAGCTGGTTGTCTCCCTACTGGAGAATGGGACCTCCACAAGAATGGGGACCACGTTCTGCCTTTCTTTGCATCCTCAGGGGTTAGCATCTGATCTCGCTCATAGTAAGCTCTTAATAAACACTGCTGAGTGATCGACTAGCTTGGCCCAGTGCCCAGCTGATATACAGTAAGGGTTTAACAAATCTTGTTGGTAGGCCGGGCATGGCAGTTTCTTTTAGCTCAAAGCTAGCCACCAAAGGCTCCTCCAAGAAAATCAGTAGAATAATGAAGCCCACTCTGAGGCAAAGATGGAGAAAAGAAAAGGAAGGCGGTGGTGGGATCTCCAGAGCAGTGCCGACAAACTCAAAGAGAAAAGAGCAGCCCACTGATTACTGTAAGGGTCCCTGCAGGCTGCGAACTGACTCAGTTTTAAAATGTAACATTGGCTATGGATTATTGTATTTTTCTGTGTTTTGTTAAACATTTCCCAATTACATTTTAATCTGGTTCTGGCCACACTCAGGAGTCCCCTGGGCCTTGTGTCTGACACCTCTGCCCTAGATGATTGACTAAGAGTAAAACAGGGAGTCCCGTGTCAGGAAAAGTAGAAGGCACAGCAGGCTGGAGTCAGGAAGACCTGAGGGTTCACATCTAGCCTCAGTCACTTATGAGTCATGTGATCCTGGGCAAGTCACTTAACCCCTGACTGCCTCAGGTTCCTCAGCTGAAAAATGGGGATAATAATAGCACCTAGGTTTCAAGGTTGTTGTGAGGGTCAAATGAGATAATAGTTGTAAAGTTTAGCATAGTGCCTGGCACATGGTAAGTGCTTAACAAATACTTGTTTCCTCCCTCCCACCCAATCTCCCTTCCTTCCCTCCTTCCTCCCTTCTTTCTTTCCTTCCCTTCTTCCTTCCTATCCTTTTCCCCCTTCTCTATCCACTTTCCTCTTTTCACTGTCTTCTATCCCTTTTCTCTGTCCCCATATCCCTTTTCTCTTATGCATAACCCTTTATATCCACCCTCCCTTGCTTCCTCCCTTCCTTCCTTCCTTCCTTTCCTTCCTTCCTCCCTTCCTTCTTTCCTTCCTTCCTTCCTCCCTCCCTCCCTCCCTTCCTGAAAATAGGAAACCTGGCTACCCAAATGGTCTCAGCTTATGTGGGCTCTAATCCAGATCTGTGGTACATGAGCCTTTCAACGTGTTTTAGGTCACTTTCCCCATCATGACAAGTAGACCAAGCTGCTTGCCTTTCCAGACAAGGTCAGATTTCTGCAGGGGGATAGCTGCCTCCATCCCATCATTCTTTGGTTAGACAGACAGGATGCTGAGGACTCAGGGCTGCTACAGGTAAGGAGGAAGCTGGAAAGAGTAAGGAGACACCTAGATGAGGCTGCCTGGCAGCCCTTGGCTCTGTGCCCCAGCCTTGGAACATGGGTCAGGCCCCTACAGTGCCCCAGCAGCTGTACACTCTAGTTATCAGCCGGGGGCCAACAGAGGGCATAGCCCTATCTTCAAGACATCTGCTATGTTCCCTTCTAAACAGGAAAACAGCCTTTGAATCAAGCTTGGCTATGTGTTCCTCCTGGAATCCTGTGTTGGTGAGGCTGCTTGTTTGTCTTCTGCAAGGACCTACCCAGCTCTTTTCATTACCTTCCGAGGGAAGAAAGGATGGGAGATCTGGGAGAGTGAGTGCTTCCCAGACGCTCTGCATTCAGGACACTTGGGAATGGACACACATACAAGCACGCATGCGCATGCACGTACACACACACACACACACACACACACACACACACACACACACACACACAGAGCTGACCTGCCTGGAATACTGAATCTGTCCTCTGCTCTGCAGCTACTCCTACCCAATAGGAAGTGACTGCATCAACCAGGCAACCAATCCCGCTAGAGACCTGACATCTTAAAGAGAGATGCTGCAAACAGACGGACCAGCGGACACTGCACCATCAAATGCAGCACTCCCAGCCCCAGAGAATCATTGAGGAAAGGCAGGAACTATGTTAACCACTGCAACATGGGTTGACTTTGGGGGCAGGAGGACAGCATGTCTCCTGAGCTCTTTCCCATTAAAAAAAATAATAAAAAACACTAGGCAAAGTTGGAACAGTGGAGAGGATGCTCAGTGGTTAGAGTGTACTAGGGCGGAAGTGAAGAGGTTTGAGTTCCAATTCCTGTGCCATCATTGAGGGGGTAGTGGAAAGAGCCCTGGGGGTGGAGTTAGAGGACCCGAGTTCAAAGCCCATCTGTGATACATCTTACCTATGTGACCTTGGGCAAGTCACAACCTCTCTGAATGTTTGTTCCCTCATCTGTAAAATGTGGGAGTGGGACCAGATGACCTCTGAGGACTCTCGCTGTGCCAGGTCTGATTCCAGACTCTCTCTAGTCTGCCAGCTTTGTGACTTCACCTCTCTGGGCCTCAGTTACCTTACCTGTAAAATGTGGGGAAGGGCAGTTAGACCAGTCTGGTCGTGTCCATCTCGAGATTGATGACCCTGTGTCTTGCCCTCTGACCCTGACCGGAAAAAACCCTCTAAATTTTGTTTTCAGAAGAACTTAAGCCCAGAAAGGGGTGAGGGTAATAAGCTCTTTTTGTATCATCTTCAAAGAGTTTTCAATGAAATAACAGTTGTGCAGATACCCTGAACTCTCAAAAGATGCTTCTCTAAAGAAAATGTTGTCTCATTATTACCAGAAGCGTAAGCTCAGATTTTTGTTGTTCAATTGTTTTTTTCAGTCGTGTCTGACTCTCCATGACCCCATTTGGGGTTTTCTTGGCAAAGACGCCAGAGTGCTTTGCCATCTTCCTGCTCCATTTCGTTTTACAGATGAGGAAACTGAGGCAAATGGAGGCAAGTGACCTGTCCAGGTCACACGGCTAGGAAGTGTCTGGGGCCAAATCTGAACTCAGGAAGATGAGTCTTCCTGACTCGGAGCCTGGCACTCTGTGCACTATGGTGCCCCCTAGCTGCCCAAGCTCAGCTTTATCCTTCCCCTAGTTTCACCCCCTCATTTGAGCAAGGAGAAAGCTAAGCCCAAGAGAGGGAAGGTTGACTTGCCTGTGGTCACACAGTTAAATAAGGGCCAGAACTGGAAACCAGGCCCTTGGATGGTAGCCAGGGGTTTTTAGCCTGAGGTCTGGCCATTCGTTTTTCACTATTTAGATAAGTGTATTTCAATATAATACATTTCTTTTATAATCCCCTATGTTTTATTTTCTGCATTTAAAAACGTGATGCGGGGTTCATGGCACAAAAAGGCACATCTACCACAATGGCTAGGTAGAAAGGAAATGATAACAACTCTTAAAAGGTCCAAAAGGGCCTGAGAAGCCTCGGTTTCTCCCTCTGCCCCCACAGACAAAGACTTCTAGACTTTTTTTTTTAGGTATCGTGATGTGGGAGGGCAAGAAATGATGCTGGAAGGGAAGAAACAAACGAAACCCCAAAGTGAAGGGTGTACACTCAAAACGACGGTGCTAAAGACTCGCCTCTTGGTATCTTCTAAAGAACCAACAGAAACCACTAGGGAGCTACTTTGTCAGGAGAGTGCCTGGAAGGCTCTGAAGGTGTCTTCACATTGGAAGAAGGCCATGGTGTTACTTTGCTTCAGGGAAAAGGAATTGCAGAAATGATCTCCAATGGGGCCGGGTACATTTCAGGAGGAAAAGTACCAGAAATAGGTGGGATGGATTGTAAAAAAAAAAAAATAGACCCTTGGGATCTGTGCAGACAGGCTGTGCTGGGTGAGCAGCCTCCAGGACTTGGGATTCTAACTTGATCCATGCTGGCTCCACTAGTCTCTGTCTGTAGGAAAGACCTTGAATGGCTCTGGCCTCTTTTTGTTCCCCTGTAAAATGAAGGGGTTGGACCGAGCTCTTTACTCCAGGAGGCATCAGTGAGTGGTGGTGGGGAGGGTGGAGGTGGAAATACATGAATTATACTAAGGCAGCTAGGTGGTGTGCTGGATATAGAACTAAGCTGGGTCAGGAAGAACTGAATTGAAATCCAGCTTCAGATACTTACTAGCTGTGTGAGCCTTGGCAAGTCACTTAACCTCTCTCTGCCTCAGTTTCCTCAACTGTAAAATGGGGATAATAATAGCACCTACCTCTCAGGGTTGTTGTGAATATCGAATGGGATGATAACGAAGAGTAAAGCACTTAGCACGGTGCCCGGCACATAGTAGGTGCTATATAAATGTTAGCTACCATTGTCATCATTATTTGAATATAACTTTAGTTTTTCTTTGAATCCTCTCTCATGGTCACCAAAAGAATGGCCATGTGCTAAGGGCCTGGTTTAACCAAGCTTTCCAATTATGATAATAGGAAATTGTCTTTTGTTGTTTTGACAAGACCTGTGATTTCATGGGTGAAGGGGAGTACTGGGGAATGATCCTTCATCACCAAGGCAGACTGGCAATTCTCCTGCCACTCAGAAAGAACCCTGGGGCAGTGAAAGGTGGGGTCACGTACCCAGAGTCATACAGCCAAGAGGCATCAGAGGGGTTTTTGAACCCAGGTCTTCCTGATTCAGAGGTCAACTCTCTACCTCTTGGCATGCCAGATAAACAATGGGGATACCTGGGATTTTTCATAGCACTTTAAAGTTCACCAACGGCATCTCATGTGGGTCCTATGAGCAATCTCAGGGTGGGGAGCACTATGGGTGTTGCCACATTTTGCAGATAAAGAAGATGAGTTTCAGAGGGATGAATGGACTTGCCCATGGCTGCACGGTGAATAAACATTCAAGGTGGGATTCCTGCCCCTGGGTTCCCCCATTTTCTACCAAGGTGTCAGAGAAATGAAGGGATTTGTCTATGCTCATGTCGTGAGTAGATTTTTTTGGGGGAAATTGAACCCAGGTCTTCCTGACTTTAAGTCCAGCCCAATGTCCACTGGGATATGCTGCAACCAGCTTTTATGATAAATCATAGGATTAGAAAAGGTTAAATCTGTAAGGACCCTTAGAAACAATCTGGTCCATTGCCCTTACAGGAAACAGGCCCAATGAACAGGGACAGTATGAGCTCAGCTATCCAGATTCCCCCAGGTTTCTTCTTTATTGTTTATCTCATAAGGGTCAAGGTCAAATCATAAAGGTCACAGCGAGCCTCTTGGGAAATCCCAAACCCTGAAATATCTGCATATATATGTATATGTATGTATATATCTACATGTATGTATAGCAGAAAGGCTCACAGGATCTTGGAAAGGGTCTTTATGGGCATCTAGTTTAACACTTTCATTTAATTAAGAGATGAAAAAACAGGCCCAGATGGGGAGTTGACTTGCTCAAGGTCACACACCTTTGGTCTCTACTGAGATCAGCTTGGGGACCGAAGTTAGGAAGTCACCTAGGGACAGGAAGAGGTGTCACCCAAACGCCCTTGCTTCACACACCCTCCCTTCTTCTGCCAGATTGCACCTCACTGTAAGCCAAAGACAAGAGCCCATTAGCACAGCCTTCTCCCACACAACAGACCTGAGATAACTTTGATCAGACACCTCTTATTGGGATGGTGGAGAGCTTGAACAAGAGATGCTGCTGGTTCCGAATGTACTTTGGCAAGAAATCTGCTGGCAATGAATGCTTCTGGGACCTGAGCTCTATCCTGGAAGTCATCACAGACTCCACCCTGGCTCTCTTTTTGCTGCTTGGTGATCTGTTGTCTCTCACCTGATGGCCAGCCCTGTGTCTCTAATGCCTGCTGGACAGCTCCATCTGGATGTCCCATCAGCATCTCAAACTCAAAATGTCTAAAACAGAACTCATTATCTTCCCCCCTACACCCATCCTTTTCCTAACAACTCCAGTTCTATCAAACACACCACCAATCCAGTTACCCACATTGACACCTCCAGATTTACACTCCCTCCCTCGCCCATACTGCCCTGCCTCCCAGATCCAACCAGATGGCCAACTTGCCTCCCACAAAATTTCTGGCATCTTCTCCAAGCGTACCAGAAACACTCTTACTCAGCCACTCATCACCTCCTCCCTTCACTGCTGCCATATCCTTCTAGTTGATCTCCCTGCCTCCAGTCTCTTCTTTCTAATACATCTTCTGCTGCAAAAAATGATATTCCTGAGGGACAGGCCCTGTTACCCTTAGTCAGAGAGATTGCTGGATCAAAGAATTAGAGATAGAAGGGACCTTTGAGCTTCTCTGGTCTAACCACTTAATTTTACAGCTGAGGAGGCTGAGGCCCAGAGTGTAGGAGTGGGGACCCAAAGAGTATGTGACAACACAAGGATCCAGGTCCTCTGTACATGAAATCCAGCATGAAGGCCAGACCAGCCCTGACCCCTCCCTGTCCTCTAGAAGGCTCCTCTGAGTCACGCAGAGCAAAGCCTGCCCAAGAAGGACAAGGACCTGTTTTGGAAGGAGTAACAGAAATGTCCCTGTGGAACCCCAGATTCAAAGGTGAAGCCTGCTGTCATCAGGGTTAAAAAAATCTGGCCCCACAACTGATTTTTAAAAGGCTGCAGAGGAAGAAAACAGCCCCAGCCCTTCTCTCAGTATCTTCACCACTCAGCACAGTGCCTGGCACACAGCAGATGTTCAGTAATGTTTACTGATTGATTGGCGTGAAGAATCTGACTGTGACAACATCTTATTTGAGAATAGCCAAGTCATTCTTGACTCTAGCTGGACACTTGAATCTAGAGGGGGGACAGAGAGCTGTCTGATTCGGCTGGAGCAGAGAGGGGAAGGCAAGACAACATGGCATGGGGGAAAGAGCTAGTCGCAGAACCAGGAAGACCCAGGTTCAAGTGCTGCTCCTCCTCCACACTGGTTGTATGACCTTGGCGAAGTCACCTAACTTCCGCATGCTCAGGAAATTCTAGGTGACTTTAAGTTGCTGAGAAGGTGGTGATCTGTATTAGTGGGGGGCATTCCCATACTGGTGACATCAGGGGTCTAGTTCCTAACCTTATAGTAAAGAGTATCATATGTGCAGGCAGACAGGATGTGATGGTGCTAGGTTCTGAAAGGCCTTGAAGGCAAAGATTTTACTCACTGAGACAACAGGGAGCCACTGAAGATGTAGTAGCATGATTGGAGTGAAGAGTAGTTTGGCAACAGTATGAAGGAAAGACTGGAGGGGGACAGGGTAGTAGCAGGAGAACCTGCTTGGTCTCACTGCAATAGGCCAAGTAGATGGGCCCTTGAAGAGGCTGCTGAGAGACGTGACTGTTATTTTATTGAGCTTATGAAAGCTGGGGCCAAGCTGGTAGGGATGGGATGGCAGGTGATGAGCAAATGCCCTGGCTCACACTTTACCTACCCCCATGAATGACTCTGGGGCGATGCCATGGACAATAGTATCTCTGCCTCTCTCTCTACCACTCTCTCTCTTTCTCTCTGTTACATACACACACACACACACACACACACACACAGAGCTTTGCTCTTTGTAAAACTCCTCTGAAGCCCCACAGCAATCCTGAGAGGTAGGAACCTCAGGTTATCATTATTCCTGTTTCCTAGAAGTGGAAACTGAGGCCCACAGAGACTTGCCCACGGTCACACACCTAGTGGTTGTCAGGGGCAGGGCTCAAACCTAGCCCTTCCTGACTTTCAGGTCCAGCACGCTGCCCACTGCCCCAGCCAGCTGCCTCCATGTCCCCTTTATCCTCAGTTCAGGCAAGAGCAGGTTGAAGTGGCTTTTTCCAGGGCCAGGGTGAGGCCCCGGAATCCTGGCCTTCCTGTGATGCACTGGCTGGGTGGCTTCGTACTCAGTGTGGAGCAAGGCTGCTTGGGCCGCCGCTGGGATGACAGCCACTGGTCCTGCTGGCATTTCTACCGCCCCTGGCCCTGGGTGAATTCCCTCACTGCAGGTAACAAAAGGACAGTATAGTCTGGCAGGGCTGGCTGTGATCCTGGGAAAGGACTGATCTAGGTCAGTTTGAGGGCAAAGAGAGGGAAGTTCCACCTGGCCTCCTCAAGGCCTGACTCGGGCCACAGGAAGGGCCCTGGGTGCAGGGGGGTGCTGGAGCCAGCTCTGATGGCTACAATCTCAGTAAACCAGGGCTTCATTTCTGTTCTGTTGGTCGTCTAGAAAGTGGCAGGGAGAACATGTTAGTGATACAAATTAAACTCAGAAGAGTGTCATGCCTGTAGCTTGTTGTTAAACACTGGCTGGTATGCCTCTGCTGAGGTATGTCAGTTGCCTCGGCATGTGAGGCTCTATTACATAGTGCCTTTGGGGCAGAAGGCCTGGGTTCAAGCCCTATCATATCCCAGCTGGATGGCCATCAGATCTAATGTCAAAGGCTGGACAGGACTTTTTAACCTGGAGAAGTTCTGAAGGAAATGAGAGCTTTCTTCAGGTATCTGAAGGGCCTTTGCATGGAAGAGGGATTGGGCTACACTGGAAACTGAGGCCCAGGGAAATGAAATGACTTGCCCAGGGTCACACAGGCAATGAGTACATAAGCAGGGCACAATTTCCCAGGGCCCCAAGCAACTCTCTAAGACACAGATTCTTCACCTGGGTTTGAAACTTTTTTTCTTTTACAAAAGTATTTTAATAGAATTAGTTTCCTCTGTAATTCTATGTGTTTTATTCTATGCATTTAGAAACATGACTCTGAGAAGGGGTCCACACACCTCACCAGACTGCCCAAGAGAAAGTTTAAGAAGCTTTTCTCTAAGACTAGAAGATATAAAAAAAACCAAGTTGCCACCCTGATCCGGTGGATGACATTTTGAGACTGAGGGTTTCCTATACTTGTGAACTCATAGGTCTGGACCAAAAAATTACACAGAAAACTGATTCTCAGTCTTGGAAAAGATCTCAGGGGCCAATCTGATATAGATCGTAAGCTCCTTGAGGGCAAGGACTGTCTGTTGCCTCTTTTTGTATCCCTAGTGCTTAACACAGTGCCTGACACATAGTAGGAACTTAATGAAGGTATATTGACTGACTGACATCTCATTTAACTCATAAATAAGTAAGAAATCACCCTTTATAACATACTGGACAAGGGACCATTCATTCAGTTTCTGCTTGAAGACTTCCAGGGTGGGGAACCCACTGCCTTCTACTTTGGGACAGTTACAAGGAAGTGTCCTCCTACCTCCAGTCTCAATCTGCCTCTTGTCCATTTCTACCCCACTGCTCCTGGCTCTGTCCTTTGAGGCCAACAAGGATAAGTCTACTCTCTCTACTACATGACAGCCCGTCAAATACTTTCTGACAGCTATCATGCCCTTCTAAATATCCTTCCTCTAGGTTAAACCTCCTCGGGTCTTTCAGTGGGTTCTGATATGGCCCCATCTCAGAGTCCTGCAACCTCCTGGCTGCCTCCCTCTGATTGACCCTTCAGCTCATTAACGTCCTTCCCAAAATCTGACACCCAGAACTAGCACAACAATCCAGATGCTCGAGGGACTTCCCCATCACCTTCACGCCTGCCCTTCCTTCCTCCCACTCCAACCCTTCAAGGCTCCAGCAGCTGGATTACAAATGCTTATGCTTAAGAGGGAGTGAGTTTTGAGGCATGCTTTATCAAATTTTCAGGTGACACAAAGCTGAAAGGGATAGCTAATGCAGGTGATTACAGAGTCAGGATACAAGAGAATCTTGGCAGGCTGGAACAAAATCCTGAATCTAATAAGATGAAACTTAATAGGGATGAATGTAAAATCCTAAATTGGGTTAAAAAATGGCTAGATGAGAGTTTATAGACAAGGTTCTGGGGCTTTTAGTGGACTGTTAGGTCAACGCTGTAAGCCAACATTGGAGCACGGAGGCAAAAAAAGTCTATGTTAATAGAAGGTGTGCTGTCCTGCTATATTCTGCCACATAACAAGACATCTGGAGGGTTGTATTTGATTTTGGGAAGGGCATCGACAAGCTGGGCAAATTGAGACCAAGACAACCATAACGGGGAGATGACTGGAAACCAGGTGATAGGAAGATTTGTTCATGGAACTGGGGATGTTTAGCTGTGAGGAAAGAAGACTCAGGGTGGGGATGGGGTGGGGGGCATGAGAGCTATCAAGTGTTTGAATGGCTATCATGTGCGAGAGGGGAGTAGTCCCAGAGGACAGAATGAGGAATGTGGGTTAGAAGCTGCAGAGAGGCAGATTTAGTGGTTGATGTAAGAAAGAATGTTCGATGTAAGGAAATACTCCTAACCATTGGAACTGCCCAAAAGTGGAATGGGAGACCTCTGGAGGTGCTGAGTTCCTCCTCACTGGAAATCTTTAACAAGACTGAATAAGGACTTGTTGGGGAAGCTAGAGAAGGAATGAGAGGCAATAACTGGTTTAGAGTTGGCCATCAAGTCAGGAAGACTTGGGTTCAAGTCCTGCGTGGTCACACACTAGTTTGCCACACACTCTCAGTGCCTTGGGCAGCTCTTCAAGATTATAAGTTGCAGAGCAGATACAGATCTGCTTTGGATAGAGGGTCTTCTCTATACCAAAGGAAATCATAACCCTGGTCCCCAAACAGAAGACAGTTTGTTCCCATAAGGGTAGGATGAGTTGCTTGAGATTTTCTTACTGTGAGATGAAAAGAGTGAAAGTAGTTGGAACAATTTTTCACTGACCAAGCAGAATTCAGCCATATGTTGCTTGCTGAGATATGGGGGGGGGGGAGAGAGAGAGAGAGAGAGAGAGAGAGAGAGAGAGAGAGAGAGAGAGAGAGAGAGAGAGAGAGAGAGAGAGAGAGAGAGAGAGAGAGAGAGAGAGAGAGAGAAGAGGGGAGAGGGAAGGAAGGAGAGAGGAGAGAGGAGAGACATCAAAAGAAGAGTAGGGGCTGTTACAACTTAATGTCCTTAGCATTGCTACCTACCCATGGAAAATGTTTCATAGAATCCAAGAATCTCAGAGTTATAAGGGGTTCTAGAGGCTATACCTAATCAAACCTATACCAACCTATACCTGAACACAAATCTCCTCTCTAATATACCCAACGGGAAGCCATTGGCAAAAGCCAAAGGCAGCTAAGGTTTAATCCTGGTTCCAGAAAGAGCGACAGTGTTAGAAATAATCCTGAAAGGTTATCACGTTCATTCTCCTTCCTTCAGAACAGAGATTACAGGAGAGAGATAAGGGAGAGAGGGTTGTCTTGTCTGTTTTGTCTGATCTTGGAGCATGTCCCTTAATCTCGGAGGGCCTTAGTTTCCTCATCTATAAAATAAGGGAGCCTCTAAGTCTTCTTCCATCTCTAGATCTAGGGTTCTACCACTCTATGGTCTTCCCCCCCCCATTATATTGTGAGCCCTTTGATGATAAGGGCTGTGGGTTTTTGCTTTTCCACTTTTCTTTGTATTCCTAGTGTTTGGCACACCTCAAGTGCTTGTAAATGCTTGTTGACTGATTATGACCCAACCAATTGCAGGACTTAGAGCTGGAAGCCACCTGAGAGGTCATCCAGTCGCAAGGAGAATGGCTGGACCAAAGGCACACAGGTTGCAGCCATCATCCTCTCCCATTCCATTTACAAAGCTGATAATGACACAGAATCAGAAAAGGAAAGGAAGATGGAAAGCACCAGGTTGGGGCTGATCCTAGAGCAGCCAGATGGGCAGGATTCTCCTCTCTCAGGAGCTCCTAAGGTCTGTCAAGGGACCTCAGAATTGGAGAAACCCAATTTCTCCCTGGTTTCCCACTGACACCACTGGCAGGTGGGCCTGTTCCATGGAGAGAGGATGTCAGTGAGGGCCCTGCAAAGCTGCAGCTGATTCTGTGGCTTCCCCTAAGGCAATAAAAAGAAGGAATATGTCTCCATCAAAAGGCTGTGTTAAACACCACACTCTACCGTCCCTTGCCAAAACCTCGAGCAACTGGGTCACGACATGGGCATGGGGGAGGCTGCCGCCTTCTCCTGGCACCTCTGAGAAGGGATGAATGTGACTCATCAAGGCAGGCTGGCAGCCATTGACAGGACGCGGCAGTGGGTTTTTCCTCCACCATGACACAGTCTACCAAGGCAGCAGCAGGCTCAGGCTGACACCAACCTTTGCTTGCAGCTCTGGGTTAGGCTGGAGCTGTGCTCATTGGGCCAAAGTTTGCCAGTTATTTGAGATACTCTCATCTGGCCTGGAGGCTGGTGCTGTCTCCCTCCGAGAAATATTCAGGAGGCACCTGGAATAAGACTCTGCTCTAGAAACTCCTGTGATATCCTTCCACTGGGATGGCAAATGGACCAAAGGACCACAGATCTAGAGGTGGAAGGAACCTTTGACGTCATCTAGTTCATAACCTGTCACTTATAGTTACAGACTAGCAAACTAGGTGAATCACTCGGCCACGCAACTGGGTGGTGGTAAAGGATAAGGGCAAGATCTGAATTCAAGTCCTCTGACTCCAAAGTCTATGCTCTTCCCACTGGACTGCACTGTCTCTCTTGTAACCTGGTACCTTTTTAGTAGAACCGACTCTTTCCTCCCGAACCCAGCAGGCTTTCTCTCCTGTCTGTTACACATCTCTAAAACTGAAAATCAATTTTGTGAAATATGACTGAAGCAGAAACAGCTTGAGTCAAAACAGAATGAGGCAGCTAGGTTGGCTCAGTGGATACAGTGCTAGGGCCTGGAGTCAGGAAGACCTCAGTTCAAGTATGGCCCAAGATACTCCCTACCTGTGTGACCCTGAGTAAGTCACTTAACCTCTGTTTGCCTTAATTCACTGGAGAAGGAAAAGGCAAACTGCTTCAGTATCTTTGCCAAGAAAACCCCACACGAGGTTAAGAAGGTTTTATTTATTTATTTTTTGTGCAGCAGCTAGGTGACTCAGTGGAGAGAGCACTGGACCTGGAGTCAGGAAGACCCAAGTTCAAATCTGGCCTCAGACACTTACTAGCTGTGTGACTCTGGACAAATCATGTAACCCTGTTTGCCTCAGTTTCCTCATCTGTAAAATGAGCTGGAGCCCCAAATGGGGTCACGAAGAGTTGGATATGACTGAAGAACAACAATAAGTTATTTATTCTGTATGTACTTACTTGTGTATGTGTTGTTTGCTCTAATACAGCCCCCCTTGGAGGCATGAATTGCTTTATTTGTCTTAATAGCAACATAGCTAGCATTTGTATAGTATTCTATAGTCCTTTTTTTTTTTAGGCAATTAGTGTTAAGTGACTTGCCCAGGGTCACACAGCTAGTAAGTGTCAAGTGTTTGGTCTGAGGCCAGATTTGAACTCAGGTCCTCCTGACTTCAGGGCTGGTGCTCTATCCACTGCGCCACCTAACTGCCCCATATTCTATAGTACTTTAAGGCTTGCAAAATACTTTACAAATACGATGATGATGATGATGGAACAAGCATTTATATGGCACCTGCTATGCACCAGGCACTATACTAAGTGCTTTACAAATATTATCTCATTTTATCCTCACAAAACAATTCTGGGGTGTGTGTGTGTGTGTGTGTGTGTGTGTGTGTGTGTATGCTATTATTATCAAACCCATTTTACAGAAGAGGAAATTAAGGCAGACAGAGGTTAAGTGACTTGCCCAGAATCACACAGTTAATAAATGTCTGAGGTCACATTTGAACTCACATCTTTCTGACCCCGGGTCCAGCACTCTAGCTACTGTACCACCTAGCTTTGTCCTTTGCAAACCCATCACCTACCCTGGTGCTGGCATGCAGTAATAAGTGCTCACTGAACTGAAATCCTGAATTTCACAGATGAGGGAACTAGGGCCAGAGAAATCAAGTGATCTGTTCCAGGTCACAGAGGTCAGAAGTGTCAGAGCCACGATTCTAAACCAGTCCCCTGGCTCTAGATCTAGTACTCTCGCCTGCCTCTTCATTTTTATCGACTCTAAGCAGGCTCTCCTCCCCCTGCTCCTCCAGACTCAGTGGCCAAGCTTTTGTATTCTCTCCCTTCTTCCTCTCTCCTATGCACACCAATCCCAGGACCTAGTAAGTAAGCATTTTTAAAAAAAATTTCATGGTGAGGCCAAAATAAAGACTGAAAAAAAAAAAGTCAATGGGCTCCATCAACAAGGTAAAAGCCTGAGGAGGGGGAAGAGTAGAAAAAAATGAAAGAATGAAAATAGTTTTAAGAACTCAATAAATACTTCATGACTAATGAAAAGAGAGGTGGAATGTAGAAAAGCAAGTGACAAGGGGAGTCAGAGAGAAAGGAAAGCTGAGATAGGAAGAGAAGAAAGGCATATGGCAGATGGTGGGCGGTGGCCCCTACTCAGCCCAGGTGCTTGGAGAATAGGGAGAGACAAGGACACATCCCAGAGAAATGCCAATGGAGGCAACACTAGGGAGAAGAGACAAAGCTTTTCAGGAAGGACTCAGAGAAACTGAGCAGTCATTCAAAAAGCATTTATGTCTAGGAAGGGGGCAAGAACCTGGCTTTCTCCTCATCATTAACACAATGACAAAAGCTAGCAGTGATGGTATACACACTTTAAAGGTTGTAAAGAGCTTGACACAAATAATCTTGTTTTATCCTCATAACCACCTCAGGAGGTAAGTGCTATTATTATCCCCATTTTACAGAAGTAACTGAGGCTGTTTAAGGGAGTCTGAGGCTGGATTTGAACTCAGGACTTCTTGATCTTAAGTCCAGAGCTCTATTTACCAAATCACCTAGCTGTTGTGGGGAGCATCTGAAGGTCTGTTACATGGGAGAGGGATTAGGCTTGCTTTCCCTGTCCTCAGAAGGAACGACTAGGAGTAATAGTGTTGGGCTAATGTCAGGAAAAACTCCCTAACAATGTAGAATGGTTCAGAAATGGAATGGGTTAGCTTGAGAGGTAGTGAGTTCCCCATTCTCTTCCTGTGCTTCAGATCCTTCAAGTTGGGGCTTGTAGAGGGGATTCTTGCAAACTCTCTGATATTCTACACTGGGGCAAAGAAGTAGGTGGAGTCTGACTTTGGTTCCAGTCTCTGGCCTCCAGGTGCCAAGGCCTTCATACTGTTCCTTCGGGCTAGCTCCACACTTCCCACATATTGCCCCTATAAGAGAGAGGGTATGCGGGCCCATTTTCATGGACACAAGGACCGATTGCTTCTATCTCCCTCTTCCACACCTGTGAGAAAAGTGGCTGCCTGTCCACCATATACAGGGCTCGCACATGTTCCTACTCCTCCCAAACCTCCACCTCCACAAACACTAAGACCTTGGAACCCTTCTCTTCAAAGGTTGGCAGCCCCTTTCTTAAGCTTTTATTAATAATAGTAATAGGCAACATTTATATAGCAATGTATTTTACATGTTTTATTGCTTTTGGATCTCAAATAATTTTATGAGATAGGTACTATCAATATCCCCATTTTACAGATAAAGAAACTGAGGTGGAGAGAGTTAGGTGACTTGCCCAGGGTCACAAGGCTAATGAGTGGATGAGGCAGGATTAAAATTTAAGTCTTCCTGACTCCAAGACCAGCCTTCTGTCTGCTATAATACCTAGCTTGCCTTCTACCAACCACAAACCTCTCTACAAACCCCTTGGGATTTATTCTCTGCTTACCAAGACAGGAATCACTAGCTAATGGAATGATGTGCTAATGGAACTGAGCTAGCCCCTCCCTCCTTACAAATATACCACGAGCAAGTTAAGGTCGCCTGACTAAGATGCCAACATTTAAGCTCAAAAGAGTGATTCAGGAGGTGGAAATTTCAGGCCAGAAAGAAGGGAGGCACAATGACTGTGAAGCTCAAAGGAGATAACATGGGCAAACTTTAAAGGGATGATGCTAGGTAGTTCAGTGAATAGAGTGGTAGGCCAGGGCGATTCGGGTTCAAATTCTGTCTCTGATACTAGCTGTACGGCTTTGATTAAGGTCTGCTTCAGTTTCCTTAACTGAAAAAGGAAGATGATAATAATAGCACCGACCTTCCTGGCTTGTTGTGAGGACCAAAGGAGATAATATCTACAAAAACACTGTGCCAGGGCCTGGTACATAGTCAGCTATACACATGCCAGCTATCATTATTACTACAAAAAAATTTATCATTACCATTATGGTTCCCTAAGGGGAAGAGATTTTTGGGGGGCCACTAGGATCTTGAAGTACCCTTCAAATCACAGTGGAACTAAATATTTACTTTGTCTTAATAGGTACTGGCTCATCTCCAGACTCGCCCAAATCCACTCAGATGTGAACAGCATACATCTCTCTACCTGAAGCTATCTTCTGTATCAGCACAATCCACATTTTATCTGTTGTATGAATTTAGATTGGGGCATAACTTCCAACCACACAGAGCAGTGGAAAAAATGGTAGACTTGGAGCCGAGAATCCGGGTTCTAATCTAGCCACCGCCATTTCCTATCTATCCCTGGTCCTCTGTTTGTACATGTGCAGAATGAGAGGGCTGGGCTAGACATTCTCCCTTTCAGCCCCAAACTTACAGACGGCTGTAGTAGCATAGAGTTCAGACAGGCTGACTTCTAAACCCACTGTGGTCTGGCACACAGTAGGCACTTCCAAAATGCTTGTTGATGGACTGACCTAAGATTCCTGTGGACAACTTTGCTCAATGACCCCTCTGATTAATAATATTGAGTGATGCATAAAAGAAGAAGCTGTTTGCTTGCCAAAGGTAGCTCACCACGTTCCCAGGGGACATCTAGTGTAGAGTCCAAGTCAAGAAGGGATTCCCTATAGATGGAAAGGTCCTCCAGATGCTCTTGTCTATAGAAGGGACTGTGATGATGGCATCAAGTCCTGGCACCCTGCAGAACATCTTACATGAGACTCAAAATCTCAAGAGTTTGGCCTAACCATCCACAAAGGAAGAAGCAAGGGGAGGAAGAATTCTGATTGTCTAGATTGTGATATGCAGTTGGCTGGACAATGGGCAGAGCTCATCCAACAGTATGTGTATTCTAAGTTGTTGTTTTTTTTTTCAGCTAGGCAATGGGGTTAAGTGACTTGCCCACAGTCACACAGCTAGTAAGTGTCAAGTGTCTGAGGGTGGATTTGAACTCAGGTCCTCCTGACTCCAGGGCCAGCACTCTATCCACTGCACCACCTAGCTGCCTCTTTTTTATTTTATTTTATTTTATTTTTTTCTGGCTAGGCAATAGAGTTAAGTGACTTTCCCAGGGTCACACAGCTAGTAGGTGTTATGTGTCTGAGTCTAGATTTAAACTCAGGTCCTCTTGAATCCAAGGCCGGTGCTCTATCCACTGTGCCATCTAGCTTCCCCAGTACATGTATTCTAAACGGACACTGTGCAAAGACAATCAGCTGGGAACAGGAGAAGAAAAGGAGACAGGATTGTCTGTGTGTCATTTTACACTGTTTTAAAAAATGATTTCCATGACCTCCTTGAAGCAATATACCATATTTTCAAGCCCAATACTCCTTTGGTGACTGTGTGGCTATAAGTCATGAAATGATGAAATTAAGGATCAACTTAAAGTCAATAGAAAGACATGTTGTAGGCATGGGCAGGCAAGGCAGGCTGTTATTGCTAATGAATTAGGAGGAGAAGTGATAGCAAGACGCAAGCAGAGACATGTACAATGAGAAAAAGATGGGCCTGTTATATGAGAAGTGGGATAAGTGATGGGTGAACTTTGGTACTCCACTGGTAGTGATGAATTGTCAAGAGAACTTGAGAAAGGCCCTTATACTTATAACAAATTTTTGAGAGGACCACGGTTGAGAGTTGTATGGCAGAGGTGGCCTGAACCAGGTTAAAATGTAATTGGGAAACGTTTGACAAAATAAATAAAAATACAATTTAACACAGGTAATGTTAACTTGTGGTTTTCCAAGTCAACATACGGCCTGCTGAGCTGTTTTTATTTGAGTTTGACACTGCTATAATACAGGTCAGGCCTGGACTGGTTGCTATCTATACTGCTGGAAGAAATATCCATGTCTATGAGAACACAGATCTATTGGAATATGTCCATGAGAGGCAGTATGGTGCAGTGGGCAGGGTATTGGAGCCAGGAAGATGTGGGATTGAATCTTGTCTTTGATGCTAGCTGTATGAACATATTTTACTTCTTCATTGTGCAATGTGCTAGACTCTGCAGATACAAAGATAAAAGTCAAACAGTCCCTGCCCTCCCAGAGTTCATATTCTGCTGGGGGTGAGGGAGAAGTATTGATACAGATAAGTAAATAGAGAAAATAAACACAAAGTGATTGGGGTGGGGGCGGGGAACAGTAAGTGGGATATCCCAGAAGGGCCTCCTATAGTTTGTGCTTGGTCTGAGCTCTGAAGGGAGCTGGAGGTGGAGATTCCAAGAAGCTGGAGGGGAGGATGTGGGGGCCATGAATGGAGGATGTGAATGGAGAGACTAGAGTGGGACCAGCTTGTCTGGAAGACAGAATCCAGATCAGGGAGCAATGTGAAATCTGGGAAGGTCGGTAGTTGTGAAGGGTTTTGAATACCAAACAGGAAATTGTAGTTTATTTGGCTGGTAATAGGAGCCCCTGAAAGGAATCATAGCTGTTATCTATAAGGCACTTTCAAGTTTGCAAAGCGCTTTATAAATGTTATCTCATTCTGTCCTCACAACATCCCTGGGAGTGAGGTGGCTGCCATTATCTCCAATTTATTTATTTATTTAGGCGAGGCAATTAGGGTTAAGTGACTTGCCCAGGGGCACACAGCTAGTAAGCAGCAACCGAATTTGAACTCAGGTCCTCCTGACTCCATGGCTGGTACTCTATCCACTGTGCCACCTAGCTGTCCCCTGCATCCCCAATTTGAAGATGATGAGCCTGAGGGAAATAGAGGCTAAGTGACTTACTTACTCAGGGTCACTCAGCTCGACTGTAACTCGGGTTTTCCTGCATCCATGTCCAGAGCTCTATCCCCCGAGCCACTTAATCCCCAGTGAAGCTTCTTGAACAAGGAAGCGACATGTTCAGGTCTATGCTTTTGGTATAATGATTTCTCAGTGCAGTGGAAAGTGCTCACGTAAATGTCAGCTGATGCTTTTTAGGCCTGGCTAGATCAAAGTCACTGTGATTGATTCCAAGTCCACCCACAGGCACTAGGAACAGGAGAAACTTTTACTACGAATGCTATACAAATATGAAAGGAGGTGAGAGAGTTTTTCTATGTTTTAGAGGCAAAGGAGGGAGGGAATGAGCATTTAGGCAGCACCTACTATGTACCAGAGATTGTGCTTATTTATCTCATTTGATGTGATTGACATTATCTTGTCTGATGCTCCCAGTCATCACCCCCATTTCATAGCTGAGAAAACTGAGGCAGAAGAAGTTTAAATGACTCTCCCAGGGTCACATAGCTAGTAGGTGTTAGAGGCTGGATTTGAATTCAGGTCTTTCTATCCAATACTACCTAGCTATTAGTAGTAGTTTCTACTACTGGTATATTACTTCTTTTTTATTTTTGTTATTTATCAAGAATCCATGGAAAGTATTAAAGACAGTGCATCAAAAATCCCTAGGCACCTCTCACCTTCCCCCCCCAGTAGAATATAAGCCCCTTGAGAGTAGGGACTGCTTCCATTTCATCTTTCTTTCTTTCTTTCTTTTTTTTTTTTGTGTGAGGTAATTGGGGTTAAGTGACTTGCCCAGAGTCACACAGCTAGTGAGTGTTACGTGTCTGAGGCCGGATTTGAACGGAGGTCCTCCTGACTCCAGGGCTGCTGCTCTATCCACTGAGCAACCTAGCTGCCCCCCCACCCCATTTCATCTTTTAACCCTAGTCCCCAGCTCTATGCCAAATATGCAGTGGGCACTTAATATATGTGTGCTGAATTGACATTAAAAGACCCTTCCAAAGTCGGATCCAGTGATCCCAAGACATGTCCTCATTCCTCCTCTCTGATCATCTACATGTGTGTTCTGATCAACCCACAAAAGCAGGTGGATTAAGAAACATCAATGGGCTAAGATATGAATTGGTGAGAAAATGATTCATGGAAGCTTGAGAATGGCCCAGGGGGAAGTCTGTGGCACTTTCCAGGGAATGGTACCTAAGAACAGAGCACCCTGTGTGGTCCAGGTGAGCATCACCTGCCCATCACAGCCCCTCAAAGCCCTCAGGGAGGAAGGAGGTTGATGGGAGGCTAGCTGGGTCCCTGGGCCTCAGAGGAGTGCAAGCTGCACCTCTCTCTGGGAGCCCTGAAGAACGCACGCCTACTCTCTTGGCGACAGCCGGAGTAGTTCAGAGGGTGGGCGTGAGTGATTGGAATATATATATTTTTCCCCTTCACGGCTGGTTGCAAGTCTAATCACACGACTGAAATGTCACTGGGCCCGATGACATGTGTGCCATGAAGAGAGAGCACAATTATGGCAGAATTTCTGAAGCTGACCCCTCCCCACCAGAGCTGATCTTCAATGGGGTGAGAGGCAGGAGTCTGACTGTGAAAGTATCTTATCAGCACTGACAAGACTGCATAGCACCTTAGAAGTCGCCTCATTCATAGGAACCTACACAGACAGAAGAGACCTTTAGAGGTGATGGTGTCTAACCCCTTTATTTTATAGATGGTGAAACTGAGTCAAAGGAACAGTAAGTGACTTGTTCAGGGCTACACAGGTAGTAAGTGTCCGAGGCAGGATTCCTGTTCAAGTCCTCTTAATTCTAGGGCCTGTGCTCTACCCATTGAACCACTCAGCTGCCCTAACCTATCCCTTCAACAGATGAGGAAGCTGAGGCCCAGACATTTTCAGTGATTTGCCCAAGGTCACACAAGGTAGTTCAGCTAGGTGGATTATGTTCTGAACCTGGAGTCAGGAAGACTCGAGTTCAAATCCTGCTTGAGGCACTTACTGGCTATGTGACTCTTTCTGCCTGCGTTTCTTCATCTGTAAAATGAAAAAAAAAATAGTACCTATTTCCCAGAGTTACCAGGAGAGGCAAATGAGATAGGTATATAGAGCACAGGGGCAGGTAGGTGGTGCAGTGGATAAAGCACTGGGCTTGGAATCAGAAAGAGTTATCCTCCTGAGTTCAAATCTGGCCTCAGACACTGACTAGCTGTGTGACCCTGGGCAAGTCACTTCACCTTGTCTACCTCAGTCTCCTCTGCTGTAAAATGAGCTAAAGACAGAAATGGCAAAGCAGTCCAGGATCTTTGCCAAGAAAACTCACAAAGAGTCAGACACGATTGAAACAACTGAACATATAAAGCACTCTGCAAAACTTAAGCATTACATAAATGTTAGTAATTATTATTATTACTATTATTATTATTACATGGAAGAGTGGGGGATTTGAACCCAGGGTTTCTGACTCCAAATCCAGTGCTCTTTCCCAGTAGAACATTAGCTCCTTGACAGCAAGGACAGTTTCGTTGTTGTCCTAGCACACTGCCTTAACAAATGCAGGTATTTGCTGAACTGAATGGAGTTGAACTATACCATTCTGGTTACTTGTATATCTGATAACCGAAATCACCCCCTATAAAAATAACTGTCTGGTCTCTTTTTCCACAAATTCAACAACCACTTGTTAAATGCCTTTCTACATACAGGACCCTATACCAGGCATGGGGAGGGGAGGGCACACAAGGTCTCTGCCCTCAAGGAACACCCCATCTATTTTTGTTCCTTTAAAAAAAAGTCAAATCTTTTACTTAGGGGGCAAAAAAAGTACAACTTCTTGTTGGCTACTAAGAATGTAGTGAGTACCATTTCTGGAGGGGTTTGGTGAGGGTAGAGGAGAGAACTGAAAGCCAATAAAGGGACCTGGGAAGTTGTCCCCATTTTGTAGAAAGGTGTCTCTCTTCAGAAAGGTTAACTTTCAAGGTTACCAGGCTGACCTCCTTGGGGCTGTCATGGAAATCCAGGATGCCTATTGGCTGCTGAAATCCCCAACCCACTAGGAAGAAGGGGCACCAGTGCCAGGTGGCAAGGATAAATTAAAGCATAGAACCACTCACACGGGCCTAGAAGTCTCTCATTATCCTGCTTTTCATTTGCTAATAGTTTTGATTTATTATCTGAATAGAAAGCCTTCTTAATATGTCCCTGGGTAAACAATCTAATGCCATCCTCTCTACTGCTAAGTCTGAAATGCAGCAGGCTGAGAGAGAAGTCTGAAGGCTGGGGACATCTGGCAGCTCCATCCCGGCTGCTGCTGCTGCTGCTAATGTCTTGCTATTCTGGGTGATTCTCTGTGCCTCATTTATTTTTGATAGAAGCTGCTCATACAGAGTGTACTTTCTCTCTTTCTTGCTCTGAAATTATGCAAAAGTGATACTTTAAAGCCCAGATTTTATAACCTCTCTGGATTATTTACCCCAGAGAGCAAAAAGAAAATGACAGGCCTCGTTTATTCTGCACCATCTCTGACATGGCTGTACCCAATGCGCTGGCAGAGAACCTGGTATTTTCCACTCTTTGTTCCTGTGCTGTTGCTGTTCTATGTTTGGGTATGCCACTCAGGGAGGTAGTACGGCTCAGTGGAGAGGGCATGTGCCTTGGAATCTCAGAATCACAGGTCTAAAGCTGGACCGGATCTTCGCGGTCATCAACTCCCTAACCCTCTTATTTTACAGATAATGATGATGATAATACTTATCTAACATTTATATAGTGCTTACCATGTGCCAGGCACAGTGCTAAGTGTCTTATAAGTGTGATCTCATTTGGTCCTCACAACAACCTTGGGAGGCAGGTACAATTACTGTCTCTATTTGTTTGGCTGGAGTGTCAAATGTGTGAGGGGGAGTCATGTGCCATCCTTCTGAAAAGCCTGGGTGGGTGGAGCCAGACTGCAAAAGGCTCTAAAAGCCCAGAGAGAGAGAGAGAGAGAGAGAGAGAGAGAGAGAGAAGGGCTGGAATCAGAGGCTCAGATGCTCACTGGTTAATGGCCACCCTTTATCTAGAGATGTGAGGTTGGAAAGAGCTTCAGTTTCCCCACCCCCAGGGAACCCCATCAATCAATAAACAGGCACTCAGTAGGCACCTGCCAGGCCCTGTGCTGAACCCAGGGTATACAGAGGCAGAAGTGAAGGGGTCCCCACTCTCCGGGAGATTACATTCCAACAGAACTTGCCAAGGTGTACTGGTTTTGTACTATCCAACCTCCCAGCGCTGGGGTGAGTCAAGAGCTTTGCAAACATTAGAGAAGGGTCAATTGTAACTGCTCACTGCATTGGGGGGCAGCTAGGTGGCGCTGTAGTGCACAGAGTGCCCTGCCTGGAAGACTTGTCTTCCTGAGTTCAAATCTGGCCTCAGACACTTACTAGCTATGTGACACTGGGCATGTCACTTAACCCTGTCTGCCTCAGTTTCTCCATCTGTAAAATGAGCTGGACAAGGAAATGGCAGACTACTCCAGTATCTTACTAAGAAAATCCCAAATGGGATCACAAATGAAAACTGACTTAGCAACCACATTTTGGGCCTGGATGGAAAGGTCAGTTGTTTCAGTGTTGAAGGGTTTGAATTTAGCCCCTGCTCTGACATTTGTGGTTTTGAGAGAAATTCAAGAAACCAATAAATGGGAAGCTGGATCTGGGGGAGGAATCACTGCAGGCAGGACATTAAGGTATCATGTGGCAGGTGCATCTGCAACTTGCCAATAACAGTGGACTTGGAAGAAACAAAACAGAAAGTCTTATCCAAAGCTGCTGTTTTGTCTTAGGCGAAATCAGCAAAAAGAGTCAGCATTTGGCTCATTGTGGTTTTGCTACAACTGCTCTGAAGAAGGTTTTTTTTTCCCTGTGGGAAACAAGAGATGTGGGCCCATTGCTGACCTGAAGGGACAAGAGATTGCTTGTCAGAATAGTGAAGATGCTAGAACAGGGAGGAAGCCAGAGCAATCTCCCTAATGCACAGCAGGCCTGCAGTGGCTGCTTGCCTGCTCTGGCATCTTCCACTGCCTCCCTGGGACCTCAAGGACTCCTCAGCCTCGAATCCAAGGCCCGCTAGTTCCCACCAGCCTCTCTAGCTTTGTTTCATATTAGTCCTCTTTTCATATCCAGGCCCAGCCAGAGCGGATTATGAGGTGTTCCCAACATTTGATATTCCATCTTCAGGACCTGTGCCTTTGCTCAATCTGTCCTTTACGTCAGGAATGTCTCAGCTCTGCGCTTCAACATTCTGGCTTCCTTCATGGTTGAGCTCAGGCGCTATTTCTTTCATGAAACCTTCTCTGATTCCCAGGGGAAGGTTGCTAGTGGTCACCCCTCCCTCCTTGTATTAGACTCAGCTGTGTATGAGTAATATTTCCCAATAGCCTATAAGTTTGTTGAGGGCAAGACACTCTGTTCTTCTCTTGGTATCTTTTCAGTTGAAGTGAATCTTAGGATCAGATTTAGAGCTGTCTGGGATAAGGGGCCCTTCTAGTACCATCTCTTCATTTTATGGATGAGGGAACACCTCAGACAAGTGAAGCGAGGGTCAGAGAGATAAGAAGCATCCCAGGTAGGACTTGAACCCAGGGCTTCCTGACTCCAAGTCTGGCACCCTATCACTCACCCTAGTGAGAAGAATGGTCCCTTGGGAGGACTGTGAAACCTGGTCTGGAGAGACTTGACTGAATATCCAATCATCCAGAAAGTCCTGTTCTCAGCTTTATGAATCATACAACTCATTCACCTCTATTATGTTTTAAGGCCTACAAAGCAAAGTTCTCAAAACAACCCTGGGAGGTTAGCAGCAGGAGTGTTATGAGCCAGATGGGGAGAGTGAGGTTCGAAGGGGTTCAATAACCTGTCTAGTCACAATAAGAATTCCACCTGGCTCCTAATGCTCAGTCCTTTGCTCCACTCATATGCAGGCCACTACATGGTTTAATCCAGTTCAGTTCTACTCAACACTCATGTATTCAGTGCCTACTACTACTATTCAGGGACTGTGTTAAAAGCTGTTGACATAAAGATTTTTTAAAATGATAGTCTCTGTCCTTCAGGTATTTATGGCCTAAAGGGGGCTGGAAGGAGGGGAATGAATTGTACACAAGTAAATATGATGCAGAGGATGTGGAGAGGCAGGCAAAGTGTGAGACACAGGTGAGGAGGGGGAGATCTCCTTCCCCTGGGGGACAGCAGCCTGGGGGAGGTGGCACGTGATTGGGCTCTGAAGATAAGAATAGAGGTTGGGGATGGCGTAACTAAAGGCTCATTGACAGAGGAGGATAGAAGGACCCCAGGGTCAAAGAGCTGGCCAGTTTAGTAGTAGGATAGAAGGCTCCATGAGAAGGCTGGAGCCTGACTGCAGAGGACCCTGATGGCCATGGTCAGTTCTTCTCATTCTTTATCTTGAGAAAAAAAGCTGGAAGTTCACGAGCTCTCCTTTGTTCCCATGGAATGATACTGACAATCAGTCAGTCACAGTTCACACACGTTATGAATTGGAGATGAGAGAAAGCAATTACCATTGGTAAAAATGAAAAGTGACCATTTATGTCCAAGATTTCCATACTGACCTCTCTCTCTCACTGGAAAGCTTTCTGGTTTAAATTTGTGGATATCTTTCCCCTTTCCAATCCATCAAATAGATTTCAAACTGTTACCCCTAAAGTACAGGCCTGACCGTGTCACTCCTCCACTCCAGAAGTATCTCTGAGTCCCTACTGCTTCTGTTATAATAGACAACACTTTTGACATTTAAGCTTCTTCATAAATCCAGTTCCACCCTATCTTTCTAAATTGATCACACATTACTCCACTTCATACATTCTACATTCCAGCCAATCTGGCCTCTTTGTTCTCCCTGCTCAGTTCCTGCCTCTGAGCTTTTGCATAGGTTGTCTCCGATGCCAAGAAAGCTCTCCCTCATCACCTCTAGGAACTCTATTTTCCTTCAGAGCACAGTTGAGGTGCTACTTTCTACAGAAAGTGTCTCCTGATTCTCCCTGTGCTGTTAATCACCCACCTCAACCACTGTTTTTAATTTACTTTGTACTTTTCTTTTTACTTCATAAATACTGTTTTCCCACCAAAGAACATATGTTCTTTGAGGGCAGGGACTGTTTCATTCTTGCCTCGGTATCTCTACTGCATTGCAGATCCATAATAAATGTTTGTTGAATTGGGGTGACAGTCCCTCAATTTGAGGATAGGTCCCAGGAAAAGACAAGCACAATCTCCCTGAGGAAGGACCTACTGAAAGCCACGAGCCCAGGGCCAATACCAGGAGCACCCCTTTGTATTGGGTGCACAAGGACCCAAAAGGCCTAGAGTTTCACAAAATCATCTATGCACCCTGGCCTCTCTTTAGCTAGGGATGACCTGCAGGCTGAACAGTTGGATGCCCAGGCCTGGGGAGGGGCCATCGGGCTGGCCTCCTTGCCACTTGCATCACAGTTGCCACCTGCTGACGATGTGGAGGGGTCAGGGCCACCATAGACAGGGCTGCTCAGCTTTTCCACTATCACTCTGTGCTGGAATCTCTTCTCAGCCCTTGGGGACAGCCAGAGGATGATGGCTTTAACCCTGTGACTTGGAAAATGTTATTTTCTTCCATAACAATAATCAGTAGGGGAGGTGTGTGGTCTAGTGGATAGTGAGCTGGTCTCAGAGTCAGGATGTCTTAGGTGTCCTGCCTCTGACACATATGAGGGTATGTGACCCCTGGCCAGTCATCTGTGCTCTGGGCAGCTTTAGGATTATAAGTGGCAGAGCAGATGCAGACCTGCACTGTAGAGGGCATTTCCTCACCTGGAAGTTCCCTCCATCAGTAAAATCATGGGCCTAGGGGGAAAAACCTGTTGTATTTATTTCACACATATGATTTCTAAGTACACATGTCATCTCCCCTATGGGAATGTAAGCTCTTCGAGGGCAGGGACTGTCCCATTTTTGTTGCTGTATCTCCCAAAGCACAGTACAGTGCCTGAAACAAATCAGTCATTTGATAAATGCTCGCTGATGCGCATAATAAATTGCTCATCGATGAATGACCAAAGGAAAGGGATAGCCTTGGTCACCAAGTACACGGTCTGTATTTTCTGCACGGTGTCTCTCCCACTGGAATGGGAGCTCCTTGAGAGCAGGGACTGTCTTTGCTTTTCTTTGTAGCAACAGTGCTTAGCACAGTGCCTGGCACACAGCAGGTGCTTAATAAATGCCTGTTGACTTGACTTGAATTCACTTCAATTAGCTAATAAGCAAGCCCTGTCTATCCTAGAGAGGTAGGCTACAGGAAAGTTCCCTGAACTGTGACATACAGCTGTGATATACTTTTGGAAATTCTATGAATCAAACAATACACCATAAAATGCTCTTCTTGGATTTAAGGGAGAGAGATAGTTATATACACAGAGAATCTCCTTGGTTATAACTTATTGCTACCAAAACAAAAGATGGTGTGTGGCTAATAATAATAATAACAACAACAACAACAACAACAACAACAATGATGATTATAATGATAATGATGCTAATAATTATAATTAGAGCAGTTGTGCACCAGCCTATAATACAGCCCAGGTTCCCTACTGTCCAATCCTGGGGCTGGCAGTGGCACAGGTGAGGACCAGCCAGGCAGCTCTGCCAGGACAGGCTGACCCACATGGCTCCTGAACATTGGGGGCTTATGCTTTTTTTTAATCCAAGGAAAGCCACCCTTCACAAATATACCTGCTAGGGTGAACAGACCCCCTTGGAATATGTTTGTAGAAAGAAAATGAAACAGAAATGACAGCTTATGCTTATAGTGATATGCTTTTATGGTTTGAAAGGAGCTTTCTGCAAATTATCTGGTTAGAGTCTTACAACAACCTAGTGAGGTTTTCCCCACTCAGCACAATGAACTTTACAGGGCAGGAATGATTTCATTTCTGTCTCATATCCTGAGCACCTTGCAGAGGCTGTAGCACACAGCTGGTGATTAATGTAGGTTTATTAGGTGAATGAATGAGGTAAATACTACAGCTATTATTTTCTTAATTTTATGGAAATGGAGGCTTGGAAGGATAAAGGGACTTGCCCATAGCCTGTAGCCAAGGGCAGAGGCTGCTTCTGAATAGAAGCTTTTCCTGACTCCAGGCTCTAGCAGGCTTTTGGCCATCTTATAGAACGTGCACAAGAGCTGGTAGAAAATTCCTTTGGGGTTTAGTGGTGATACCTACAGATTTATCCATCACTCAGGTTATTTCTGTCTCCTCATCTTCCCTCTTCTGCGGAAACCTAGCCTGCTTTGACAGCATCACACTGTAGAAACAAACACAGATTTGAGCTGACCTTGTGCACGGTCACACTAGCTACTATGTAAGTGGCACGATGCCTTCTCATCTTCCACCAAGACCTTTCATGGGGTCCTTTATGAAAGTTCACCCCAGCTACTCGATGAATAGACAAAAAAGCATTTCATTCTTCATAACTAGGAAGGACAATATATACAGGAGGGTTAAGGTGCAGACAGACAGAAAGGCCTATCTTTTAAGGGTAGTGGGGGTGGTGTGGATGGTTCTATCTTTGCTATCACTCACTGGAACACTGTTGGAGAAGGAGAAGAAAGGGCATTAGATGGGTAGCCCTGTTCTTTATACTTTCTTTGGGAGTTTGAATCTCTGAAAACCAGTCAAGCTCTCTTTAGAATAGTAGATAGGCCTTTCTGTGGCTTCATTCATTCATTCACAAAACATTTAAGTGATGTCTATGTTTTAGACACCAAGTATATGAACCAAAACCAAAACAGTTCCTGCCCACTAAGAGACTGCATATTATCATGTATACAGGTTAAGTAAAATTCAAATTATGTCCAAAGTAATTTGTAAGGGGGAAGATGCTAGTAATTGGAGAAGGAAGGAAAGCTTGTATAGGGAGTAGCCCCTGAGGAGAGCTAGAAAACAAGAACAGCCCTTCCCAAATAGGCAGGGCAATTTTGGCCTGTGGAATATCTACCTAAAGGGGGAAAAAAGTGAGAAGCTAGGAGAAGAGGCTGAGAGCCAGTTCCTGGAAAATCCCTAATGCAGTCTTTGCTGCCTCCAGGCACCTACCTCCATGGAACATACACCGCAGGGAGAAACCAAAAGAGGAGGCCAGAGATACCAAGATCACTTTTCCAGCTGGAGACTTTGTGACAGTGGGGAAGTGAGGAAGAAAATGAGAAGACATGGACAGGACCCAAGCCTGCCCTGAGGGGTAGTGTCTGCAGGATTTTCTGAACCTCTCTGGAAATTCTAGAAGGCATGTTGGTTACATCACACGCAGGCAGCATAATAGCCAACCAAGGCAAAAAACTGGACTCCTGGTTATTGTGAAATATTCCCTTTCCTTACAAAAAGGGGGGGGGGAAGGGGTCATTTTGCATCCTGTTTTTTGAAGGTCTACCATGGATTCCTGGGTCATGACAAAGCAACAAAGATGAGTTAAAGGGGTGGGGAGAGGGAGCAAGATCTTCTGAAGATCTCATGTAGAACCTTTCTGAAAGTTTGCCAGGCAAGACAGCTATTACCTACAGCAAAGATTCTTAACTGGGGGAGGGGGAGAAGGTGGGAAGGTCTCTGAAGCTGGTTTTAAAAATATATATTTGGATAACTGTATCTCAATATAATCAGGTTCCTTTATAATCCCTCTGTATTTTATTTTATGCATTTAAAAATATGATTCTGAGAAAGAGTTCATAGGCTTAACCAGATTGCCCAAGGGGACTATGACACCAAAAAGTTAAGAAAGTCAGATCTAAAGGAACACCCAGGGGCATAGGGGTACCACAAAGAAATAAACGCCTCCAAATCATCAACCTACCTTTTCAGAACTCCCTACTCCTTTGAACACAGAGACCCACCCTCAACACTGGCATCCATGCCTCCTGAGCAATCAGGGGCCTAGATTAGGCATATCAACTTAGCTAGCTTCTTTCCCCATTGGACATTTCAATTCCTCCCAAATACCCATGGTTTCTGGAGAAGAATGACCTTAACACCCCCGCTGACCAGAAAAAAACAAACCTTCTGCATCTGTGATAGTCAAAGGAGGAAAAAAGGTGAGAATCTGGGAAATGAAGAAATGGAGATTGAATTCATAGTAAAATCCCCAATTCGATCCTTGACTAGGAAGGCTCTTGGATAACAGAAGGGTGGCTAGTTCATCTGATTTCCAGAACTAGTTTGAGGAAAAGTCCATGAAAAGAACTTATAATGTCAATGAGAGGGGCATGGAAGAGACCTCTGGGCAAGACAAAAGCCTTTTCATTACACAACAAAAGCAGGGAAGAAAGTTGATTTTCCAGTGTTTGAGATATGTGAAAACTACCCTTTGTGTGAAGAGATGACTTCTCAATGACCCACTGAAATGCTTTTTCTGGCAAAAAATTCCTTTAGAATGCTAGTGGGTTTGCCAGTCCTCCATGTTGATAGATACTCTGAATTAAAGAGTCCTAGATGAGCAAGCCAACTCCACCTTTGACCTACCCAAGTATAAGCTCCATACACCCTATATGTAGAAAGCATGTTTGCAAGGACTGTCCTCTCAAGGAGAGCTTAAGACCTCTCTCTATGCTCCACTGCTTTCAGGAAAGCAGGCATCCATATCTGAAGAACAGCTGCCCTTACTTAAGATACCCCAAAGACCCAAGAAATGATGGGATGCTTGGGAGAGGGGGATCAGAGTTTATGATTATTTAAAAAAAGTAACAGCAAAATGTCTGTTGGTGGTCAATGAATTACTGAGTCCTTACTAGCAGCTTGCACTGTGCATACATTCATACGCAACACATTTTCTCTGAAGAGACTTTATAGGTTCTTCAAATAACTACTCACTACTCTTCTTTCCCCCCAGCCAACTTGTTTCATTGAATTCTTAAGTTAGTCTCTGCTGCAGCATTAGGCTACTTTCTTGAAGTTTTGCCAGCTTCATTTGGAAGAGAGGAAGAAAGTGGGAGAGAAAGAGAATGAGGGAGAGAGAAGAGAGAGAAAAAGAGGGAGAAAAGAAGGGAAGAGAGAGATTTAGAGGGAATGGGCCACAGAGAAAGAAAAGATAGAGTAAGAGAAAGAGAGATAGAGAAAGACAGAGATGGAGAGAAAGGAAGAAGAAAAAGGAGGGGGAAGAGACTGAAGAATGAAAAGAAATGTGGACAAAGAAAGAGGGAAAGAGAAGAGGAGATAGAGAAAGAGGAAAGATGGGATAAGAGAGAAAGAAAGACATAAAGACAGAGACAGGAAGAAAGAAAGAGAGAAAGGGAAGGGGAAGACAGAAAGAATAAAAGAAGAAAAGAAAAATGAGGTGAGATGAAAGAGGAAAATAGATGGAGAAAAAGAAAGAGGGAGAGGGACAGAGGAGAAAGAGAGAAGGAAAGGAAAAGAAGATGGGTGAGAGATAGGTAGAAAGGAATAGAAAGGGTAGACAGAGAGAAAGAAAGGATAAAGAGAGGAAGGAAGAGAGATGGGAAAGAGAAAGGAAAGATAGGGGAGGAAAAGAGGGAGAAATATATAGAGAAAGAAAGAGGGAGGGAGGGAGAACAAGAAAAAAAAGAGAAATCTCTCTTGACATTGGTGCCTCTACTTGGGTGAAGCCAACCCAGTGTCATGGAAACGCCTGGGGATTTACCAGCTGCACACAAACACTGCACTGTGGAATGAGACTTTTTACACTTTTTTGTGCTTAGGCGTTTCCTTTGTGAAACTGAAACCCTGGCCATGCACACAAACTGCCGATTTATTTCTGTAACATGTAGGAAATAAAAACAAAAAGACACCCCCTCCGTCGCCCAGAAATAAAAACAACAAAACCAAGCTCCCTTCAGACCTTTCATTAACGGTTAACCACCGTAACTTGTCAAAGGGCTCTATACATTCAATGAAGATTTTTTTTTGGCCTTCTTTGGGGTTAGGGAGAACCAGTCACCTTAGCGCCCTAATCATGCTGTCCCTCCTCACACTGGCTGCTCCCCGGGACCTTAGCTAGACAAGCTCAGCATTCTTCCAAGGAAAACGCACACATGCATGTAGACGCTTCTCTCACGCCGGTCCCCCCTCCCCACCTCCCACCCCACCGCACTGCATCTACTCAGCGGGGGCCAGGCTGCCTGCAGCAGGAGCCCTGGACCAAGCACTGAGGTGGACAGGTCCCCCAGACAGCCCAACACCCACCTACCTTGCCCCTGGATCCTCAGCGGAAGCAGATCTCTTTCTCTCCTCGTCTAACTTTGACCAGAGATTATGCGGTGGGCAAAGGGACAAACCCCCAAGCTGCTGGAATGGAGGTCCGGAGGGAAAACAGAGAGTGGAGCTGTCCCCTCTCCCTTCAGCGGTGATGGTGAGCAGTGATCAGCCACACAGTAGTCTGAGGCTCGGGTTGGCTTGTTTCCTACCCCATTCCCTTCTTGGGCTGTGTCGAAACAGAAGGGAGGGGGTTGAGAAAAAGCTGATCAGCCTCCTCTCACCACCAGGCTGGGAATCACTTAACTGAGCTGAGGAAGGGGGGCAACCTAAGGAAGCCCTTGTAATTAGTACTGCAGCAAATCCGGCTGCCCGCCGCCGCTGCTGCTGCTGCTGCCGCTGTCCAGTCCTGACTCAGCAAGTCTGAGGTTGCCAGCCGACATACAGTAAGTGGGCTGCCAAGTGCTGTAGGGTCTGCATTTGAACCCAGAAGCCGGACTGCTTCAGGAAGCTGGGATTAGCCCACAGCACGCCAGCTTCCCTGTTGCTGCAGAGCAGAATAGGTTTTAACTGTGTAAGTCCTGCAGAGGGAGCAGGGGCCCGTTTCCGTGGCCACTCTCACCCTGCTACACCCCTCGCCCAGTAGCTGACCGCAGACTTTTCATTTTAGCTTCCACTGGTTCTCATAGAAGGGGTTAACCCACCTTACCCAGATGCTTTCCACTGACCCTGCACCAAGGCAAAGACTCTACAGCCATAGTTCCTTGGGGGCCCCCTCTACTGCCCCCACAAACTAGACCCAATAATGAATCCAGACCATGGTGTGGTGAGACTCATGGACCATAAGTGGCCAGTGAGGGCAAACATGGATATTATCTTATATTTATTTTGCATGTGTTATACAATAGGGGTAGCAAGGCATGAGAGCAAGCCCTGGAGTTAGGAAGACCTGCCTCAGAGTCATACTAGCTGTATGACTCTGGGCAAATCCTTTAACCTCTCAGTGTCCCAGGCAGCTAAGACAAAGGTTCTTAACCCTCTGGAAGTCTGGTGAAACTTATGGGCTGCTTTCTCAAACTAATGAATAAAATACAGAGGATTACAAAGTTAACAATTATATCGAAATACAGTTATCAAAATGTAAAAAAAAAAGACACTCTCCAAACAAAAATCAAGTTTACAGTCTTGTTCGGTTAAGGACCCTGGTTCTAAATTATAGAGGAACTACCAATATACATTTTTAGAGGGAGTTCCCTTTACCATTGAAATCACAGGGTTCATTCCCCCCTCCCCCAAAACCCAACTGGCATTTATTTGTATGTGTACCTGTTACTCCTCCCCATTAGAATGAAAGCTCCTTGAGGGCAAGAAATATTTCATTCTTGTTTTTGTGTTCCTAGAACAAATTAGGCATCTAAGAAATGCTTGCTGGCTGGCTGATTCTCCCACACATGCCTCTCTGGAGGAGCCAGTGATGACTTACGGAGCTGGTTCATGGGTTTGGGAGCAGGCATGACTGGCACTTCTCCAGGGGAAAGAGTACATTTGCCATGCGTCTCTAGGCTGGTCTTTGGCTCTCTCCCCCTAGCCCTCATCTTATCTCCCCAACAGGCACGCCATTCTTCTTTAAGAGGTGGTGGTAGAGGCAGGTAGGTGGTGCTGTGGATAAAGCTCCAGCCTTGGAATCAGGAGGACCTAAATTCAAACCTGGCCTCAGACTCTTGACACCTACTAGCTGTGTAACCTTGGGCAAGTCACTTAACCCCAACTGCCTCACCCCCCAAAAAAAGTGGTGGTGGTGAAATTCAGTGAGTGAAATGTTTGGGCCAATCATCTTCAGGCTGGTCCAGTTTTTCTTGATTCTAGGATCCTGGGGAAAGTACTTCTCTGGTCTGGGCCTCAGTTCCCTCATTTGTAAAATGGTGTGTGTGTGTGTGTGTGCATGCGAGCATGCACACGTGTGCAGGTGGATCATCGATTGATCTTTTAGGTCCTTTCTAGCTCTAAATCCTATGATGATAAAAGTAGATTCCCAAACTACCAAACTTGCTGACAACTACATAGCCCCAGGTCTCTGGGTTTCTGAAGGGAAGCCCAGACTCAAGTTTAAGTGGCATTCTATATTACCTGATGTTTTAAGTTTCAGGTTTCAAGTTGTTTTAAGCTGAATTAGAGAAAAAAACTTAACAAACAGCTTTATGGTCTTATATTAGAAGTTAGAATTTGCTACCAGGATACCAAGTATGAGTTTCTTTGTTACCTGGGGTGTGAAAACCACAGGTCTGACCACTTCCCTTCCTTCTTCACATACACATGGTGATTCCCTATTATATCTAGGATAAATTACATATTTCTCTGTATAATATTTAAAGGTATTCACAGTATTACTCCAACTGACTTTTCCAGACACTGTTTAGATTTCCAGCTTCCACACACTCTCTATGTCCACCAAAGGGCCATTACCAATCTTCTTGACTTATGTCTTGCCACTAAGCTAGAGAAGAGAGTGAGGCTGGTAACTCTGCACAGCCCTGCCTCACTTAAATACAATTCACTTGCAGGTCAAGGTATCAACCTCCTGATGTCATTGGTCCTCTTCGAGAACGAAGGGCAAACAACAATGTCTGCCAAACCAGACTATTAGCTGGATCTCCAACTCAGCAAACTATCTACTATCTCCAGGCCTTTGCACGGGCTGATCCCCTTGCCTGGAATGTACTCCCTTCTTCCCTCTGCCAATCAGAATCCCTAGTGTCCTTCAAAGTTCTCAGTTTAGGTGTTCCCTTTCATACAAACTTTTCCTTGACCCTCCCCTCCCACCCCATTATTATATTCCTCTCTTTCCTCAAATCACCTTGTATTCACTTATCTGTTGCATCCCCCATAAGAAGATAATTTCTTTGGGAGCAGGGACCATTTTGTTTTTGTCTCTGTATCTCCAGCATCTAACATAGTTGGGGAAGGGAATAAGCACTTAAGTAGCACCTACTATGTGTCAGGCCCTGTGCTAAGCACTTTTTACAAACATCATCTCATTTGATCCTGACCACAACCCTGGGAGGTACGTGCTATTATTATCCTCATTTTACAGTTGAGGAAACTGAAGCAAACAGAGGTTATATCACTTTCTCAAGGTCACACAGCTAGTAGGAGTCTGAGGCCAGATTTGAACTCAGGTCTTGAGGCCCCGTGCTCTATCCACTGTGCCACCAGTTTCCTGGTCCACAGCTAAGAAGTGTTTACTGTAATGAGTTCCCATAAGCTTATTTTCTCTTTTTTAATGCATCATGGTATAGAGAGGAAAGGGCTTCAGATTTGAAAGTTCAGCAAGGACTTGATTTGAATCCTCCTACAGATAATTTAGGGCTGCCTGATCATGGGCCTATTCCCTTAACCTCAGATTCCTCATCAGTATTTTAAACCTACAGCATTCACCTCATGGGCTATTGTAAGGATCAAATCAGAATGCATAGGAAAGGCTTTGTAGACCTTAAGGCCGTACGTGAATGTAAATTATAACGATGATTTTAATAATTATAATTATCATCTAAAAAGAAGACCCAAATAATTATGATCATAAAGACAATTTACTCAGTACCTTTCTCCAGGGATCTCACAGCATTTTCTAGTCTACTCATCCTAATACACATTTTTATTTTTGGTAGCTTTCATAGAGTTATATTGTATCATACCCACAGATAATAATAAGAAGCTAGCATTTACATAGCACTTTCAGGTTTGTGAAGCACCTTCCATCTGTCATTTCAATTGATCCTCACAACCTTTTAAAGGAAGTGCTATTTTATCTTTATTTTATTTTATTTTTTATCTTTTTCTTTCTGTATAAAAGTGGATTAGGAAGCTAAAGCTGAATATTCAGGGTCACACGACTAGTAAAGTGCCTGAGGAAGGATTTGAACTCAGGTCTTTCAGGCCCAGTGCTCTATTCATTGTGCCACCTAGTTGCCATCTGGGTGGTAGAAAGGAGTAAGGACAGATCTGAATTCCATTTGGTAGAGGAAAAATCTGAAGCCCTGAGGTTCCTTCCAGCAATAGGGCTAATAGTACATCAATGGCAAATCTGAGAACAGAAGACAGGCACCTTATCTTTGAGGACAGTGCTGCTCCTAGAACATGCTGCTGCTGCCATGCTGGCCCAAGGCGTCTGACTATTTCCAAGGCAGGCCTTCACAACGGTGATCTGGAATCTTAAACCACTGCTCTGTAACACCTGCTCCTCTCAAGAAGCACCCCAGGGGCTTACAAGGGGAGCCATCAGTGTACCTGGTGAATCTTTTAATTGCCCTTAACCCCTTGGACAGGAGGGCTCCTGCTGGTCTGCTGATCTGTCTTGATATACATAATCAAGCTGATCAATAAAGTAACCCAGAGGGATGAGCTGGACTGGAAGCAGCCTGCTCAGCTGCTAAAGTCTAGCTCTTGAGATGAGAACAGTTGCTTTGTCTTTACAAACACACAGCAGGTGTGGCCAGAAGGAAGACATACTCTCTACGATCTTCTGCTTTGAATGAGTCGAAGTAAATTGGTCCTAAACAGACCTCACTGGAGAGATGAATACACAGAAAATTGGCTGAATTTCACATAGCAGCAGCGCTTCCCTTCCCCATCAACCTGGACCCCTCCGCCCTTTGGAGTATCTAGGCATTCTATATGCGTTCATTTTCCACAAATGTGCCTGTGACCGTGACAAACCCCATTATCTCTATCTGAAAAAGGAAGTCAGAGTCAAAACTGGAGGTGTAAGACTGAGATCACTAGAACAACAACAATCTAATACCTTACATCAATCTGTAATAAGCCAACTCAACTTTACATTATGCTTCACTCTCTACCCTTGCTTTCTTGTCCCTCCACTGGTCATTGTTTGTCAAAACCCAGGGTGGGATTACTTCTCCCATCAACCTCTTTCATTGCTCTTTACATTTCTGCTGAATGGATATGGAGGACAGAAGGAAAACCATGCTGACTGGGCCCACTACAAATTTATGTTACATAATCTCAACTGGGTCCTCACTGCAGGAAGACAAACATTCTGTTCATCCCTAATCAATGTGCTATTCCACTCCACAGCAGCTGTTCTAAACCTTCTCCCCTCTCTTGAAACCTCCCACGGAATCTCCTTCCCCATCTTGGCCTACTAGGACCTTGCCTCAAACTTCACCAAAAAAAATTAAGGACATGTGTTGAAAGTTCCTCCTTCTCCCTGGCTCATCTCATGTTATTCATCTCATATTATTACTCATCTCATATTATCTTCCCCCACAATATCCTCCTTCAGTCTAATCTTGGACAAAAAAGTGGACCTTTTTTCATTACTATAGCCAACTTCCCTTTATGGAGTCTTGACTCTAACCCCTCCCTTCTTTTATGGCAGATCCCCTCTTGCCCCAGCCCATATCATTCCATTCTCTCCTTTATTTTCAACCTCTTCCTATCCAGTGGTTCCTTTCTAGCTGCCTACAAACTCAATCATGATCCTGGATCTCTCATCTTTACAAAACCCTCCCTTGATCCAACTATCCCTGCTAGCTATCATCCTATATAACTCTCCTCCTCTTCTTAGCCAAACTCCTTGAGAAAGTCATCTACAGTTAATATTTATATGTCCTCTCACTCTCTTAAACACTTTGAAATCTGGCTTCTGATATCATCATTCAAATGAAACTGCCCTTTCCAAACTTACCAATAGTTTCTTAATTGCCAAATCCAATGGTCTTTTTTTCAATCTTCATCCTTCACCTTTGACACAGCTGATCTCCTCCTAGATTGTATGCCTCTCCACTGCTCTCTCCTGGTCCTCCTACCTGTGTGACTCATCCCTTCTTTGCTGGATCTTCATCCAGGTCATGTCCACTAACCATGGGTGTCTCCCAAAGCTCCGTCCTGGGTCCTCTTTGATTATTCCTTTAGACTACTTTGCTTAGTGGTCTCATCAGCTCTCATTGGTTCAACGATCACTTTTATGCCAATGACTCTCAGCTCGATCCTAACCTCTGTCCTGAGCTCCAGTATTATGTCACCACCTGTCTGGATGTCTTGTAGGCATCTCAAAACAACACTCATTATCCTTCTTCCCCCAGCTCTCTCCTCTTCCCAACTTTTCTATTGTCTCAGGCACCACCATCTTCCCCATGACCAAGGCTCAAAAAATCATCATTATTCTTGACTCCTCATTCACTGTCTCCAAATCTGTTGCCAAGATTTGCCATATCTATTTTCACAATATCTCTTGCATATATTCCCTTCTTTCTACTTACACAGCCTCTACCTTAATTCTAGTCCTGATCAGCTTTCACCTGGACTCCTGCAATGAGCCTCCTAACTGGCCTCTCTGCCTTAAATCTCTCCCCACTCTAACTGATCCTCTGCTCAGATGCCAAGGTGATTTTCCTGAAGCGCAGGTCTGACCACATCACCCTTGTCCCAGCCCTACTCAACAAACTCCAGTGGCTCCCTATGACCTCCGGCATCAAACAGAATGTCTTCCGTTTGGCACTTAAACCTCCTCCTACCTTTCCAGCCTTCTCCCTCTGCTCCCCTCCGCGTACTCAATGATCTAGCTACAACGTCCTACTGGTAGTACTTTGAACGTGACCTTCCATCTCCCATCTGCATGCTTTTGCCCTGGCTGTTCCCCATGCCTGACCTCTGCCTCTTCATTTCCTTGCTTCTTTCAAAACTCAGCTCAAACCCCATCTTCTGCAGGAGGCTGCCCTCAATCTCCCCCACAATAACTGCTTTCCCTTCTCATCGCTACTCTGTATCTGTCTTTCATGGTGTCTTGTTATTTGCACATTGTCTTTTTCATTAGAATGTGAGCTCCTTGAGGGCAGATTGTGTTTGCTTTACTTTGTCTCTTCAGCACTTAGCACAGTGCTAAAACAAGAGAAACTCAAAAACCAAACTCTCAGTCATTTGACAGACTGACTGATTCCAATGACAACGTCAGCAACAAAGGTCAGGAGGTCTGCTGCCTTAAGCCCAAAGATCCACTCCTTGGGCCCAGCTTATGGACCTCTAAAAGTGGGCAGCCTACTTTCCCACTGCACGTCTGGGTGACACCAACCTTCCAATGGGATTCATGGTCAGTGACCAGGAGAGAAAAGGGATTCTGAGGAACAAAACAGGAACAGCTCTGGAGCTGTTCCCAGAGGATGGCAGGGTACCCTTGAGATCGGCAAACCTGGAGCCACAGCCTCAGAGTCAAAACAACCCAATGCCAAATGCTCACCATGGGGGCCACAGTGAGTTCTGACAGAGAAGCTGCTGTCCTTCAGCCTAGGCCTCCCATATGGGGCTGGACAGTCATAGGACAGGCCAAACCCTATAGAAGTAGGCTCCAAGATAGATATATGATGGAACAAGGAGGATCAAAGGACCATACACTTAGAAAAGAAAAGGGCCTTAAAGGTCAGAGGATCATCATTTGATCTCTTTTATTTTACAGTTGAGGAGACTTGACTGAGGTTGTCCAGGGAGGAAGCTTCAGAGGCAGGACGGGAAATCTAGTCCCCTCTGACTCTAGAACCAGGGCTCTTTCCATTGGCATCCTATGCTTCCTGGTCATCTAGTCACTTTATTTTTACATATATGACTTACCCAAGGTCATACAAGCAGTGGTAAGTGGCAGGTGGGAATCTGAACCCAAGTTCTAGATGCAGCTCTCTGCACTGTAAAACCACCACTTCTATATTTAGCACCTTAGGGTTTGCAAAATGCTTTGCAAACATTTCCATTTGATTGTTACAAGAACTCTATGGGTTAAGTGTTAGGGAATTATTAGTCCCAATTTATAGATGACATTGAGGCTAAGACAGATTAAATGACTTGCCCAAGGCAAGGCATACCTTGTAAGTGTCTGAGGTCACATCTGAACCCAGGGTATCTTACTCAATTGACTCTATCACACTGCCTCTCTGCTGAAACGTCTGTTTGTGTGTGTGTGTGTGTGTGTGTGTGTGTGTGTGTGTGTGTGTGTGTCTAAAACTAAGCCTGGCTGTCCCCTCTGTCTTCATCACATCCTTTGGCTGGATCTTTGAGGGACTCCCGCATTTAGGAGTGACTCCCTTCTGGTCAGGAGTACTGTATATACATGAAGGATGGAATATCTCCATATACAGAACACAGAGTCACTGGGACACTGAGTAGGGAAGAGACAAGGACTGGAGCTATCAGCCCGGGAAAGCGTGCTCTTTCTTTAATGCAGCCAATTCCTTTAAACTCTCGTGTTAGCATGATACCTTGGGGACCAATGGCCTAAGAGCCAGACAAAGAGAAAAAGTCTAGCTGTTTATTCCAAAGAACAGAACAGTGAATAATAGCAACTCCCATTCCTTTAGAGGAAAAATAAAACCATTCTCAAGTGCTCCAAATTCCCCCATGCCTCAGTATATACTGGCACCTCTAAGTTTCCTAGGGAATTGATGAGTCACCAGTGGACTTTTATCTCCCTGTCTCCTTGAAATGTTCAGTCTGGAAATGACAGAACTATCACTGTAGCTTAGGAGAAAAATGGAAAGACCTTCCGCTCATTAACTCCACTAACTTAAAAACAACAATAACCACAACACAGTGGTTGGTTTTATTGCTTCCCTGCATGGATACGGCTTGTGTTTCTAGTAGACAGAGCTGGCGTGGTCGTGGGGATGGTACATCTAGGGGCTGCCTGGATAAAAGCCTAGCTCTGGGTTGAAGGACCCAGTATTTCTCTGCATTCCAGGAATGGGGGTCAGCTAGTGAAAATGCTTGGAGTCGGGAGACGAGTGTCATGTTTGGGGACCAGCAAAGGAGGACCACAGAGTCACTGGATCAGAGACTATATGGAGGTGAGCAGAGTATAAGAAGACTGGAAGGGTAGGAAGGGGTCACATATTAAAAGTCAAAGAAAGAATTTTATAATTGATCTCAATACCACCAATGCTCCCTTTAGAGAAGGCTCAGTATTTCTTCCTCTTCATTTCCCAGCAGCAGCTCTGCCTGGTTTTCCTGAACATCATGCCCCCTCGATGGGTACCTCTGACAGAGCCATCCTCTCTTTCCAGTCTGTTTTTGTGTATTATCTTCCCCCATTCAAACATAAGCTCCTTTAGGGTAGAGACTGTCTTTCTTTTTAGTTGTATAGTCAGTACTTTGCACGTTCCTGGTACACTGTACATGCTTAATAAGTATTTATTGACTATTGGTCAATTGGTCTGAAGATAATAGGGAACCAATAGACTTTACTTAATAACAATAAATAATAGCTAGCATTTATATAGGACTTTATGTTTGAAAATGAGTTTGACTTACAAATAATATCTCTTTTTGTCCTCACACAATCCTGGGAGGTAGGTGCTATTATTATCCCCATTTTGCAGATTAGGAATCTGAGGCAGGCAGAGGATGAAGTGACTTGCTCAGCATTACATAGCTAGTTAAGTGTCTGGGACAAGATTTAAATTCAAGTCTTCCTGACTAGGCCCAATGCTCTAATCATTGTACCACATAGAGGTGACATGATCTGACTTGCTCTTCAGGAAGATCAATTTGACAGGTGAATGGCATTTGGGGCAGGGAGACATTTGAGGAAGGGATATTACAACCGTCCAGGCATAAGGGCCAGCACCAGATTGGTGTTAGTGTTGGATGAGAGAAGGGGAAACGTAAGAGGGATGTTATGAAAGTAGGTAGGACTTGACAGTCTGGATGCGGAGGTGAGAGAGGCTAACACCTAGGTGGCTGGAAGGATGATTTAACAGTGATAGAGAAGGTATGAGGGGAAAGAGAATGAGTTAAGCTTTGGTTCATGTTGAATTTAAGAAGTCTACGGAACGTACAATTCAAGATGGTCAACAGACAGTGGGAGATGTGAGTCTAGAGATTGTGAGAAAGGTAAGGGCCGGACAAGCGGATCTGAGAGTCAATCTGCACAGAGGTGATCACTGAAACCTTGGGAGCCAATGAGACCAAGTAAAGTAGTACAGAGGGAGAAGAGAAGGCCTAGGACAGACCTTTGGAGAGCACCTGCTCAGTGTCAGGAGTGAGGAAGTACTACATAGAGTACAGAGAGAGAACCAGCCTCGGAGTCAAAGTTCTGGGTTCATGTCCTTCCTTTGTGTGCCCATGGACAAGTCACATATACACTGAGTGGCCAGACAAATTTAGGCATGTTGCTTATCTGCATTGGTGGAGAGAGTTTTTACAGCCAGAGTTCCCCACAAAGACGAAGTCAAGGGTCTGGACCATTAAGTACGCCAGAGATACAAAATAAAAAAACAAAGCAGGCCCGACCCTCAAGGAGCTTACATTCTACTGAGGATAACTGCTGAAAATTATGTTGACTAAGCACCTGCTTATCAATCAGTGTTGGGGCAGGCAGTGTTTTGTATAACCTGCTTTTTGTCATGCACCCCTACCTGCAAATCGTCACGTTCTTGCTACCTTGGGGAAGAACTGAGATTCAAGGGACCCACCTCTTTGGCTGAAGTGGACCTACCTGAATTGTCTCAAAGTTACCCATAAAAGCTGTCCCCACCTTGAAGCCGTCACTAATCTTCAGAGATCAGCCCATCAACCTGCTGCTATCCTGACATACTTAAAATAAACTTCTTTTGATTCTCTTTGTGCTGAGTTTTATCTCATTAATCAGGGTGAAAAGCCCAAATGGAGATTTTCTTTTCAACATAACCAATACAGGACAGATGAGAGGGCCTGGGTTTGTGATTTCATTGATACAGAGAGCTTCCAGATGAGGGGAAGGGAAAAGGGAGGGGACAGGAATTTATTATCCACCTACTATGAACTAGGCACACTGTATTATCTCATTCCAGCTTCACAACAATCTACCTGAGAGGGAGGTGCTATTATGATCCCCATTTTACAGTTGGAGAAACTGAGGCAGAGGTTAAGTGACTTGCTCAGGGTCACATAGCTAGGAAGTGTCTGAGGCTGGATTTGAACTCAGGTCTTCTTGACTCCAGTCTCAGCACCCTATCCAGTGTGCTATCTGCTTCAATATATAAGGTAGCACTTATAACTGGATTACAGATACTGAAGTCAGTCAATCAATATGCATTTATTAAGTGCCCATTATATTCAAGGCACCGTGCTAAGCAATGGCAATGCAAAGAGCCCAGGTCTTTGGGACTCCAAAGCTAGCTGTCTAGTTACTGTGATGCTGTCTCTAAGTAAATATAAGGTTTTTGAGGATGGGGAGGTGGGGGGAGAAGGGAAAGGAGACAACAACCAACCACGGAAAATGAAGATGTGGAATTTGGGTTCATTCTTGAGGCCAGGTTTCTGCTGCCTTTGTCTTTTGCTCTTTCTCCTACCCCATGACACCTCAACATTCTTTGTCTATTTGCATCTGAATGGATTGCCTCTGTTAGAGGTAAGCAAGAACTGTCTTTTACCTTTCTTTGCATCCCCAGCACTTAGCACAGTAGGTACTTAATACATGCTTACTGATTGACTGACAATGGAAATAAAAGTCTTTGTGTCCCTAGCATCTAGTATAGTGTCTTAGCTTGGCACTTGAAATTCTTATTGGAGTAGAAAACAATGCCTGGAACATAGGTACCAAATAAACACTCTTGGAGAAGCCAGATTTGGCAGTGGGATCACATTCCCTTCTCCCTGTCCCCAAAGAACCCCGATTTAATCCCAAGTATGAATATTGACTATCAAAAGATCACAAGTCAGCGGAGTATCTTAGGATGTGGCTTCCCATAACAGAACTTTCGAAAAAGATGATGATGATGGGGGAGTGGGAAGAAAAGAGGAGGGAGGGAACACTCACTGTCAGATAATTTACTGCCAGGACCAGTGTTATGACTTCATTCCCTTAATCAAGTCTTGCAGAGAACATGTGGACTCATCAGATTTTTGGCATTTCCCTCTCGTTCTGCTGGTCCAACAGTCTCTGGACACCGAAGCAAAGATGAGGGTGTCAACAGGTAGTCCATCGACTCTCTTTCATTGAATACATCAGCTTCAGATGCTCCAGGGGTATTTTTAGTCCTGGAGAAACCTGCCCTAAGTTAAGAAAATGAAGGCGAGGCAAGGCCTTTCTGAGTCTCTGGGATGCCTTCCTGAAGTGGGAGCTTGAAAGCACAATTTATGATTGGGAAGAGGAAAAGAGGAGTTTGCTATGAGAAATGAGAGCTGACAGTTTTAGGGTCTGAAGAATGCTTTGCGTCTGTTATTTCTTTGACCCTCCCAATGACGCAGTGGTTGGCACTACAGGGATTTTTTATGTTCAATTTTTGGTGTAGCCCAGATCTATGATTGTATCAATATAGGGGAACTCCCTCTGTGGAAACTCCCCAACATCCACGGAGGTTCACAATTTGTCTGTAATTCATACTTTTTAAAGAATTTCCTGGTAGCAGTGAGAGGTTATATGATTTATTTGCCCATTATCATACAGCTAGTATGAGACAGAAGCCACACTGACCCAAGTCCTTCCTGACTCCACGGCCAGCCCTCTATCATGTTATATTATCCCCATTTTAGAGCTGAGCAGAGCCAAACTCAAGGAGATACAATGAATGAATTCAAAACACTGTATCCACAGTCAAACTCAGTAGATGTGTGTGGGTTAGTTTTGCTTAATATTTTTCCCTCACTTTTACTTTTCATTCTTTATTAAGGAGGATGGGATGGAGACAGGGTGGGGGGAAATGGGGAAGGAAGAAATGAAGGAAACAAGCATTTACTAAATACCTACCATGTGCCGAGGCACTGTGCTAATAAGCCCTTTACACATAGCTCATTTGGTCCTCACAACTCTGTATTATCCCCATTTTGCAGTTGATGAAACAGGTAGACTGAGGTTAAGTGACTTGCCCGGGATCACACAACCAGTAAATGTCTAGAACTGGATTTGATCTCAGGTCTTCCTGACACCAGGCTTAACCACTACGCCACCTAGCTGCTCCACAGGAGGGCAGGAAAGAAGACAGTGGAGAAATATTTGGAAAGGAAGGTAATGTGAAAAAAAAAAGACAGCATCAATCTTTTTTGTTTTTCCTTTTTAAAGACTGAGTTGATGTGATCTGCCCATGGTCAAAAAACTGGCACGTGCTGGGATTAGGCCCCAGGTCAGTCTGTCAGCATTTAGTAAGCACTCACTCTGTGCCAGGCTTTCCTAACTTCGTGCCTAGAGTGTCAGTCACCGCGCCAGGTGGCTTCTTTTCTTTTTTTTAAATTTAAATTTTCAGTTCAAAATTCTCTCTGTCCACCCCTTCCCCCACCCACTGAGAAGGTAAGAAATAGGATAATCTTTACACATATAAAGTCATGACATTTTCTATCCAATTAAGTCAGAATCAGGTTTTAAGACATGAGAATCTTTTTTTTTTCTTGAGGTGGGGGGGGAAGCTAATATGTGCATATGATCTTATATGAATCCTCCTAAATGTCAATTAGTTTTCATTTTTTTATACATTTATTTTGGGAAGCAATTTCTCCCAGGTAGAAAGTATGAGGCCCAGCCCCACGGGGTGCGTCTATATGGAAGTTTTGACCTGTTCCATTTCCTACCTGGGCTGGTTCACTCCACCTTACACAGCCTGGAGGCTACTCTCTCCTACCCCCATTCCTCAGGGTTCACCGTAGTAGCTAGTGCTGGACTTAAGAGTAGCCACATAATCACGTGGATGTGAAGAACAGCTTCAGCCCTCCTGCAGCTCAGAACTCCTGACCTCAAGCAATCTGCCAGCCTCAGCCTCACTAGAAGGAAGGATTCCAGCCATGAGCCACCACACGCGGCTTCCATTCAACCGAACAAGCACTTCAGCGCCCACCCTGGGCCAGGCACTGTGGGAGGGGCTGGAGAGACAGAGACGAAAGGAGACAGTGTTGGTTCTTAAGAAGCGCAGATGCTACTGAGTGGATACAAACTGGGCACAGAGAAGAAAATGAAAACTATCACACAAAGTAGCTTCGAGAGGGAGACGGAATCACTGGAACTCCCAGCAAGCCGACTGCAGGAGATCTCCCTCAAGCTGTGTGCTTCAAAGAAGTCCTGAGACTCTTCAAGGAGTTAAGAAATGCAGTCCCGCGAATTCCACTGATCACCTCAATGCAGACAACTCTCAGGTCTCCCGAGCCCCAGTCCCACGTGTGAAACCAAACATTTCAGCCTGGACATCTCATGAGCGTATGCAATTCGCTATATCCAAAGGAGAACTCATGAGCATCTCCTCTGAAGCCTCTTCTCTTAGGAAGTTCCCTATTTCGTTTCTGTGGATGCTCAACATGTTAACTGATATCTCTTGTTTTTACATTATCTACATTTCCCATTGTATTCCCGACCCCTCCTCTGAGATTCATCCCCTATAACAAAGAATAAAACAGAATTCTAAAAAGTAACTTGGAAAAACAAATCTTTGCAACAAGTTTCACAGTAAAGTGAGTATATGATAACAACAGAGAGAAAAACAGCTTCGAAAGACTTGAGAATTCTCATGATAATGACAAATCATGAGTCCAGAGGACTGAAGATGAAACATTTCTCTTCCTTACTGTCAAAGCAGTGATGAACTCAAAGTTCTCATAAAGATAAAGGTCTTGTATCTAAGACATTAGAAGGAGCAGGTTCAATTTACAAGACTAAAAGCCACTCTCCAATAGATAAGCGGTCAAATGATATAAATGAGCAGTGTTCCAAGGAAGAAATCTGGGTTATCAACAACCATGTTGATGACTAATGTGGAAATATGTTTAACATGACTACACATGTATAACCCATATCAGATTATTTGTCATCTTGGGGAGGGGGGAGGGAAGGGAGAAAACTCTGGAACTCATAATATAAAAAATGAATGTTGAAACTATCTTTACATGTAATTGGAAAAAATAAAATACTATTTACAAAAAAAAACTACATTGAAAATGCTTTAAATTTATTAGAGAAATACAAATTAAAGTAACCTTAATGTTCCACTTCATATCTATTAGACTGGCAAAGATGACAAAAGACAAAAATGACAAATGTTGCCGGGCCTGTGGGAAAACAGGTATATAGGCATACCTCAGACATACTGTGGGTTCTGTTCCAGACCACTTCAGTAAGGTGAGGCACATGAATTTTTTGGTTTCCCAGTGCATATAAAAGTTAGGTTTATATTATAAATGTGCAATAGTATTATGTCTAATACATATACATACACACACACACATATATACATACCTTAAGTAAAAAATACTTTATTGTTAAAAAATGCTAACCATTATCTGAGCCTTCAGCAAGTTGTAATCTTTTTCGCTGGTGGAGGGTCTTGCCTAGATGTTGATGGCTGCTGACTGATTAGCAATATATGTGGCAATTTCTTAAAATAAAACAATGAAGTTTGCCATATCAATTGACTCTTCCTTTCACTTGAACACTTAGAGGCCATTGTAAGGTTATTGATTGGCCTAATTTCCATACTGTTATGTCTCAGGTAATTGGGAGGCCCAAGGAGAAGGAGAGAGACAGAAGAACCACTGGATCAATGGAGAAGTCAGAACATCATATTAAGTTCCTTGTCTCATATGGGTATGGTTCACGGCACCCCCAAAACAACTGCAACAGTAATATTAAAGATTACTGATCACAGATCACCATAATAGATATAATAAGAATAATGAAGAAGTTTGAACTACTGTGAGAAGTGCCAAAATGTGACATGATGGGAGCACATGCTATTGGAAAAATGGCACAGATAGACTTATTTGAGGCAGGAATGCCACAAACTTTCAATTTGTAAAAAATGCAATATCTGCAAAGTGCAATAAAGCAGAGAGCAATAAAATAAGGTATGCTTGAACTAGCAGATTGTTGGTGGGGCTGTGAATTGGTCTAGCTCTCCTGGAAAGCAATCTGGAACAAAACCATGCACACCCTTTGACCCAGCTATACCACTACTAGGCCTGTACTCCAAAGAGATCAAAGAAAGAAGGAAAGGATATATACGCACAAAAATATTTATAGCACCTATTTTCATGGCAGCCTCAAAGTGGAAACTAAGAAGGTGGGGGCAGGGTGCTGTCTTCCACTTGGAGAACTGCTAAACAAATCATGGTAGCTGAATGTAATGGAATATTATTGTGCCATAAGAAATGATGAGACCGTTTCAGAGGAAGCTAAGAAGACCTCTATGAACCAATGCAGAGTAAAGTGAGCAGAAATGGGAGAAAAATGTATATGATAACAACATTAGAGAGAAAAACAACTCCGAAAGATTTGAGAACTCTGATGATGACAATGAAAAATCGTGGGTCCAGAGGGCTGAAGATGAAACATCCCACTCACCTACTGTCAGAGGGGAGGAAACCAGAATGCAGTAAGAGGCATACATTCAGACATGGCTAATGTGGTCATATGTTTTGTTGAACTATTCAGCTATGTATTGAAGGCTTTATTTTATTTTGTTTTTAAAAATTCACTTAATGGGGGAAGAGATGGTGGAAGCGATATGTTTATGAAAATGCTATTTAATTGAAATTTCTTTGCCAAGAAAACCCCAAATGGGGTCACAAAGAATCAGACATGATTCAACAACAACAACAACAACAACAACAACATAGAAATGTGAGTTATTATTATTTGGCTTGGTTCAATATTCTGGCAGGTTGAGATTTTTTTGGATCCTAGTTTTGTCATCCAGTGTGTAACCTGTCCCTTGTAGCTCTGTGTATCTGAATATCTGATAAGCATGCCATCAACGCCTTCATCCAAGTCATTGATTAAAAAAGTGCAAATAAGGAGCAGCTAGGTGGTACAGTGGATAGAGCACTGGCCCTGAAATAAGGAGGACCTGAGTTCAAATCCAGCCTCAGACCAAACACTTGTCACTTACTAGCTGTATGACCCTGGGCAAGTCACTTGACCCCAATTGCCTAAAATTAAAAAAAAAATGCAAATAAACCAGCCTATGAGTCAAAGACAGATTGCTGGGGCACACAGAGAATCATAGAGTCATGGATTTAGAGCTAGGAAGGACCTTCGAGGCCCTCTAGTCTCATGCCTTTCCTTTTTGCAGGAGAGGAAATTGAGGCCCAAAGTCACCTATGTCGTAAGACCTCCTTCCACACTGACATTAAGCCATTGACAACAGCTTGGTTCTATCCAATCAGTTCAAAATGTGGCCAACTGTACCCTGGTGTAGCCCCCATCTCTCCAGCTTATACTCAAGGATAGCTTGAGCGACTTTGTCCAGTGCCATGAGACTCTTCTCCCCAGACTATACTGGCTTTGGGTTAGGGAAGAGGCAGAAAGAGCCGCATACACCTCAGGCCTCTGCTGTGAGCCATGGGGGAACTATCCAAGAGGCTTCCGAATGAATAAATGAAAGGTAAAACATTTATTAAATGGGGATGCAAATGGAAGAGTGGAGACACTCTTTGCTCTCAGAGAGCTCACATTCTAATGGGGGAGGTAGAGCATATAAGGAGTATTCTGTGGCAGGTCCTTTAAAAAGGCACTGTGGCCCTTAGCAGATGGTAATGAACCTTCTTTAATTTCAACTCCACAGATCAAAATCAAATCCATCTGGGGCCAAGGACTTTGGTGTCAAGAACTTTCTTTTCTGGGTCTTCGGTAGCTGCAGTTGCTAAGGTGGTGGGGGTGTGTGTGGGAAGGTGAGGGGAGAGGAGGAGGGGAATGCAGCCCCTCCAGAAGCAGTTGCCAGTTGGCATGTCCAAAGAGGTTGCTTCCCTGGATGACTGCTACGGGGAAAACAGGCCCGGTGGGCTGTGGGGTGTGTGTGTGTGTGTGTGTGTGTGTGTGTGTGTGTGTGTGTGTGTGTGTGTGTGTGTGTGTGTGTGTTTGTGTGTGTGTGTATGTTACTGCCATTCCTGGGGCTCTTGGATTTGGGGTCCTGGACAGTCTCCATAGAGACATGAGGAAGGGTGATGTTTGAAGTGGTAGCAGTGGTTTGACATGGCAGGCACATGCTGCCTCCTGTCTCTCCCCAAGGGTACCCTATTTACCTTAGCTCTTTATGGAAGGAGGTTTCTACGGCCAAATTAATTTTCTTCCTTTCACAGTTACCAATTCATTCTTGGGCATGGAAGACATAATTGATATATTTGATGCTGGGGACACAAAAGCTCTGCTCTTGAACAGTGTATATCCTTATGTGGGGAAGAAGTACTTGAATAAGTGATAACAATGATAGCTAGCATTCATATAGCACTTTAAGGGTTGCAAAAGGCTTTACAAATATTATCTCAATCTAATATGCAAAGAAAAGTGACAAAGGTAAAGGACTGGTCTAAGTAAAATGAACTGTGACATTTTAGGAGGGAGGTGTTGATTTCTCTTGGGTGGGGAGTGAGGGAAGAATTGATGGAAGAAGGAGGCATTTGAGTTGGGTCTTTTGAGGGAAGGACAGGACTTGAACAGATGTAGTTAAGGTGGGGAGTTAATTTAATTTTATTTATTTATTTTTGGAGGCAATAGAGGTTAAGTGACTTGCCCAGGGTCACACAGTTACTGTCTGAGCCGCATTTGAACTCGGGTCCTTTGTCATCTGGCTGCCCCAGGAGTTAATTTTCAACCTGGGGGACCAAATGAGCCAACGCATGGAGGTAAGAAATGAGGAGGAAACAGGGCTCAGAAGGGAGTCTAATTTGGCTGGAACATAGAAGGGATAAGGGAGAGCAGCATGAGGTAAGGCTGGAGAGGCAGAGTGAAGACAGATGAAACAGGGCACTGAATGCTAGAGTCAGGAGTGGATATGATACTGGGATTGGTGGGCAGTGGGGAGGCACAGGAGGCTTCTGAGTGGAGGGAAGACATGCTCATGGTGGTGTGTTAGGATGATCACTGAGGAAGCAGCACAGAGGTTGCTCATCAGTGTAGCTGGGGAGGGGAAGGGAAGGAAGGAATGACAACAGTTTAGAAAAAAACCCAACTAATTAAACAATCAAGAAGCATTCATCAAGGCCCTTCTATGTGACAGATACTGCAGTAGGTGAAGACATCTCAAACTCATTATTTCCCAAACGGACCTCTTTCTCTTCCCCCATACTCTCCCCTCTTCCTAACTTCCTTTTTCCTGTTGAGGGAACTCATCCCTTGAGTCTCCCAGGCTCCCAACACAGGCGTCATCCTCAGCTCCTCGTTCTCTCTCACCCCACATAGCCAATGTATGCCAGTTCCTGTGGATCCTACATTATCACCATCTCTCCTCTCTTTCCCCTTCTCTCCTTTAACACTCCACCACTCTGGTACAGGTCCCCATCACCTCACACCTGGACTGCTAAAATAGCCTAAAATTGCCTCAAATTTCTTCTCACTCCAGTCTATCCTCCAGTCAGCTATCAAAGAGATTTTCTATCACCCCATCATCCACTAAACTTCAGTGGCTCCCTATTACTTCTAAGATCAAATATAAAATCCTCTGTTTGGCTTTTAAAGCCCTTCACAATCTGGCTCCTTCCTACCTTTCTGTTTTTATTGATTACCTTAATCTATAATCTAGTGACTCTGGCCACCTTCCCATCCATCTCATGACTCCAGGTGTTTTCATTTGCTGTCTCTCATACCTAGAATTCTCACCCTCTTCATCCTCATCTTCTGGTTCTCCCAGATTCTTTCAAGTCTCTTGTAAAATCCCATCTTCTGCAAAACATCTATCCTGGGCCTCATTCATGTGTCTTTCTTCTGCTGATTATATCAAATTTATCTTGTTTATATTACATATGTAGTTGTTTGTATGTTGTCTTCCTCATTACTTTGTAAGCTCTTTGAAGGCAAGGACAGTTTTCGCCTTTCTTTGTAGCCCTGGTACTTGGAGTGCCTGGCACATAGCAGGTGCTTAATAAAGGCTTGTTGACTTGGCCTGATCCCCCGCTTACACTGGATCCTGAACTATAAAGGCAGGAGTTTGAGTGGAAAGTAGGGGTTGGATTTGAGGAACCATATGGAGGTCAAGGACAGGATCTAGCTGGTGCCTGCATATGTGGCATGACAGAGAGGGAATGTGTGAGGGGTCATGGATCTGGAACTGAAAGACACCTCCGAAGCTGTTCCGTTCCACTCCCTCATTTTGCAGTAGAAGAAACAGGACCCAAAGAAGGAAGGTGACTGGCCCAAGGTTACCAAGGGCTTAAAATGTAGGTTCCAAACCCTGAGCTCTTCCCTGCTGCCTCCTAACTCTTTGCATTAAATTGACTCCAAAAGAGGACTCTGGAAGGATGGTGGTGCCATTAACAGAAACACAGAAGCTAGAGGAGGGGCTGGGTTCAAGAAGGACAATGATGAATTCAGTTTCAGACACATTGTGTGGGAGGTGCTAGTAAGCCCCCCAGGTGGAAATATCCAGCAGCCAGTTGTGGGAAGCTCTAGGGAGAGCTTGGGGCTGTGGAGATGTGGGTGGAGATACAGATTTGTGAGGTGTTTGCATAGAAGTGATAACTGAAGTCCTGGATGTGGATGAGATCACTTACGAAGAGAGTCTAGAGAGAGAAGAAAAGAAAGCCAGAATCTGGGGGAATATCCCAGGAACTAGCTAACAGGATGGTAGCAAAACAGTCAGACAACAAGCATACAGCGCTTACTACGCGCCAGGCATTTTGCTAATGGCTGGGGACAGAAAGAAGGTTAAAACAATCCCTAACCTGAAGGAGTTCACATGCTAATGAGGGAGAGGGGATGAGCATGCAAATAACTGCACATATAAGAAGATGGAGAAGGTGGAAATGGAAGATAGTCTTAGAGGAAGGGGGAAGGCATTGGATGTTGGGGTTGGGATTCAGAGAGGTAGGAGGGGCATTATGGGAAGGCAGTTTCACAGGAGCCAGGGGATAGATGACCAAGAAGGAGGGGTTGGTTCACAGGATCAAATGCTCCAGAGAGATCAAAGAGAAGGGCAGAAAAAGAAAAAAAAAACACAACAACCCAGACAAAAACACAACAACAGAGTCAGGGGTGAGGAGGTTAATAGTGATTTTGAAGAATTCAGGGAGTAGTGGGGATGGAAGCCAGATTACACACAAGGTGGTGCTGAGGAAGTGAAGGCAGGGAGCATGACTACTCTAAGAGGTTGGCGATAAAGGGGGTAGAGGGCAAAGAACACTGGATTTGTCTTTGGAGGACTAGTGTCCTCCAGGACTGAGGTTAAGAAGGCAGAAATTACTCAAGGTTCATAAACACAGAATGTCACTATAGGAAGGTATTGCACAGACCATGAAGTCCAACCTGACCAGGAATCCCCTCTGTGGACAAACAACCATCTGGCTTTTGCCTGAAGGCTCTAGGGATGGGGAAACAGTTCTTGAGGCAACTCTTTTCACTTTTGGACAGCTCTAATTGTCGGGAAGTCTTTCCTTAAGTTGAGCTGAAATCTCCTTCTCTGTTCCTTCTACCTACTGGACCTGGCTAGCACTGTCCTATGAGGTTAAACAGACATCCACGTGACCAACAGCCTATCAAATATTTGGAGACAGCCCCCAGGTATGGCCCAAGGCTTCTCTTCTTGGCTAACCATCCCCATTTATCCTTATGTGTCCTAGTCTCCAGTTCTCTTGCCATCCTGTCTGCCTTTTCTCTAGATATGCACACCATTTTGTCAAGGTCCTTCCAAATACGACACCAGAGATGTGTCTGCCTAATGTGCTGTCACCTCCTTCCTTCTGTACAGAACATCTTTCAACGCAAACTATTATTATTTTACCTTTCTTTCTGTCATACTTTTGACTTATATGAAGCTTGCAGACCACTAGAACATCTACATGAATCGCTGTCTACACATTACTCCCCAACACATGTGGTCTTCCCAATTAGATTATAAGCTTCTTGAGGGCAGGGACTGTTTTTGTATTTGTATACCCAGTCCTTAGCACAATGGTTGGCACACAGTAAATGCTTAATAAATCTTCATTCATTAGGCAGCTGGGTGGTACAGTGGATAGAGCTGAGCCTAGAATCATGAAGAGCTCAAATCTGTTCTCAAACAATTATTAGCTGTGTGACCCTAGGCAAGTCATTTAACCTCTCAGCCTCAGTTTCTTCATCTGTAATATGAGGATAATAATAACACCTTACCTCCCAGGGTTGTGAGGATCAAATGTAAAGGCAAAGTGTTTTGGAAACCTTAAAGCGATATATAAGCGCTAGCTATTATTATTAATTTATTCATTAATTCAAGCCACCCCCCTCTTTATCTCTTGTGAAATTAATTTTTCCAACCCAAGTGTAAGATGATATCAATATTTATTAAATTTCATTTTATTAGATTCAGGCCACTTTCCCCCCTAAACTTTTGAGAGATTTTTGGATTTCGTTTCTGTTATCCAAAGTATTAGCTACTCTGTTAAGTTCTGTCTCATCAGCATATTTGATTAGCATCAAAGAAATCAACGACTACTCCTTGGTAGTAATGACTACTCTAGCCCAGAGGTGTGGTCCTTTGACTGAGTCCACGTTTTACAGAACACATCCTTTTATTAAGGGGATTTGTTCTGTTAGGTTTGGATTCAGCCAAAGGGCCGCACCTGAAGACCGAGGGGGCCACAGGTGGCCTCAAGGCCGCAGGTTCCCCACCCTTTGTAGCCATTCAACCAATCTTGGATCCAAACATTAGAATCCAGCCCACATTTTTCCATCTTGTCTCTGACACTGTTATTCCTGTGGACTTTGCTCTGATGAACGTACATAAACTACATCTCCAGCATTTCACTGATCTACCAGTCTAATAACCCTGTCAAAAAAGAAAATAAGATTGGTCTGGCATTTCTTGTTCCTGATGAAGCCATGCTGGCTCTTAGTGATCGATGCTTCCCTGTCTCAATGCTAACAAACCATCTATTTAACAATATATTCTGACAGTTTGTTTAGACCTAAAGTAGAACTTACCAACCTATAGTCTAAAAATTCTCCTTTTTTTTGAAAACTGTTTTGAGTTAGTTGGGAGTGGAAGTGGGGACAGCAGAAGTGATTCTCTCCTGCCCCACCCCCCCAAAAGAAGCCATTTCAAATACTTTTTAAAAATGTCCAAGGAAAACAGAAGGAAACACAGGCAAGAAAGGCAGTTTTGAAAATTAAAAAACAATGTATACCCACTCCTGCAGTATCTCTACCATTCTCCATGATTTTTAAAATATCACTAATAGTGGCTCAGCCACCCCATCTGTCATTTCTTCCTCTAGGAGGGCAGTGTGATGTAGTAGATAACGGACTGAACTTACGAGTCATAAAAATAGGGTTTAATGCTGTCTCTGACATTTACTAGCTGGGGTGACTGTGGACAAATCACTTTAGCTCCCTGGGCCTCAGTTTCCTTCTCTGTAAAATGGAAGGAGTAAGGGAGGTGGAGAGCTGAGAAGGACAGGAAACTGTCTTAGAGGGGGAAAGCTCAGAGCTTAGGACACTGAAGGTTATAAGTGAGAGCCAAGTCTGAGATATGACCCCCAGGGGCTCCTGGCTGAAGTAGGGAAGAGGTGAGAAGTTCCAGGATTCAAGGACCTACAAGGACTGGGAATTAGAAGCGTCATCAAGGCAGCTTGTGGAAGTCTCAGAGGACAAGAAGTGAGATTGCCATGTCACTGATTCCATAACTGCTCTTGCTTCTGTCTCCCTTCACACCATAACCCCTTACCATCTCTGTCACCGGGACCACAGGCCCAGGCCTTTTGTTCTTGGGTACCATGATTTCAGAACCGGAAGAGCAGACAAGGGAGGAAGAGATGGCCAGAGAGAAGAGATGAAAGGGAGTCCCAGCTGAGGCTTTCTCGAACTTGTCACCCTACCCAGTAAAGTGGAGGCTCCTTGAAGGCAGCACCAGGTTTAGTTTTTGTCTTTGTATCTATCCCTAGCACTCCCTGGCACACAGGAAGCATTTAACAAATGCCTATTAAATTGAACCAAATTAAATTGAATTCAAGGGGATGTTGAGAGAGATTGTGAACTACTCTCTAAGGAATTCTATTTTATCCTTTCCCCAGATAACCTGTTCTTTTGCTCAATGAACTCATGTTAAAAATGAAGCCAGGAAACTGCTTTAAATGCTCTCTATCTTAACAGGTCAACTGGTTTTCTCTTCAGAAGGCATCACTGTTCCATCTGGCCAAGGGCCAAGGCTTTAGGCCTCTTTGATTTTCAAAAATGTTGAGTGATAAGCTCTTACACAGAGCCATTAGAGCTGACCCATGCCCTTAGCAAAATCTCTATCACCTCAAGATCCAAGAGGGGAAAAAAAGTCAACTTGTTCAAGGTGACATTAAGGTCTTCTGTTATAAGACATCTGATTTCTTCTGAGTATCCTCTAGCTTTTAAAGACTTTTTCTCTTTTCCATTTAAAATTATTTTTATTCTGAAAAACAAACATTTCTATATCCAGAGGGGAACAGGAGAACAGGATTATATGTGAGTTCATAAATCTCTATTACGTGCAATTTGATTTTTTAAAAAAGCATATGCCAAAATGTTACTTTCAGAACTATCTATCCTGCCTGCCTATTTCCTTCTGATTTCTGTGCATTAAAAAAATGTCTTAGTGACCCTATTTCTTCCCTTTTTTTGGACAACAATCGATAGCTCCTCTCTCCCCCAAAGAAAAAAAGCAAAAAACCCCCCACAATCCTTGTAAAAAGTAAGCATGGTCAGGGAAAACAAATCCACAGGGGCCATGTCCAAAAATGGATGCCTCTATACATATCTTGTGACCTTCACCGCTGTTAGAAGGTAAAGGGCCTGCTTCCTCCTTGGTCCACTGTAGGTTTACAGTGTTTCAGTGGGCAAGAAGGTGAAACATCATAATTGTCCAGTGTTTCCATGAAAACTGAGTGAGCTTCAGGGTCACTGGGGAGAGACCACATTTCAAAATTATATTTAAAGATTTCCATCTTTGATTACTGATCAAAGAGACAGGGCCAAATGCAGGACTGTTAAAAGGGTCACAGCATTATCAAGATGCCCACAAACCTCCTGTCCCTGATACTTTGATACTTCCTCTGCTTGGGGACTAAAAATACTTTCCTCCTCACTGAGAAGAAAAAGACAATACACTCTGGAGGGATCAAAACCACTATGACAGAGTGGGGTGGGGAGAAGGGAAAGAGAACTAGGGAATATGTACCATGAGATATTCTCAAACTGGGGACAAGACTCCCAAGAATGGATAATTAGGAACATGAACAGACAGGGTAGACCATAGAGCGTTGTCTCTGAGGACCTGGGTTAAAATCTCACTTCTAACATTGTGTGACATTGCGCGACTTCTGGGTGATGGGGTGCTTGGATGCTTATGTTTGGGTGCTTGTACTTGGACCCCAATTTCTCCCTAGCCTCAGAAACGCTGTCTCTGACAATTTCTCCTCACCCCAAGGACACTGTGCCTAACAATTACTTATGAGTGGACCCCAGCAAGACCCTTATCTCTCTCCTTGGTGCAGTTCCAAACAGCACCTGAAAGAATTAATAGTTTGAACTGGCTTTGCACTGGGTCATAAAGACATTTTTACCCACTGAACTATCTATACTACCGCCCTCCCTCATTATCTACATCCTGGACTCCTCATTATCTGGATTCTAGACTTAAGACATATGTGTACTCCCTACACCTATCTTGTCAAACAAGACATTGATTGGTGGCAGACTGGACAACTCTCAGTTACCCTGACTGCTAGTTAACTTAGTGACATAGCAGGCCTAAAACCACACCTCCATGTGGTCCCCCCTTGTGGGCTTTTCCCAGTGAACTCCGGGTAAAATGCCTACACAGTAGATACAAGGGCATGTTTCTTTAAGAACTGACCACTCCTTAACCACTCCCTAATCCCACCCTGAATCACCTAGTTAGCATATTTGACACATGTCTTATCACATTTTATACTATGCAAACTTTAGCTATACTCTTTTAAGATTGCAGGTTCCTTAAGAATGCTTGCCCGCTGAAAAGCGTAACAATAAACTTTTTGCAACTTGACTTGAAGATTGCTTGAGCTTGTGAATTCATTCCAGACAACCCATCTTGTACTTTGGTTTTTGAGGGGTCCTAACCTCTCAAGCCTCATCATGGGCACATTACTTCATTTCTCTGGGCCTCAGTTTACTCATCTGTAAAAATGAGGGGGTTCCACCAGATGGACTGAGGTTCCTTCCAGCTTCGGCTTTAGCCCTATGATGTCTTATTACTCCGTGAAGTTTAACATACTGCAGAAGAGTTGGCAGCTGTCTGAACTTTGTGGGCTCCTTCCTATTTCAGAATTCTTTCTTTCTCGCTCTAGACAATTGGTATCCCAAAGTTAAGAGCTTCATAAAAGTATTTTGTTCTTCACCTAATTTTGTTCTTAATATGATTGGTCCACGATTTTTCAAAAGACTGACAATCCACATAGGAAAAACTGTGTGGATGGAAAGTGCTAATCCTTCAGTTGGATCTTTTGAGTTAGTTCATTACTATAGTTATTTGGAATAGGCACTGCAGATGAGTAAGAAATTGGGTCTTCGGTTTACTAGGAGGAAGAGATTGGGGTAGACTGAATTTGGAAACTGTGCGGTGCTCTGAACCATCCCAAGCAGAGGCCAAAGAACCATCTGCTCAATATAAACATTCTCCCTGGGATGTTCTAGGTTGTGACTCTTGAAACCCAGTCAGTCTCCAGGTCATCTGAAGGAGATGTACAGACATCAGCAGCAGCACATTTCCAAAGGTAACCTATACTCAAGAAGTGACATCACAGATGTCACATTGGAAAAGGAGAGGGGTGAGAGTGGTGAACGTCCTGAGTGCCTCATGTGTACCCTAGAAAAGGATCTCCTGGGGAGAAGCTACATGAGAAGGTGAACAAGAATGGTGCACGGTGAGAAGGCATGGATGGGTTATGATCTGCATGGGCTGAGGGAATACCCCCAGTGACATTACAGATGCAGTGAATTGTAATTAGATTTTTGGATTCAAAATTGTCCCTAACTCTAGCATAATATGGTTTTGTATATTTCAAAGAATTACAGTAAAACCATGATTAAACCTAACTGCTACCCTCAATTAATAGGATTTTTCCCTGGTGTCCCATTTTGAGGGTAAGTAAAAGCACAGCATAAAAAAATTAATATTAGAGATGCATCTTAAAAATCCAGTGCATGTCCTTGGGGCTGCCCACATTCTCTTCACACCTTTTATAACAGTGCTGTAGAATGATTGCTGAGATTGAAATACAGGCACTGCGAGGTACTAAATCAGCAGAGAAAGGTTCACATATGTTCACACACACAGAAAAAGAACACATTTTAGGAGTATTTAACAAGGCCGGAAATAAAAAGGGGCTTCTTGCTAAACTCAGCTGAGTAAAAAATTATTTCTCTTGTCATGGCTAATAACCCTCAGAACTGTGTTTTTTCTCTTTCCCAGTGGTTTGGTTTCCCAATCAACCAGTCAATCAACAAACACTTACATAAGCACCTACTGTGTTACATCCCCTGGGCTAGGTGCTAGGGATACAGGGACTGAAGTGAGAGTCCTTGCTTACGTTCTATCTGTGGAGGGAACCATATATATATATAACACACACACACACACACACTCATGAAGAGATGAGTAAATGGCTTCCTCTGCGAACAAATATGGGACAGCTAGGTGGCACAGTGGATAGACAGAGCACCAAGTCAGGAAGATTCATCTTCCTGAGTCAAATCGGGCCTCAGATGCTTACTAGCTGTGTGACCCTGGGTAAATCACTTCACCCTGTTTGCTTCAGTTTCCTCATCTATAAAATGAGTTTGAGAAGGAAATGGCAAATCACTCCAGTATTTTTTTGCCATGAAAACCCCAGATGGGGCCATGAAGACTCGGACACGACTGAAAAACAAAAATGAGGATAATAATTGCACCTACTTCCCAGGGTTGTGGAGAGGATCAAATGAGTAAAGCACAGTGCCTGGCATATAGTAGGTGCTTAATAAATGTTTATTTCCTTCCTCCTTGCCTTCCTCCCTCCCTTCCTCCTTTCTTCCCTCCCTCTTCCCTTCCTCCCTCCCTTCTTTCCTTCCTCCCTCACTTCCTTTCTTCCTCCCTCTCTCCTTTCCTTTCCTTCCTTCCTCCCTCACTTCATTTCTTCCCCTCTTCCTCCCTCACTTCTTTTCTTCCTCTCTCCTTCTCTTACTTCCTTTCTTCTTCCTTCCCTTTTCTTCCTCCCTCTCCCTCTCCCTTATTTCCTTCCTTCCTCACACACAGCAGCTGCTCAATGACTATCTGTGAATGGATTCTCCAGTCCATCCCTGTATTTGCAGAGCATTCCCTGAGGCCTGGCTATATTTAGAAAGTAATGGGAAGGCTGATGCTCTCTGAAAGCCTCTTCAAGTACTGGGTATCCAGGAAGGCCAGGTCCTGCTTCACCTCGTTCTGAAATCTTACCCTGTGTGCCTTACCCTTCCCTGCATGGTTCTCTCTTCAGCAGCGTGTGGTGATCAAGGTTTGAATAAAATCGAATGACAGAAAAGCCTGCCAAGTTTGCTGTGTAAGGGGATCAAAACAGCTAATGCATTCATCGTGAAGGAGGAGTGGGGCAGGCCAGCTCAGACGTTTGCAGCAATGTCAACCCCAAGATGAATAACCTCTTATGGGCTCCTGGCAGCTTTACCTGGCACAAATGGCTGGAGGTAAGGAAGGAAAAGACAACTTCGTCCTCCATGCAAGCCAATGCTCCTTTTTTCTTTACAGACATCCAGAATTGAGTTTTCCTGAGCTCATGGGCTGCCTCCTATGGGAAGCCTTTCCTCATCCCCTTACTTCATAGGATTCTATACCTAGAGCTGGGGGGGGACTCAGAGGCCACTTAGCCCAAACTCCTCATTTAACAGATGAGGAAACTGAGGCCCAGAGAGGTTAAGGGATCATAGATCATGGACTTGGAACTAGAAGGGATCTCAGGAGCCATCTCGTCCAACTCTCTTGTTTTATAAATGAGGAAACTGAGGCCCAGAGAAGTTATAAATAAAACTCACTGGGTCACAGTCCTAGAACCCAAAGGGACCGCAACTATCGTTTTACAAATGAGGGAACTGAAGCCCCAGAAGGTGAGGAGACTTGCATTAAGGTGACACATGCAATAAAATAGTACTTAGGATTAGATTTTGGTTTGAACCCTCAGGCTACACACCGAGTGCTCTTCCACTGGTCAGTGCCTTCCTTGGTGATGCTTTCTTTTGTTTTTCTCTTTCTTTGTATTCTCCGTACTTGGCACATTGCCTGGCAGGGACTAAGTGCTTAATAAATGCTTGGTGACAGACTGAAAGGGTCATATATCCACACCTATCTATTTACAGTGGCATCCCTGCATTAGAATTCAGCTTCTTGAGGGCAGGCATCATGTTTGGTTTTATCTCTGGATCCTTGAGGCCAAGTCCAGTGCCTTCACACAGCAGGAGCCTAACTCAAGTGGCTGGATTGGATAAAGCTGGATGTTCTGAACCCCACAAGCTCTGTTCTCCCTGTGTTTTTCCCCAGGAGACAATCAGGCTCTCTGAGGTGCAGTTACATATTTGCCACTGCGATATGAGTCGTGGAATGTCAGAGCAAAAGGCATTCCAAGAAGATTTATCCCAGTCTCCCTCACCAGCAAATAGGCCTGGAGAAGGAAGTTGCTTGTCTAAGGTCACAGCCCACCCCTGCCCCTGTGCCAAGCCCAGGTCCTCTGACGCTCCCTAGAGGCCCCTGCACCACCCTACAAAATATTCTGTCATTAAAAATGTGCTATCCTTTGTGTAAAATGATGACACTTCTGGTCTATAACACTATAGCTCCTAAAGTGCTTTTCTCACAATGCCCTTGTGAGGCAGTAGTGTAGGTGCTGTCACCACCATTTTACAGATGGGAATACTGAGGATCAGAGGGGCTAAGGGACAAGTAAATGTCATAGCTTGGACTAGTCCCTGATTGATCCTGAATCCAAGACCAGCCCTTCTTTCCACTTCATCATAGGGCCTCTAACACCACTGCACTGTAGGCTCAATATAAATATAGTCTATGATCTCAAGGTAAAAAAGAACCCCAGGACTTCAGAGCTGGAAAGAACCTCAAAGACCATCTGGTCCCACCCACTGTCAAAAGGACCTCCCCCCCCCCAAGTGGTCCTTCAGCCTTCAGTGGAAGATCTCCAACTAGACTGAATCTGCCATGGCCCAAGGCAGCCCATTCCCGCTTGGGGGCAGCTTTTATTGCTTGGGATTTTGTTCTCACACTAAGCTGACATCTGCCTTCTTGCACCTTCTACCCAATGCTCCTCATTTGTTCACTGGAGCCAAGCAGAATGAAGCTATTCCCTCTTCGACCAGACACCCTTTCAAATTCTTCAGCGTCCCTCCTCCTCATGTATCCTTCAGGCTAAACACCCCTGGTTTGGACTGATTCTTATATGCCATGTCACCAAAGCCTCTCGCCATTCTGGTCACCTTCCATCTCATCAGCATCCTTCCTAAAAAGTAGCATCTGTGGGTCCCAGTGGTGGCTGCTGCAGTTTCTGGACCACTTGCTAGCAGTGATTTAGAAAGTGAGATTAGCCCAAACCCCCAAAATCGTACGGTGTGGACCGTGCACCTTGACCATGGCACTAGCTTGTCACTTTATAAAACACGTTAGAACAGGTCTATTTTTGCCAGAGCCTTCTCGATCTTCCTCCAATTACATTTCACTAGTGTTCCTTAAGAGATTGCTGCATATTAATGGGGACTTTTTTTTAAAAACAAAACAAAACAAAACAAAAAACAAAAAGAAACAAAAGGATTACTTTTTTCTATGTGAATTAATATCTTATTTGATCTGCTTTTTCCTAAACCTCAGTGGCTTTTCCCTTAGGTGGGGCAGAGTGGGTGGGGAGAACTGACTGGATATGACTGTACCTTTTTTTGTAGAAATGCTTAATTTTTAAGCAGTTAGGCACAGAGAGCAGCAGAAATCCTGCAGTCTTATAATTCTCTAGGCCTTTACCTTGTTGTTTCTCTGAGTGAAGTCTTGATTTCACCAGCTAGAACTGCTCATGCCCTGAATCTGCTCCAGAGGGGTGTTGATGTTTTTCAGGTAATGCAGTTTGTTAGCACAAATATTTCAGACCGACATTTAATGTTTTATTTTCTCCCAGTTATTTTTAACTAGATTCTTGTAACTCATATGTAAGTCATATTGCTATGGTGTGTACTTTAGCATGCCAGAAAACACTGTCCTTGAGAAAAAAAAAATGTTGCACCTAATGTATATCAAAAAAACCAAAAAATGGTGCTCTTCTGCTGTTTTTATTCTAAATATGTTGTATCACATCATTCTGAAACCATTCTGAATTGAGTTGAAATTATCAATATTTATGCATTTAACCTTAATTTCTGGATTCAAACCTGTACATAAATCTCTGGGAAAAAAAGTGGCATCTAGAAGTGGACACAACATTGTGGACATGGTCTGACCTGGGCATAGTACAGCAGAGCTATCGCTTCCTCATTCTGAGAAGCCAGTGGGATGTCATGAGCTTATTAAATTACACTAAGACTCTTGGGATAATCCGTATAATGGGTGGGAAGGAAGGAAATATGCATTTCTTCAGCATCTATTCTGTGCCAGGTGCTATACACTTTCCAAAGACCATTTCCTTTGATACTAACAACAACTCTGGGGGGTAGGTGCTGTTAGCACCCCCACTTTATAGTCAAGGAACCAAAACAGGTAGAGGTTCAATGATGTGACCACACAGCTAGTAAATGTTTTGAGGCTGGATTTGAACTGGGGTCATCCTGACTCCAAGTCCAGCAATTTCTCTGTGGCATCCCCTAGCTGCTTCTAGAGTTTGACCTGGGTTTGAATGCAGCCTCAGATCCTATACACTAGCTGTGTAACCCTAGGCAAGTCATTTAATGCTACTGGCCACTTGTAAAAAGAGAAAGGGGGGAAGGGAGAGGGAGAGAAAATGAAGGAAAGAGAGAGCTGGCCTCAATGGTTTCTAAGGTTCCTTTCGGTTCTAAATCTATGATTCTATGATCCTAGGGATCTCAATGCAGCCCAAGAACGCATTAGCTCTCGGGGAAGTCATTTCCTCCAAACTTTCCCCTCTTCCTAACTTCCCAGTTAGTGTTGAGGATGCCACAATCCTTCTGGTTACCCAGGCTCACAATACCAGTGAGTTTATGGACCTGGGCTTATTAACAAAATCCAGAGGGGAGTGGTTAACAGCAGGGTCCTGGAGTGAGGCAGCACCTTCACCATCATCACCATCATCATCATCATCATCATCATCATCATCATCCTTATCCTTGACCTCTCACTCATCATATCCAATATGTTGCTGAGTCCTACTATTTCTATCTTCTCAACATCTCTTGCAAACATCTACTTTTCACCTCTGACACTTCCACCATCCTGGTGAAGGCCGTCATCACTTCATGCCTGGATCAATACACCAGTCCTCTGGTGAGTCTGCCTGCCTCAAGTCTCTCCCTGCTCTAATCCATCTTTCCCTCAGCTGCCAAGGTGATCTTCCTAATGTCATCCCCTTACTCAATGAATCCCAGTGGCTCCCTATTACATCCAGGACTGGCTTTTAAAGCCCTTCGCAAGTTGGCTCCCTCCTACCTTTCCAGTCACCTCATTCCCCCTGTTCTCAAACACTTCATGGTCCAGCGACACCGTCTCTTTGCTGTGGTTTGCACGTGATATTCCCTCTTTCAATTATGCCTTTTTCCTGGTTGTCCCTCATTTCTGGAATGCCCTCTCCCCTGATCTCTACCTCCTGGCTTGCTTCTAGAGTCAGCTCAAATGCCACCTTCTGCAAGAAGCCTTTCTCAGTCCCCCTCTATGTTAGTGTCTGCCCTCTGATATTAATTCTCATTTATCGCGTATATATCTGATATGTTCATACCTGTTGCATGTTGTCTACCCATTAGAATGTGAGCTCCTTGAAGACAGGGACTGTTTTTGCCTTTTTTTTTTTGTATACCCAGTACTTAGCACAGTGCCCGGCACATAGTTGGTGCTTAATAAATACATGCTTGTTGACTGACTGTTAGCTCATACCAAGCTTGCAGTCCACTTAAACACAGATCTTTTTCAGACAAACCATCCCTCTCCCACCTTGTGTTTGTGAATTAAGTAACCATTAGTAATAATCTAAATATTAACCATAATAACCCAAATGTAAGAATTCACATTTATCAAGGAGCATGCTGGACCCAGATTGGACTGGCTCGTGAGAGTCAATCACTAAATTTTCATTGTGAGCATTTACACCTTGGAATTCAGTAAATGCTACAAATCGGGGCTTGATTTATTTATCATTTTGTTGATTGTCTCGATGTAAGGAATGATGAAGAAAATGTTAATCGTGCTGATTAAACTTGAAAGTGTGTCGTGGGTATATTTCCTCCCTCAGAAAGCTGGTTGTTAAACATTTACCCTGTATTTGTCCCTATTAAAATGTTTGTTCAATGTTCTGGCCTGCCAAGTTCTTTCTGACTGTTACTCATCCTGTTAGCTGCTCTTCCCAGTTTTATGTCATGCTGTTTCTACTTTTATCTAAGTAACTGATGAACATGTCAAACAGAAGAGCACCAAGCACCCCCCCGGGGCATCCCCTACATGTGTCCTTCCGAGATGACATCCAACCATTAAAGATGAAGTTGGTCATTTGGCCAGTGCTGAAGGCACCTGACAGCAGCTAGGTGGCTCAGTGCATAGAACCCTGGAGTCAGGAGGACTTGAGTTCAAATCTGGCTTTAGACACTTACTAGCTGTATGACCCTGGGCAAGTCACTCAACTCCAATTACCTCCAAAAGAAATACAATAAAAAGCTAACGGAACTGTTGTCCAGCCAGCCCACATCTCTGCATCAAACACTTCACCCAAATCTAGGGGAACTCTGTCTACAGCCTTCCCCTGATCCACTAATTTGGTGATTCCGCCCAAGAAGGAAGTCAGCTCAGGCAGACATGAGCTGCTTTCGCTGATGCCAGGTCAGCTCTTTGTGACCACAGCTTCCTCGTCACCATGTTTACTAACCACCTTTTAGTAAGATATTCAAGAATTTTCCCAGCAATCCAAGTCCAGTTCATTGGAAGATCCTATTCTCTGACCTTTTCTGAAAATCTGGATAGCATTCGATCTTCTCCCTTCCTCTGGTAAATCTCCTGTTCTCCTCGATCTTTCAAATATCACAGGGAGCCTGACCTGCAGACACAAGTCATCTGGGCCACGTGGCCTCACGTTCCTCAGAGGCAGCTGAGTGGTCTGCTGCTCTCGTGCGTTCAGTTTCTGCAGCACTGGTTCTGGGCTGACACACAATCATTCACTTTGGTTGCCTTGTTAAGACAAGTAGCCAGGGTTGGGGGAGGGGTGGTTTGGTCTATTGTGGCCATAGAAGAGGGAAGAAAACCCACTTACATGCTGATAAAACTCCTGATTGTGGCCTTTGTAGGCCACTGCTCTGACCTCGCTGGCCGGCCACAGACCTTTATGTCCATGAAATAGAGAGGCCGTGCGTGGCTTCAAAGTTACAGGTGGTCCTGCAATTTGCCTGACTTAGAGAGAGGAGGGCCTTTAGAATTTCTAGTTCAAGTTGTAGCTTTGAGGGAGTTGGGCACGGTGGGCAGTGACCTGGAGTCTGGGAGATCTGGGTTCAAACCTACTTCAAACTCTTAGCAGCAGGGCAATCATATATAGGTAAGTCACTGAGTCTTTGAGCCTCAGCTTTCTAATCTGTAAACATGAAGACAATCAGACCTCACAGGCTGCTGTGAAACTCCACAGTATACTGATTTGTGAATCTTAATGTGTCAGTAGTAGTAGTGGTAGTAGTAGTAGTAGTAGTAGTAGTAGTAGTAGTAGTAGTGGTGGTGGTGGTGGTAGTAGTAGTAGTTGTGGTGGTGGTGGTGGTGGTAGTAGTATAGTAGTAGTAGTGTGGTGGTGGTGTTAGTAGTGGTGGTGGTGGTGGTGGTGGTAGTAGTAGTTGTGGAGGTGGTGGTGGTAGCAGTAGTAACAGTATTAACACTATTGGTCACTGGGAGAATGGGCTTGATAAATTGGCAGGTTTCTCTTTGAAGCCAGTCTAGGAATGTGCTTGAAACAAACCCATGCTTCATGATAATCACTGGACTGATTATTTGATTCCTTCTCCCCTTCCATTTGTCAAGTGCAAATAGTCCAGGGCTCAGAGAGTCCAGGGCAGAGGGGATGGTGGTAGGGTATGGAAGTGAAGGTACCTTTTCTATACAAGTTCATAGCACAAGTTGGAAGTGAGATTGCCTGCCCCCCCCGCTTTGAATTTTAGGTGTGATCTGGTTTTAATTCAATTCATTTCCTCAACACTTATCAGATGCCCACTCTGTGCCAGGTACTAGACAAGAGAGCAGGCATCCAAAGACAAAAATGAACCAACCCCTGCCCCCAAGAAACTTATGTTTACCAGGGATGTGCCAACATGCATATGTTCGTAAGACAAGCAAATACAAAACATATGCAAATCATCAGAATGCCTCTGGAAGGGGATGGGGTAATAGGTATTTATGTAGCGTTCCTATCACGTAGCAGACACTTTGTTAAGCACTTTACAATTATTATCTCATTTGATCCTTACACAGCTCTGGGAGGCAGGTGTTATTTCAATCCCCATTTTTAGAGATGAAGAAACTGAGGCAAACATGGTTAAGTGATTTGCCCAAGGTCACCCAGCTAGGAGTGTCTGAGGCTGGATTTGAACTCAGGTTTTCCTGATTTCAGACCCCACATTAGCTAGCTGTTACTGCTGCTTTGGGGAAAAGATTTAAATGTAGGAGACTAAATAATCTAATCTTAAAGAACCATGGGTCTGGGGCCGTGGATAGGTGGCACAGTGGATAGAGCACTGGCCCTGGATTCAGGAGGACCTGAGTTCAAATCCGGCCTCAGACACATAATGCTTACTAGCTGTGTGACTCTGGGCAAGTCACTTAACCCCACTGCCTAGCCAAAAAAAAAAAAAAAGAACCATGGGTCAAAGAACAAATAGTAAAGACTTCATAGATATTTTCATCAAAGAAAATGATAACTATAAGACAATAAAACAAAGTGCATGGGAATTAATAATTGAGAGAGAGAGAGAGACAAAGAGAGATAGAAGAGAGACAGAAAAAGAGAGAGATAGGAGAGATTGGGGAGGGAGGGAGAGAGAGAGAGAGAGAGAAGGAAGAGGAGGAGAAGGAGGAGGAGGAGGAGAAGAGGAGGGGGAGGAAAGGAAAGGAAAGAGGACAGAGAGGAGAGGGAAAGAGACAGGAGAGAGAAGGAAGAGAGAGAGAGAGAGAGAGAGAATGAGAAAGAGAGAGGAGAGAGGGAGAATGAGAGAGAGGAGGGAGAGAAGGAGGGAGAGGTAACACCTGTGGGGAAGGGGATGAGGAGGCAGAGATTACTTATTGCTTGCCAATTTGGCAATTCACTAAGTTTTTGGACAAAGACACAATAGGGTGGTGATTGAAAGAGGGGGTACTTTGGAAGACCTATGAAGGCAGAGGGCACAGGACCTGGGCTGTGATTATTGATGAAGAACGAAATCCAGTGCAAGCACTGGCCAGTTACATCTGGTTAATAGAAAGTTTCCCCCTGCCCCTCCCCTGCCCACGGCTGACATGGCACCATCAGTCAGCACAGAAAGCATCTGTCTGAGATCACATTCAGCAAGGGATTCGAATTCGAAACCTAGACCTGCTGAATATCCCCACAAGAGCATGCAGAGTTATCATGTTGCAGTTTACAAAGTGCACTATGGACCTAACACTAAGGGAAGGCTGCTACAAAAAACCTGAGCCTACATCCTGGGAGACCCAATAGACCCGAATGAGGGAGAGCCAGGTACGGGCACATTTTGAGCTCAAGAGAATCTTAGAGGTTACCTTGTCCAACATCTTCATCTTACAGAGGAAGAAGCTTAGGCCCAGAGAAATAAATGACTTGCCTAAACATCCATCAATCAATAAACAATTTTAAGCGCCTATAATGTGTTGGGCACTCTGCTAAGTGCTGGGATACATAGAGGGGTAAAAACCAGTCCCTGCCCTCAAGGAGCTGACTGGGTGTAAGTGTCAATGCCAGGATTTGAACCCAGGTCCTTTAACTTAAATTCCTGCACTCTGGATAACAATGGAACGTTTCCACTTAATGGATCTGCATCTCATGGGGTGGGTGGATGGTGGGGCATCCCATGATTCCTATAACATAGAGCAATAGAGCAGATCTCTTACCTTTCCTGGAATTTACTCTTCCTCAACAGAGAGATCCACTGTCATAACATGACGTCAAGTACAAATCGGGTGGGCTAAAATTCAATTCAATTAAACAAGCACTTATCAAATGCTCATTACATGTAAGACACTACGTTAAATGTTAAAAAGGTAAAAACAAAATAGTCATGGTCTTTGAGCACAAATACAAAAAAAAATACACTGTATGTATGAGTATATCTCTCTCTCCCTACATCTACACCTATAACTCTATTTCTATAATATGCGTATATATACACACAGGTTTTATATATATACATATATATGTATATATATGTATATATGTATATGTATATATATATATATATATATATATATATATATATATATATATATATATATATATATATGTATATGTATTTAACTTTCCAGGAGGAGAGCGTTCATAAGTAGGTTAGTCCCCACAGTGTTTCAAGAATGGTTTCATTTTATATAGGCAGTGGCATCTGAGCTGAGCTTTGAAGAGAGCTCCTGATTCCCAGGAGGCAGATGTGAAGAAGTCAAGCATTTGAAGAATGTGGGGCGGCCCGGGCAAAGACATGGAGGTGGGAGATTATGACATCCCCTATTTCAGGTCTATGTGCTTTGTGAAAAAGGAGACTTTCTATGCCATCTAGGGGGTTCTTAAACCAAAAGAAGATCTGCTCCAAAGCCTGACCTTTTACCCAGCTTCTTAAATCTGCTAAGAGGAACCACAAAATAGAGATGAAAGTTTCCTGGCATTTAGTGTTTTTCACTTCATGTGCAGATGTGTCATTGACTTGGGTCCTCCTCCCTTTCTAGAAATTGAAAAAGCACCTTTTTTGGGCATGATGAATGAACAAAAGCATTGCTAATATTGGACAAAGCCAGGAAGTGCAGAATCAATGTGGCTTCTGCCTGCTCAAACGGTGCTCCCCAGGCAGCCCAGAAGCCCCAGGGACACTGGATGGTGCCATCAGATCCTCCTGGGCCAATGCCTGTGTTGGGGCCATAGCAAAGAGCGTGCATTGAAGGAAGCTGTGCATGGGGGCAACCAGGATGGAGAAGGGTCTGGATTTATGCCACGTGAAGAAAGTGGGGATGTGTTTAGTATGGAGAAGACAAGACTAGGGGACAGGAGGATATCTTCAAGCATCTGAAGAGCAGTCAGGGGAGGACAGATTAGGCTTGTTCCATGGTCCCAAAGGGCAGAGCCAGAAGCAATGGGAGTGAGCTGCAGAAGCAGATTTAGGTTTGATATCCAGAAAACAACAACAACCCCAACCCCATCCCCCTAAACCCCCCCCAAAAAAAACCCCTTCCTTATCATAACAGCTACCTGAAAGTGTAATGGGCTGCCCTGCCAATTATTCTTCCATGGTATCTCTTATAGACACTCCCTTCTCTCCATTCACATGGCCCTGAATTAGGGTGGCAGATGATAATCATGAGGCTCATCTTTATGCTTAGAATGCACTTTGTCCATAACTCTGTCTCTTGGACAGAGACTCTGCCTCTTACCTCCCAGCTCCCTTTAAAGCTTGACTCAAATACCACCTCTTACGGAAGGCCTTCCTCGATTTCCCCAGTTATTAGTATCACCCTTCTCCCCATATAACTTTGCATTTGCTTATAACTTTATAATATATATATATATTTACTTAATTAAAATAAATTTAATTTCATAATTTACAGTAGATTTTCAATATATTTTGTCTTTACATATCTGTTTACATTTTCTGTTCACCAATAAATAGAATAGAAGCATTCTGAGGTGAAGGACTGTCTCTCTTTTGTGCTTAGCATAAGCATTAAATAGCTATTTAATAAACCCGTCCAGTTAGCCAACAGGAGGACAGGGTTGCCTCTGAAGGAGACATCTGTTTCCTTATGACTGGAAGGTTTTGAGCAGAGGCCCAGGGAGCACTTCTTTGGTATACCATAGTGGTCTTCTTTGGGGGATGTGAGCTGGACAAGATGGCGGCCCAAGTCCCCTCCAGCTCTAAAATTCTGATTCTGAGCTGAAGGTCACTACTATTTGGTATCTCCACTTTTAAATACACGAGCCAACACATGACAAATGAGAATAAATGAAAGCTAGAGATATTTGAGTCACATACAACTGAAGTAGAAAAGAAAGAACAGTGGGCCTGGAGTCTCTCTGGGCCTCTTTTTTTTTTTTCCAGGAAGGTGATGACTAGACCACCTCTAAGGCTCTTTCAGCTCTGACACTGTGGGTTTCTGGAAGGAAGGACTTCTGCTCAACAGAAAGGACAAAATATTGGACCTCGAGCTGGCCGGTGGGCATGGTGCCTCTAAGCCTGGGAAATTTGAGGAAATGAAGAAAGTCTTCCAGGACCAAATATAAAATCCTGTGTGGTGTTCAAAGCCCTCCTAACCTCTTCCTCTCCCCACCTTTCCCCATCTGCTCACACGTAACTCCCTGACATGTACCCTTCCATTTAGTAACAATGGTTCTTCCTGGCCATTCCCCACTCCGTCTCCCAATCCTGGGCATTCTCTTTGGCACTCTGCCATGCCTAGAATGCTCTCCCTCTTCATCTCTGACTACTGACCTCCCTGGCTTCCTTTAAGTTCCAGCTAAAATCCCACCATCTACAGGAAGCCTTTCTCCATCTCTTAATCCTAGTACCTTCCCTCTATTAATTATTTCCTATTTATCCCATAGATAGCTTGTATCCCATACACAGCTCCCCCATTAGATTGTGAACTTTTTGAGGGCAGGGACTGTTTTTGTCTTTTTTTGTATCTCCAGTGCTTGGCAAAGTGCCTGGTGCATAGTAGATACTTGATTTTTAATGAATGCTTGGCTGTGATCTTGGCCAAGTCACTTCACCTCTGGAGGTTGGAGCAGATGATCTCAAAGGTCCCTGTGGGCTCTAAATTTATCACTTTGAGATCTAGGCTAACCTGAAAACCAGGCTGTATTATATGATGCCCAGAAGTCTCTTCTAGCACTCAAGGATCAAGTAGGTCTAGAAAGACCTTTCATCTCAGGGCTCATCCAGAACTTAGATATGTACCCCTCTGATGCACTTGGTGTGTGCAGAATTCTGTGAAATGGGTATAACAATTCTTACAGCGTCTGCCTCATAGGGCTTTTGAGAGGCTCCAATGAGACGGTGTCTGACAAGTGTTTTAAAATGTTCATAATAATAATAATAATAATAATAATAACAATAATAATAATGATGATGATGATAGCTGATGACAGCTAGCATTGACATAGTTTTAAGGTTTGCAAAGCACTTCCAATATGTTATCTCACTGGATCCTCACAACTCTTTGAGGCATGTGCTCCTAGTATCCCCATTCTACAGATGAGCAAACGGAAGTTGAGCAAGATTAAGTGATTTGTTCAGGGTCACGCAGCTCATAAGTATCTGAGAAGGGATTTGAACTCGGGTGTTTGCTGACTCCAAGCCCAGTGCTTTTACTAACTTGTACTAACTTGTTTTACCCTTTTCTCTCCTACTAGAATGGGAGCTCTGTGAGGACAGGGACCATATTTCATTTAAGCTTTGGACTCCTCTCAGCACCTAGTAGGGTTTAATAAATGACTCCTACCCTTTGACTTTCCCCAGGGTGAGCTTGCTTATCCCAATCCGGTTCCTGTTCATGCCTTCTCTCTCCAAAACTAGCTTGTATTAATTGCATAAATATTTCATATTTACTTGTTGCATCCCCCGATAGAATCTAAGCTCTTTGAGGGAAGGAGCTCTCTTGTTCTTGCCATCGCATATCCAGTACCTGGCACACAGTGGTGCTGGATAAAATGCTTAATGATCAGTTAATCTATCCTCCCAGATGCTAATATTTCTCCCTCAGAAATGACCTGGTACATACTTTGTATTTAACCTGTGTCTGCCCTGTTGTATTCCTCCGATAGACTGCAAGCTTCCTGAGGGCAGGGACTACTCCACTTTTGGTTTTGCAACCCCTGGGCCTGGCACAGTGGAGGCGCTAAATAAATGCTTACTGAATGACTAAAAGAAAGGGCACTTGAAGGTTTCGGGGGCTTCTGTTGAGGTTACCTGGAAAGCTGAAAGGAGGAGATGCCCTAGGCCGCTGCCGGCAGAGGAATCTCTGCTAACTACCCAAGCTATGCCCTGCTTAGCCAGCCAACCAAGCTGAAGGCACAAACCCCATCCTGGGCAGTTGCTATGGCGCACAAAGCAACAAACAAGGCAGTCTGGAGAGGCATGCCTGCTCCCTGCCTCCAGGGTCAGGATGGAAGGTGCCAAACAAAAACCTGGGGCCAGAGTTTCTTTTGAAATCCCTGGGTCTGAGAAGAGCTCTTTAAATCCACCCCTTTCCAAGCAGATGGACTCTGCCTCCAAAAAGTCTTCCCAGCCCCCAGTCATTTGCCAGCCAGTATGATATCCAGCAACTGTAGGCACCTTTTGGCAATGCAGCATGAGTTATAAGACCTGGAAGGAGCCTTAGGGTCTAGGTGGGCCAACACTCTCAGAATACAGGTGGGTAAACTGAGACCCAAAGAGGTTAGAGATCGCCTAAATAGTAAGTGGCAGAGCAAGACCCCAGCCCTCTGACTCCAAATCTGCTCTTTCCATTACACCCTCATCTTCTCCTACTGCCCTGAACGTAGCAGGTACCCAAAAACCACTGGTTGACTGAAAAAGGGAGATAAGGCACCAGGTGCTAGTTCTGTAAAAGACATATCTTGGGAGCAGCTAGGTGGGGCTGGGGATAGAGCACACCCCTGGACCCGAGTTCAATTCCCATCTGACACACTTACTAGCTGGGTAACCCTGGGCAAATTACCTGATTGCCTCCAAAAAAAAAGAATGAAAGAAAAAAAAAAGACATATCTCGGTAAGGCTGATATTGAGAGAGAAAAGTTTTTACTGCTTTAAAAATACTCAGCATCAGGGCAGCTAGGTGATGCAGTGGATAGAGCACCAGCCCTGAAGTCAGGAGGACCTGAGTTCAAATCCAGCCTCAGACCAAACACTTGACACTTACTAGTTGTGTGATCCTCGGCAAGTCACTTAACCCCAACTGCCTAAAAATAAAAAAAACCCAATAATAAAATACATTTAAAAAATACTCAGCATCCAACACCAGGGCTCCAGGGCTGGGAGGGCCTTTATTTTTTTTTTCTTTTTTCATTTTAGGCAATTGGAGTTAAGTGACTTGCCCAGGGTCACACAGCTAGTAAACGTCAAGTGTTTTGTCTGAGGCCAGATTCGAACTTAGCTCCTTCCTGGCTTCAGGGCCGGTACTCTATCCACTGCGCCACCTGGCTGCCCTTGGGAGGGCCTTTAGAAGACATCCATATAGTCCAACACTGTTATTTTACAGATGAAGAAACCGAGGCTAAGTGATTTGCTCACAGTTGCACAGTAAGTTTCAAAGGCAGGAACTGACCCCTAGGTCTTCCTGACTCCAAGCTCAGTGTCCTACCTACTGTATCAGAAAAAGGAAGAAGTAGAAAGCTATGGTCCTTAGGAAGGGAAACCTTTCTATACTATCTTTTCCTTCTGCTTTACCTAGCTTCTTCTGAACATGGTTGCTAAGCCTGCTCTTTAATCAGAGCCAGGAATGATTCCCTGGGTCAAGGGATTGAGCCACCACGAAGCAGTAGAAAAAGTGCCAGGTTTGGAGTCCGACGATCTAGGTTCAAATCCAGCCTCAGCCAACCTGTTTGACTTTGGGTAAGGCATTTCCTCTTCCTGGGCTGTGGTGCCCTCATTTGTAAACTGAGGGGATTAGACAAGATGGTCTGTCGATGGCTCCAGCTGGAGTCTGAAACTCTTCCCAGTAGAAATTCCAGCCTCAGACTAGGGCACAAGGAATAGTGAAGGGTGTGCTTACATAGGATCAGAGATCTAGAGTTGGAAGGGACCTCAGAGGCAGAGACAGAAACAAAAAGCCTACTTTTCTTGGCCTAGCTTCACAAATATTAAATAAAGTGTACCAGACTGCAGGAAGAAGTCACAGAAACCTGTCCAAGTGTTCTCCCCTAGTGAAGATGTGTTTCTTCATTCATTCATCCGTTCATTTTGGTAAAGCAAAAGGAACAAGAGCCCATGAGGGCAAGAAGTTTCATCTTTAAATGGAACTCTTCCAGTGGCCGGCCACCAAATCTGCAATGCTGCAGGCCTGAGCAGAGGAAGGCAATTACATCTGCTGCTTTATTTAAATGAGGAGACTAGAGCAAACTCTTGCAATATGTTTCATTTTGAATCCTAGAGAAACAGCGTTATTATGGGGTGAGGTAAAGTTCTGGAGAAGGGCTAGAACTCCAAACAGCTGGAAGGCCAGTTGTGGTCTGAACCAGCTTCTCTGTCTTGCCAGATGTATTAATTTCCATAAATGCTAACAGGCCATTTCCCTATCGGCTATTACTTATGTCACCTCCCCTTGGATAGATTTCAACAGAAAGGAAGGAAGATATAGAAGCCCAGCTGAGGACCAGAGTTTGCCTACAGGACTCTGGGTTACTAGCTATTTGCTCCCCAAGAGCTTCTTCTGATTTGAGGGTTACATATCCCTGCTTCCTCCCCCACAGGCCAGATCCCCACAGTGCTGGGGAGCCAACAGTTGCCAAACCCACAAAACGCTGAATCACAAAGCTGAGGCACAGACAGGGAAGTGGGGGTGGGGAGTGGGGACCGGGGAAGAAAGAGAAGAGTTACTGATCCCAAGAGAGAAGTCCACGCAGAGCATGTTAAGGGGCCTTGGCCAAAGTGTAACTCTCCCTTGGGAGAAGCATGAAGAGGGGAAAGGAGAGCCCCGGGGGGAGTCCTATCTGGCCTGGCCTGGCCTGGCATTGCTTGAGAAGGATGCTCTTGCAGCAGCTGCAGGGGGAGGAAGTGGTAAAGCAGCCAGGCCACCAGCCTCAGAGAGGAGCTGCAGCGGGGAGGAGAGGGCACTTAGGTGCCCTAGCACTCCATGCTGGGCCCAGGATGAGGTGTGAGAGGGCAGATGGAGGGGATGCAGGAGGAAGGTGGCAGGAAGGGCTGGTGGTGATGGCTGGGAGTGTGGGATATTACAGGCTGAGGGGAGGGGAGCATAGAGAAAAAGAAGCTTCAGAATGGAAGAGGGAGAGAGGTCAGAAAAGGGTGAGAAGATGAAAAGGATCCAAGAAGAGGGAGGAAAAGAACATGAAGGAACAGTGCTTGGGGCATTGAAGAGAAAGTAGAAAAGGAGCAAAGCAGAAGAAATAGATGAGGGGGCTGCATATCAGCAAGAGGTGGGAAAACTGGATTTCAGGGAGAAGGAAAGGGGAGGTGAAGAAAGGGATTGAGGATGGGGAAGATGGGAAGGAAAAGGGATGAAGATAAAGGGAGAGGACACGGAATGGAGATAGGGGAGGGAAAAGAGGGATGGAGATGAGGAGGGGAAGGGAAAGGGATAGAGATGGGAGGAGGAGAAGAGATGGAGATTGAGAGGAAAAGGAAAATGGATGGAGTTGGGGAGGAGAGGGACAAGAGATGGAGACGGAGAAGGGAAGAAGGGATGAAGATGGGGAGGGAAGGGATAAGGAATGGAGATGGGGAGGGGAAGAAGGGATGGAGATGGAGAAGGGAAGAAGGGATGGAGATGGGGAGAACAAGAGATGGAGATGGGAAGGGAAGAAGGGATGAAGATGGGGAGCGAAGGGATAAGGAATGGAGATGGGAGGGAAGAAGGGATGGAGATGGGGAGGGAAAGGATAAGGAATGGAGATGGGGAGGGGAAGAAGGGATGGGAATAGGAGACAGGGGAAATAGAGGCAAAGGAGATGGAGTATTATAGGCCGCCCAGCCTCCTCCTGTTACAGATGAATTAACTGAGGCTCAGAAAGAATGGTGACTCGCCCAAGGTCACACAGCTGACCCATCGCAAAGGTGGCACTTGAACCCAGTCCCGGGGGCTTCGAGCCCGGGGCTCCTCCTCCAGCCCACGCCGCCACGCTGGGGGTGGGAAGGGGGAAAGATGGGTGTCGAAGCGGGGAGGGTGGACCCCGCGAAGCTGCATCCAGGCCGGACCGGCAGCGCCCGCCCAGCCAGCCAGCCAGCCCCGCTCCCGCGGCGGACAGTGCGGAGCGCGCGCTGCGCGGGCCCTGCCCCCAGCCCGCGCCCCATTCACCTGCGCTTTCTCACCTGGGGGGCTGCGGCTCCGGCTCCGGCTCTGGCTCTCGCTCCCAACTCCGGCTTTTCCTTCCCGCCCTCTCCCGGGGGTGAGTTCAGAGCCTCCGAGTCCCGCTCACCCAGGCAGGTTCCGCTCGCAGCATCTCCACCTCGTGGGACTCCCGAGGCCACGCCCTCTACCGTTTCCCATTGGCCCTTACAGTCGCCCGTCACCCTCCCATTGGTCGCGAATCCGCCAGTCATGCAAATCAGGACCGGCCAATTGCCGCAACTATTGGTTGACACCCTCCCGGTCGGGCTTCGGCGGCCTGGACTCTGATTGGCCCACAAGGGCCGCGGCCCCTGATGACGGAACTGGTGGGGGCGGGTCCTTGGCCTGGGCCAACTCCGGCCTTGCTAGTCCGTCCACCTTGGACCCGCTCGACGAGTAGCGGGTAGAGAAGCGGCAGCCTTCCCCTTAGGTCTCCAGACTGGTCCGGAAGACATGCAGCTCAGGTGGGCGCCACTTCAATGTCCGCCGGGGCCCCTTGTGGGGAGAAATCTCCCTGCTGGAAGGCGTTTCCTCCCTCCGTGGAGGTAGCGGCGGCTCGTCACCTCGGTAACCGTGCCGGGCGGTGGGCGGAACCATTGAGTGCTAAGGGGAAGAATGGGGCGGGAAGAGACGATGACCGAGGCTTCTGGGGGGTCGGAGGTGTCGGGGTCCCGTATGGAAGAGTTCTACCAAGGCCATTTTGTGACGTCTTAGAGCCTCGCTGTGGCAGGGAAGGCGAGGCGGAGGGAGAGATCTGGTTGGGAAGAGGTGTCTTCCCCCCACAAGGACAGTTGGTTTGGCCCGCGGCGCCTAGGCCAGGCGGGGCCCACGGTGGCGACCCCGATTCCTCACCCGTGCCCTTTGACCTCAGCTGCTTTTTTCGGACCCCATTCCCTCATATTCCCGAGTTCCTTCACTGCCTGTTTTGGGGGAAGCCAAGGAAAGGCTGGTCTGAGTCATTCCTTCCAGGGACGCTTGGGTGGGCTTTTCTTCCCTTCCAGCCCCACTCCCTCTCCCTCCCGTCTTCTTTCTCCTGTTTGTTACTCCTGTGCTGGTGGGGTGCCCCCAATTCACCTCTGTGCTCCCCTGGTCCTCCCCCTCCTCCCCTCTTGTCCTTTTCCCCATCCTCCTCCTCAGTCTTCCGTCTTCTTCCCCCTCTCCCTCCTAGTCCCTCCTCCTTGTGAATCCTCCTCACTCCTCCCCCTCTTCCCGAAGTCCTCCTCTTCTTCCCCGTCCCTCCTCCCCTAGTTCTATCAGCTTCTTCCTTCTTGTCTCTCACACCCACCCTTTTCAGTCTTCTCCCTCCTCCCCCATATCCTCCTTATCCCCACCCCCGCCAATCTTTGGAGTCCTCCCCTTCTTCCTCTGAGTCTTCCTCCCCCGTCTCCTTCTTCCCTCAGATCCCTAATCCTCCCCACTTTTCCTCTCATCTGTACTCTTCCCCTCTCTCCCTAGTCCTCACTGCCTTCTCCTTCCAAGTCTTTGCTCCCTTCTCCCCTTAGTTCTTCTCCCTTCTTCCTCTTAGTCTTTCCCCTTTATTCCCTCCTAGTTCTTAACCTCCCCCTATACTCCCCCCTCTCCATCTTCTTTTTTCCCCTCCTGCTGCCCTTCTTTCCCCTACCTTCCTTCACTCTTTCCTTCTCTTACTCCTTTCCACTTTACTGAAGTCCCCTTGCCTTGCAAATAAACTTCCCTCAAATCCGTCCCTTTTAGAATTTCCCCATCACTCAAATTCTCTCCTTTCTTCCCTCCCCTACCCCCCCTTTTTTTTTTACCTACTTCCAAATCCTGCCCTTTTTGGACTTCATCAGATGATCCTAATCCACTAACCCAGACTAGAGCAGGTTAAGAACCCTCAGCCTTCCATTTATGACAGCCTTACACTAAAACTTTCTAAAACAGTCTCACTTTTATCCTAAGAATGTGGGCCTTTGGGGAAGAAAAAAGGCCTGTTTGAGACTATGTGATCTGATTTATGGTAACCCTTTGAAAAACCTACCTCCTTGATAGAGAGCTCCACCTTTTTGTTCACCTGAGCCAAAACCTTTGACAATGTTTTTAAGTCATGTTCTCATGCCAACTTTATTGCTACAGAATTCTATTGGCTGTTCCTCCACGGATTTCCTTATGTCATTTTCTTCTCATAGTCCATATATATAGGTTATATATATATATATATATATACACATACACATGTATAGGCTGAAGGTATCTGTATATATGTCTGTAGACCCCTTTTTTCTCACCAGTTTATCTTTTTATAAATCTGTATCTATTATCTGTCTCTTACCCTTTCCTTATCAGTTTATTCAGAATGTGTCACAACTCTTCCACTTTGAGAATTTTAACCATATTTCTCCATATTTCTATTCATTCTCTCATTCAATGATGGAACTGAATCTAACTAATATTAACTCAATTCAGTAAACATTTGTGAATCACCTACTATGTGCCAGAGAGGAAAGGGAACAAGCATTTATTTAAGGCTTACTATCCTCTAGGCACTATGCTAAGTGCATTACATGTATTATCTTACTTAACCACACAGCCACCTTGGGAGGTAGGTGCTGTGATACACATTTTACATTTGAAAAAACTGAAGCAGAAGTTCAGTGATTTGCCCTGGGGGCAGGGTTTGAATCCAGATCTTTCTGACTCCAGGCCCATCACTCTACCCACCAGGGAGCATAAGAGTGTAAAACAAATTCAAGTTACACATACTAATCCTTGATACCTAGTAAGATGAATGTCTTGGTCCTTGAAAGAAAAACATTAAATGCCAAATTAATCCTCAAGTTGCAGAAGATAAACTATATTGAATAATTAAAAATTGAATAATTAAAATATCCTTATGACCTTGTTTTTGGCCTACAGTGCTCATGGTAAGCATAAGTAAACAGATAACCATGAAGATAATTACTGCTTATTTGCCAACATCTGTTTTTTTTTTTTTTTGCTTTTAGGCAATTGGGGTTAAGTGACTTGCCCAGGGTCACACAGCTAGTAAGTGTCAAGTGTTTGATCTGAGGCCGGATTTGAACTCAGGTCCTCCTGAGTTCAGGGCCGGTGCTCTATCCACTGTGCCACCTAGCTGCCCCTATTTGCCAGCATCTGTTGCATAAAGAAGTGAGACCCAGTTAAGCCAGATCATCCTTAGAGCATCTGTAGATGAAACTGGAAGGAGACCAGCAAATAAGTGTGAAAGGAAACAGATTTGCCAGCTTATGCTGTGCTCATGGCTGATAACTGTGTAACAACCATGACCTTTCATTCTTTTGCCTTAGGATCTGGTCTATTATAAAGGGGAGTAGAATGATACTTAAGATAATAATAGGAAACCTTGGACTTGACCAAACACATGAAGAAGAAATCAGTCTTGGGGGTGACACAATTTTAAAGGCACTCAGGGTTTGACTTTGACTTTCAGGCTATTTCAAAGGGTAGAGGATTCCAAAAGGATGGAAAATATCATAGATGGTTTTATTATCAAAGGTGACTGAGAAGGTATGCCAACTATATGCTCACTTTTTCATTTCTGTGCAGTCCTTAAGGAAAACTATCTCTGGCAATACTGAAAGTACCATTGCAGAAACTTGCAGAAAAGGTGAGAAAGGCACAGGCAGACTTTTAGAGGTGATTTTCTACAAGACTATTTTCATAATTACCCATTTGAGAGATGTAGAGCTCACTGTGTGTGGTGATTAAAAAAGGGAAAAAAAATATGACTCTGTAGGGTAAAATGTAGCCAACACTCTCAGGATTCCTTGATAGATTCCACCAGAAGGAGAACTTGGTTCCATAATCCTTTCAATTTAATTAAACTTAACAAGCATTTTTGAAGTGCCTCTAATAATAGCTAGCATTTCTATATTGCTTTAATGTTTGCGAAGTGCTTTACATATAACATCTCATTTTATCCTTACAACAACCCTGGGAGGTAGATGCTATTGCTATCCCTATGTTACAGATGAGGAAACTGAATCAGGGAGAGAGTGTCTTGCCCGGGGTCTGTCAGTCCAGTCAGCAAGCATTTATTTGGCACCTTCTGTGTGCTAGGCACTGTGCTAATTCTGGGGATACAAAGAAAGGTAAAAAATAGTCCCTGCCCTCAAGGAGCTTATGGTCTAATGGGGGAAACAATATACAAACAACTACGTGTAAACAAGCTGTATATGGGATAAGTGAGATAATCAATAGAGGGAAGGTATTAAGGGGGATTGGGAAAGACTTCCTGTAGAAGATGGGATTTTACCTAGGACTGAAGGGAAGCCAGAGAGGGCTGGAGAAAATGGGGGAGGGCATTCCATGCATGCGGGACGGCCAGAGAAAATACATGGCTTTGGGAGATCAAGTCACTTGTGTGAGGAACCGCAAAGGAGGACAGTGTTATTGGATCACCAAGTGTATGGCAGAGATTCAGGTGTGAGAAGACTGGAAAGGTGGGAAGGTCCCATCCTTCATAAGAAAGTCTTTGAGTACCACAGGAGTTCATATTTGATCCTGGAGGTGATAGGGTTGGCCATTGGATTTTATCGAATAGGTTGATGTGGTCAGACCCATGCTTTAGGAAGATCAGTTGACAACTGAATAGTAGATGTACTGGGGTCAAGACAGACTTGGAGCAGAGACCAAGCAGCAGGCTGTGGCACTAGGCCCAAGCGTGCGGTGATGAGAGCCCACATCAGAGCAGTGGCGGTGTCAGCTTTCTATGGGATGTGGGAAAGGGGAAATGCACAGGACTTGACAGGTGATTGGGCATGGGGAGTGAGAGAGAGGAGGCGAGGATAACACCTAGTTGAGAGCCTGGTGGTGCCTCCAACAGTCAAAGGAAGTTAGAAAGTGCAAGGATATGGGGGTGGGGTAGATAATCAGCTCAGTTTTAGACATGTTGAGTTTAAGATGTCCCCAAGATATCCTGTTCAAAATTTCCCTGAGACATCCTGTTCATGAGGTCCAGTAGACAGTTGGAGATGCCAGACTGGCGATTAGGACAGGAGTTAGGGCTGGATAAATAGATCTGAGAATTGTCAGCTTGGAGATGATAATTGAATCTGTGGAATCTGAGGAGATCATTGGGACCCTAGAATAGAGGGAGAAGAGAAGAGGGTCCAGGATAGAGACTTGGGGACATCCATCATTAGTGGTCATGACCTAGATGGGGATCCAGCACGAGAGCCCGAGCAGGAGTGGTCTGCCAGGCACGAGAACCAGGAGACAGCCATGCCGTGAAAGCGCGGAAGAGTATATCAGTGGCAAGAGTGTGATAGACAGCGTCGAAGGCTGCGGAGAGACCGAGACATGGGGACTGAGAAGAGGCGTTGGGGCTGATTTGGTGATGAAGAGACCACTGGTAACTTTGGAGGGGGCAGTTTCAGTCGAATGGTGAGGTCAGAAGCCAGACCACAGGGTTAAGAGGGTAAGAGGGACAGAGCTGGTATGTGTCTGAGGCTGGATTAGAATGCAGGTCTTTGTGATTCAGGGCCACTGCGTCACCTACCTAGCTGCCACTGTAACAGTTTTTCTAGGCATTGGAGATACAAAGACAAAAATGAAATGTTCTGCTCTCAAACTGCTTATATTTTGCTGTTGGGAAATACTGTGTACATATAAATTCAAAATCAATATAGAGTAAGTACACAGTGATTTTGGTGTATTTGGGAGCACTGTAAAGTGGAGGTGGTGGTGGGGGGTGGGATCAGAAAAGGCTGGGTGCAAAATCCCCCCCCAAAAAAAAACAAAAAGGGGGCAGCTAGATAGCACAGTGGATGATGCACCAGCCCTGGAGTTAGGAGGACCTGATTTCAAATCTGGCCTCAGATACTTGACACTGACTAGCTGTGTGACCTTGCGCAAGTCACTTAACCCCAATTGTCTCACAAAAGAAGAAGAGAAAGAAAAGGGTGGGTGTGGGAGATAGGACACGAGCTGAGCTTCTTAGTAAGGTGAGGATTCTAAGTGGTGGAGGGGAGGAGAGAGAACATTCCAGCTTAGGGGGATGATGGCCTTTGCAGAAAGTAGAGAGACAGATGGAATGTCATGTGTGAAGCGGAAGTAAGCCAGTTTGGCTGAAATAGAAAGTAAATGGAAAGTTGTCTGCCTAAGTGGATAGATTGGCACTAGGCTTTGAAGGGCTTTAAATGCAGATGGAAGAGTTGGTATTTTATTCCAGAGGCATTTGGCCCACTGGATCTTTTGGAGGGGGTGAGTGGCACATTCAGACCCAGCCTTCAGAGATATCACGTTTATAGCTGTGTGGAGGATGAATTGGAGAGGGTAGAGACTTAAGGCAGTGAACCAATGTGGAGGCTAATGCAGTAGTCCAGGCGAGAGGTGATGAAGGCATGCTTCATCAGGGAGGTAGCTCTGTGAGTGGAAGGAAGGTGATGGATATGAGGGACAGTTTGGAGGTAGAATTGATAAAGCTGGTCAGCTGAAAGGCTGGGGGTGGGGCAGGTGAGAGTGAAGAGTTGAGAATGAATGAGATTGTAAAGCTGGAAGGAAGATAGATGGTGCTTTTGACAGAAATGGGGAAGTCGAGAAGAGGACTGGCTTTAGGGGAAAAGATAATGAGTTCTGTTTTGGGTATGATAAGTTTGAGATGCCTTCAGGACACTCATTTGGAAATGCCCAACATGTAGGTGGAGATGGGAGATGGGGATGAGGGTTGGCTGGGTCAATTTGGGAGACACCTGCATAAAGGGGATGATTTAACTCATGGGAACTAATGAGAGCCAAGAAGTGAGTCCAGAAAAGAGCCCTGGTGCCCACCCATAGACTGAGGGGAGTAACGAGTGCTAATTCTGCAGGCGTGACTGCCAGAGTAGTCAGACAGTAGGAGGAGACCCAGGAGAGAGCAGTGTCATTAAAAAACCTAGGAATGACAGGATTCGGAGGAAGGGGCTCTTCAGTGGAGTCAGCTGCTCAGAAAAGTCAAGAAGGCTGAGGACTGAGACAAAGCCTTTTAGTTTCACATATATATATATATATATATATATATATATATATATATATATATATATATATATATATATATCATTGGCGACCTTGAAGAGAACAATTTCATTTGAATGGTAGGATGTGGGTCCCAATTCCAAAAGGTTAATAATGAACAGGAGGAGAGAAATTAGGGGCAATGAACATAGGCTTCCTTTTCTAGGAGTTGGGCTGTGAAAGGGAGATGAAAACTTGAGGGGGTGGGAGGGTCACTGTAAGTATTACTGTTAAGGTAGGCTTAAAGCAGGTAGACACATGCATGCCCAGAGTCTTTACTGATGTCCTGGAGGATGGGCTGGAAAAATCCGAATGAAAGAGCTACTTCCTAGAGGTGTGATTATCAACATGCTCTCATTTCTGAATAACACTGTGGTTTGCTTTGAGTCTCCTCAAATCTTCTCAGTGAAATTCACTGCTAATCCAAATAAGATCAACCTAGCGTTGCCCTCTGGGGTCCACTGTGGGGTGGGAATGGCGCTGAGTTGATCAGCATTGAGGGCCTTCTTTGTGCAAGGCACCTGCTAAGACCTGGGGACACAGAGACATTTGTTGATAGGCACTGCCTTCGAAGTGCTAGCTTTATTGGAGATAGAGAGCAAATACCACACAGTGTAATTTGAGGAGGAAGGGAGCCCCCTAAGTGAGGGGATTTAGGAAGGTAGTAGCACTTGAGTTGAATCTTGAAGGAAGCTAAGGATTCTGAGATGGGCAGGGGTTGATGGAGGAAGTGGGGGACAGCCTGTGGCAAGATAAGCAATCAGGTGATGGAATGTGAAGTTTAAGGAATATCTAATAGGTCCATTTGTTGGGATGTGGCACAGTGGACAGAGCTCCAGGCCTGGTGTCAGGAAGACCTGAGTTCAGATCTGGCCTTAGATCTGACCCTGGGCAAATCACTTCACCTTGTTCGCCTCAGTTTCCTCAAATCTGCGAAATGAGCTGGAAAAAGAAATGGCAGACCACTCCAGTATCTTTGCCAAGAAAACCCCAAATGAGGTCACAGAGAGTCACACATGATTGAAAAAAGACTACAAAAGGTACATGAATGGGTACAATGTGAATTAAGTATGTATTGACTAATTCAGTCAGTCCCTGTCTCTTAGACAACCATTTGCAGATGGCAACTGGGCGGGCCCATAATTCAGTGGGAGGAGAAAAAATGAGTGGCCTGGATTGGACTTGAGAAATTACATAGCACTTTCAACAGCACCAAGCTGCTCACTGTGGCAAAACCCCTTTTCAATACCAGCGTTTTCCAGTGCTCCTCCTGTGGATCATAGAATACCACTGTCCCAGAAGAATCAAGTTTACAGGTGCCCCAAAGGTCAGTGGAAAGACACATGGTGGGTGCCAGAAGGTGCTGGAAGGATGTAGCATATCCTAGAGTCAGAGTATCTCAGAGCTAGAAGGGAGCGACGTTTCCAATAAGTGACTGTCCAGCGTTTGTGTGGAAACCTTCCGGGAGGGGGCATTCATGACATCCGTTGACAATCCATTCATCTTCGGATTGCATTGTTTGCGAAAATATTTTTCTTTGAGTCAAGCTGAAATTTGCACCTCTGTGCCTATCACTCACTTCTCCTAGCTTTGCACTTTGAGACTAAGCAGAAGAGATTCTAATCCATCTTGAACAGCCTTTTCCCAGGTACTTGAAGGTAATTACCAGGTCTGTCCTCCACAGCCAGCCTCCTCCAAGTCTCCCATTGGTGATTTTCTCCTGGAGCTTCCAGTTTGTGGAAAGGCCCAGACCAGCCTTTCTGTACTTCATAACCTTGTACTTGTGGTGGGCACCTTCCCCCTCCCCCCCATCCCGCCCCAAGCTTTTTAGTTCTCTTTTGTGTGCTCCCTGAGGGCAGAGAGAGCCTTTTTGCTTTCTTCTATCTCCTCAGCTGTTAGTACAGAGCCTGGCACATAGTAAGCACTTAATAAATGCTGTTTTCTTCCTCTCTCCTTCCCTCCTTTCCTTCCTTCCTTTGTTTCCTTCCCTCCCTTTCTCCTTTTCCTTCCTTTCTTTTGTTCTCTCCTTCCCTCTCTCCTTTCTTCCTTCCTTTCCTTCCTTCTTTCCCTTCTTCCTACTCTTCCTTCCCTTTCTCCTTCCTACTTTTCCTTCCTTCTTTCCTTCCTTTCTTCCTTCCTTCTTTCCTTCTTCCCTCCCTTCCTCCTTTTCTTCCTTCCCTTCCTCCCTTCCTCCCTTCTTTTCTTCCTCCTTTCCTTCCTTCCTTTCCTTCCTTAACAGCCTGAATTCCTTTGATTTTCCTATGGCATGGTCTCTAATCCTTTCCCCAGTCTAGTTACCCACTTCTAGACGTGCTCCAGTTTGCATGGTAAGAGAGGAGGGAGCATTTCTTGTGGGAAATTTTGGGACAAGCATGTTCCAGGATGATAAAGGTCTTTTGGTGTTGAGGGGAAGATGATTGTGTGATCATATCAGTTCTCAATTGCCAATATTAAACAAAGAACTGCTACCATTTCAAAGGTTTCTTTTTTTTTTTCTTGCAGGAGCAGTGGGATGAAGGAAGGGTAGGTATTATCAATGGCTCAGTTTACAACAATATTAAAAATACTTAATAGCTTTCATCAATAGCTGGTTGATAGGCTCATAGCTTTAGAACTGGAAGGGACTTTACAGACTGTCTAGTTTGGGGCTCTTAACCTGCAGTCCATGGATCTCATGGGGGCTGGGCTCCAAGGGTCTGGGACATGAAAAGGGTTAAGAACTCCTGGTCTAGTTGAACCCTCTCTTCACAGACAAGGAAATGGAAGCCTAGAGGGGTTGTGATTGAAACCACAGGTTCTTTTGACTCGATATGTAGAGGTTTTGCCATTGCTTGATTAGAAATAAAGCAATGATGTGGTTCTAGGTTCTCCAGGGAGGAAAAATCCTGGCTGGTGAGAGAGGAGCCAGAGGTATTAAGTGCCAGCTCTGTGTAAGGCACTATGAAAAGGTAAGTTGAAGATACAAAGAAGGAAAGATTCAGGCTGTAGCCTGGAGCTTTTAATCTATTCATGAGATAATCGGACCCATGTGCTCATTCTAATGCCAGGTAGAAAGAGTTAGTGTGATAAGAGAAGCAGGCGGAGGGCTCTTCTAGTTGAGAGGAGAGATCAATTACTTCCAGTTTGTGTGGGCATGTTTGTGTGAATGAATCCGAGATGCCTATATGGCATTTGAGTTGGGCCTTGAGATATGGGTAGAAATGGAGGAGTGGAGCCTGAAGGAATGAAGAGGCATTCCAGGTGAAGGGCACCCAGTGGAAGTGATGGCAAAGACTCAGGGAAGAGCTGGGGTGCTGAGGGAAGAGCAGATAGTCAATTTGGCTGAAGGGTGCCATGTCTGAACCAGGTAACAGTTCCTATTTCTGTAGCCTTTTACAGTTTGCAAAGTATTGTTTCCCCCATTTTACAGATCTGGAATGTTAGGCCTAGAGAGGTTAAGGATTTTGTTGTAAAAGTAGGTTGGAGCCTTAATTTCTACCTCCAATTCATTTCTGCTCAATATAGAATTTTACATTATTGATAAAATGGGGATAAATGGATTAAGAATCGGTTGATTGACAAGACACAGAAGTAGTAATTAGCAAATTAAAATCTACCCAGAAAGAGTGCTTTAGTAGAATGGCGCAAGGATCTGCCCCCTTGGCTCTGTCTTGTTTGATATTTTTATCAATGATTTAAATGGAGATGTGGATAAAATACTTCCCAAATCTGCATTTGACATGAAGCTGGGAGAAATAGCTAGCACATTGGCAGCAAAATGAAGATCCCAAAAGATTTCAACATGCTGAAATGATGGGCTGAAATTTCATCTGAATATATATAAAACCCTAGATTTGAATGAAAAAATCAGTGGCATGGGTGGGAGCCATGGATAGTCATTGATGCATTTGAAAAAGACCTCGGGGGCTGTTGCTACAAACTCAGGGTAAATCAAGATTGTGATACGTAGTCAAAAAAAAGCCATCAATCTTTTTTTTGAGCACCTACTATGTGCCAGGTGCTGGGGGTGCAAGGAAAGGCAAAAACAGCCTTTGCCTTCAAGGGGCGACAGTTTAGTGAGAGCGAGAACATACAGACAACTCTATACAAACAAGACATTACAAAATAAATTGGAGATGATCACAGAAGGATGGCACTAGATTTAAGGGGAACAGAGATAGGCCTCTTACAGAAGTTACAGTTGGAGCTGACTGTGGAGGGAAGCCAGGGCATGGAGATAAGGAGGGAGAGCCAATGAAGGGACAGCTGAGTCTGGAGATACAATGTCCATGTGGAAGCTACTGCAAGAAGGCCATTATTGCTGGGTCAGAGAGAACATGGAGGGGAGTCATGCATAAGAAGACTGGAAAGGCAGGAAGGGACCAGGTTGTGAAGGACTTTAAAAACCAAACAGAAGATTTTGTGTTTCATCCTGAATATAATGTCGAGTCATGGGAGTTTGTCGAGTTGGGGGAAGGGGGGAATGAGTGAGTGTGTGTGTGTGTGTGTGTGTGTGTGTGTGTGTGTGTGTGTGAGAGAGAGAGAGAGAGAGAGAAAGAGAGAGAGAGAGAGAGAGAGGGATACAGAGACAGACAGACAGACAACAGACAGAGATAGACAGAGACAGACAGACAGAGAGACAAGAAAGACAGAGAGAGACATGGTCAGACCTGAACTTTAAGAAGATTGCTTTGGCAGCCAAGTGGAGGATTGACTTGGAGTGGAGAGACTTCAGAGAGGAAGACTTCCAAAGGCTACTGCAGTAGTCCAGGTATGAGGTGATAAGGGCACCAGGATGCTAATAGTGACATAGACGAGAAGAGGGAGTTTATGAGCGATCTTGCGACGGTAGAATCAATAGCACTTGGCAGTCCATTATATACAACGGACAAGGGAGAGACAGGCATTGAGAATGTCACCTGGGTGACCGGGATGATAGTAGCATCTTCAGCGGTAAAAAGGAAGTTTGGAAGAGGGGAGGCTTTGGGAGAAATAGAATGAGTTCAGGCTGGGGCATGTTGAGTGTAAGATGTCTACTGGACATCGATTTCAAGATATGGCAGCTGGAGATGCGGGTCAGGAGAGAGGTTAGGGCTGGATTAATAGATCTGAGAATCATCAACATAGAGATGATTATTGATCCCAGGGGAGCTGGTGAGATCACATCCCCAAACAAAATGTTATACAGGGAGAACAGAAGAGGACCAGGAGAGAGCCTTGGGGGACATCCACAGTTAGTGGGCGTGACGCGGATAAAGATCCCCCAGAGGAGAGAGACCCAGGAGAGAGCAGTGCCATGAAAACTTAGATGGGAGACAGGACGTAGAAGAGCTTCTTAACACCAAAGGCTGCAGAGAGAAAGGTCGAGAAGGATGACCTAACATACCAAAGGCTGCATGTTCGGAATGAGGGGTGGTAATGCCATTGTACTCTGCTCTGGCCAGACCACGTAGGAGGATTGTGCTCACTTCTGGGTGCCACGCGGAACCTGACTCGTGGGAGATTGTTAGCCTGAAGAAGAAAAGGTGGTAAATATTTGAAGGACTGCCAAATGCAAGAAGGATTAGAATTGTTTTTGCTTCATCTTAGACTGCAGATCTAGTGGCAGTGTGGAAGTAGCGGAGGTTGGTTTTTGCCCAACACAAGGACACATTTGTTAACAATTAGAGCTATCCAAAAAAGGGCATGGGCTCCCTTGGGAGGTGATGAGTTCTCCATCACTGGAGATCTTCAGAGGGAGGCTGGATGGATGCCTTGTTGGGGATATTGAGGAAGGGGAGATTGTTCAGATGTGGGTTGGAGCAGATGACCCCCGAGGTCCTGGTCGCCTCTGAGGTTGCATGATTCCATAATGTATGATTTTGAGCACATCTTTTCTCTTGCCTGATCCTTAGTTTTCTCATGTCTGAAATGAGAGGGTTGGTCCCTTCTGGCTCTAAATCAAATTTAAGGAATTTTTGGGCCAGACCATATCCTGTATTGGATAGTGAGGCCTATTGACAAAGACAGCCTAGCTCTTAGGTATTGTACTCTTTTGCAGGACTGGAGCTGGGTTTGGGAAATGGTGGGAGGTGAATGAGGTTCTGGGAATCAAGATTTCAGAAACGGGTTCAGAGGAACTGGTGATAAGGGAGAAGAAATCCTGCCTTGGGGTTAGGGAAATATTGGAAAAGAGGAAGAAGATTCTTAGCAGCCAGGCTGCTTCCATTGTAACTCTAGAAAAGCATTCAACTAGTGGAGAATTTATTTTGTTGGAACTATTCTTCCAAGTTTATAATGGAAACCAATAAGGACATGGGAATTTTTATAAAAAATATGGATATCACTTTTTAAATATCACCTTCATTTCTTAATGGTAATACCTATCTCACCCAGAGTACCATCCCTTATAACAAGGAATTTTTAAAAAAGGGAGGGGAGTACAAAGGAGTATTTTAGTAATGCTAACCAACACAGTGTCAGCTGAATCTGTTATAGGTAGCATTTAGAAAATGGAATCCTTTTAAATAATATGTTTTATGACCCATTTTACTAGAGTTTATTTTGCAAAGAGTGATCCCTATCTTTTGACCATCTTTTTTATATTTGAAGATGGGGCTGTATAAATACACAGGAAGCACTCTCTTTTGTGTGCCTCAAACCTGTCCCAACGCCATTTTTATCCTCTACCTAACTACCAAGGTGATTTTTCCAAAGCGTGATAATAATAACAATAACAACAATAATAACTAGCATTTATATAGTTCGACACTGTCCTAAACACTTTTACAGATATCTTGTTTGATCCTCACAACAACCCTGCAAAGATCTTATTATTTCCATTTTACAGTTGAAGAAACTGAGGCAGACAGAAGTGAAGTGACATGCCCAGAGTCACATAGCTGGTAAGTGTCCGAGGCTGGATTTGAACTCAGGTCTTCCTGATTCCAGGTCCAGCACTCCACCCACTGCACCGCTTAGCTACCGTAAATTAGACCATGTCATCCCTAGCTTAGTGAGCAACAGTGACTCCCCATTGCCTCCAGGATCAAATAGAAAATCTTCCGTTTGGCATTTAATGCTTTTCCTAATCTGGTCACTTCCTACCTTTCCACTTTTCTTATGTCTTATTTCCTTCCCTGAGCTCCGTGATCCTGCACTGAGGAACAGTGGCCTTGCTGTTCCTCAGCACGACACTCCATCTCCCATCTCCCACTTCTAAGCTTTTACATTGGCTGTCTCCCACCCCTGGAATGCTCTGCCCCTTCACCTCCACCCCCCTCTTTTTTCTTCCGTTTCATTCCAATCTCAGCTTCTGCAGGAGGTCTTTCCCGGTCCCCTCCCACCCACCAGTGCCTTCTCTCGTGGGTTATCTCCATTGTATCCTATGTATTTGTATTCATTTGTGTTATTTCTCCCATTAGATTGTGAGCTCCTCAAGGCCCGGGGCCTGGTTTTGCCTTGTATCCCTAGCACTTCACACAGTGCCTGGCACATAGTAGGGACCTGATCAGTGCTTGTCGACTGACTGGCTGCCTTCCTACTAGTCCATTCTCCTTGCATGATATATTTCTTTTATGCATTTGAACATTTTCTTATCGATATTTATATTTATCTGTGCACATGAAACAAAATTCCATGTTTTTTACACTGCTATTCTCCTGGCGATGTTTTGTGGTTGTAGTCATGGAATGCTTCAGTCTCCAAAGAATCCAAATGATTTGAGAACCGACCATGTAGTTGTGATAAGGTTCACATTGAGGGGGAGGGAGGCAGTGAGCAAATTCAATCTGGGAAGGCTGTCAGCTCCAAAATGAATGACCTTAAAAAAAAAAAGGTGGCCGAGTTGAATAGCAAAAGCAGAGAATAACTAATTGATGGGCGACCTATGTGCTGCACTGGTATCTATGTGATGCCAAGGCAGTAAGCACTTAGCACAGTGCCTGGCCCACAGTCAATGCTTAATAAATGCTTGTTGACTATTGACCGACTAGAAGAAGACCCCTGGGATGTTGGCTTTCCCTGTGGTGGATTTATGGGAGGGCCCAGCTGGGATGGGGTGGGAGCTGCTCAGCTCTTGAAGGAGACTCCTTGAGGGTCAGGTTAATACCTTATTATTTATTTTTGTATCTCTCCACTACCTGGAAAGTGGCTTTGCCCTTAGAAGGTGTGCAGTAAAGGCTTATAGCTAAATGAATAGTGCCAAGTGAGGTGCTTCCCCCTGTTGCGTGGCTTCTCAGGTCCTAACCAACCCTATCACAAGGCTCTTAACGGGAGGAGAGACACCGAAGCATTGTGTCAAATCAGAATCTGCTTAATAGGAGAAGTATTCAAATCACTCTGGTTGCAAGGAAGTCAGCACCCTGACCTGTGTGCCTGCCTGCACCAAGCCCACCTTGGCGGTGAGGAGGAGCCCTTTCCTTGGATGGGGTGGCATGAAAATGAGTGCTATTGCTGTGTTAATTTTGCTTGCTCTTCCTTTGACGTGAATGGCACAGGAGGGACCCTGGAACTGCAAGGATGGCTGAGTGGCAGCGAACATTCGTACAAAACCTCTTAGTCCCCCCCCACCCGCAGAGAGGGCGCCAGCTTTCCAAGGAGTCGCGGCGTTCCAGTGTGTCCTGAAGTGGCTGGATGGCCTGCAAATGAAACAGGTAAAGACACAGACGTGCTGTTATTTGGTTCAGCTGAGATCAGTTTGCAAGTTAACACATCTATTTCAGCTGACTCTTGTGTCTGTAACACTGTGCCCACTACCCTGGGTCCCAGTTGTATTCTGAGACAGAGTGACTGCCTGTCAGATGGACAGTGAAACTGGAGCGCTTTTGAAAACCAGTGGTAGTGTGTGTGCATGTGCACACACACACATGTACGTGTACGCACACAGTCCAGAGCCTGTGAGCCATGTTGTTTTTAAGAGATGGGCTTGCTTGTGCTATTTCTACCAAACTGGCCTTTTCATGTTTTTTAATTAAGGCCGGAATCATACAAAGCTGCTGGGCTTCCTCTCAGCCTTATTAGTGTACATATGAAAAGCCCTTTTGCTTTCATTCCATCGGAGTTTTCCCAGACTCAGGCAGGGCTGGTTCTGTCGCTCTGATTCTGACAGATGTCCTTTAGCTGACAAAGAGCCTCTGTGAGAGATTTTCTTCATCTTCTGACATTTCATACAGATCCCACATGGCTTGGACTCTCTGACGAGGCAGAACATCCTGCCAGTGCAGACAGGATACCGTATTGCCCATCCCTGACCCGCACGGGCAATGATGTGCTGTTTCTCACACTGGGCTTGGGGGATTTGCTTCGTTTTTGCTCTCTGTGTGACTTGGCATCTGTATTGTTGGAGCTTATCTGTACATTTTCCTTAGTGGGGACTCAGAGAGTCTAAAATGTGCCCTGACTATCACGCTGGAACAGCACTGTCGTTCTGCAGGGTCTGGGGATGAGCAGGAGAGCCATTGGGAGGCCAGTGCAACGCGGTAAAGAAAGGGCCTAATTCAGAAGTTGTTCCTGTATAAACCTCGTAGCTATCCAAGGTGACATTAAGTAAAACAGGGTCAGCTTCTGAGAGTCACTCCTTCACTGTGTGTAACGGTGGCTCTGACTTCAGACCAAATGTGGAAGCTGTTACATGCTCATTTTTGACCCTTAGGAGAACCTTATTAATGATTTCTAGGCAGTTCTTTCTTATAGATATGAGGGGAAGGGAATAAGAGTTTATCTGGTGCCTACTGTGTGCCAGGCACTGTGCTAAGTGTCTACAGACATCTCATTTGACTCACACAACCCTGGGAGGTAGGTGCTGTTATCATCCCCATTTTATGGAGGAGGAATCTCAGGCAGACAAGGGCTAGATGACTTATCCAGGGTCACATAGCTAGTGAGTGTCTGAGACTGGATTTGAATTCAGGTCTTCCTGACTCTAGGCCTGGGGCTCTATCCTCTGCTCCATTTATCATTTTCATTTAGTTTAACTTGATTGCATTCCTTCTGAACATTTTTAATTCATTTAAAGAACTAAAATTGATTTAATTAAAATAAATTAAAGTGCTTCTTTAATTTGGGCGCGTCATTTATGAACCCTTTTTCTTTCTTTTTTTTTTTTTTAGGCAATTAGGGTTAAGTGACTTGTCCAGGGTCACACAGCTAGTAAGTGTCAAGTGTTTGGTCTGAGGCCAGATTTGAACTCAGGTCCTCCTGACTTCAGGGCCGGTGCTCTATCCACTGCACCACCTAGCTGCCCCTATGAACCCTTTATCTTGGGATTTTAGATTTATTGGATCCCAGATCTAGGCCTGGCGGAGGCAGTGGGATGTCTTCCAGCCCTCATTTCATAGAGTTGGGAGCTAGGGCCCAGGGTGTTGAGGTACCTTGCTCTAGGCCACACTGGTAGTCAACCCCAGAGCTGGACTCTGAACCCCACTACTCCGATTCCTGATTCAGGGCTCTCTCTGTGAGACCAAAATTTAAAGTCGAAAGATTCTTCTGAAAAAGCAGGTTGTTTAAACAGGGTCCCTGTGGCTAATGAAAATCTTGGGAGTTGTTTGGCTCCAGGGGCGGAGAATAAGACAAGAACTCTTCTCTGCTCTGTTGTTGGGCATTTCAGCTGCTGGCAGCAAGAGCCTGCAGAAGATGGCTGTATGTGAACCAGCTTACTGTAAATATCCAGAGTGGCAGAAGCCACGGGTTCCTGGGCTCTCCCCTGGTTTTCTGATTGCTTGGCCCCAGATGAGGGTTTAGCCTCGATTTCCCCCTTCCCGGAGGAGCTCACTGTCCTAGCCCCAAATCATTTGGGCAGGATTCCTGGCACAGTGGCACCTGGTGGACCCCGGGCTCAGGGGGCAGTCTTGTGCCTTTTGCCTTCCAGAGGGTGCTGGAGGCACTGTCCGGTGTGGAGTACCATCTCCGCATCTCTCTCTTTGACGTGACCTATCGACACTTCTTTGGGAGGACGTGGAAAAGCGCAGCGAGGCCAGCGAAGTCCATGGTAGGGGAGCAGCCCAGGACTGTCTTCAATGAGGTAAGGCCCAGGGATGGCAAAGGAACGCTAAATATGGGGCCTTTCTGGGGGTGGAAGAGAGTGGGCTGGGGCTCTTTGGGGGCAAAGCCCCCTATGGCCACTCTCCAAGGAGATGGGGCATGCCCCCCCGGGTTCCCAGGGGTCATAGCAAGTTTCGTGGGGGCACCGCTCCCAGGACTTTGTTCTGTCCTTCTCTAATGCACTCAGCACGTGCTATTGTGTGTTACTGTGTTCTCTGTACTCATTGGGATGACAGAGTCGGGATCCAGAAAGCTCTAGACAGGCTAGGATTTGACTGAGTCTAATGAGATGAAGTTCAGCAGGTATAACGCTAAAGTGTTATAATCGAGTACCAAAAACCAGCCTCACAAAGATATGATGGGAAGAATGGTCAGAGAACAGTTGGGCTGAGAAAGATCTGAAGGCTTTAGTGGCCCACAAGCTCAATGTGAATTAGCAATGTGATGTGGCAGCCACAGGAGCTAATGCATTCTTGGGCTGTACTGAGACAGTCAGCCCTGGAGTAAGGGGGTGCTCATCCCCGGCTGTCCTCATCACACCTTCTGCACTGCTGTGCTTACTTCTGTGCGACATGCTTCAAGGGAGAATCTAGAGCAGGGCAGCCAGCAGCGGGGAAAGAGTGTGATCATGGAAATAGCACCTGCTATGCGCCAGGCTCTGTGCCACGCACTGTACAAACAATATCTCATTTGATCTTCACAACAACCTGCAAGGTAGGCACTGTTATTGTCTTCATTTTATAGTTAAGGAAATTGAGGCAAGCAGAAGTGAAGCGACTTACCCAGCGTCACCTAGCTAGTAAATACGTGAGGCTGGTTTTGAACTTGGGTTTTCCTGACTCCAGGCCCAGTGGTCTATCCATGCAGTGCTGCCCAGCCAGGTCAGGGCCTCGAGTCCTTGTCATCTGGGGATCACTTGAATGAACTAGGGGTGTTTAGCCTGGTAAGACAGGGCTGGAGGGGATGTAATAGCTGTCTTCAAGTATTTCAAAGGCTGCCCTATGGGAGAGGGACAAGGCTTGTTCTTTTTGGTCCTAGAGGCCAGAACCTGGAGAAGCTGGATAGAGTATCATAGAGGCAAGTTAGGCTTGATATCTGAAACAACCTCCTAAGAGGTGGAGCCCTAGGGAGTTGTCCTGGGCCGCCCCGAGGAGGCGGGGGAGCCCTCCGGAGACGCCCTCGGCCGCCCCAGCGGGGAGTCATCCGGAGACGTCCTGGACTGCCCCGAGGAGGCGGTGGGTTCTGCCTCCTTGGAGCTCTTTACACAGTCTGGCTGACCAGCACCCATACTTATAAGGGTATATCATAGTGGAGCTTCCTTTCATGTACGGATTGGGCTATATGGCTACTGGAGTCCCCTCCAACTCTCAAATTCTGTGATTCTTCCTTAATTCTAGGTACTTTTTTGTCTTCTCTAAGTTTGTGTTTCTCCCAGTGCCCTGGCATGCCATCCTGTACTCAGTAGGCACTTAGTAAAGGCTTCTTAACTTAAATTACAATTATATTTGGTTTAGAAGTAGGCAGGGCCTTAGAGGTTACCTTTGTTTCATCTAATCCCTTCGTTTTCCACATGAGAGATGACGTGGCTATCCCCAGGCCCCCGGCTTCTTAGGCAGAGTCTGGACCAGAGCTTGCCCTCCCAGTTCCCAGGCTCGTGGGCTTCGTCGGTGGCTTTGTTTCACCAGAGCCACTTTAGCCATCCTGTCAGGTGGCTCTGGTAGCTGCTTCCTCAGTGATCAAAGCATGTGTTTATGGGAAGCAGGATTTTCCTGAGGATTCTCCCTTTGATACATCAGTGCTTCTTAATTTATGTCTATGGGAGGATTCCCTCCACTGGTGCAGAGTGCAGCCCAGCTGTGCCTTGTCTTCTCATCTTGGGTGTGTCTTGTCTCCGTCCTTCCAGAAGCCTCCATGATGCATGTACACAACCTGCTGAAGGCTTCCCTTGGGGCCTATCCTCCAGGGACACTAATGCGACACTCAGACCACCCAGCTAGCCACATCAGTGAGCTCCTCATGGAGCTTATAATCCTCGCCAGAGGATCAGTTTACCTTCTTTTGTGATTAGACATGTCCACTCCTGGACAAATAATTGTGTGTAATTGTAGCACTGTCTGGCCTTCTGATGCTGGGCCTCTGATGGCCACACAGATAGACGGATGGGTTCCCCTTTCCCTCCTGACGGACGTGCAGCCGTCCCACATGGTGCTTGTCTCTGACTGCCTTTGGGTCTGAGTGTCACGGTGAAGCCGCAGAGGATTTGGAACTTTTCTGTTGGCTTCCCCACTGTCCTGCAGGTCAGAAATGGTCAAGGGTGGTTGAGGTCACTTCCTGCCATATGGCAGTGCTTGCTACATGCTCAGAGAGTGTGCCTTCAGAGTCACGGAGGAGGGTGTGTGCACATGGGAATGTTACACCTCAGTCCTTCTGTTTAGAAGGGAACCTCAGAGGTCTTTGAGGTCAAGCTTCGCTTGAAAAAAGGACTGTCTTTACTGCCTACCTGAGAGGTGCTCATTGTCTCAGAGGCCTTGAGTAAGGGGAGCCTTCTGCCTCCGAGGCTCCTTCCATTTGGGGCATAGCCCGGATGGTTGGGAACGTCCAGCCACAATTTGTCTCCTTCCACTTTGGCCTGTTCTTACCCTTCCCTGGGACATCTCTTCAAATATTTGGAGGGGCCATCACATTCCTCCTGCCTAGACACTCCTTATGCCTTAGATTCTCCAGCCTTTTCAAATCCTGCTTGCCCTTCTCTGGACGCTCACCAGCTTCTGAGTGTTCTTCCTAAAATTCGCTGTTCCTTGAGCCTAACAGTAGATGTGGGCAAGGGCAGAGGGTGATGAGGCTGCCGCCTCCTGATTCCTTGGAAGCTCATGACTGCTCATCTCCCCCTTCTCTGCCTTTGCCCAGGCCGTGTCTCGTGCTAGGCGCCTTATGTCTCCCCACTTCCACCCTTTGGAGAATCAGCCCCAGGGATGTCACCTTTAAGGGGCTTTTCCTGATTCCCCTCTGCAGGAGTCCCTGATTGTTAGCACCCCATCACTGTGTGTTTATTTTATGCATGTTGTGCATTTGTATGTCTGCGAGCACGTTGTGACCCCTCCGATGCCCTTCAGGGTAGGGACTGCTTCCCTTTGCATTTGTATCTGTATCTGACACATTTAAACTGTGTCTGTAGTCACAGTACCTTACACTTGTGTGGGTATTGATTGCTGTTGCTAAATTGTTTCACTCATGTCTGACTCTTGGTGGCCTCATTTGGGATTTTCTCGGCAGAGATGCTGGAGTGGTTCGCTGTTTCCTTCTTCAGCTCATTTTACAGGTGAGGAAACTGAGTCAAACAGTATCTTTTTTTTAATGACTTGGCCAAGGTCACACAGCTAGTAAGTGCCTGAGGCCAGATTTGAACTCAGGTCTTCCTGACTCCAGGGCTGGCTCTCTGTCCACTGTGCCACCTAGCTGCCCACTTAGCTGATGTCACTGGTCCTCTTCAGAAATGAAGGACAAATGACAACTGTGTGCCTGGCACATAGTGCAAAAATAGTCCTGCCCTCCAGAAGCTCACACTTGAATGAGGAGCCAACATGGAAATATGCAGAGCACACATAGAGTAGGTGAAAGGTAATCTCAGAGGCAAAGACCCCAGAGTGCGGGTGGATGCAGACAGACCTCTTGTGGAAGGCAGGATTGGAACCTAGGAGGCCTGAGGGGCAAGTGGGAGGGTGCAGGCAATCTACGAGTGGGGACCCCAGGCCAGACACCTGGAGATGGGAGCAGGATGGGCATGTTGAAAGGGTACCTGACTCAGGACGAGGAAGGGAGCGAAGTGTAAGGAAGCCGGAGCCAGAGGCAGGGCCAAGCTGAGCAGTCTGGAGGCCACCGAGAGTCACGTCCCTCACCACGGCAGGGAGAGGCGATGTGGTCAGACTCAGGCTTTTGACCACTCCCCTTGGCTCCTGAGTCCTATATTGTTTCCATTCATGTGTGTGTTTTGAAATTCTAGCGTGGCTGGACTATTGAGATCAGTTCACCAACAGGACCTGTTCTAAACCTCCTTTTGATTGTTCCGGCCTCCCATGCCACCCCCCACCCTCTAGGCCCTCTCCTTTATTGCAGAACACGGGTGGCCCAGTGGATAGAGCACTGGGCCTGGAGTCAGGAAGACTCCTCTTCCTGAGTTCAAATCTGGCCTCTGACACTTCCTAGCTGGGTGACCCTGGGTAAGTCACTGAACTCTGTTTACCTCAGTTTTCTTATCTGTAAAATGAGCCAGAGAAGGAAATGGCAGACTACTCCAGTATCTTTGCCAAGAAAACCCCAAATGGGGCAATGAAGAGTTGGACATGAGTGAAACGACTGAACAGCTACAAACTGCCTCAGTTTTCTCATCTGTAAAATGGAGATTATAACAGTACCTACCTCCTAGGGTTGTTGGGAGGAGCAAATGAAATAATATTTGTAAAGTGCGGAGCACAGTGCCTGGCACCTAATAGGCGTGTTATAAATGTTAGCTGTTATTACTTGCCATGAGCTTCTTTTCCTTGGTTTTATATCTCAGAATCTCTTGATATTATCCCCCATTCTTCCCTCTTTTACTCTCATCTCTGGTGAAAAGGTGACACTTCTCACTGCTCCAGCTCCTCTGTGTGTATCCTTGATCCCTCTCAGGGGCTCAGTCAGGCTTTCCTCCATGCTGTTTGTTTCCCATCTCCACACCTCTGCACAGGCTGCCCCTCCTGTCAAGAACGCACCCACTGCTCTTTGTGCTTCTTAGAATCCCTCGTTTCCCACACGAGTCCTTTCCTGACCCTCCCAGTGGCTGCTGCCTCTCCAGTTTCCCAATCTTACCTTGAATTGATTTGGTTTCTGTTTCTAGACATATGTGCCGTCTCCCCTGATAGAATGGAAGCTCCCTGATGGCAGGGACATGGCCCAGCACAGCAATTGGCACACAGTATGTGCTTAATAAATGCTTGTTGATCAAATCAACACATTTGTTACATGCTAACTATGTGGAAGGCACTGGGCTACAAACACAACATTCTTTGCCTTCAACGAGTTCGCATTTTATTGCATGTAAAAAATAATTATTGTATTAGGAAATTCACTCCTAACTGGAAGAGGTGACCAGGGCAGGTTTCATGGAAGAGATGATGCTGAGCTGAGCCTTGAGGACAAGGTCTGATGGTTACTGTTTCCTTGTTCGTGTGGCCAGTCATGTGTAGCAGAGCCTGTCTCGCTTAGATAGCCATCAATAGGAGAGTGTTTCTCTCTATAATGTCTTAATCACATTATATGTTGTTATAATGACTTGTTCAGTCTTTTTTTTTTCCCTTAGGCAATTGGGGTTAAGTGGCTTGCCCAGGGTCACACAGCTAGTAAGTGTCAAGTGTTTAGTCTGAGGTCGGATTTGAACTCAGGTCCTCCTGACTTCAGGGCCAGTGCTGTATCCACTGTGCCACCTAGCTGCCCCTCAAACTGATGGATCAGTTCATCTCCCTTTTTTTTTTTTGGCTAGGCAATGGGGTTAAGTGACTTTCCCAAGTCACACAGCTAGTAAGTGTTATGTGTCTGAGGCCGCATTTGAACTCACGTCCTCCTGAATCCAGGGCCAGTGCTCTATCCACCACGCCACCTGGCTGCCCCATTTGTTCAGTCTTTTCAGTTGTATCCAACTCTTTGTGACCCCATTTGGGGTTTTCTTGGCAAAGACACTGCAGTGGTTTGCCCTTTCCTTCTCCAGCTCATTTTACAGATGAAAAAACTGAGGCAACAGGGTTAAGTGACTTGCCCAGGGTCATACAGCTAGTAAGTGTCTGAGGTTAGATTTGAACTCAGGAAGATGAGTCTCTATGACTTCAGGCCTGGTGCTCTACCCACTGCACTACCTAGCTGCCCATTATAATGGTTTAGAAGACCCATGTACCCAACTACATCATCACCTGTGTCAAAAGCCAGCTACTGTTTTCTAAAAATCAAGAACTGTTATCAATTTCAGCCAAAAAAGGGAGTGGGTGGAATAAATGCTTTATTTCAGAGACATTTGGCTAACCCCTTTCTTTATGAAGCCAGCCACTGTATGTAACAGCACCTTAGTTCAGACTGGTTTTGCATTTAACCAAAAATTGACACCCCCCCTTTTATTTTCTAACTTAATTCTGAGATTAGGGAGGGCATGCATTGTTTTCCTATGTTGGTCCAGGTGGAGGAAATTGAGGTTTGCTCCCATAGGTTCAGATTCCTTTAGACCTAGGGCCTTGTTCCTCTGCCTCACCAAAGGCTGGTTCCAGGATCCCTTCCTGTGAACTCCACTGTTGCCCTCTCTGGGGTTATCCTTTTGGTAACAGGAAAGCAGCAAAATCTGGGTTTGCTTCTTTATGTTAGGGAACATTACCATGAGGATCCTTAGCTGTGGGCTATAGAAACTCAGCACCATCCAAAATTCTGCTCTCCTGGTGTGATATCATTCCCTTCCTAAGAATTCCTTGGCCCTTTGGTCAATCAGCTGCCATCTCTTGGGTCATAAGGCTCTTTCATGGCTATGTGTTTGAGGGGCTCTGCCCCTCTCCCTGCCCCCCTTTCCCCTCCATCAGAATTGTTTTCCATTGTGTTTTTATAATTTTACTCTTTTAATTGCTTCCTGTCCCTCCTGGGCTTCATGAAGATAAGTATTTTGGCACAGATCAATTCTGTTTTTATTGAGTGTTGAGTGTGTGGCTAACGTGACAGATAGTATTAGAATGGCTTCCTGTATGAGGAGCTAACATCCATATCGTAAAAGATCAGGCAGGGAAATTAAGATAGATCATGAAAACTCAGGCTATTTCTGGTGTTCAGGGGGACAAGCACCTCGCTTGCACCCAAGGACGGCTTGCTACTCTCTTGATGAAAGAGGATTTTATCCTATAATCAAGGCATACATCTACCAGTAACTTCCCGAACACATCTTGATTGTGTGACAAGCCCCTTTTGCCCCACTGATATAGTCCTGCAAAAACATCTTCCTCATATTTCTGTTTCTCTTGTGATATGTTGCTAATGGCCCTCATTTTCCCCTCCCATTGTGGTTTGGTGTGATAGAATCAGGATGTTCCAAATGATGGTTTCTTTCTCATGTATGTAGAATAAGAGCAGAAAAAGTACCATTTTGATCCACTTCTCGCCCTCACCATACAGGAATGCTCCGTGTTGTTCCGTTTTGAAATTTTCTACAATATGTCAAAGGATGAAGGTTGTACTCCAAAATCAAAATAAACAAGATGTGTTTTTAGGTGAGCTTACAGCATTATAGACTCCTCGATTAAGGGCTGAAAGAAAATTTAGGGGTTCCCTAGTCCAATGCCTGCAATTCACAGACAACAAACTGGTGTCCTGGTGAGGTCAAGTGATTTGTTCAAGGTCACACAGGTCCCAAGTGGTGGAGGTGGCATTCCAGCCTAGATTTTCTCTCTGAAGCCAAATCTGATGCCTTTTCTACTTTACCATGCTACCTCCTATGGTGATGCAGTGCATAAAGTGTTGTGTCTGGAGTCAGGAAGACCAGAGTTCAAATTCTACCTCAGACACTTACTAGCTGAGTGATCCTGGGCAAGTCACTTAACCCTGTTTGCCTCAGTTTTCTCATCTGGAAAATGAGCTGGAAAAGGAAATGACAAACCACTCCAGGATCTTTGCCAGGAAAACCCTATGTGAGGTCACAGAGAGTTGGACACGACTGAAAAAAAACAACAACAACGATATCATTTAGTCCTAGTAAACCATTACAACCTGTTACTACCTGTTGAAAACTTGAGGTGACACCAATATGTTGCGACATCTGGATTCAACATTCAGTGATGACCCATGTTTCGGGGTTATTCCATGCACTTGTTTTCTCCTCCCTGCCACTCCCCCATGCCATGCCCTACAGAAAGCACTTAAACTGTGGAATTAATGTCTTCCCTCTTACAGGAGAGTTCAGTGTCAGTAGGAGAGTTGTGCCACAAGCTGGCCTAACTTTCAGGGAATTTCAGAAGCTGCTTCCATTTTTGTAGATCTCTGTTATGTACAATTGGGCTTCTTGGTTTAAAACCTAGTGGGAATCTAAGGCCTGCTTCGCTCTCCCTGAACCTGAGTGGTGTGGACACGTGGGAGATGTTATCTTGGTCAGTGTGTGTTGAGGAGCAGGACAAACTGCAAGAAATCTGAAGGCTCAGCCCTCCTGGGATGGCTGGCATCAGTCACATCATAGAACTGGAGCTGAGGAAAGAGAGGGAGGAGAATGTCTGTGGGCGGAGAGGTTGTGCAGTAAGCAGGCAGCAGGGGGCAGCAGAGGACAGAAAATCTATTTCACCTTGAAGAAGAAATTAACCACATCTTTCGAGCCCAGCAGTTTCCTCTCATTACCTTGACATTTATAATTCACAAAAATAGGTTTGATACAAGTTGAGTCCTCTAAAGATATTTATTCCCCCATCATAGACACACACACACAGACACACACACACACACAGACACACACAGACACACACATGAGATTCATACATAGAACCTTCTTTTAGGCAGATGTTTAAAGCATGACGGGCATAGCAGTGCAATTACATTGTGCTGAGTAATTGCTATGCTTCTGTAAATATGGAAATAGCAATGCAAGCCTCCCTTCTTTTTATGGGCCCTGGAATCTGGTTGAGATCTTTACTTCTGTTGATTCTGCTAATTACAAATTCGGCTTTTTTTTTCCTTCCCCTAATGAGGAATAGGAATGAGGGTGCAGTTAGTTTTGTGGTATAAAATATATAGGTGAGTCTGAGTCTTGGTCTCTGCTCCACCACTTAACTGTCAGTGTGACCTTTAGTGAGTCCTTTGAACCTCAGTTTCCTCGTTTATAACATGGCCATAATAAGACCAGCCCTGTCTTTCTCATGGGGTTAACAGTCATTGAAACATAGATTAAGGACTAGAATGAAGTTTAGATTATGTGTGTTTCCAACCTCTGAGGTCATGGGTCAGGGAGACACTACTAGTCAGCTAGAAAACTGGAAATATCTGACCTGGAATAGAAGATTCCACATATTGGGGGTGGGGGGAAGGTTACCAGAAAAGAAGAAGAGCAGGAATAAATACATGTGTGTTTGTGAATCTAGAGGACATCAATTTTGTACATACACACACATACACACCTATAGGAAGAGGGAGTTTTATATATGTGATATATGTCTATCTATCTATCTATCTATCTATCTATCTATCTATCTATCTATCTATCTGTCTGTCTGTCTATCTATCTATCTATCTATCTATCTATCTGTCTGTCTATCCATCCGTCCATCTGTCTGTCTATCTATTTATCTGGAGTTTCTTCTTCCAGTGCAAATCAGTAATTAGTTTCCAACTTGTAGGTTAAGTAATTTGTCTAGGACCATACAGCTAGTATATGTCAGAGGTGACGCTCAAACCCAGGTGATCCTGATTCCTAGGCCAGTTTTCTCTTCAATACAGTATGCATTGCATGCATGCATCATTGCATCACAGCATACATGTTATGTGCATGTGTGTGTATACATATTGGACTAAAGTCCTTTCTAGCTCTAAATCTACGATCTGATGATTTTTATATATGTATGAATGCATGTATACATAAATACATATAAAATGTATACATGTATGGATGTGTGTATATTTATTTTATATAATTATACATATATGTGTGTATATATAATGCATATATTATATATATGAATTTGTACTTAGCATATATGTGTATGTGTGTATGTATATGTGTGTGTGTGTGTGTGTGTGTGTGTGTGTGTGTGTGTGTGTGTGATCAGTAAAAGCAAAGACTGTCTAAACCAGACATTAGGGGTTTCCATGTTGGAACTCACGAGAGAATATGATGGCCGTGAAGGTTGGGGCTTTTGTTTTGTCTTTGTATAACTTGTGTGTAGTAGGTGCTCAATAAAAGCATATTCTTTTGGCTTGGATTTAGTCCAACCCCTTCATTTTATAGATGAGGAAACTGAGGCCCAGCAAGATGAAATAACTTGACCAAGGTCACAGAGGACATAAGTGACAGAGCCAAAATTTGAACCCAGGACTGTGGCTCCCGAGCCAGGGTGTGCTTCCCATTGTGCTGTGCTGTGCTGCTTCTTGTGAGGTTAGATGAGATATTGCCCTGGAAAGCACTCTGAAAACTCTGAAGCCTAGCCCAAAGGGGATGCAGATTATTATTCTTCTGAGCAGAATGAAACATTAGAAGACATGCCTAGCCCACTAGTGTATTTATTGATTAGCCTTAACTCTAAAATGCTTCATTTTTTGCTGAATTCTACCAGAATGATAGGATATAGTTCTGAGGACAAGGTGTTATTTTATTAATTTGTATGCTGCTTTTCTATCCTTTTCAAAGCAGTCTTAACCTGAGTGTGAGCTGTGTTCTCTTGTAGAGTAAATCATCTCTTTCTCCACTAGGCCCAAGTTTCCCGGTGTGCCCCCAAATTGTTATGCTCAACCCTACAGCTGTTTGTGGGGCCTCGATAAGGACTCTTTTGTGATTCAGTAGTCACATCCAGAAAGTCACTCTCTGGGGAGAAGTATTACCTTTCCGTTCCTTGGAATCACTTAACAATTCATTCTAACACACACATGTATATGTATATGTATATGTGTATGTGTATGTGTATGTGTATGTGTATGTGTATGTGTATGTGTATGTGTATGTGTATGTGTATGTATATGCGTATGTATATGTATATGTATATGTATACGTGTACGTGTACGTGTATGTATGTGTATGTATATGCATATGTATACACACATACAGATATGTTATATACATTATACATACACACACACACACACGACATTGCTGAGAATATCATGCTAAAAAGCACGGGAGCAGGCACACAGCCTTGTTTCACTCCATTGGTGACTGGGAAAGTGTGAGAGCGTCATCCGTTATCTAGAATTTGGCCAAGCATGCCAGTGTGAACTTGACATACAGTGCTGATGAACTTCTCAGGGCAACCACATTTTTGCATAATTTTACTCAAGCCCTCATGAGTGACAGCACCAAAGGCCTTGGTCAGATCTACAGATGCTGTATACAGACCTCTGTTCTGCTCCTGGCATTTCTCCAGGCAGCAAACACCATACTGACTGTTCCTCGGTCCTTTCAGAAGCCACACTGGCTCTCAGGTAGACGATCATTTTCCAGGTGAAGGATCAGCCTATTAAAGAGGACTCTGGCAAGAATCTCGCCAGCAGTGACTAAGAGAGAGACCCCTACTGTGATTGTCACAGGACAATCTATTTCCTTACAACTCTACTGCAGAGAATGCAACTCCGAGGGCTGGTCATGTTTGAATGCCAAATGTATGCTTGCATAAAAGACTATTTTATGGAGAACTCACACAGGGCAAGTGTTCACGTGGTGGTCAGAAGAAAGAGATATATGGACACTCTTAAGGCCTCTCTGAAGACCTTTGGAATTGATTGTGTGACATTGGAGACGTTGGCACAGGACCGCTGAGCATGGTGTGCCCTCATCAGAGAAGGGGCTGTGTTCCCTGAGCAAAGCAGAGTTGAAGTAGCTCAAAAGAAACATGAAATGCGCAAATTTAGAGAATCCAAATTTAGAGAATCCACCCCAAATGTTCACACGGACTGTTTGTGCCTGACCTGTGGTAGAGCATTCCAAGCTTGTATTGATCTGATCAGCCACAGTTGAACTCACTGTAACTTGACGCCAACATAGTGATGTCATTTTGGTCCTCTTGGAGAATGAAGGACAACAACTAACATATACATACACACATACACACACACACATACACATATACATACACAAACATATACACATAAACACACACACACACACGTATATATAAAATCTTTAAAAAAAATAGTCAGGGCAGCTAGGTGGCGCAGTGGATAGCGCATCGGCCCTGGATTCAGGAGGACCTGAGTTCAAATTCTACCTCAGACACATAACACTTACTATCTGTGTGACCCTGGGCAAGTCACTTAACCCCATTGCCTAGTCAAAAAAAAAATAGCCCTGGAGGCCCAAATCTGGTGCACTTGCTACATTTTATTTTTGAGAGAGAAATAATTCTTGGTTAAGTTCATTCCCTTAACTAAGTATGCTTATGACTCCTATTTAATAACAGAGCTCATTTCCCCCCCTTTATTCATTTTGTGAAAATCACAGGTCAGAAATTCTCATTTATCACTCACTGTTCTGAGCATGAGGCCCCACTCTTAGCTAGAGTCCACCGTCAGCCACCAGATGTTGCTAGGGCCCTACAGTCTGTCTCCTCTGGGGTCTTCTGTGTCATGGAAGTTAACGTGGCTGTTTTTGCTTCCCGTAACCAAGGAGATGAGAAACTAATTCTTGAACGCTTCTTACTCGGTAGAGTAACGAGAGCAGTGCAATTTGCCTGATGAGAAGTGGGTGCTGTCAAGGGGTATCAGTGTCATCCGAATGGAATCTGTGACTGTCCCTGCCATTGACTTGATTATTCAGAGTGTGGTCCTAGACCGAGCTGTTAACCCTCTCTGCCAGGATACCCAAAGTACTGCCTTTATAATGCTCTGAGGGACCGATAAATACAATTGCAGTGAACAGAAGTCTGGTTTTGTTTCACAGAGGGGTGGTTCCATTGAGTTCTTCTGTATCCCTCCTTTCTGGGAGCTGGGAACTTCTCCTTCAGCGAAGGATTAAGAGTCATTTATCTGTCCTGAGCTTTACGCTTCTCTGAAGGTCTTGTCCTTTTGCTGTGACTCTGGTGCAGTGACAACTTTACTCATCCACTGTTCAGCAACAAGAAGTTTGATGTTTCTGGAAGAGGAAGAAAGATTGTTTTTCTCTGAGATGTGTTCAGGAATTGGATTTGCTCAAACCTGCTCTCTCACACTGATGAAACAGAACAGTCAGTACTAGTAAGAATGTTGCAGATTTATGTCTAATCTAATGGTATATTCGTGAGCATTTTCTAAGTCCTCACAATCCTCTCTTAAATTCCCATAGAATATTTTTATCTGGGGAACTCTATCGCTATAGTGGTGTTGTAGTGTGGGATAAAGCCTCTACTTTTAATGACCTTTCTTTCTTTGCCCAGTAGGCTGTTTCTTCCCCAGCTATGTCCTTTCCTCCTGCCTGGTACCCCCCCCTTACCCTGTCCCTTTTCTGATACCCCCATGTCTACAATCTTTTATTCCAGGCTAGAAAATTTCAGTTTCCTAGATGATTGGTGTCTCCTTGTATATGATTTTAGGGATTTGAAATAATTACATTCACCCAACTAGGAACTTTTCCCCTTCCTTTAAAGCATTTGCGCTGCTCTTTTACTCATAACCACTCTGAGCTGAGCAAGCTAAGCTGAAGCATCTATCAAAAAGTGTCTGTAAAGACTTGGCGTAGCCATGTGCCATGTTCTGGTTTGGTTGTTTGTCCTTCATTCTTGAACAGGACAATGACATCAGGGAGGTGATGCCATGACTTGCAAGTGAATTGAATTTAAGTGAGGGAGGGCTGTGCAAAATCACCAGCCTCACTTTCTCTTCTGGAGCCATCTGAGTCCAGTGGCCAGATATAGATCAGGACACCTGGAGATGGCCTCTTGCTAGACTGTTGAGGAACCCCTCTTTCCACCGTGGCCTGAGGCTCTCTGGCACCTTGTATTCCTCCCTTGCCCCTTCCCAGGCCTCCCTGGGAAGTGTTAGTTCCAGATCTGGTGGGAGGGCATCACAGGCTGGCTGCCGTATGTGTAGAAAGAAGGGGGAGAGGGGAGTGGGCTGCTCCAGTATTTTTCTCAGTTGTCTTTTTCTCCTGCTCCCCTGGGTGTTTCCAGTTAAGCCACATGGCTTTCCCTTAAATGCACCAATAAATGGGTCTATCACTTTTAGCATTGACTGGCTGTTCTATCTATCAAGACCCCGTGGCTCCAGCAATGGACCCTGACAGATGGGTTCTGTAATATGGTGGAGGGTGAGTTAGAGTCAAAGATATCCCAGGTCCTGCCTGGCTCTACAACCCCGTGATTCTATGATCAATAGGACTTCAACTCAGAAGAGTAGCTTCTGGCTTTGGGATTCTTGCTGAGGATTTACCAGAATAGAATTCTGCTTGGGCAGAGTTCACTAGGCATAGGTTGATAGTAATAACTCCATCTGTTTATATGCAGCTTTAATGATATTTGGTATTTTCCTGTATGCTAGTTAGCTTTATTTGAGCTCTTTTTAAAAAAAGTTTTTACTTATGTATTTTTTTTACATCCCTATAGTTTCTCTCAGTATCCCTCAGTATCTATAGCACCTAGAGAGCCATCTCATATTACAAATAATAATTTTTAAAGACAAAAAAAGGGAAGAAAATGTCAACATAACTGATCAGCACATTGAAAAAAGCCCAGACGTGTGAGCGTACAGCTCTTGTGGGCTCCTCACCTCTGCCAACGTGTAGAGTGGGAGCGTCTTCTCACATGTCTCCTTTCTGTTTTAAGTATCTACTGTGTGCCAGGTCCTGTCCCAAATGCTGGGATGCAAAGAAAGGCAAAAGACAGCCTCTGCCCTCAAGGAGCTCACAATATAAAGGGGTGCTCACAGTCCAATGGTTTAGGGTTATCTTTGTAATTTTGCAACATTTGATTTTTTTGTGTGTGGCTGCAGTTCTTTCTGGTTACATTGTTGTCATCATTGCCTGTATTGTTTTCTTGGCTGGGCTTACCTCACTGAATCTGTTCCAAGAGATCTCTCCAGGCTTCTTTGTATTCGTCACAGTTGCTATTTCTCAATGCAAAGTAATATTCCATTACATTCATGTACCACAGTTTGTTTAGCTTTTCCCCAATTGATGGCCATCTACTTTGCTTCCAATTTTGTGTCTGTATGGGGCAGCAGGACAGGTGGCATCTCCATTTTTCAGATGAGGAGACTGAGGCCTAGAGTGGTTGGACAACTGGTTAAAAAGTCATAGCATACTGGATTTGGAGTCAGAGGACCCGGTTTTGCCACCTTATTGCCTGTGTAACCTTGGGGAAGTCAACTCAATCTTAATTTCGTATTTGCAAAGTGGGAGTCTTGGACTGGTTGGCTGACCTCTAGGGTCCCTTCTAGCTCTAATGCTGTGATCTTCCGATCAGAGGTAATGAGCCCCACAGCCAAGGCTAGAAGCCAGATCCTCTGACTCTTTATCAGGGGATTTCACCTTCTCTGTTGAAGGAAATCTGCACCGGGGACTTTGTCAGAGAGATGTGGACTGCATATGCAATGTTGAGCTTTATCTCATAGAAAATAAGGTTTTCAGGGATCTGTTCAAAGTTAGTGTCTATGCAAGAAGTCTCCTTTGGTTCTGCTTAGCCTTTACCTGTCCTTGTAGCCCCGGTCTTGTCTCCTTCCTGTCTGAGGATAAAGGAACACATGTCATTTAGGAGGTCGGGCCTATCTCCGGTGAAGTTATAGAAACAGATGTATTGAGCCATTCAGTAAAAGTGCGTATTCTGAAGCCCAATTTTGATTCTGTCAGTCTTGGTGAATAATGAAAACTCCACGCGAGGGCTAAATGGTGTCTGTGTGTTTTGAAGATGAAAGCATTAAGACAGAGAATGTTTAGATGATTTATTAATCTGTTTATCCTGTCATGGAGAAAAACTGTCAAATGTGGGTAAGTGACAAAGCCGGGTGAATAGAAGCCTCATCTAGTCTGTCACAAGTGGGCATCTCTTGCAGATAATTTGCTGAGCTAGATTTGAATTTTCTAATTGGGTAATTCCAATTGATGAATAGAAATTTATTCCCTGATTTTATTTAATTACTTTCCTAGTATAGCACCCTTGGACTCAAGCACTGTTTACAGCTATTGCTAAGCTGTCCTGAGAAAGAATTACATTTTTTTGTTCACTTTCTGGAATCATATTTTAGTGGGTTACAGTTAACATGTGAGTGTGAACAGTGGGTGAACTAAACTTGTCTGAAAGATTACATGCTTCTGGTTTGGGTCTTTAGAAATTGCATTCCCCTTGATGTTATCAGGGAAATGGAATGAAAAGACAATAATTAGTAAGTAAAAGTTTGAATAATTGCCTTTGTGTCTTTAATGTTGAGATGAATTTTGCTGTCATAGTAATTAAAGGTTGTTCATTTCCAAACACATTCACATGCACACACTCCCCAAAACAGTTTTGTTTATTATTTAGTTTTGAAATAGTGAACTTGCAGAACCATATCTTCCAAGTTCCCTGTAAATCCTTTAGCAAAATACTATATGTTTTCATGCTTGATAAATGTTTATTGAAAGGATGAAGTCTTTTTCTCAGCAATAAAGTAGCACTCGGATACCTGAACAGCTTAAAAAAAAAAGTAAGGTTTTATGCAAACTAACAGAAAAGTCAGAACCCAACCCCTTATCAATAAAACTCTCTTCACCTTTCTAGAAATTTCCTAGGAACTCCACCGGCCACTGGGTCCCATTTTCCTTTGAGGCCAGAAGAGTCCACGTGCCTCACAGTATCAGCTAAATGATAGGCCCCGATTAATCCTCAGTGCACATAGCCTTTTTCTAAACTTTGCCATCAAACTTTGCAGAATATATCTTTAAATGCTAAATCTAATGGTGGGTCATTTGAGATAAATGATGGAGGGGATTTGTTTTTTGTTGCAAAATAATTGTTTTCTATCATCGATGAAAGGGAAAGACATATAACCATAAATCTGGAGTTGCTGAAAACTGCTGGGCCCACGCATTCAGATGGAGCAATTTCAAGGTGACCTCTAGGCTAGGTGATTCTTATTGTTCCATATCTGGAGTTTAGAGCATTTGTTTTACTGCAGGAGGGAAAGTGTGTGGTGTTTGTAAAACTGATATGCAGAGGTATAAATATAGAAGGTGCAATGATGACTAACTTACCTTTCGAGTGGGCCTCCTTAACGGTTCCTGAGCCTTTAGAAACAGAAACATAATTCTCTCTTAGTCCAACCACCTGTCAGCAGTAAGTGGTCATTATTTCATCATTTTGCAATAAAAGATAATAGAATAACGATTTATATCTCATGGCTGATGTTTTAATGCGTCTCTCTGTTATCCCTTGCTGACAGTCTGTGATTACAGTAAACGTTTTCTTAGTGACACCATGGTAATGACTCGTTAATAGAAGGATTATTCCAAGTTTAAATCAAATAGTAGGAAGGCTAGCCTCTGTCCCTGCCGGATCTTTGTCTTTGTGAGCGCCTTCTCTTGGGGGCGATTGTGGACTGAGGCTTGGAGAGCTGCGCCGACTGCCTTGTCCTCCAGCATTGACTTTGTGCTCAATGAAACATTTGGGTTCTGTTGCCATGGCTCCACCTTCCGTCTGACGCTCACGTGGACTTTATTTCCCTGCTGGTTAGCAAACCCAATCAGCTGAATCAAGTTTCCATCTTCTGTGTCTGTGACATTTATTAGTTTTAAATAAAAAGAAGTAAATTTAATTTGGCAAAATAGAAAAGCTGTAACAGGATGAAGGTATTTTGATTCCCAAATGGGAATGTGCTTGTTGAGAGATGGGAAAACAAAAATGTGGGTCCATTTCCATCAGCCACATGCTGTCTGTTCAAATACAGACGTCCCACTGTTGTCAGGCAGATGAGAGGAATACACGATGGCGGATGTTCCTCCTTGTCTGCTGGCTTGAAACATGTTCACGGTGATCTCAAAATGACCACCCACGAGGATGATAAAACAACTGACATTCTCTAGAAAAATCTCATTCTATTAACATAAATTTTAAGATGTTTTAGCACAAAAAGATGTTAATTGGTTTTCTCTCTCTCTCTTTCTTTCTCTCTCTCTCTGTAAAATATTTTGTACGTCAAGAAACCTTCTTAGTTAAAACAGAATTAGGCCAGGATAGAATCATAGAGCTGGAAGGGACCTTGGAGGGAGATGATCTAGGCCAGGTGTGAGGAACCTGTGGCCTTCTAGGTCCTGGAGTGCTGTCTTTTGACTGAGTCTAAGTTTTTACAGAACAAATCCTTTTATTAATGGGACTTGTTCTGTGAAGTTTGGATTCAGTCAGAGGGCCGCACTTGAGGACCTAGAGGACCACGTGTGGTCTTAAGGCTGCAGGTTCCCCATACCTGATCTAGGCTAACCCCCTGTCATTTTGGAGATGAGGAAACTGAGGCCCAGAGTAGCTTACTAGAAGTCACAGGGTTGGTCAGTGGCAGGGCTTGGGTTAGAAGTTAGTTCTCCTGAATCTTAGCCCTGTATTCTTGTCACTGTACTATGCTGCATCTCATATTAATATTATTTAATGCTTTCATTTTTGTGTACAATTTTGTAGCATCCTATAAAATTAATGATGATATTGGAATTTCAGAATTGAATTTTTATAATCTGAGCCACATGATGTTGGTTACATGAAATAATTTCAATAAATTCTTTGTACTTGAATAAGTTATCTTTCTGGGTACATATATATATACATGTATGTGTATATATACACATATGTGTATGTGCATACACACACACATACATATTTTTTTTGGTGGGGAGGGAAAGTGGGGGTTGCTTTCAATAGAATCCTTGTTGGCAGTAAGTCATTGGAGTAGAGTACATCTCTAGACTCTCTTTCCATTATGCTCTATTAATATGATAATGGTGTTGTATCGCAGAGTAGTATATGCCAGTGAGGTTTTTTCACGTGAAAACCTAATGCCTTGGCAAAAGGAGGAGTATTGTCCCGATGGGAAATCCATTGTACACTCCTGGATTCTGACAAAAGATTCTATAAAAAAGAAGCTTGATATCTTTAACTAGTTATCTTTATTCTTCTTGTTTTCCTAACTGGGACAGGGTTGCAGAAAGGGACATTGGGGGAATTCATGATTTTTGGCAACATTTAGAGGAAAACATTCTTTGAGACAAAACTGAAATCTCTTTGATCCCTTCTGGCAGCTGGTGGTGTGGTAGAAAGAGCTCTGGACCTGGAGTCAGGAAGCCCTCAGTTCAAATCCTGGTCCTTCCTGGCCATGTGAAGTTAGGGAAATCACCTGACTTCTCTGGGTCTCAGTTTCCTCATCTGCAAAATGAGTATAATTATAAGCCCCCCCAGGATTGTTGTGAGGGTCAAATGAGATAACTGATATTTAAATTGTTTCTTTCTGGCTGCTTGTAGTATTTTCTTTTTGATATGGTAATTTTGGAATTTGGCTACTATATTCCTTGGCATTTTCAATTTGGGAGCTCTTTCGGGAGGTGATCGGTGGATTCTTTCTATGGCTATTTTACCCACTGGTTCTAGGATCTCAGGGCAGTTTTCCTTAATGATTTCCTGAAAGATACTGTCCAGGCTCTTTTTTTCATTGTGATTTTCAGGTAGACCGATAATATTTAAGTTATCTCTCCTGGATTGATTTTCTAGGTCAGTTGTTTTACCAACGAAGTATTTTACATTTTCATCTATTTTTTCATTCTTTTGTTTTTGTTTGACTGATTCTTGCTCTCTCATAGAGTCATTAGCTTCCATTTGCCACAATTTTTTTAACAAATTGTTTTCTTCTATTAGATTTTGTACCTCCTTCCTCATTTGGCCAATTGTATTTTTTAGGGACTTGTTTTCTTCAGTATACTTTTTTCTGGTTAGCCAATTGTATTTTTTAAGGACTTGTTTTCTACAATCATTTTTGTCCTTTTTTTTCCAAGCTATTGACTCTTTCTTGCATACCTCTCATTTCTTTTCCCATTTTTCCTTCTACTTCTCTCATTTGGCTTTTAAAATCCTTCTTGAGCTCTTCTAAGAAGGCTTTTTGGGCTTCAGACCAGTTCATATTCCCTTTTGAGGTTCCAGATGTGGGTTTGTTGACAATGTTGTCCTCTTCAGAATTTCTGCCTTTATCTTCACTGTTCTCATAATAAGAATCGATCGTTTGTTTCTTTTTGCTCATATTGTTTGCTTATTTCCTGGCCTTTAAAGAGATTGAACTCTCCTGCTGGGGAGCAGAGGGCACTGACCCGAGCTTCTTGTGTTGGGAGCCTAGGGCCTGGTCGCTGACTTTGTGTGCTGGGGCCTCCAGTGCTGGAAGTTGGAGGCTGTAGGGTTCTGGCAGCTTACCTGGTATTGGGGTGGAATCAGCAGCACTGGAACTCTAGGGGTAGGATTGGGTAGTGTGGCTCTGGAGATTTCCTGCTCACCTGGGCCTTTCCTTCCTTTCAATTTCTTCAGCTCCTTTCAGATAGATATTGTAGGGTGTTTATCTGCCTGGGGCCCCTTCCCTTAGTTTTGCTGAGGCACTGAGAGAGCCAGTTGGTGTAGAATGGTACCTGGTGGTTTTCCAAGCTGGTTTCCACGAGTTCCCCCACCCTTACTGAGGCACTCAGGTGTTGGTGTTCACCTGCTCCACCACCAGGGTTTCGGAATCTTCTTCTGGTATGCTGAGGTGGGGCTTTCTGCAAGCTTGCTGGGATGCCTCCTGTTCCATACTGCTCCTCTTCCTCCAGGGCAATAGGGGCCTTCCCTGTTAATCCCTCAAGCTACCTGGGCTACTGGACTGCTGCACCCCGTCTTTCTTCTGCTTCAGCTGTTCCAAGGTTTTTCCTGGGGTGATATTTTCTGGGCTTTCTGAGGTTAATAAAGGAGGTTAAGAGCGATTTACTTCTTACTCCACCATCTTGGCTCCCAGAAACAGAAGTCAAGATAGTAATTGGAAAGCACTGTTTGGACCTTAAAGCGCACTATCAAGGCTGGCTATGTATTAGTTTCCATTTCTGAGGATGCTTTGTGAGCCTCAGCTGGTGATCTGGATGCTGACCTTTCATTCCTGTGTTTCAGCCTGTGTATTTCCACACATCTCTAAATCACTCAAATGTCGTTGCGGTGGTGGAAGTTGTTGCTGAAGGCAAGAGACGGGATGGGAGCCTGCAGATGGTGGCCTGTGGCTTTGGGATCCTGCGGCTCTTCAGTGCCAAGCCAGAAGGTCCCGATTCTCCCACTCAGGAGAGACGGTAGCTGTTCATAGCTATGCATGCATGCCTTTCAGTGCCTGTTCATTGCAGGCCTGGCCACTGCTTATTCTGGAGAGACCAAAGGCTTCTGAGCTCATGAGCACTGATGGATGGGGGGCTGGGTGGTGTGATGAGACAGGGCCACTGTGCAGGTCTGTGTAGACAAGCCTTACCCAGTGTAGACAGGTCCCACCCAGTGCAGACAGGCAGTTACCTGCCCAGGGCCACAAGTAGGATTTGTACCTGGGTTTTCTGGTGCCTCCAAGTTTAGCCCTCTGTCTATTGCCTATTAAGAAAGTATCATAAATGGGAAAGAGATATTATGTGCCCTCTGCTTGCTTGAATTCTGCTGACTGCAAGAGGAACAAATCGGTTGCCATCTCTTGGTTTTGTTTTCTAGGCTGAGACTGTATCACGGCACCCCCAGAGCCCTCCTGCACCCGCATCTTGAGGATCCTATCGAACGTAAGGACCAAAGTGCTGGAATGATTTTAAAAGATCATTGGCAGGAGGAAGCCTGTGGGTCTTCTCTTGGCCTCAGGGTCTCACGCTGAGCTTCCCTAGAGCACTGTTCATGCTTAGGCCTTCTTGAAATCAGTCTGAATACATCAACAGTGATTTTCACATTTGAAATGCTTTGAACCAAAGCTCCATGAGCCCCTTTAACCCCTCCTCCCAGGAGAGGCAGGATTGCTCCACAGGCCCCATGAGGGGAGGGCTCCACTCAGGAATTTCTGTGGGAAGAGTTGGTTTATCCCAGCCTCTGCTCTAGATTCTTCCGCGTTTGCCTTCAGAGTAGATGGCCATTGTCTGTCATCTGCTGCAACATCTGAGGGAGGCCTGTGGCGGTAGAATGGAGAGCTCATTGATGGGGCAGTAAGGCTCCTCCCTGCCCTCGCTGCTAGCAGCACCCATTCCAACAGGAGAGCGAGTGGTTTGGTGTGGGACAAGTGTCTCACTCTGGGAGGGAATCTTGGAGCAGGCTCAGCACAGCAGCCCCGGGCGCCTTCACACCCAAACTTTGTTTCTCAGCAGATCTTCTGTTTTGTTTGTGAGACCCATCTGTGGAAGCTCAGCGTGTAACTTTGGCAGGGCTGTGGTGATGAGAGAAATTTGGAAAGCTAGAGTGTTGTCTGCATATATTAAATATGGCCCAACAGTCAGGTAAAATGAGGGAGAGGTTTGCTTGGACTAAATATCAGCTTTTAGATGATTTCCAGATTGAATTAAATTAGCAAATTGCCAACTTCTCTCCTAAAAGACCCTTAAAATCAGGCATTTTGACAGCTCAGTGCTGCTGGTGGTGCATTTATTCAGCATGTAGGATCCTCAGGCATTATTCAGATGCATGTCAGGAAACAAGTATGGAAAACAGAAAGGAAAAAATAATCCTATTAATTATGTATCCTAAAGAAATGTCAAAGATGTGGGTGGTTTGGGGGGCCAAGGGACTGGAGAGACACCTGGACATGTTAGAATTTGTAGATAAGAAATGTGAATGGACTTAAGGGATGGACCCTCTTGTACTTGCAGTTAGAATGTGAGCTCATTGAGAGAGACAGACTTCCTGTTCACATAGGAAGGGCTTAATGAATGCTTTTTTCCTTTGCATTCCTTCATATGAAGGGTCTAGGTAGAATAGGGCCAAATCTCTACTTGTCATTGAAGTCAGTCAATTGATCAGTGAGCATTGGTTAAGCACCTACCACATGCAGAAACTGGGGATACAGATACAAAAAAAAATAAGGCAATTCCTTTCCTCAAGGAGTTTATAGTCTAAGTCATGCTTACTTTTTATTTATTTTTTTTAACTTATTTTTTATTTTTTTAGTGAGGCAATGGGGTTAAATGACTTGCCCAAGGTCACACAGCTAGTATGCGTCAAGTGTTTGGTCTGAGGCCGGATTTGAACTCAGGTCCTCTTGATTTCAGGGCTGGTGCCCTATCCACTGCGCCACCTAGCTGCTCCCATGCCTACTTTTTAAAAGGAATATTTCCCCCTGTAGGATAAAGGGGTTGTATTAGATTATTTCTTAGGTCTCTTCTGGTTCAGACATTCTCTGTTCTAAGGGCCCTCCCAGCTCTGACATTTTGTGTTCTAAAGCCCTTCTAGCTCTGACAGTGTTCTGAGAGCCCTCCCAGCTCTGACCTTCTGAGGGCCCTCTCAGCTCTGACATCCTGTGTTCTAAGGGCCCTCCCAGCTCTGACATTCCCTAGTGGAGGTTGGATGGCCAGTTCTCTTCTTTGGGCATTGCACTTTAGGTTGGAGTAGGTGACTTGTGAGTTCTCTGCCAATGCTGAGATTCTGGAATAACGGTTGTTTCTCTGTCTTCTAGAAAGTAAATATATGACCCTCATCGAGAACTGCCACATTCTGTATACCTTGAAGTTCCATCCTGTTCTTGAGGTTGCTTTCCACCTTCTTCCTGAGAACTTTCTGGTGTCTGGTTTGCAGAAAATCCCCGGCTTACTACCAGCACATGGAGAGACAAGTAAGGATTCCTCGAATTATCTTGACTTTGGATGTTCATGTCCTTCAATGACCAAGCCCACGCTGGACTGTCCTAAGAAGTGTGGCAGCAGCAGGGCCTAACTCAAACACAGGCTTCTGGTTCTTAGATTAGATGTTGTTTAATGATAGTGGTGATGATTGTTTTTGCTCCAATGGCCCAAACGATGCTTCTGCCACTGTCCTTGGAAAATTATGTGCTTAACCTTATGGCCCATGTTTATATTTCATGAATTGCAGCCCCCTCCCATGCCTCCCCATAAAGCCTCTGCTGGCCATACACCGTGGGGATCACGCTGGTCTGGTCCTTGGATATGAGGCACAGTCCATTGCTGAGCCTATATGCAAAGCCTGTCCAGCTTGAGAGAACCTGCTGGAGCTCATGTTCCCCTGGCATAACCTTCAGTAACCCAGCGTCTTTTCTGTACCATAAGAACAAGCTGGAATAAGTCTTATGGAGGGATACTTATATTTCTCATTAAAAAGATGATGACTGTTTTCATATCTGATCCTTGTTTCCCTTCTTTGGAGGAGAACCAGTCTCTGGGTATAGTGGTACATGCCCATAAAGGGAAGCTGAAGCTGGTAGATCACTTGAGCTTAGGCATTCTAAGCTGCAATGGGCTAACCTGATTGGATGTCTAGACTAAGTGTAGCATTAATATGATGAGCCTGGGTAGCAGGGGAGTACCAGGATGCCTAAGGGAGGGGTGAACTGACCCAGGTTGGAAACAGAGCAGATCAGAGGCCTATGGCCGTCTGAGTGGGACGGCGTGGTGTGACCCTGTCCTTAACAACCTGTGTAAGATAGGAAGAATCAGGCTTTGAAAAAAAGAGAAGGTAGAGAACCAGTTCATATATTTGGGAGGTAGCACAAGGCGGGGCAATGGAAAGAAAGCTGAAGTTGGCTGTGTGAGACATGAGTTCAAATCTTGCCCCGACTACTTGTGTGACTGTGGGAAGATCATTTCACATTTGGCTTTTTTGGCTTCAGTTTCCTAATCAGTGAAACGAGGGCATTGAACCAGATGGCCTCTGGGGTCCCTTGCACTTCTAGATTTATGAGAGAAAGTAGAAGCTGATTTTAAGGCATTTTAAATATAATCTGTCACTAAATGGCTAGTGGTGGGAAAAATGAGGAACCTCTGAATTGTCTGCATGTCCCTTGTTTGCTTGTCACTTTAGGAAGAATGACATTTTGGGAATCAGAGCCGTGGGTGTGATTGGCTTCCTACTGCATAGTGAACAACCATGCCCTCTTCTCATTAATTCATTTGGCTTTGCCACAAAGTGCTCTCCAAGGACCTCTAATTTGTTGGTCTTGTTGGGATGGCCTACTTTCTGACCCTGAATTAGGCTGCCCAGCTGGCTCCATTTTGAAGACTCCAAGAAAAATATTTGAAGCATCCTTGTTGTGAGTAGTAATGGGAATTTATAAGCTGTATTCCTCTTGCTGAAAGACTGATTAAGCAGTCATTTATTTATTTATTTATTTATTTAGACCAGGAATTTTTTATTGTTTTTATTTTATAGCCGTTTATGCCATGAATTCATAGGGGATCGGTTCCAACAGCTCAGGTTCCTTGCCATTGGTTCTTACAAAGTGTGCTTCTCTGGGTGGAGCAGGCTGGCGCTTCAGTTGAACCCAAGTGCCTCTTTCTTTGGCTTCCTTCTTCTTCTGATCATTTTCCTTTACCCGCTTCAGGAAGCTCTCTCTGCTCTTGGAATGCTTAATATGCTCAATATGAACATTAATTCTCTTGGCTAGAATCTTGCCCTTAACCTGTTTGTTTACAACAATGCCTACAGCATGTTGAGTAACATTATAGACCCGTCCAGTCTTGCCATGGTAACTTTTGTGGGGCATTCCTTGCTGAACTGTGCCCATACCCTTGATAGCTACAATATCACCTTTCTTGTATATTCGCATATATGTAGCCAGAGGGACAACACCATGTTTTCGAAAGGGCCTAGAAAACATGTATCGAGTCCCTCTCCTTTTTCCTTTTGTATTTGTCATTTTGGCGATTCACTCCAATGCTCTCTCCCGAGCTTCCCTGGAAAGGAAATAATACGCCCTGATGCAGGAGCCCCACGAGCCCCATGTGCCTGGAATATGGCGGAACCGGCGGAAAGGCAGCAGTTGTTTATTAAGCATCTACTTTGTGCCAAGTCACTGTACTTGGTGCTGCAGATATAAAGACAAATGGGAAGACAGTCCCTGCCCTCGAGGGGCTTACATTCTATAGGGAAAGGCAATATAGCATCATAGGATCTGAGGTCTAGAGCTGAAATGGACCTCAGGTGCCACCTACTCCAATCCCCTTTTCATAGACACATATACCGAGGCCCAGAGATGCAGAGGACCCATGTATAGATATACACAAAAGGTTTACTACGTAGATAGAAGACTAAGATTTGGCTAAGTGGCTCAATGGATAGAGCACCAGGCCTAGAGTCAGGAAGACTCATCTTCCTGAGTTCAAATCCAGCCTCAGACACTTACTAGCTATGTGATCCTGGGCAAGTCACTTTGCCCTGTTTGCCCCCGTTTCCTCATCTGTAAAGTTAGCTGGAGAAGGAAAGGGCAAACCTCTCTAGTATCTCTGCTGAGAAAACCCCAAATGGGGTCACAAAGAGTGAGACACTGCTGAAATGACTGAACAATAACAACACTGGCAGCTTGGCTACAACATAGGGAAAGACAGGTCTCTGTATGGTAAATTGAGGAGAGAGAAAGCACTGACTGTTAAGGAGGTAAGGATAGACTTCTTGTGAGGGGTGGCCCTTGGCCTCACAATTGGAGGATGCTGGGTTTTCTAAGAGGTGGAGGTGAAAACAAAGCATCCTAAGCATGGCAGGCAGGCTGTGCAAAGGCATGGAAGTGAGAAAGAAGTAGAGTGCCTAATCTGGGGAAGAACGAGGAAGCAGGCTAATTTGGCTGAAACTTAAGACAGTGAAGGAGAGTCCAGTGTGATAGATTTGGAAAGGTCGGCCGTAGCCAGATTATGGAGGTCAGTTTAGTAATTGAGTACAGGGAGCAGAAAAATTCCACTGCGCACATGTGATCAGCCACGGATGGCCAATCTTTGCATAAATCAGTTCAGAATGGAAGCAAGAGTTTGAAGACAACTGGAAAAATGGGCAGTTTATGGCTGATGAGATTCTGGCTCTTATCTGCAGCTAATGGGCTACAAGTGTGTTAATGGTTGAAGGCATTAATTGAGTGGAGACTTCAGTGGTGTTGGGTTTGGTTTTTGTTTGAAATGATAGGCTTACTCAGGTGGGCCCACTGCTGACTGATTTGGATGCTTTGCTGAAGTTTGCTGAGAAAAGACAATAATGACTCAGGTGGCAGCTGATTCTTCTATAAACAAGACCAATTTTATCTTTCATTTAACTCACTTCCCCAGACAGGAGCTCAAGACTCTGATTGTTTCTCTGCCACAAATAATGATACTTCACATGCTATAGGCAGTTTTGATTAGCTTGTATGTTCCCTGAGTTCTTTTCTTTCTAAATTTAGCTGAAAGTAGAGGAGGAATTCATTATAGAGAGTATGTCTTTGAGTCGTTAACCTGACAGTTGATAGAACCTGGGTTCTAATCCAGGCACTAAATATTAAATAGTTCTGTGATCTTGGCCATGACCTTCTTCTTTTCCTAGTTCTTCATTGGAAAAGTGAGGTTAATTTTGATAGGAAAAATGTGTGAGAAATGCAACTGAGTCATTGCTTTTTTGGATAGGAATGCCAAGAAACTATTAGCACAATTGCTTTTAAGTCCTTCTGCATTCTCTGTTTCTTACCTGTTCAGGCAGAGTGGTTCTTGGTGCTTGCTACATATTCTTCCCTCTGGGACATGGCGGTGGATGTTGATAGTGCTGGAGGAAAAAGGGATAGCAAATACCCCCAAATGTTGGACATCAGTGCCGTTACCTTGGTGGTGAAGAAAAAGCTGAAGTGCAACAATGAATCCCCACACTTCTTTCTCTGCTTCTTCCTTTATATTGGAAAGTTAAGATGCCTACGTGTTACAGAAAGCATCTGTTGGGGTGGGTGTCCTGGGAGCTTGATTTATAGAAAGACATATGTGTTTTGGATCTCTGCCCTTAGCTCATTGTGTTCTAAGTTAATATTTTCAGAAGCCTCATTCCATGTACATTTGCTCTCCTCTGGTGACGCGGCCCATCAGTCACTGAGGCACTTAACTGAAGTCTGCAAAATGTAAAGAAAGGAAACACAATTTATGTTGTTGTTGTTTAAAAACAAATGATCAGGGAAAACGAAGGATGAGCCTGGATGGCCTCTAGCCGTTAGAAGACTGTGCTGACTCTACAAAGGAAAAAGCGACGAAACCTCCTCTGAGAAATAAAGGATGGAAACCCATTTTTGCAGCCGCTCCCATGATGACCATTTGAGAAAAGAAATGCTTTCTGCTCAGCCTTTCACTTATGTGGAGTGGGACTTGTAGCCACATATAAAATATGACTTGCAGGCTTGTGGGTATTGGCTCTGCATCTGACACTTGTTATTATCTCTATTATAAATTTTGTTTCTGAACTTTTGGGCTCCTGTGGATTCCTTCTGAAATGAAAGAGAGCCTCATTGCTGTCCCCCATTTTATAGCACTGAAAAGCCTTAATTAGGTGAGCTGGTGCCTTGCATTCCTAGGATCGTTCATTTGTCTAATTTGGAGGGAGGAGTTGTCTTTGTCTATACTGGCTGCCACATTTGAGGATTAGCCAGTCATTCATTTGTAAAGGTGCCTGATGTCAAGCATGCTGAATTTTTCATCAGCTTCTAGCCTGACCATGACAGGAAATTGATGAAGTCCTCCATTTCAGTCACTTTGACCTTCTTTACCAGGAGCGAGATGATGTTCTGTCAAATGTCCATTCTTTACAGTTGCTGCTGTTTTCCCTTTCATAAGCAAATACTCCTAATTTAGTCATCTCTTTCTAGTGCAGCCAAAAGTTTGTGTCAGATTGGAGTTCTCATATTAAATGATTCTTTTTCATTAAAAAAAACCAAAAAAACCCCAACAACCCAACAACATCAAAAATAACTTTGCCGGAGTTCCTGGAAGTATTCCGCCAGCCTGGAGAGATTACGGCTCAGCTAAACTCTTAGTAAACCCCTTGATCCGTCATTCATGGACCATCAATTTAACATATTCTTTCCTTACAGTTTTCTTCTTAACTCAGGAACTTCTTGGTCACGTTTTATGAGACTACATTTATTGGTGTCCAACAGACACCTTTGTAGATTCTGCTGCTACCTCACATAACATTCAGCTTATTTTATTTTATGTGGCAATCTTGGGATAAATGAAACACTGAATGAAGTGAAACCAGAGAAATGGCCTGTCATTTATGAGGATCACCTTGGACAGTCAGTTTTAGCATCCTCTATGTCCCCAGAGCTCTCCTTTTTCTGGTCGTGCTGTGCAGAGTTATGTTGTAAGTGGGAGAGATGTGGTCCATGGCAGCTTATGATCCATTGAAGGAGACAGCATGGATGCACATATGTACATCTTAGTGGTCTGCATGCTGGAGGTACTTACTAAGGGGTGACTGGCTAGGCCCCTGAAGTACAGGATATGTGACTTTGCCCCTAGGCTATAAGAAATCAGGCAGATGGGAAGAATGGAAGACTGAGTCAGTGAGACAATTATCGGATGATGGGGAAGCCAGAAGACTCTGTGGAGCAGCTCAGTCTTTCTTTTATATCGGTGCTGAAAAGGGTGAAGTTACTGAGATGCGTTTGATGGCTGTGGATATTTCAGAGTGATTCGGAGAAACTTGTGCCTGAGGATGTTAACTAAAATGGTCTTTTTTAGAACAGTCACAGATTTATATACATCTATTTAGAGACTTAGGGAAAACAAACCTTTGGTTTCCTTCTGATGCTATATCTTTGGATTGTTTTGCCAACAACAACAAAAAAAGATATTGCTTCATTGTGTTACCTTTAATCACAGTCTATTAATATTATGCATTTAAAAAGTCAAGAGCTTCCTTCTCTTGATATATAATTCAAAGAGAGAGGCCTGGCCGATCTGAAGTCTAGATGTAAAACAGACTTCAAGTTGACTGGCCTGTGGAAGTTTGGGCAGCTTGCTGACCAGCCAGTGGCTCTCCGTGGCCTACGAGAGAAAGTTTGGACCCTTTCTGCCTGACATTCATGTCTTTCTGGCAAATAGGATTAGCAGCTAGGATTGATGCAGTGCATAGAGTTCTGGGTGTGGAAGTTATGGAGACCTGAGTTCAAATCTGGCTTCAGACGCTGGCTGTGTGACCCTTGGCAAGTCATTTAGCCCTATTTCCCTCAGTTTCCTCATCTGTAAAATGATCTGGAGAAGGAAATGGCAAACCACTCCAGTATCTCTGCCAAGAAAACCTCGAATGGGATCCCAGAGAGTCCTCCATGACTAAACAACAACAGAAAGCCAATAGGATTACCCTGCCTTTGCGAACTTCTTCCTCGCTCCCCAGCACGAGCCCTGCCCAGTGGCCAGGCTGCTGCCTCCCCGTCAGGTTCGCGCTGCTTCTTCCTGACTCCAGGCCTCAGCTCCTCTTCTTCCCTCTACCTGGGATGCTTTCCACTGTTCCATTGGCCCATTAAAATCCTACCCATCCTACAAGGTGAGCCAGTTTACCTCCCCACCTTCAACAAGATCTTCTCCTCCTACTACAGCTGGCATTGTTCTAGGCACCTGGTGGTGCAGTAGATAGTGCTAGGCCTGGAGTCAGGAAGACCTGAATTCAAATCCAGCCTCAGATATGTACTGCTGCCTGCCTCAGTTTCCTTAGCTGTAAAATGGGGGTTGTATAATAGCATCTACTTCCCAGAGTTGTTGTAAGGATCGATTTATTTAAAAAAAAAGTGCTTAGCACAGTAGCTGGCACATAGTAGACACTTGATATGTACTTTTTCCCGTGTTCTCTTCTTTCTGTGGTTATAGCTGCTATATCATAAGTTAGGTCTAAAGCTAATTTGCTCATTATAATAAATACCAAGCGTTTAGTTAACATTCTTGTTGTCGTTCTGCAGCTGTGATGTCATTGGTGTTGGGGAATTCCTGGTTTTGCAGCCACCTCCTTGGATGCAGGGCAACAGTCTGTCTGTAATTCATAGCCCTGAAGAGTTTTCTTGAGAGGTTAACTGACTTGCCTGTAGGGAGACTGCTGGTATGTGTCAGAGGCAGGGCCTAGATTCTAAGGTGCCTTGGTCTTGAGAATCAGGGGATTTCAGAACTTGAAAGGAACTAAGCCATCATGGAGTTCAGTCCATCCTCAGAAAAGAATATTTATCGAAGCATCGCCGCGAGTACAGCTGTCATCTGCTTTAGGACCTCACCCAAAGGGGAATCCACTGTTTCCCAAAGCAGTCCCTTCTACTCTTGGGGCACTCCAAGAATCAGGATCAAGCCTAAATTTGTCTCTTTCCACTTTCCACTCATTGCTCCTGTTTCTGCCTTCTGAGTCCAAGAAGGACAGGTGGAATCCCTCTTCCACATGGCTGCCTCTCAGGAACTGGAAGATGGTGGTCACACTCCTCCTGAGGATTTGGGTTGACTCTCCAGACGTCTCCATTTCCTTCACCTGATTTGCCTATGGCGTGAACTTGTGATGCATCTCCATTCAGACTAGCCTTCCTGGACACTTTTCAGCTTATCAGTGCCTTCTTCAGATGGGCCAAACACAGCATTCTCTATGTGGTGCAGCTGGGGCAGAGTGCAGCAGGACTGTCATCTCCCTGTTTCTGGAGGCTCCGCCTCTAAATGCAGCCCAGCAGGGCCTTGCCTTTACTGGTCGCAGATTCATTTTGAACATTGTTGTTGTGGTTTGCTTTTCATTCTCAGAGAGGACCATGACGTCAGGGAGGTGATACCATGACATCCAAGTGAATTGGATTGAAGTGAGGCGGGGCTGTGCAAAGTCACCAGCCTCACTTTCACCTCCGGAGCCATCTGGGTCCAGTGACAAGAGGCACTCCACTAAAATCCCTAGATCTTTTCTATATAAACTTCTGTCTCCCTGAGCTGCCCCCAGATTGTCCCTATCAAGCCTATTTTGTGAACCCAAGGGTAAGACTGTGTTTGTCATTTCCTCTTCTGTGATTCGGTGATGTCTTTTACCTGTTGAGATCTTTTGGGATCATGACACTGCATCCAGCATGCTAGTGATCCCTCCTAGCTTTGTATCTTCTGCAAATTTTTATGAGGAAACCACCAAAGAATTTAGGAGTTTGAGGGTATGATTTGATGGCTCAGACCTCTTTAAGAAGTTGGAGCCAATGCTAGCTGTTTTTCTGTCACTAAATTTTCTTCTAGCAAACTTGGTATTGACCTTAGGAGAGATCCTGAAACTTGTTTTGTTGAAAAAGTCCTTGATGTAAGCTTGTTTTTTTGGGTAATTTGCATCTCTCTCATAAAGTTGGTATGAAGGAGGTGTAATTTTGTGATCTCCCAGGCTCTATGTCATGGCTGACTTTCTGCAAAACTAATTATAGAATGAAAGACCAAAGTAGTCTTCTCCCAAATGATCTCTTCCCCCTCTAGAAAATTATCTTTTTTCTTCACTGGGGCTTGCTGTCCCCTGTCTTGTTAGTTTCATTCAAAACATTGTTCATTGCTTCTGGGTTACTAACACAGTGGGTCTCAGGGCCCTACTTGTCAACTTGTGCCCACTTCTTGATCTTCCCAATACTACATTGTTGATGAAGCATGAAGAGAGGCGAGCATGCTCTCAAGGACATGTTTTGGGGGAGAGAGTTTATTTTTGTTTTGTTTTGTTTTGTTTTTTGGCTAGGCAGTGGAGTTAAGTGACTTGCCCAGGGTCACACAGCTAGTAAGTGTTATGTGTGTGAGGCCAGATTTGAAGTCAGGTCCTCCTGAATCCAGGGCCGGTGCTCTATCCGCTGTGCCACCTAGCTGCTCCGGGGGGAGAGTTTATTCCATAGCACAGACATTCTGCATCAGCAGAAGATGATGGTGAACTCTCTGTGGATGTCACATAAAATCAGTTTCTCCCAGTCCTCCTTAGTATTTGACTTTGTCACAGAATTAAGCAAATACTCTTGTGCCTTCAAGATCCAAAATGAAAATGGAAGTCCTCCATAAGTGCCTGCATCCTGGACTAACTTTCTCATGAAATCTTTCTTTATAGTTGCCTCTCTTTCTTTGGTAATGCCTTGGCCCACAGACTGAATCAGTAAGGTCATGTCTGCATGCGGCAGGGGTGGTAAGAGTGCTTTCACTCTCTGACTCTGCTCAGGTGACTGCAGTCCATCCATTTTTGGTCCTCCAGGCCTTCCTTTCTGTTTGCTTTGGGATCACCTCCATTTGATCTTTCCTACATTAGGGTCAGCTCAGTGCATTTGGAGTGTGGATGCAATTGCCCTCACCCATTGTCCATTTAGAACCTTAGGAGGAAGAGCTGGAGTTCTCCTTCCCATCCTTATCGTCACTGAAATTCTTTATTAAGAAACTGTGTGAAGCTTTAGGAACAATTAGGTGGCACAATTGCCTGGCTTCTGCAGGAGATCCGGCTGATTCCCGTTGGAATTGCCACGGGAGACAGTGTTCTTTCCCACATATCTTGTCAAGCTTTGCTACCTCCATGCCCACTGGTCCTGAATTTGTTGGGGTACAATGTTTATTAGCTTTGTAGCCTCCAGCAAAATCACTCTGGCTTGGATGTGGCCTGGAACCAGTATATAACTTCGATATGAACCTGTGTAAATTTTTTTAACTATTTGCGTGATGCTGTGACCTACCTGTCCCCCAAAGCTCCTGGCTTGAACTTCATTTAGGAAAGGGTTTACATATTTCTTCCTTCATTTCCCTCAGCTCTGACAAATCAGCCAGCCTACTTTATGCTTTGGAATAGACTTTATCATCACACCATCACAGGCCTACCTAATGTATAATATTTCAATTGTCAAAACAAACTCAGGGGGGACTGGGGAAGGGGAGAAGTGGGACCAGTCCCAGAATGATTAGGATTGTTAGACCTTTTCCATCCCATTATACAATATTCAAGTTTCTTCTAGTGGTTTTAGCTACTGGAGTGTGTAGTCAAAGAGGAAGTATATGGAATGGATCAGTGCATAGGAGATTAGATACCAAGTCAGAACAAGCTGGGTTCAAATCCTGCCTGGCAGTTGTTAGCTGTGTGTTTATGGGCCAGTCACTTGACCTCCCTGAGCTCCAATTACCTTACCTGTACTATAGAGATGACAATACATGTGGTACCTGCCTCATGTGTGTTCATTGAGAAGATATCTATAAAGTACCTGCAAATGTTCAAGTGCTATGTAAATGTTGTTATTTAGGAAAAGAGTCGGGAGTAATGGGCAGAGAGTCAGACTGGGAGTCAAGGATCTAGGGTTCAAACCCCACGTTCCTCATTCTCCACCTCTGAAACATACAGATTGTGTGTCCCTAGGAAGTCACTGAGGCCTGGTAAATAATAACAATACATATCTATTATATAATATATTGTGAATTTAATTAATTTTTATTATAATTATCCATGTGGGATATATTATAATAATACTATATAAATATATTAACATAATTCTGCACCACCATACTTACCCCCTTACTGCCTTCTCACTTTTCCCAATGTTCCTTACTTCTTTGTAACAAGCTCTTCCCTTCAGAGCCTCTAGATTGCCTTCAGAAGCGCTCATCACCACAACTGTGTTTCTGGTTTGTCAGTTTAATGTGTGCATGAGTAAGTGAGTGTGCGCTATGTGGGTTTCCAAATGGTCCAAGGTAAAGTCAGTGAAATGAGTGATGGTGCCGTTGGCTGGTTCTTCTTGCTGGAGAGGGTTGTAAGTGATAAAGGAGAACTAAGCTGAAGGGTAACAGATGTTGTTTTGTGTTTTGTAATCCATGTTCTTTGAATTCCTGAATTGTAAAATTTGTTCCTGGAGGAGACTTGGATTGTGACTGAAGCCTGTGCTTGTTTCATTGGTTAGGAGTTCAGTCTGGAGGGAGGGTGAGCCGTGGCGTGGGCTCTGGTGTGGGGCACTTGGTCTGTTGATTTCCTTCTGAGTGTCCAGAGCCATATCACCAGTTGTCTGTGGTGTCTGAGCCTGCAGGAGGAGAGCAGCTTTTTTGACTCTTCCTCAGTCTTGGATGTGATGATCCATCCATTTACCATATCCTCTCCCTATTCAGATGATGCACTGCGGAAGCCTCGCCTCCAGAAGTCTGTCACGTGGTATTTGGACAATCTGCTCTTCCACCTGTATCCATCACTTGAGAAGTTCGAGGAGGAACTTCTGGAGCTCCTTAATCATGACCGCTTGAGGGAGGTATGATGTCACTTTGGGCCCTGCTTTTATAGACAGAGTCCCGAGGGCTGGAGGAGCTCCCCCATCCTCTTAGAGGGAGAGTCCCTGGAGCCCTGCTGGGAGAAGTGGGCTAACATTGCTGAAGATGGGGGAGAAGGCCACCGATGAAGTGGTTTGGGCCTTTCATGTAGTGGAAGTAAAACACTTTGGTTCCAGGCCTGATTCAGTATTTAAAGGAGTTAGTTATTAAAAAGCTCACAGCTCAGCTCTTCCCTTTGAAATATAGCAACATCACAGGCCCAAAGCAGAGGCCCCCAAGAGCTTCTGGTCCATTGGTTCTCCATTTATGACAGGAATGTAGGATGGATGCTATTCTCCTAGGACTGGATCCTTCATTCTGCTCTGACTGGCCCTAATTTTAACAGTTATTTTGATATGTCTTGAGCAGTTTTCATCTTAAAAAGGAAATTAAATTGCTGAATGAATGGAGGGGGAGCTTTAGAGTGGCACCATATTTGCAAGGGTCATTTTAAGACTATTTGGCTTAGTTTAAGAGGATAACCAGGAATCTAACTTTTACCCCTGATGCAGCTGATTCTTTCAAAGGAGCTCATGTTATCTCTTAGGCCTTTTCTGTCTATATAAGTGCTTCTCTTTAGGCAGGAAGCTCAAGAAAATGACAGAATGTCGTTTAAAACCAGCAGCTGAAAGAGCCTCCCTCTTTCTTCCATTTGCCACATAGCATTCCAAGAATTGTTTTGGTTTTTTTTTTCAAATCCAGTGATACCCTTGCTGGGTTAGAAAGGAGCTTTTGGCTTCTCATTTCTCCTGGAATTACCTTTGCCCTCATTCAAACTTCTCTTCCCATCTTCCCCAGTGGGAAATTTGCTTAAGGCATGCCCTGTCCTGCCATGATGAGAAAAAACAAAGAACAGAGAATCTTTTCCCCTTTGTGATTAAGATTTCCTACGTTTCTTTTGTGCCGATAGGATTTTGTGTAAATACCCAGATGTATACGTGTAGTAGAGGATGCAGCATGAAGCCTGCCTTGACTTACGTTTTCTCCTCACTCTGTTGTGGCCGGTTAGTTTGTGCTGTGGGGGAGGCTGGCTTTGTGTGACATAAATACCTCCTTGGGGATAGATTGGAGACCCACCTGACCAAGGAACCTAGGGTTCCTTATTTGTATAATATAGCCATTGGAAATAATAGGAAGACTCTCCTATCTTTATGAGTATTTGGAGGGGCTTGGGGGAGAGCTCAAGCAAGTCACTGCTTTCACTCTGCCATCTTGGCTCTGCCCCTTGACTCCCCTATCTTTGTTTAGTACTTTGCAGCTTATGGGGAGCTGTTGCCTGCATCATCTCCAGGGAACAGTGACTGCCACGCTCAGCACTGGGCTGAGCAGAGAGACTAAGCCAAGGCCAAAGCGTTGACCAAAGGTTGCAAATGAGTATTTGCACAGGGATGTCTTGGCTCCCAGACTAGCCCGGTGCCATTTGGATACTTACTAGAATTTTACTCACTGGTGAATTGGGGTTAATTGGCACAAAGCATCCCCACTTAGGAGGTGGTGATTTGGAGAGCTCTTCTTATGCATGCTGAGGAGTACTGTGTGTGTTGGTCTATCATAGACAGCCAGGGATAGGCAACTGAAGGACAAAACCATCACGTGTATCACTAAAGGCAACCAGAGCCCATCTGGCTTCTGTGTTCCTGCTGAAATTCATGACATCAGGGCACCCCTGCAGCTCCACCAGCTCAGAGGGGAATTTTATCTTCCTGCAAAAAATTTTTCAATTCAAGGTTGGTCCCTGCCCCTGGACCATATCTGACTCTTGCCAGTTCATCTAGGCACCAATTGTTTGTATAAACAAGCCTTGTAACTTTCCTTTCACTGAAGTGGCCTCTTTTTTGCAGTTGATTATATTTATTTGTTTTGTAAGCTTATAAAACTATATTTATTTGTTTTGTAAGCTTATAAAACCAGATCTTTCTGTGTTAGAATGAGGAAAACTTTTATTTTACCAGGATGCCTTATGTACCAAAGGCAAGCCTGTTCCTCCTGAGATCACCATAATGGCCTTTGGGACTCAAGGGCCCTTTTGAAAGTTTGAGTTGAAATTAACCCTTATGAATAGGCTCCCTTTGGAGTGCTGGCCAGATTTTGTCAGTTTCTGTAAATCTTTTCTGATTTCTTAAGATCTCCCTTCAGAAAACAAATCGAGGCCTTCAAGGTGTCGTATTTTATTATAGTGGTACTACTGAGTTCTAAATCTCTTTTTATTGACAGAACTATGGTAAAGCCTTAACTACTGGGAATATTTTGTATTTAGAAAAATCTTTGACTTAAGATAAATGTCAGATGATTGTTAATGTCAGAGGAAGAATTGCGCATTACAGGGTTTTCTTCCTACTTGTTAAATAAATCTTTTTACAATAAATATATTTTAAAAACACATGCAAAAAAACCCTTTTCAGAATGCAAATAAATCTATGGGGTGCCATGTATAAGCATCTAGACAATTTCATGTCTTACTAATTGTGGAGAAAAGATCAATCAGTGAGTATTAAGTATCTGCAAGGTACTTAGCATTGTGCTGAGTCAGAAAGGGACTAGGCAGAGCATTTTTAATGGGATAACTTGCCATTTGAACCAAGAGAGAACTAAATTCATAGACTAGTAGGGAATTTCACAGTCTTGGGCTTAGACCCTAGGAATATAATATCTAAGCAATATTCATTGCCTTCTGGCCACTCTCTCCCATGGCCATTGATGGCACTCTGTGCTTTCTTAGCTTCTGGGGACAGCATTGTTCCCATGAAAAAGAGCTCTGAATGTCATGTGGAGGGGCATGGTAGTCCATGCAAGTTAGGAGATCCTTGTTCTAAGCTTGTGTGGCACCAGGGATGAGCTGTTGGAAGCTGCACCAGGAATGGGTCCATCTTCAGACACGTTGAAACTGTCCCTGACCACTAGCCAGAGTTGCCTGATCATAACTATTCAATCAAAACAATGAGCATTTTTTTACATGCTGGGTCCTGTGAGGAGCATGAGTGAATGGATGGATGGATGGAAGGAAGAGCATTTATTAAGTGCTTACTATGTATAGAGCTCTGTACTAAAAAGCCATGGGGATACAAAGAAAATAAATGCAAGACAGGCAGGCAGGCTCTCCAGAAGCTCACTTTCTAATAGGGGAGACAGCATACAAGTTTCTGCTGCAAGTCAGATGGATGGAAAGGTCCTATGGTCCTTGAGGTGCAGGGATAAAGCAGATAGAAGCAGGTCTTTTATATCATTTCTGCTGATAATTGTATCCATTCCTCATGTTGAACCTTTTGACTTTGGTAGCAAGTGTTTTCTTTTCTAGGATTTCAGTAGATGTGGGTGCTGAGGAGGCTGGAGGACCAGCATTTGCAGAAAGTCGCCAGCTGCTGTCTTCACAGGGCTTGCTCTTGGGATGATGGCTGCGGGGGCTGGGCTAGAGGCAGGAACAGTGGTCGGGGAGGCACTGCCAATGCCAGGGCTCTTGGGCTCGCCTCTCCAATGGGGGAAGTTGATCAGCAGACGAGGATGGTGAAGGTAAGGAAAGTGGGCTCCTTCTTGACAGTGACTGATGGCTCCCCTCATCAATGGTTGCAGAACCCAGACTGGATGCAAGACTAGCGGTCTGGGGGCCACTGCTATTCATATTCACACACATACACATAAACCCTAGGGAAATACAAAGATAAGCAAGACATAGAACCTGCCCTCAAGGAGTTTACAATTCAGTAATATAATTACATACTATTAATAAATTACAGGTAAATAGGAAGATCAAAGGTGCTTTGAGGGTTCAAAGGAAGAAGGGATTCTTTCAGGATAGGGGACTGTGGAAAGGTCTGTGGGAGTAGGGAGGCACTTGAGCTGGCCCTTGAAAAGTGCTTAAAAAACCCAATAATAGCAGATATCCACGATGCGAACAGAAAAAAAAGGTGGCATTTAAGGTAAACGGAGCAATGCATCCCAAGCCACAAAACTGAGCAAGCAAAATCTGCATTTGCAGAATAGCGAGTGTGTGGATGGGGTGCACTGTGGGAGTGACAGTGTGGGATCAGGCCCAAAAGGCGGATTGGAAGGAGACTGCCTTCTAAAGCGAGGCTAAAGGGTTTGGACTTTTTGTGACAAAACAGTAGGGAGGCACTAAATATGATATACGTATACAAATATGTATAGATGTATGTATAGATGTATGTATGGATATATGTGTATTTCATATATATATATATATATATACACACACATACATATACATACACAGTATTGTCTCTGGTGATGTATAATGATTGATGTTATTAATTTATATTTTACATATACGTTACATGTAATATAATAACGTGTTGTATATATAATATACTACATTATAATTGGGGCAGCTAGGTGGTGCAGTGGATAGAGTGTTGGGCCTGGAGTCAGGAAGACTCATCTTCATGAGTTCAAATATGACCTCAGACACTTAGTAGCTGTGTGACCCTGGGCAAGTCCCTTAATCCTGTTTGCCTTGGTTTCCTCATCTGTACAATAAGCTGTAGAAGAAAATGGTAAACCACTCCAGTATGTTTGCCAAGAATACCCGAAATGGGGTCATGGAGAGTTGGACCCAACTGATGATGACTGAACGGCAAAATATTAAAATTAACATATTAATAATATGTTACTTTTATATGTTCTATATGTATATTACATACATACATACATACATACATATATATGTATATATCACCTGAGCTAATAATAGCTAACATTTCTATAACGCCTTAAGGTTTGTACAGCACTTTACAGTTATCTCATTTGATTCTCAAACAACCCTATGAGGCAGGTGTTATTATTATCCCCATTTTACAGATAAAGAAACTGACACTGAAAAAGGTAATGTGTCTTATGCAGAGTCACATAGCAATAAAAGTCTGAAGTAGGGTTCTTTAGACCTCAAAGTCTAATACTCTGTCTACTCTGCCATCTAACTGCCATATTAAGGGCAGTTGGGTGGCACAGTGGAGAGAGCGATGAGCCTGGAGTTAGGAAGACCTGAGTTCAACTCCAGCCTTAGAAACTTACTAGCTTTTTAACTCTGAGCAAGTCATTTAACTTCTGTTTGCCTCAGTTTCCTCAACTGTAAATGGGGATAAATAACAGCACCTACCTCTTAGAGTTGTTGTAAAGATCAGGTGAGATAATGTCTTTAAAGCAGTGAGCTCAGTGCCTGGCACATAGTAGGTGTTATATAAATGCTATCTATTATTATTGTTATTTTTCTTAGATGCTTAATAAATGATCGATGAGTGAATGTATGGCGTTCTATACATGTTTTGTTGCACCCACCAGTTTTTAAGCTCTTTAAGAGCTAAAACCTTATTTATTTTGAGTCTTATTCATCTTTTTATCACAGTTGGTGCCTCGTATATTGGCAGGCAGCATCTGTTAACTATGACTGAGTGGCCCAAGTGTGGTACAGTTAGTCATTTAACAAGCCCGTATGTTCCATGTGCTGGGCATGGGGTATGTGAGGACCAAATTGGAGCAGACCTTGCCCTCAGGGAGCTTCCGTTTGCAGTGAGTGGGCCAGGAGCTCAGAGGAAGCAGAGCTTTTCTCTAGTAGGGGTGATCTGGGAAGGCTTCTTGAATGGGGAGCAGCTTCTTGAGCTGGGCCGTGATGGACCGATGGGATTTTGCAGTGAGAGGAGCAGCAGAGGTCACTTTGGCAGGGATGATGGTGTAGGAAACTCTGATGTGCATTTGGAGCACGGAGTTTGTAACAGGAGGGAGCAGGAAATGAGGCTAGAATGTGGCTTGGAACTAGATTCTGAAGGGATGACCTTTAATCTCTGGTTTGAAGCTTGGATTTGTCCTATGGGCAGTGGGGAGATGCCGAAGGGTTTTGAAGAGGACAAATGTGACCAAAAGAGGTTCATTGGGCAGATTGATCTGGAAGAGAATGCAAAATGGATTGGACGGTTGGAGACGAGTAAGGAAGATGCTTTAGTTTTTCTATCAGGTGCTCGTGATCAGTGGGCAAGCATTTATTAAGCACTTACTGTATGCCAGGTACTCTGCTAAAGACTGAGGGAAAAAGCAAAGTTCCCCAAATCCAAACAAACCCTCCAATAGTCTTTCCCCTCAAGGACCTTAGGTTTTGGTGTTAGAGAAACTGGGTTCCAGTCCCCTGCTCTTCCACTTATTCCTTGGGGGACTTTGGGCGGGCCTCTTCTCTGCCTGGGTCTTAGTTTTCTCACTGTAAAATGAGGTCCCCCTTCCAGCTCCAAATTCATGACGCTGAGAACCTGGTGGCAGTTGAAATTGAAGCAGAAGATGCATGTGAAAGGCATTCCGAAGGAAAAGCTCACCACACTGATCCCCTGTGTGGGGGGAGGGGGAGGGAGACACCAGAGAGGGCTTCTTATTGCCATGGGGAGCAGTTTTCAAATTCTGGTTGTGTATTGCCATCATGACTGTGTTGTCTAGCCATTGGTGTCCTCTTCTTGCAGTGTAGGGTGTTAGCAAATCAGCAATGACATTTGAAAAATTGCTAATCAGAGGTAGATTTGTTTTGTTCACACTTGTTCAGTCTCATCACTGACACGTAAATGCAAAGGGAAGAGCAGGATTCGCATGGAAACGTCAATTCCCTTTGTGGACTTTTGCTCCATTTCTTTCCTGCATGGTTTGGATTTTACACGGGTAAAAATGTTTTGGGAATTTAGGAGTTTTGTGCATTTCCAGAAAACTTTTTGTTTTCCTTTTTGTTGTCTATATTTTTGTTACTCTTCAGCAGGCAGGCACCCAGTCATCCTCTGTGGTTTTGTTTTCATTATCCTGAGACTAGCAGGGTGATTTTAGGTTAGTTTGACTTGATTAATGGACAAAGGAGAAAACTTGAAATTTTGAGGATCATTTTGCAATGATCATGTAATTTAATAAACAATAATAACCTGGAGGAATATCCCTGTTCATTTGTCAAATTGCCTGTATATTTTTTGTTAAGATGAAACACTTTAATATCCAGTGATCACTTTGGGGCAGATTCCATTTTTATTAGTTTATGACTTATTGCTTAAATATTCTTTTCCTCCCCTCACACCCCAAATATCCCGTCTCTGAATACAGCAGGAATCACAAAGCACAGAGTGTACCAGCTTTGGAAGTGCCTACTCCACTTCCGATAATAACACCCATCATCATCTTAATAATAACTAACATTTATGTGGTGCTTGCTATGTGCCTGGCTCTATGCTAAGAAACTGACAATTATTATCTCATCTGATCCTTACACCAACCCTGGGAGGTAGGTGCTGTCATTATCCCCATTTTACAGATGAGTAACTGTGTTGTGGTGGTGGTGGTGGTGGTTATTGTTGTTGTTGCTAAGTTGTTTCAGTCTGGTCCGACTCTTCATGATCCCATTTGGGGTTTTCTTGGCAGAGATACTGGAGTGGTTTGCCATTTCCTTCTCCAGCTCATTTTACAGATGAGGAAACTGAGGCAAGCAGGGTTAAGTGACTTGCCCAGGGTCACACAGCTAGCGTCTAAGGCCAGATTTGAACTCAGGAAGATGAGTCTTCTTCACTCCAGGCCTGGCACTCTATGCACTGTGGTGCCACTTAGCTGGCCTAAGGAAACAGAGGCCCAGGACAATTAAGTGACTTGTCCAAGGTCACACAGGTAGTAAGCCCCATAGGTCCTCTGACCCCAGAGCCAGCACTTTTCCCAATAAATGCTTGTTGATTCATTGCCTCTTTTGTGTAGAAGACTCACTGTAAGCTTTTCCTCTACTTGAGAGCTGTCTGTTCAGTCTTGAAAATGTGGAATGAGAGTTTGTCCAGCCAGGCATTTCAGAGACCAGCAAAGTGGTGAGAGCAGCTAAGCAGTGCAGTGGATAGAGCACCAGGCCTGGAGCCAGGAAGCCCTGAGTTCAAATTCAGCCAAAGACACTTACTGGTTGTGTGGCCTTGGACGAGTCACTTAACCTTGTTTGCCTTAGTTTCCTCATCTGTAAAATGGAGACAGAAAAGGAAAACCACCCCAGTGTCTTTGCCAAGAAAACCCCAGTTGGGGCCATGGAGAGTCGGACACGACTGAAACAACTCAACAACAAAGAGGTGAGCGTTCGTTAGCCTGTGCTGGAGAACTCGTAATTCTGGGGGTAGGCCGAGGCAGGGCAGCCGGTCGGCCTGTTTTCCTCAGAACCATTTGAACAGTGAAGTGTCACAGAGGAGTCCTTGCCCTCTTCGTGGGGCATTTTTGGCTCAGATCTCAGTTTCCTACATCCCTGTCTCCCCTGGAGGCTCTCCTCGGGAGCTCCTTAGTTTCTTTCGTTCAGCCAAATGGGCTAATTTTCTCCTTCAGGAGAGCAGCACCTCGGAGGGGAAGGCGGTGACGATTCAGGAACGGCGGCTGCATGTAGGGGTGCACAACGGCCTGCTCTTTGTTCAGAAGCCTCAGGTGGTGGTGCTGATGCCCGAGAGTGAGGTGGCCCCGGGGCGCTCTGGAACTCTCAACAGGAAGCCTTCCTTCTCTGCCAACATCAGGTAGTGATGAGCCTGGGGCTGAAATTTACCCTGAGCTGGTTGGCACTGGTGGGGATTGGGGGGGGGAGGTGGGGCAGGGACAAGGAGGGGCTCTTCTCACCCAGCGCTCCCTAGCTAGGGAAATAACATGTCCATGCAGGAAAGAATAAATCAATGGTTTATGGAGAAATAGCGCTTTTGTTTTTGTAAAGAGACTGCTTGCATCTCCTCCCCTGTGTCATACTCTGTGCCTTCCCTCCCCTGTATCCCCCTGCCTGCCTCCCTTCCCCTGTGCCCCCCTCTCTGCCTCCCCTCCCCTCTGCCCCCCTGCCCATTAAGTGGGACTATGAAGAGCCTAGTGTGCCTTCTTCAGCTTCATGAGAGAGAGTGATCAGGTGCCCCCATGTGCCATTGGGCTTGGGGCTGATTGCCTTCTAGGCAAATATTCCTTGGGGCCCAGACCTTTCCTCCTGGGCTCTGAGCTCACTGCTCTGGTCCTCTGCGCTGATGCTTTGCCAGTAGGAGATGAAGTTTGGGTTGTGCCACTTCAGAAGTTACGGATTTCAAAGCTTGCCTTTGGTGCCAAGCAGTACAAGTGTCTTGGCATCTGCTTCCCTAGCAATCTCCATCTCTACCCAGCTCCCACTGCTGCCCCAGGATGCATCTGCCATGCCCCGTCTGATGGTTGTGTGGGTGGGGTTTTGCATTTCTCTGGTAGGGGACAGGGTTCTGGAAAAGACAAAAACATCTCTTGGGAGCCATTGCTCTAACGTGCTGCCTTTCTCATCCAGTTCTAGACGTCAGGCCCTGGTCTTGAGAAGCCGAATTCGCCTGACAGAAATGGTCAATAGCCCGGCATTCGCAGTTATCTTCCAGCTGGAGTATGTGTTTAATGCTCCTTCAGGAGTGGAAGTGAAGGTAAGAGTGAGCAAAACTCCCCACAGATGCCTTCTCAGAATTGTGATTTTAAATGCACACGATGAAATACGCAGGATTCCAAAGAAGGTCAATTATATTGGGATGTAGCTATCAACATATTTTTAAAAACTCAAGTTCATGGAGCCTAGTTAAGAACCCCTGTTTTTTTGTTCATTGCTGAGGATGTGGGCATCTTCAGGGCTGGTTTGTGGGAAGCAGCTTTTTGGAGTAGAAAAAGAATGTGCTTTTGAGTCTGAGGTAACTGGGATGCCTGGGATTTCAGGTCCCCTGGGCCTCAGAATTGTCCTCTGTAAAAGGAGAGGTTGTGTTATACAGCCTCTTTGTGTCCCTTCCACCTCTGAGATCCCAGAGCCTGTAATCCTGGAATGGTTCTAGGAGCCAGGCTTCCTCCCAGGCTTCCTTGCCAACGCATGCTCCCTGCAGCCCAAACAGTTCACAGCCTGGTGACTCACCCTTTGGTGACAGATGTAGAGGGAGAGGGTGTGTCTGTGTGCATGCATGTCATGTGTGCATGTGTGTGTACGTGTGTGTGCATGTGTGTGCGCGTTGTGTGTTTTGCTGGGCATGCCTTGAAGCTTGTCTTTCATTAGCGCAGCTTTTGAGGGTCTAGGCCCCTGTCGCCACGATGGGCCCATAGATGGAGGCAGACTCTAGTCTTCAGGTCAAATAGAGTGGCCTGGGTGCTCTTGAATGCTAGGACTGTTAGCGGCACAGACCACAGCCACAGTGCACAATTCCAGAGAGTGTTTGTTCTTCCTGTCGCATCTGTGTTCTAAACACTCCCCTCGTTCATTCTACTAGGGGTCCTCTCAGCTGGTTACATCAGAGTTTCAGCAGCTGTCGTGTGCCAAGGTAGCATCACTTCCCACCTATTTAGTGACTAGAAAAATGAAGTGAATTACAGAATGCATGAGGTATGGATCAGGCTTCTGTTGTTCAGTTGTTTCTGACTCTTCATGACCCCATTTGGGATTTTCTTGGGGAGAGATACTGGTGTGGTTTGCCATTTCCTTCTCTAGCTCGTTTTAAAGATGAAGGAACTGAGGCAAACAGTGTTAAGTGAATTGCCCAGGGTCACACAGTTAGTGTCTGAGGCCAGATTTGAACTCAGGTCTTCCTGACTCCAGGCCTATCCAGTGCTCTATCCACTGTGCCTCCTAGCTGCCTCCTAATCAGGCTTCAGGACGCTTCATTTTCTTCTTCCAGTAACCTACATGTGTGTTTCTGTCAGAACCAAGGTGAAAGGTTTCTGGGAGACAGGTGGTAGAAACATAACTTTTGTTAATTTGGTAAATTCTTTGTCCTTAACGAAAATCATCAGGCTTGAAAAGTATCTTCTGAGTTAATCTCTGACGCAGCATTACTTATTCTAGGCTTTTTCAGGCTCTTCGTTTGATAGAAGAGGTTTGGAATAGTAAAGAGGGGCTCGCTTTGGGCTTTGGAAAAAGAGATCAGGCACTCCAGCTCCGACCCCACCCCCCACCCCTTCCTAGTGACCCCTTCAGTGAGGTGTGACTTGACTGCCTCAGAGTACACCTTGGGACTCCAGGATTCACATTCCTAATCAGATGAAAAGAATAAGCATTCCCTCTTAAGTACACAAAACCTGAGAGAGAGGTACTGTTCTCATTCTTCTCATGCAGGAGTTACACTGATTTGAATGAACCACTCTGCCTAGATGCTGCTCCTCCCTAATTGCCACCGGAAATCTGGCTCAAAAGCAAATGTGTGACGTTTTATGTGGTTGCAGAGCAAATGACCCATTGGGGCTGAGTCTGTGGCTTCCTGGAGAACAGAGCCCCCAGGTCCATGGAACAGTCACAGGGGCCAGTGGTTAAGGCACTGGCTCTGCTTCTGAGGCCTGGATTAATGGGTACAGACAGTGAAACTCAGATGTTGCTGACTCGTTAGCTGGCATCTGATGAGACAAAGAGGGTCGGGCCAGTGGCACGGTTTGAGGCCTGGAGCTTTAGTTGGGGATGACAGCATTTGTCCTTTCTAGTTCTATCCTGGCTGTGTACTCATTTACATTTAGATAATGTCTCCTTAAGAATATTTATTAAAATTTACTCCCCATTATAAAGTTTCTATACAGAAAGTGATCCATTTTACTTGGTCCTTTATTTCTTTTTAATCCCTGTTGAAATGCTTAACTCAACGGCAAGTGGTTTGGACACGCATCGCTGCCCTCATGATGTTTGGGAATCAGCCTGCCCAATAGTTCATATATTTTCTTTGACGTCATGGTTTTATCTTCACATAGAGTTTTGGACTGAGCTTAACTGTCATAAAATGGACTTTCTCCAGCATAATCCAGAGAGAAACGATGCCAATGTTTGAAGTTATTGTCCACACAAATTACTAGCTTTGTGGAACAATGAAAATATGTTAAGTGTTCCGTTATTGGAGCTTGTGTGAAGACTGAAGGCAGAGCCAGGGTGAGCAGGCTCAGATGCAGGACAAAGACATCAGCAAACACCATTTGCCAGACTGGCTTGGCTTCATTGTCTAATCGGCTCCTGGGAGGGACAGTGAGGAAGAGAAGATTAGATTCTTACTGTGTGACATGCACTGTGCTGAGCTTGGGGTAGACAGATTAAAAACAAAAACAGTCCCTGCCCTCTACAAGCTTACATCTTTTGGAGGGAGACAATGCATAAGTAAATAGGTGCATGCATATTAGAGACAGAGTCCTTGGAAGCCAGGGCTGGAGTGGAAGGAGGAAGCAGTTGAGGGGCCTCGGAATGGCCTATTGCACGAGGTGGTGTGTGAGCTGAGTCTCAGAGGAAGTCACAGGGTCTAAGAGGTGAAGGCAAGAAGGGAGAATATTGCAGGCATAAGGACTGGCCAGTACCGAAGCCTGGAGAGGGGAGATGGGGCTTCAAGTCTGAATAACAGCAAGTGAGTCCACTGTGGCTGGATGATAGAGTGTATGAAAAGGGAATAATGTGTAAGGAGGCCGTGAAGATAGGAAGGGCCTATTTCTGTTTGCTCCTAGAGGTAATAAGGAAGTCCTGGAGCATTTTGAGTCACAGAGGAGTGGTGGTGGCAACATAGCAGCCAGAAGGAGGGGAAGAACTGGAATTGGTAAAGACTTGCAGCAGGGACTCCAATAAGGAAGCTGTTGGAAAGAAGAAAGGAAGGAAACATTAAGCACGTACTATGTGCTGGGCCCCATTAAGTGCTTTACAGAGATTGTCTCAGTCGATCCTTTTATCAGCCTTATGAGGTAGGTTCTATTGTTATCCCAACGTTGTGGTTGAGGAAGCTGAGGCAGACAAAGTCACACAGCTAGTACTTGTCTGAGGCCACATTTGAACTCAGGTCACCTGACTCCAGGCTCAGTACTCTGTCCCCCACCTAGCTACCTCAAATAGTAGTTCAGGCCAGAGGCGATAGGCCAAAACTAAGGTGGTAGTTCTGCGAGTAGAGGACAGGGGATATATGTGAGAGATGTGGAGAAAGGATTTACAAGATTTACTGATCAGTTGGCCATGATGAATGGAGGATGACACCAAGGTTTGTGGGGGAAAGATAAATTCTCTTTTGGACATACTGGATTTCAGATACCTGGGGACATCCAGTTGGGGATACAGAGTGGAGGTTAAGAGAGACTAGGGCTGGATATATACACTTGGGAGTCATCTGTGCACAAAGGATAATGGAACCCATGGGAGCTGATGATATCACCCAGTGAGGTCGTGTAAAGGGGAAGAAGAAAAGGATCCAGGACAGTGAGGGAGACATCGATCGCCTAACTTGGATGACGACCCAGTAAAGGAGACTGAGGAGGAGAACATGCAATAGCCTCCGTGATGTCAGCTGAGGAAATTTGAAGGTATTCTGTAGGACTATAGATTTAGAATTAGAAGATACCTTTGAGATCATATTATTCAACCCCTTCATTTTGTAGATGAGGAAACTGAGGCCTGAGGGGAAGTAATTTGTCTAAGACCACAATGAGGCAGCAAGTGGTAGAGGTAAGATCTGAACCTAGGTCCTCAGACCCCAAATCCAGCATTTTTGCACTGCATCAAACCACCTTGCAAGTCTCATTCCCTGACTTTTTCACGTAGTGACATTCCAGTCTTCTGGAGCTTCTTAGAGTTTTGCTACCAAAGACTTTTAAAAATGAGTCACTGCATCTGCCTACATAAACTAATGGGACAAGATCATCTTTGAGATTCCCTGAGCAGAGACCATCTCTTTACTGTAAACTGTTGGTGCTGGACGTTGGGTTTCTTCTGGGTGGAATCCAACTGCCCTTGCCCTCCCTGCCTGAGCCCCACGTTAACAACCCGACAGAGACATGTACTCTATGTTGCAGATTAAAAAAAAAAAAGAGTTGGTCAGTACTGTTTGAGTTTCCTGAGGTTTGGGGACTTTTCCATTAATATTCATTTTTTAAGAATTACTCATATAATTTGTTTTTACCCTACCTTCGTTTCAGAAGGTCCCTCCTCTGAGTTAGCTATCCCTTGTAACAACAAAGAAAAAGTATGAAAACTGAGCTGTTCAGCAAAATGAACCAGCATGTCCATGGAATCTGACAGTATATGTTGTGTGCCCCCAGTTCCCCATCTCTGTAAAGGAGAGAGGGAGGTAGATTGTCTTGGTGCCCAGGCTCCGTTTTGACTCTGAAACCCAACCCCAAGGGTTGAGCCTGGAAGTGAGGGAGCAGACAAACGGTAGACCTGGTTGCCAACTAAATTTGATTTTAAAGGAACTCCTAAAGATGCCTTGTCAAACCTCGGGGTGTATATGTATGTAAAAGTGTGGAACAGTGTTTTAACAAATATATGTATAAGTGTTTGTATGTATGTATAGACATAAGAGTTAATCCTTAACCTTTGTGTGTTTAACTTTTGTGACTTCAGACATTTGTATGATTTCATTAGTAACCTCATTTTCACTTTCATGTTGGTAACCACACACATTCAAGGCTATGCACAGTAGAGAAAAAAAAAGAAAGGTGCGATGCATGTAACTGTGTGGAGGGACTGGTGTCCTACTAGGCACTTCACTGGTCTTGTTCACCCTCCCTTTGTAGAGTGAAGAATTAGTTCCCTATGCATATTTTCATTGATTGCCTTTAAAATTCAAGTTTTGTGTTGTAATTATTCCCGGACAGCATAGTGCAAGTCCTTTGGGCTCTAAGCCCATGCGTGCAAAGTCAGTGCTATGGCTTGGTGAGAAAATAAAGATGCTAGATAACTTTCATGCCAGAACGTCTGTATCTGCTGTCAACTGTGATATTGGTGTTAATGAGTCAACAGTACTAGTACAGTGCCCTTGCCTTGCCATCGGATACAGCCGAAGGTAAGATTCAGGTTAAAAAAAGGTTTTGTTTTAAGAATTTTATTTACTATATGGTATTTATGGTACTGTAGATTTTATGTATTATGAAAAGTAAATATTATCTGAAATCAATTTTTTTTATTGAAATGTTAGCACAAAAAGTCACAGAACTCTAGGGAATTACTAGCAAGAAAAAATGTTTTGCAAGTTACCAATTTTATTTTGTGTACTGCATTTTATGGGTTATTTCATGGTTACTGTATTAGGAAAAATGCGTATTATTATAATTAATGTTTTGTTATAAAGAATTGTATGCAGAAAAGTTCCTTTTCAGCAATTTCTAGCAAAAGATTACAGTTTTGGGAGGTTGCAGAAACCTAACCTATTTCCCTAGGTTCAGTGTATCAACATTTGTGTTTTTGCATTTTACATGATTTTCTAGGAATATTACCCCTGAGTTGAGGATTAATTGTATGTATTTTGTGGAGGAAGCCTACCATGGTGGATGGAGTACTGGACTCTGAGTCAGGAAGACCGACTTTCAAAACCCCTCTCTGACCATAGCTGTCAGAGCACAGGCAGATCACCTCACCACTCATAGATGAGATGCCTGCTGGCATGGATTTGAATATCCAGAGACCCAGGGACTTCCCCACACTGATAAATTTCTATGTCTGTTGGGTATTTGTATATTTTTCCAATTGGTATTAACACAATTGAATTAGTACAGCAGACAAACCCAAACAAAGTCACAAGCATACTCCTCTAAGTTGGAAGTCATGGTTATGCAGGGTATCCCAAATGCCTTAATGTAGTTTTTAGCTTTAATACTTAAAATTGCATTAAAATATTTGAGCCACCCCATATTCAGTTCTTTGGGTAACATTAGTTACACTGTGTCACACTCAGCATCTTAGTGCAAGAATAGATTATTATTTTTCACAAGGAAACTACTTAACCATCTTACTTATTACAGTAAAAAACAACAATGATCTTGCCCAGCCCTTTCTTATTACTCCTGTCCAAAAGAAAATGGCTTCTCCATTGCTGAACAGGGTCCCAGAAGGTAGTAGCTTCAGTGTAGGATGTCTGGAATTCCTTCTGCTCCATTAATTGTACAAGTCCTCCGTTAAATATGGGGATGACTTTCCTTTTTTATTTTTCCCAATCTGTTTTGAAGATAGTCATTGTAAGACTCCTCTTTAATAATTGATCAGACCCCTAATCCTTCTCGCTGTTGGAATCACAGAGCCATGTTGGCAGACTTGGAAGGAAGCATTCAGGCCACCTGGCTTTTCTCTTTGATGTTACAGATGAGGAGGCAGAGCCAAGGGGGTAAAGTGACATCTCTAGTGTCACACTGCTAGTAAGCGGCAAAATGAGACTGAAATGTAGGTTTCCCCCTTGTGTGGGAGTGACGATGGGCAAGTCCTGTCAACTCTGAGCCTCATTTCTTGGGTGGGGGTGGGGCGGGGCTGGGTCTCATTGAGAGTGCTTTTGTGAGGAAAATGCTTTGTAAGTTGTGAAGTGTTCTAGAAATGTGTGCTGTTAATGTTATGTCATCATCGTCGTCATCAAGTTTCGTGCTTATTTAGTGAATGAGCACTTTTCGTAAGGTTAGTTATGAGTTATTTTTAATGATCATCTTCTCTTTCCCCTTAGCCAATAAATATGATCCTGTCCCCCGTAGTCTAACATCACGCTCTTGACCCTGACGTCTCTTCAAATTCTTGTCCTCTTTCTTTCTTTTATCGTCAAACTCCTACAAAGCGTGGCCCACGCTTGTTAACTGTGCTTGCTCACCACCGATCTGTGAAAAATACCCCCCCCACACACTGTATTGGTTCCTTTTGTCTTTATGTCGGTCATTTCAGTCCTTCCCCTTCGCCCTGGTGACAGACAAGATGGCTACCAGAAACCGCCCAATGCACAGACTGCTTCTGACCTTGCACACAGGAGGAGGGGCGTGTGGGGCTCACTGCCTCGTCTTCACGTTTATTTCTCGTAGTCCTCGCGTCAGTTGCTCTGTTCTCTTGGTTCTAAGCCTTTGGGTCTGTACTGGTTCGTAGGCATCTTCCTAGAGAGTAGGAGTTACTCAGGGTCGAGGGGAAGCTCCTTGAAAACCAAGCCTGGTTTGTTTTTGTCTTTGGCATTCTCCACAACCAATTCGGTGTCTAGTAGGTGCTTAATAAATGCTTGTTGAATAGGAGAGCCTGCTCTTGGTCTTATTGTTACTAAATGAGTCAATCTATTGCCATTGCTTCTTGCTTCTTACTAGGCAGCACTTTCTGTGTCAGAGGCTCTCTCAGAACCCTGGCTTGGAAAATGAACCGGCAGACACAGGATTGTGGCTGATGTGTTCCTTTCAGCAGGGCATAGTTTTGAACAATAACACACCAGCTAAATTAGGAGGTTTGTTTTATACACAGGAATCTGGCTCAGATTGGCAAGTCTAGACCAGAGAATTCTTGCAGTTGTGATTCAGGCAGCCAAAGGAGGAGAGATATTAGGGAGAAGGAAAGATATTCAGTGAACACTGTACAGACCAGCCTGGGGACTTCAGGGTTTTTGAGCCCAGACTGATCCATGAAGGCATGGTAGGAAATCCAGGTGGAGCCCAATAGGGATTGCTCAGGGGAAGTCTGGTTAGTAGTTTGGCCATTAGAGGAGGATGGTAGCATGAATTATATGGAAATCTAGGAAGATAGGTAGTTGATATTTGGGAGTCAGAGAATTATCTTAGCAAATGGGTGGTTGGCAATAAGGAGGTCTGAGTGTAGGGAGCAGGACCTAGCAAAAAGGGCTGGCATACTGGCTAGGGCTTCAGTTTTTGGGAGGACTGGGGAGAAAAAGTCAACTCTAGGCCTAGAGAAATTATAGGATGGAGTAGGTTACCAAGAAGGGATTTAGGCACAGGTAAATGCCTCGGAATGTAGCATAGGGTGTGGGAGATTGAGTAGAACCTGATTGGTCACAAAGGAATAGTCAAGAGAGATCCTTGGGAACCAAAAGGAAGGGTGATTTGATTCTTTGCCACCAGAGGGGCTCTTTGCCTGAGGCCTGAGCTTGAGCCAGCCCTGCAGGTGGGGGTGACATGGCCTCACCTGCAGGGACACAAGGGTAGGAAATCAGGTTATTCACTCATTACAGAGAGGTCTGAATTGACCCCAGCGGGTGAACTCTGAAGAGACAGCAGGATTCACAGAACTCTTGATGGGGCTGCGAAAGCTTCAGTTCACAAAGAGGCCATCAGGAAATGTCTCTTTATGGAACATGGAGCATATTTCTCAACTTAGTAACTGTTCACTTCAGATGCTGAATATTTTATTATTAAACTAATCTCCGTCTTACAAAAAGCTCTCCTTTGCTTGAAGTGCTATAAAACCTTTGGCCAGGATGAAGAATTATACATGGTTATATAACTTCCTTCACAATCATACCCTGGCCCCTTGCACTCCTCATTTATGTGTTTAAAAATAATTACTTTGCTCAATAGGATGAAGGGCAAATATTGCCCATCAAATTATTAAAGTGCTTTTAAATGACACCACTTAGAACATGGCCCAAATGGGCTTATTAAATCACTTTAATTATGTGTTGTTAACTTTATCCACCATGTATGTTTATGGAGGAATTTAGCCTGCAGCAGCGACCAAGTGCTCTATCAGTTTAATTTGGAGACGGTCTTAACGAGAAATTGATCTACATTATGGAAAATGTTACTCCTTCAGACTAATTTTGGGTTCCTTACACTTTACTTGAAAATGTGAATTTGCTTTTCATTGTGATTCAGTTCAATTCAACAAGCACTTACTAAGTGTCTAATACGTTTCTGGCGCTGTGCTGGGCACTGGGGTAGATCCCAAGACAAAAATGAAACTGACCCTGCCCTCAAGGAACTTATGTTCTCCTGGAGATGGGACAACATATGCACAAATAACTGTGCAGTGTGGACAAAGCAAATCCCAAGTCATTCTGAGTTGGTGGCTGGGCTTGGAAGGGGGAAGGAGCTGGGATGGGCCCCTTATGGGAAGGAGCACATGAGCTGAGCTTTGAAGGGAGCTGGGGTTGGCAAGAGTCGGAGGTGAGGAGGGAAGATATTCCTGGCCTGGGCACAGCCTGAGCAGGGACACAGAGGAGGGAAAGGGAGTGTTGTATGCTGGGGGAAAGAAAGAACATGAAGTCCATTAGAAGGAAGAATGGGAGAGTTATTACGAAATAGAGATCAGAGCCAACAGAGGAGTTTGTATTGAATCCTAGAGGCTGGGAGCCTCCAAATCTTTCTGAGAAGAGGAATGACATGGTTAGACATGTTGTTGGTGTTCAATCATGTTTGACTCTCCATGACCTCATTTGGGGTTTTCTTGGCAAAGATACTGGAGTGGTTTGCCATTCTTTTTTTCTTCAGCTCATTTTACAGATGAGGAAACTGAGGCAAACAGCATTAAGTGAGTTGCCTAGGGTTACACAGGTATTAAGTGTCTGAGGCCAGATTTGAACAGGTAAGACTTCCTGGTTCCCAGCTCAGTGCTCTATCCGGTGCGCCACCTAGCTGCACCAGTTAGAACTGTACTATGTGAATATAGATTTGGCAGTTGTACGGGTGGTAGATTAGAGAGGGGAAGAGATCTGAGGCAAGGAGGCCAATTAGAAGGTGGTTGTGGTACTTCAGTTTAGAGGCGATGAGGGGCTGAACTAGAATGTTGTTTGTATGAATGTTGCATTTTTAAGTCTTTTTTTATCATGTTCTTTTTAAAATTAATTTATTTTTAGTTTTCAATGTTCACTTTCATAAGATTTTGAGTTCTAAATTTCCCCCCTCCCTCCTCTCCCCTTTCTCCAAGACAGCATGCAATATGGTATAGGCTGTACATGTACAGTCATCTTAAACATATTTCCCCATTAGTCATGTTGTGAGAGAAGAATCAGAGCAAAAGGGAAAAACCATAAGAAAGAAACCCCCCCCAAAAAACAACAACAAAAAAAGAGAAAATAGTATGCTTCGACCTGCATTCAGACTCCGTAGTTCTTTCTCTGGATGTGGATAGCATTTTCCATCATGAGTCTTTTGGAATTGTCTTGGATCATTGCATTGCTGAGAAGAGTTAAGTCTAACAAAGTTGGTCATCGCACAACATTGCTGTTACTGTGTACAGTGTTCTTCTGGTTCTGCTCACTTCACTCAGCATCAGTTCATGCAAGTCTTTCCAGGTTTTTCTGAAATCCGCCTGCTCACCATTTCTTATGAAACAATAGTATTCCATTATCTTCATATACTACAACTTGTTCAGCCAATCCCCAGCTGATGGGAATCCCCTTAGTTTCCAATTCTTTGCCACCAAAATAAGAGCTGCTATAAATATTTTTGTACATATGGGTTCTTTTCCCATTTGTATGATCTCTTTGGGATGTAGACCTAAAAGGGTGCTGGATCAAAGGGTATATGCGCAGTTTTATAGTCCTTTGGGGCATAGTTCCAAACTGCTCTCCAGAATGGTTGGATCAGCTCACAACTCCACTGACAATGTATTAGTGTTTCAATTTTCCCACATCTTCTCCAACATTAATCATTTTCCTGTTTTGTCATGTTGGCCAATCTGATAGGTGTGATTAGGACCTCAGAGTTGTTTTCATTTGCATTTCTCTAATCAATAGTGAGTTGGAGCATTTGACTACGTGACTATACATAGCTTTAATTTCTTCAACTGAAAACTGCCCGTTCATATCCTTTGACCATTTATCAATTTGGGAATATTTTTAAGTCTTTAAGAAATGCTTGCTAGTTACTTGATTGCTAATAATTGTTTTTTCCTAATTTACTCAGCAAGGTCTTTGGCATTTTTTGCTTCCTGCCTAGTTGCCTTTCAAAGGTATTTTATGTACGTTAAGATAGATTTTCAAATTGTCTTGCTTTAGAATGACCTGTAGTCACCAACAGTGACTTGGGGGATGGTGAGTGTTTGTTCAAGTCTCAGGGACTCACAGGGCGCATTTATGAAGTTCCTACTATGTGCCAGGCACTGGGGATACAAAAAGAGGCAAAAGCCAATTGCTGCCCTCAGGGAGCTCACAATTTAATGGAGGCATCAACAAGCAAATAAATACGTGCAAACAAGCTATGTATGGTATAAATAGAAAGTCATTAATGAGGAGGGCACTAGAATTAGGAGGGGTTGGAAATGATCCTGTGCATCAGAAACTATTTGAGGCATTGGGGCCACAGAAATGAAAATAGTTCCTGCCTTCGAGGAATTTGCGTTCTACTGGGGGAAACTGTACACAGACAAGAACATATGAAGTCATTTTGGCAGGGTTAGGAAGTGCTGACAACTGGGGGGAGTCAGGAGGGCTTCCTGTAGGCACTGGCTGACTTCAGCTTAGTCTTGAAGGGAGCTAGAGGTTCCAGGAGGCAGAAGTGAGGGCGGAGAACATTCAAGGCAGGAGGCATGGCCTATGCAAAGGCATGGAGGCAGGAGATGGAAAATGAGTTTTAATTGGTGTCTAAATAGATTTTTGATTTACTGTAATGATGGATGAAATGGTGGGAATCTTTGTATCAGAATATTTCACAAAGTAAAGTAGATGGGATTCAATTGAATTTTTTTGCTCAGTGGATTTAGATAAAGTCAGAGTTAGTTTCATCGCTGGTGTCATTGAGGACAAAGACCAGAGTTTGTGTGTATAGTTCCCATGACTAAGCTTGATTTGTAAGCCAGATTTAACTTCTTTTAGTCTGTGTGGTATTGTGGGTTCCTAAATATAGATTCAGGTGTTGACAGTTCAATTAAAAACCAATCCACCAGCATGATTTGCTTGATTTGCATAAGTTGCAATCCAAAAGTGTAGCTGTAGTGTGGTGAAGGATTTTAAGGTAACTCCTCTTGTCTGACCTGCTGGAGGCCAAAGGCAGGGGGATGCACCTTACTTGCATTTTCAAGTCCAGTATATTGGAGTGGAGTGAGAACTGGGTTGGGAACCTGAGAATCTGGGTTGGAAACCTGCTTCTGCTCTCCAGTACTAGAGCGACCTGGATCAGGTTGCTTAACTTCTCTGGACCTCCATTCTTCTGTGAAATCTAGAAGTGGAATCTGGCTGCTCTTCCAGTTAGAAGTCAGAGAATCTCCAGCATCCATCGGAGAGGGCAGGGACCTCAGAGTTCAACTAGAATACTGTGATTGAACTGAATCCCAGTCAGGGCCAAAGCAAGATTTCTACAGGACTAGAACAATGTGTGAGTCTAATCAGATGATATTTAATGGAGATCACAGGGTTTGAAGGAGTTTCAGAATGTCTTTAGTCCAGCAGAATGTTCCTCTTCTCCCCACAACATACTTGATTTGACTAATGGTTCTTCAGCTTCTCTTTGCAGGCCTCCAATGAGGGAGAACTCACTACTTCCTGAAACTGACTGTTCCACTTTTGAGAAGCTTAAACTGTTAGGACATTTTCCCCTGTTTTGTAGCTGCATTTTTTTGGGTAATTCCTACCAGTTGTCCGGGTTTTGCCCTTTGGGGTCAGGTAGAACAAATCTTGGGCAACTAGATGATGACAGGCTTGGAGTCAGAAAGGCTCCTCTTCCTGAGTGCAAACCTGGCCTCAGACATTTACTAGCTGTGTGACCCTGAGCAAGTCACTTCACCCTGTTTGCCTCGGTTTCCTCATCTGTAATGTGAGATGCAGAAGGAAATGGCAAACCACTCCAGTATCCTTGCCAAGAAGACCTCAAAAAGGGCCACAAAGAGTCAGACATGACTGAAAAATGACTAATCCACAAAAAACAATTCTAATCCCTCCTTGAGATGAGAGGCCCCACAGATATTTAAAGACAGTCATTTCCTCCAAGTCTTTTATTCTCCAGATGAGACATTCCTAATTCCTTCAAATGATACAGAGTAATATGATGGAAATTCAAGACCCTGTTTTAACTATTGGTTGCCCTCCTCTGGACAGTCTTCAGCTTATCAGTGTATGGTCTCTAGAACTAAATATGGTGATCCTGATGTGGTCTGACTGAGCAGAGGACAGTGGGACTGTGCCCTCCTTGGTCCTGGATACCATCCCTTTCCTATCGCCATCTGAGATGGAATTATATCCTTCTTGACTGATATATCACATATATCTCACAGCTGGCTCATATCCACTAAAATCCGCATATCTTCTCCATTAAACATCTTTTCCTTAGGTTTATTGAGGCCTTTTTTGTTTTAATGTGTATTACACATTTTTACAATCACCTTCATTTCAAACTATATCCCATCTCCCTCCCCTGTCTAGCAAATCCCTTCTTGTAGCAAAGACTAGAAAACAAAGAGGGAAAACAGTTCAGCAAACCCAACCAACCATCAACTGACTCCAGCAATGTATGCAGTGTTCCACACCTGTAGTCACCCACTTCTGTCAAGCTGGGAGGGAGGTGATACCTTTCATTTTTACATGTTGCTTTGCTGAATATATATGCCTGGCTATTCCTTATCCAGAGTCATTCCTTTAAACAAAGTTTAAAAAAGAAAGAAAAACCAAGTGGTTTCCCAAAGCTAACCAGCTCATTAGGAGTTTCTGACCATGCCCCATCCCCATAGGCTTGCTACTTCTTGCAGTGATAGGGAGGAAGGTTCATTTTCTCAGCACTTCACAGGGGCCAAGCTTGATCATTAGCCTTAATTGGAATCCAGTTTCTTTCATTTCGTTCTCATTTCCATTGTTGTAGTCACCCTCCCATCTTCCTCAGAAGAGCTCTTGTTTAGCTATCTCTCACCTGTCTTCTAGTTTAATTCAACAAGCATTTATTAAGCACTTACTGTATGTCAGTATTCTGTGAGGGAACGTTAAAAGGGTACAAAGAAGAAATGAAACCACTCGTGGTCTCTAAGAGCTGTTTCCCCCACCTCCACATCTTATCTCTCTGTACTCCCCCAGAGTGATGGTAGAGCCCCTTCCACAGCATTCAGACACTCTGTCTCAGGTATCCTTTACTACTTAAGCTATTAGCCGGGAGTGAGATGCAGCTGGTTAATCAATGGCAATTGATTTGCCACCAGTCCCTAATTGTCCCACTAAAGTGTCTGAGAAGGGAATCATTGATAATACACTAAACATCTCTCTTCTTCTTAGAGCAGTTAAAGGCAAAAGTGAGGGAAAATGGATATTTGTGTAACTGACATATATAACAGACAGAAGAAATTTATATTGATTGAGAACAGGAAAGCTGAAAAAAAACTAAAATGAAAAGATTAGATATTGGATTCAGCTCATTCAAAAGTTAAAACATAAGGATATACACAGAAGCCATAGAAGTTTGAGTGTCTATTTTTTTAAAAGCTCTTGATAAATCTCTATTATTTAGTTAAAAGTCTTAACTCATAATTATTCCAACAATAGGAGAATCTTATCATCTATACGAATCTACTTTGCTTTGAAAAAATCCAATTCAACAAGCATTTATTAAGTGCTCCTGTATGCCTGGCATTGTCCTAGGCACTGGGGATGCAAAGGCCCAAAGGAAACAGTCCTTACCTTCAAGGAGCTTACCCTCTATAGGGGGGTTGGCTGCCCATGGATAATCACAGTAATTTTGGGCATGGTGGGGAGGATGAGGGAGTTGGAGGCTAGAGAAGTAACCACTGGGAATATGGAGAAAGTGAAGACCTTGTCGGCATCTGTTAAGTCTTAAAGGGAGTTTGGGCTTCCTAGGGACATGAGATGGTGACTTATGGGAATGTCTGCCTAAAGGGATGGAGGCAGGAGAGACACTGTTATTCTTGGGCAGCAGCAAGCAGGTAATAGGTTTGGAAGACAGAGGGCTTTAAGGAGAGAGAATGGTGTGCTAGGTCTGCAAAGACTGGCTGGACCTAGACTGTGAAGGGCTTTGGATGCTACATGGAGGAGTTTGTATCTTATTCTGGACACTATAGAGAGCCCCCAAAGTTTGATAAACAGGAGAAGGATGTGGTCACACCAGTACTTTTCAGTATTACAGATATCCAGATTTATAAAACTGATAGATTGTAAGGTGACTAATCATTTTACAAAATAATTCACTTTGGTCTTAAAAAAATCTAGTAGCTCTCCTCTAGATTCTACTTACTTAGACTGGACTGAGACACCAACTTTTCAGTCATACACATAGAGTTGTTTATCCTTTGTTCTCAGAAAGGACTAATGATATCAGCAGGGTAATGTCTTGACTTACAAGCAAAGTCAACAGCCTCACTCTCCCCTCCAGAGTCATTGGAGTCCAGTGGCAAGACATAGGTCAGGGCGACTGGTGATGGCCCAGGATGCAGTGGTACTATGTGGGGAACAGCTTAGTGTATGGCTCCAGTTAAGGCCCCTAGTTGTCCCAAACAACTTTTTAACATTCCTGTGAAATGGGGAAAAGATAGTTCTTATTTGGCATTTTAGAGACAGTGAAGTTGTGGCATAAGGGGAGGCATCTTAGGTTTCCTAATTCTGGTTAGTTCCAAGGGCACCAGACTGCCCTGAGGGGACTTTCATGCTGATTGAGTTGTTGTATTGGATTGACAGTGACTAGAATCTCATCTCACTAGAATAATCAGAATAGAGACTCTGGCAGTATTGAATATTTATTGGCTTATACAAAGTTAAATGGAAAAAGAGGATTGAAGTTGACATGAATATCATTTTTGTTGTGTACAGTTTTTTAAAAAAGTATATATAAGGGGCATCTAGGTGGTGCAGTGGATAGAGCACCGGCCCTGGAGTCAGGAGGAACTGAGTTCAAATCTGGTCTCAGACCAGACACTTGACACTTACTAGCTGTGTGACCCTGGGCAAGTCACTTAACCCCAATTGCCTCACCAAAATAAAAAACAAAACAAAACAAAAGTAAATATAAAATTTAACATGATAGTTTCAAAACTACCCTGCTTGTCTCTGTCCCCTTTTGAGTTTCCATCTGTTTTAATCTGTGTATTTTTTAATGTCTCATTGATGTTCTTTTCTCCTTTTTTTTTTGTATCATGTTCTCAACTCTACTCTCTCCCTTTACTCTGTCTTCCTCCTCCTTCCCCGCAAAATAAAAGCCATCCATTGTGACAACTAGAGTCAAGCCAAACAAAGCTCCACATTGGCTGGGTGTGTCTCTTAAATTTTCCACCTCTAGTCCATTGCCTTTCTTGCCAGGAGGTGGGAAGCAGCATTCATCACTGGGAACCATAGCTGGTCATTGCATTGTTCATGGTTCTTAGGTCTTTCATGGTTGCTTCCCTTTCAAATATTGTAGTCATTATATATTGCTCTCTTGGTTCTGCTCACTGCACTCTACATCACTTCATGTAAGTCCTCCCAGGTTTCTCTGGATCAACCCCTCTTGTCCTTTTTTATGGTGCATTAATATCCTTTTACATTCATATACCAAGAGTTGTTCAGCCATTCTTCATATGATGAGCAATAACTTTGTTTCCATTTTTTTCTACAACAAAAAATGCTGACATAGAATATTTTTATGTACAAGAGTAGTATTCCTCTTTCTTTGGTCTCTTTGGGGGATGTGCTTTGTATCTCTGTGTCCAAGGGTTTGTATGATGGAGTGACTGTTGAGGTATTGATCTCCAGAATGGCTAGATCAGTTCACAGCTTCATCAGCAGTGCATTAGGATGCCTGTCCTCCCGAAACCCTTCCAATGTTTGTCATCTTCCTTTTTTGGTCATCCTTGCCAATTTGATAGGTGTGAGGTAGTGGAAGCTCAGAGTTGTTTTAGTCTACATTTTTCACATTACTAGTGATTTGGAGGATTGTTGGTAGCTTGTTTTTTGAGTAATGCCTGCTCGTATCTTTGACCATTTATTGCCAGATGACTCTTGTTCTTATATATTTGAATCAATTTCTTATATGTCTTGGATATCAGAGAAACTCGCTACAAATATTTTTCATAGTTAGCTGTTTTCTTTCATTTCTGTTTCTATTCTCATTGATTTTGTATAAAATCTTTTCGATTTTGTGTAATGACAATTTTATGTCATTTTATCTCTAGTGATCTCATTCTTTTATGTAGTCAAGAACTCTTCCTCTATCCATAGTCATCAAAGGTTATCTACTTTCCTGCTTCTAATTGATTTATAATATAGACTTCTATCGCTAGATCTTTTTGGAGTTTATTATGGAATATGACATGAGATGTTGATCTCACAGAGTTTCTGCCAGATTGCTTTCCAGTTTCCCCAGGAGCTCCTGCTGAATAGTGAATCCTTATTCCAGTGGTTGGTTGGTTCTTTTCCCACTCTTCTACCATGCCTCCTTCTTCAGGTTGGGAGTTTTAGTTTGTGTAAATCAAAGTCTTACTTTCTCTATTTTTTGTTCATCTAAGTCAGTAAGTGGTGAATAGTAGAAGCAATTTTGGTAGTTGGAAAGTACATTACATTTGGAGTCAAAAGACCTTGGTTAAAGTCCAGTTCTATTGCTTACTTAGATGTATTACCTCAGGCAAGTCAGTTAATGTCTCTTAGCATCAGTTTTCTCATCTGTAAAATGGGGGCACAATTTTTGACCTCTTTACTTTGTAGTCAATTGAAATGTTGTATAGATAATAATTTTTAAGATAGAAAGTGCTATATAAATGCCAGATATTTACTATTAGGTATTTGCAATGGATCTAGGTAGAATTGGTGACTGACCTGGAAGAAACTAGTTGGGGAGGAAATATGGCCTAATAAGTAAAGTATTGGATTTAAATCACCACTATTGTTCTCATCATGCCGTTAACATTTATTAGCTATGTGGCCATGAGTAAGTCACTTAGCCAAGTGGAGCCTCAGTCTCCTCATCTGTAAAATGAGGATAATAATCCCTGTAATACCTGCCTTACAGGGCTGTTTTAAGGCTTAAATGGGAGAATGGAGATTAAACTCTTTTGTGAACCTTAAAGTGCCATCTGTGTCTGCCATCTTCAGCATCATCTTCATTATTATTCTCACTATTAATGTTATTCCTGTTTCTGGTTCTTAGAACTATTCGTAGACAAATCTGGCTGCAGAAGAACTCAGTGAACAGTTGTATCCCTTGAGTTAGTTACCTAAGCATTACTGGCAGAGTATTCTCTTATGTAATGTAGATCTTCAGCCAAAAGTCCTGTGATTTTCTGGGTCCTCAACATAAATGACTCCTGTCCAGTGCCTTGTTCTTGCATCCCACTTATTATTGTTATTTTTACCATTAGAATAAGTAGCCATGACTGCTGACGGAACTTCACTTTGCTCTTTTAAATAGCTAAACAGCTATTAAAATGCTTTCCTTTTCTGCAGATACAACACTAGTAGAATAGGGCCTTTGATCCTCTTCTGCAGTAGTGGTGATGCTCCATCCTTCCAATCCTGGTTTGCCTTCCTCGAGACCAGGAGCATCCAGAGGAGCAGTGGCCAGCAGTGGTTAGAGGGGCAGTCTGCAGCCCTGGAGTAGAGTGGAGCAGTTTGGGTGTTTGAGGGACCAAACGTGGGACTGTGGCCCCACCAGCCAAATACTCAAGCCGGTGGAGCCCACTGCTTTTTTATTTTTCAATGGTGTGCTTAGTTTATTTTTTCAAAATTGATTATTTTTAATGTGGATTTCTTTTTAAATTTTAAGTTCCAAATTCTCTCCCTCCCACCCACTGAGGAGGCAAGCAGTATGATATCAATTATACATGTGAAATCATATAAAACATATTTCCGTATTAGCCATATTGAAAAAAGAGAAAGAAAAGAAAGTTATACTTCAATTTGTACTGAGAGTTCATCAGTTCTTGCTCTGGAGGTGGGTAGCATTTTTTCATTATGAATCTTTTGGAATTCTCTTGAATCGTTGTATTGATCAGAGTAGCCGAGACTTTCACAACTGGTCATCTTTACAATTTCACTGTTACTGTGCACAATGATCTCCTGGTTCTTCTCACTTCACTTTGCATCAGTTCATATAGGTCTTGCTTTCTTTTTCTGAAGCTACCCTCCTCAGCATTTCATATAGCACAGTAGTACACCATTATAATTGTATACCACAACTTGTTCAGCCATTTCCCACTTGATGAGTATCCCCTCAATTTCCAATACTTTGTCACTACAAAAAGAGCTGCTATAAATATTTTTGTATATATGGGTCCTTTTATTTTTCCTTTGATCTCTTTGGGTTACAGGCCTAGTAGTGGTATTGCTGGGCCAAAGTGTATGCTCAGTTTTATAGCCCTTTGGACATAGTTCCAAATTGTTCTCCAGAATGGTTGGACCAGTTCACTACTCCATCAGCAATTCATTAACGTACATATTTTAGCATTTGTCATTTCTGATGGGTGTGAAGTGGTACCTCAGAGTCATTTCAATTTGCCATTCTCTAATCAATAGTGATTTAGAGCATTTTTTCATATGACTATAGATAGCTTTGATTTCTTTGTCTAAAAACTGCCTGTTTATATCCTTTGACCATTTATCAAATGAGGAATGATTCTTATTTTTATAAATTTGACTCAGTTCTATACCCAATATATATTTGAGAAATGAGGTCTTTTTTCAGAGGAACTTGCTGTAAATTTTTTTATATTACTTTATTGTCTCTGGTACCTTTTTAGTATAATGTGGTTTCCCTGATTATCTCTTAATTAGGTCTATTTTTACTTTTGCTTTATCTGAGATCATGATTGCTAGCTCTGCCTTTTTTACTTCAGCTGAAGCATATTAGATTCTGCTCCAACTTTTTAACTCTGTGTGTCTTCTGTATTATGGTTTAGCTCATCCCATTCACATTCCCAGTTGTGATTACTGTGTATTTGCCTCCATCTCATTTTCTTCTGTTTCTTCCTCTCTCTCTCTCTCTCTCTCTCTCTCTCTCTCTCTCTCTCTCTCTCTCTCTCTCTCTCTCTCTCTCTCTCTCTCTCTCTCCTCTCCCTCCTCAAAAGTCTATTTTGCTTCTGATCACTGCCTCCCTTAATCTACCCTCTGCTTTATCATCTGCCCTCCCCTTTATCACTCCCCCCCACCTTTTCTTATCCCTTTCCCTCCTATTTCCCTGTTGGGAAAGTTACATTTCTATACACGATTGTGCGTGTATATGTACTCTTCTCTTTTGAACCATTTCTGAGGAGAGGGGGTTTCAAGTATTGCCTGTCACCCCCACCCCATTTATTTCCCCCCTCATTATAAAAGGTCTTCCTTTTGTTCTCTTTTATGTGACAAAATTTCCCCCTTTCCTTTTCTCCAAGGGCATCCCTCTTTCTCATTCCTTTTTTTTTTTTTAGGAGATCATTCCAACATAATCAATTCACATTGATGTCCTCTGTGTAGGTAAACTCCTTTTAACTGCTGTAATGGTGATAATGTTCTTAGGAGTTGCATGTATCATCTTCCCATATAGAAACATAAACAGTTTAACTTTATTGAGTCTCTTATGATTACTCTTTCATGTTTAAATTTTTATGCTTCTCTTGAGTCTTGTGTTTGAATGTTAAAATTTCTAATCCGCTCTGGTCTTTTTATCAGCAATGCTTGAAAGTCTTCTTTTTATTATTAAATATCCATTTTCCCCTGAAGGATTACCCTTAGTTTTGTTGGATAGATTATTCTTGGTTGTAATCGTAGCTCTTTTGCTTTCCAGGATATCATATTTCAAACCTTCTGCTTCTTGAATGTGGAAACTGCTAAATCTTTTGTGGTCCTGGCTGTGGCCTCATGATATTTGAATTGTTTCTTTCTGAGTGCTTGCAGTGTTTTCTCTTTGCCCTGGGAGCTCTGGAATCTGGATACAACATTCCTGGGAGGTTTCATCTTGGGGTCTCTTTCAGGAGGTGATCGGTGGATTCTCTCAGTTTCTATTTCGCCCTCCAGATCGAAGATATCAGAGCAGTTTTCCTTGATGATTTCTTGAAAGATTAAGTCTAGCCTCTTTTTTTGATCATGACTTTCAGGTAGTCAAATAATTCTTAAATTATTTCTCCTCAATCTATTTTCCAGATCAGATGTCTTTTTGATCAGATATTTAACATTTTCTTCAATTTTTTTTTCATTCTTTTGACTTTGTTTTATTGTTTCTTGATGTCTCATGGAGTCATTAGCTTCCACTTGCCCAGTTCTAATTTTTAAGGAATTATTTTCTTTGGTGAGATTTTGTGCCTCTTTTTCCATTTGGCCAATTCTGCTTTTTAAGGAATTCTTCCCTTCAGTGGATTTTTATCTCTTTTTGCCATTTGATCAATTCTTTAACTGATCTCTTTTTAAGGTGTTATTTTGTTTAGCTTTTTTTTTGTACCTGTTTTACCAAGCTGTTAATTCTTTTCATAATTTTTCTTTTCATAATTTTCTTGCATCACTGTCATTTCTTTTCCCAATTTTTCCTCTACCACTCTTATCTCTTTTAACTCTTCCAGGAATTTTTGCTGGGTTTGGTCAAATTAGCATTTTTCTTTGAGTCTCTTTTTGTAGCCGTTTTCACGTTGTTGTCTTCTTCTGAGTTTATGTCTTGGTCTCCCTTGCTACCATAATAGCTTTTTATGGTCAAAAATCTATTTGTGTTGTTTGTTCATTTTTCCAGCCTATTTTTTGACTTTGAACTTTCTGTTAAAGTTGGGCTCTGCTCACCTGGGTGTGGGGAGGCATTATCCCAAACTTCATGCTGCTGTTTTGAGAGCTTTTTCTGGAGGTCTGCAAGTTTTTGGTGCTTTCAAGGTGGATGTGATCTGTAGAGAGGCGTGGTCACTGCTCCTGGCCTGGGCTCTGGTCTTTACTCCGGAAGGACCCTTGGTCCACTGCAGCCACAAATGCTAGGGCTTTGCTTTGCTTTGGAACTGTGACCAGGGCTCCTGTTCCCTTGCGACCAATCGTTAACATTCTCTGCCCTGAAACTGCAACCCAGAACTGTGTATTGGCAATGGATTTGCAAGTTAGCACCAGCTGCACCCAGTGCCAGTAAAGGGTCCCATGTAATCTCTTTCTGACCCTTTACCTCTCAGGGCTGAGAGCTTCCAAAGATGCTGCTGCTATTGTAGCTGCTGTTCCCACAGCCACATGTGTGGGCTCTGGACAGGCCTCCTAAATTTTCTTAGGCTGGAAAAATGTTTTACCCCAACCTTTTGTTGGCTCTGCTGCTGCAAAATTTAATTTGAGGCCTTATTTTACAGTTGTTTGGAGGGGAATATTGGGAGAGTTCATCTAGGTGTCTGACTCTAATCTACCACCTTGGCTTCATAAAGCACATTGCTTTTGACTGTGCCTTTGCACAAATGGCCTCTCCCATCTGGCAGGGGCTAGCCTCTCACTGTGACCTCAGAGCTTTGTTTTCCTTCAGAGAAAGCTTTGGGGCCACCTTCTGAGGTGGTGCCCTTAGGTATTAGCACTTTGTATTGAATTCCTTGTGCACCCATTGTATTTTTTGCCCTACCCCCCAATCCCAAGAGAGCTTAAGCTTCTGGAGGGCAGGGGCTCTTTTATTTTGCTTTCTGTAGTCCCATGCCAGTCAGAGTCCCTAGCATGTGGTAAGGGCTTAATCACATTTGTAGAATTGAATCGAATCAAACTAACAATAAAGGAATAGGTCATTGACCTACATTGTTCGATTTGTTTTCCTCAAATGTACAAGATTCTAGCTTTAGAAGACTGCCTCAGAGACAGATGTGGTAACTGAAACTTCTCTGGTCAGTTTCCTTTCAGGCACCCTTACCATCTGTCCAGCCAAGTTCCTGTTCATAGGTACTGCCCCTTGTAACCACTTTGCACCATAGAGCTGAGGTCTAGGGCTTTTACATTCAGGCTTCAGCTCTTGGGGGTCTCTAGTGTGTAGCTATTAGAGTTTCATGGTGATTTAGTTTGTTATTCAGGAATACTCTCTCAGAGGAAATGCCCCAGCACTGGGTCTGCCAGTCTGACATCATGATTACTAAGTCCTGGTTGGGCCTCTAGGAGAAAATTAGCTTTCATGGGCCATGCCAGTGTACCTTGACCTCACCAGAAGGAACCTATAACATCTGTCAATTGTGGCTTTGGTTTGAACCCAGTTAATCTCCATAGGCCCTTCACATACAATGGCAAATCACAAAGCTGATTGCTGAGCTGAGTGAGGGATTTCAAGGAGTGAGGAAAACCCACGGCTTGGTTTTAAACTGATGTCTCTGTTATAAATGAATTAAAATGATAACTTGAAAACGCTTTCTGATTTAAGCCCTTCAGCCATATTCTTCAAGATTTATTTCTCTTCTTAATGTGGTATTTGTTTTATCTTCTACTTAGTTTTTCTGTGTTGTGTGTGCTATCCTTTGGTCAGCTGGCCTGTGATAGGGAATGCGAACAGGAAAGGATGAAGAGAATTTGTTCTTCAAGGTCACATATTAAAGCCTGTTTGTATTCATGCAGAGCTGTAACCAGGGCAGGATGATGGGGCTTTGTCCAAGGACACCAAAATTTTAAATCATGCTGGTGGCACTTGCAGTCAGGCAGTGTAGAAATAAGCACCTTGTTAGCAAGAATTGTTAAACAGGAAGCAAGTGGATGGAGCTTTCTCTGTGATATGCCCCTGCTACTGACCCCCTTAACCTGTAACCAGATGAGTTTCTCTTAGCTGAGTCCATCCTGCTCCCCATTCCCTTCTCCTGGCATCATAGCATCCACCTGTGGTCACTGTTCCCCCTTTCCCCTCCACCTCCCCACTGAATTTGAGGGCAGAGTTCATGCTTGCTCCAGGTACGTTTTGGACTTTTCCACTTTGGGCACAAAAATCTTTAAGAAGAGAAGATCACAGGTCTAGAGCTGAAAGAGACCTCAAAGGCCATCTAGTCCAATGCAGAGCCATTGCCAGTCATCCTGACCTGTGTCTTGTCACTGGACTCTGAGGACTGGAGAAGGGAGTGAGGCCGATGACTTTGCACAGCTTTGCCCAATTCACTTGCGAGCCAAGATATCATCCTCCTGACTCCTTGGTCTTCTTTGAGAGCAAAGGATGAACAACAATCCAACCCTCTTCCTTTATAAATGGGCAACTTGAGGTGCTTAAGTTTACTTTCCCAAGGTCTCACAAGGCAATAAGCATCAGAGTCAGAATTTGAACCCAGAGCCATTATACCATACTAGTTATGACACTGAGTCCATGTGATTTTACAGCTGTCCTTGGCTTACTCTTTCATGGAGAAAAGCATATGAAGGAAAAATGACTCCATGGCCTGGACTTGCCATGCCCCACACTCCTGATTCCTCCAGGAAGCCTTGGAGGCTCCCCCCCCACCCCCCCACACCCCAGTGCCCTTAGTGATCAATGCCTCTTCCTTACTCGATGAAAAGTTCTTGGAGAAATGTCAAGATTTATCCTTCTAGGGAAAACCACCAATATAGTAGTACCATGTCTCAAAAAGTGGTATCCCTAGCATTCCAATAAATCCTACATACTTCCTCCCTTCCCCAGTCAATTCCAAGGTCTCTAGTCTCTAGGCGATAAAACAGACTCTTCTCAGCTTTGAAAACCCTTCACAGCCTGGCCTCAGCCTCTCTTTCCAGACTCACTGGCCATGACTCGACTCTCCTTTGCACTGGCTCTACCCGCTACATCTAGAAGACCCTCCCTCCTCATCTCCATCTCACAGAATCAAGCACCATCTTCTTTATGAAGCCTTTCCTGATCTCCCCAAACGCTAGTGTGCGCCCCTCCAAAGTACCGTGTATTTAATGTATTTTAATGTGTTTAATGTTATTCAGTCGTTTCAGTCATGTCCAACTCTCTATGACCCCATTTGGGGTTTTCTTGGCAAAAATATTGGAGTGGTTTGCCATTTCCTTCTCCAACTCATTTTACAGAAGAGGACACCAAGGCAAAGAGAGTGAAGTGATTTTTCCAGGGTCACACAGCTAGGAAGGCCAGATTTGAACTCAGGTTGCCCTGACTCCAGGCCCAGTGCTCTGACCCTGCACTACCTAGCTGCCCTATATGTTGGTATTCATTTGATATATACTAACATAGGAATTTGTCTTCCCCATTAGAATGTAAACTCCTTGGGATTAGTGATCGTTTCATTCATCGTATTTGTATCCCCATCACCTAGCACTGTGTTTGGAACATAGTAGGTGTTTGCACAAACAAAGCCAATGCAACTAAGATTAGAAGGAAGGTAGAAAATTAGGAAAGAATTTTTACAACCAGTCTCTCTGATAAAGGCCTCATTTCTAAAATATATAGAGAATTAAGACAAATTTATAAGAACACAAGCCATTCCCCAATTGATAAATGGTCAAAGGATATGAACAGACAGTTCTCAGATGAAGAAATTAAAGCCATCTATGGTCATATGAAAAAATGCTCTAAATCATTATTGATTAGAGAAATGCAAATCAAAACAACTCTGAGGTACCACACCCACACCTATCAGATTGGCCAACATGACAAAACAGGAAAATGATAAATGTTGGAGAAGATGTGGGAAAATTGGAACGCTAATACATTGTTGGTGGAGTTGTGAAATGATCCAACCATTTTGGAGAACAATTTGGAACTATGCCCAAAGGGCTACAAAAACGTGCATACCCTTTGATCCAGCAATAGCACTTCTAGGGCTATATCCCAAAGAGATCAAACAAATGGGAAAAGGACCCACATGTACAAAAATATTCATAGCAGCTCTTTTTGTGGTGGCAAAGAATTGGAAATTGAGAGGATGCCCATCCATTGGGGAATGGCTGAGCAAGTTGTGGTATATGAATGTAATGGAATACTGTTGTGCTATAAGAAATGATGAACAAGCTGACTTCAGAAAAACCTGGAAAGACTTATATGGTCTGATGCTGAGTGAAGTGAGCAGAACCAAGAGGACTTTGTACACAATAACAGCCACATTATGCAATGACTAAGATTGTTAAACTGAACCTTTCTCAGCATTATGAGGATCTAAGACATCTCCAGAGGCCTCAGGATGGAAAATGCTGTCCACATCCAAAGAAAGAACTATGGAAGTCGAATCGCTCTCACTTAACTTTACCTTCTGTTGAGTTTTGTTTCCTCTTTCTGATGGTTCCTTGTATTGGTTTTAATTTTTACTTACAACTTCACTAATGTGAAAATATGTTTAATGGGTATGTAAATGTAAAGCCTATGTCAGATTGTGTGCCGTCTTGGGGAGGGTGGGGGGGAGGAAAAGGGAGAAAAATTTTCAACTCAAAAGCATATGGAAGTGATTGTTGATAAATCAAAATAAATTAATAAAAAAAAAGGAACATATTAGGTGCTTGTAGATTGATGGGCATGAGTCTTACCAAGTGCTTTCTAGACATGTGAAAGATACCCATGTCAAGCAAGTGATAGGAGGTTTGAATGAATGGGAGTGTCTGGAGGCAAGAGACTTGAGTTCCCCTTGTTGCTGTCACTAATTCTTTGTGACCACGAGTGAGCATTTCCACTTTTGTTGCATTTCCTTAATGAGTGCCACATTCAAGCCACAGGGGCTTGAATATACCTAATACCTCAGCATATCTGTAATTTCTTTTAATTCAACTTAATAAAGATTTATTAGGAGTATGAGTTTCTGCCTTCACTTCCTACTGGGAGAATGTACTGTAGTACAAATAAGCATAGTATGAAGAAAATTGAGAAGGAAGGTAGTGCTGTAGCAAACAGCTGGGGGGATCTGGGAAACCTTGACATAGGAAGTGAGCAATGAAGCCTGATCAGGAGACTGAGAAGCACAGGTGAGGATAGAGGGCATTATAGGTATGGCCGGTGGCTTAGGAGAATACTTGGAGGTGGGAGATGGAATATATTAAGATTAGGGAATAAATGGCAATCCCATTTGGTGGAAACATAAAATAGGTAAAGGGGAATAGTGTGAAATGAGGAAGAGCATTTGGGGACTAGATGGACAGAGATCTTAAGTACTGGGCTAAGGAGTTTGTCTTTTATCCTAGAGGCAGAGGAGAGGGAGAACCCCTGAAGATTTTTGAGTAGGAGAGTCAGACCTGTTCCTTAAGAAAATTCTTTTGATGTGCATGTGGAAGGTCTGTCGGAGAGGAGGCAGAGTAGGAGTAGGGAGACCGAGTAGGAGGCCGCCATCCAGGCAAGAGTTGCTGAGAAGCTGTTCTAGGGTGGTTACTGTATGTGTGTATAAATGTTATTGGAGTAGAATTGATAAGGTTTGGCACCTGATTGAATATGGTTAGGGGGAGGGACAGTGCAGGAAGAGGTGATGAGGGAGAGAGAAGAGTTAAGGATGATTGTAAGGTTACTTTTCTGGCTTCCTGGAACTGAGGGGCGCTCCTCAATGGAGTCTTGTCAACATGTATATTACCTCTGCTGGTCCAGACCTGCCCCATGCCTTCTTATGCTGGGTGATGCTTACCCATGGCCTGCCATGAGGCTTCCACACAGTATCTACCCAATGTTTTGGAGTCCTTCTTCCGGGTCATTCAGCGTTCTGTGGTTACCAGGGATGGATGGATGCTGGGTGTGAGCAGGTTGTAACATCTCATCAACAATGGCTTATGCAAGAAGTGGCTTTTGAGGTATCCTCTAGAAAACATTGGCCTGGACAAGGGGCTGGGCCAGCCAGGTAGTGAGATGGAGGGATAACTGATAGTGTTTAGTAACCTGCCTTTCTTCTGTTTCCTTACCAGGGGGCCTCTGCTACATCTTTGTCTAACATGGCCTACATGCACGTAGTTCGATGGGCCGTTTGGAACCCCCTGACAGAAGGCTTTTCTAAGAAGATGGTGACCTTACCCCTTCGAGGAGGAGCACAGCTCAACCCTGCCCACTGTTTGGTGTACAAGATTCCTTCAACCACCATGAGCTCTGAGGAGGTAAGACCGCTTACTTGTCTTCTCTTTCCAGTGAATTTGGCCTGTCCTATGTTATTATATCTGTTGCGCTGCTAACACATACATAGTGACTGAAAATAAGTCCACTAGTTGTGCTGAACCTATTTTCAGCCATGCTTCATAGGCAGAATTTTTCCATGACAAGGATTTATGTATTTTTTTAAATTACAAAATGATATTCACTTTGTAATAAAGTTTGCTGAGTAGTTGAATCAAATCCAGCCCTATACTCACTGAAGTTAATTAATTTAATGACATAATGCCTTTTGTCATTCCCATTTATATTAGTCTCTTGGGGAACTCTCAGTGCCCTCGACTTTTGAATGAATGCATTCTGTAAAGGAACCAACATGTGCCAATTTAACAAAAAAAGATTTCTTAAAGCGTTTAATTCATGGGAGAAAGTTGCTTGGTGTCTTTTTGGAGGCAGTCGGGTGCCAGGGAACTACTTGGTTGTATGGAGTAAGAGTCTGAGCTGGAAGAGATTGCAGCGGTCATCTGATCATCAGTGTTTAGGTATGTAGATTTAGAGAGAAACAGAGGTGGCCTCAGAAGTCCTTTGGACTGACCCTCTCATTTTACAGAGGAAGAAACAAGGGCCACTTACCCCAGACTGTCGAGGAAGCAGCTGACTGAGTTGGCCTCTCAGTCCTCCCGCTGAATACAGCAGTCTTTCTGTTGCATCATGCTGCCTATCAGGAATCTCCTGACCTTTGTTTTAATTCAGTCTCTGCCACTAATTACCTGTGATCTGGTTCAAGTCATTTCATCTTTCTAGGCCTCGCTTGTCATGTCTATAAAATTTCTGCATTTGATAATGTGATTCATTTTTTTTAACCATTAGGTATTTCCATTGAGACTTTTATATTTCTAAAAACATTTCCAGGCTCTTTCTAGAGTCCTCACATGAACCTTTTACCATTGCTATTTACCATTTTTCTAAGATAGGAAAAAAGTTTTACTTGTTGACTGACTGTTGTATCAGTGGGTCATCTAGATTTGGACTCTGGAGACAATGTCATTTTTGGAGACAAAGGCCATTCTTGATGGGCTGGGGTTATAGCACTGGGAGACTAGCCAATGTCATCCATCAATCTCATCACAAGACCTTTCCTTCCTTCTGGAACCAAATTTGGCTGCATCCCCACAAGGCCTCATTTGTCCTCTTTCCAGGAGGACGAGGAGATTGCTATCTGGAATGCCTGACCTTGAGACCAAGGTTCCACAGGAGATTGTTGAGGATGTTCTGCTCAGTTTTAGTCCTCACATGATGCAGTGTTTCACCTCTCACCTTTTAGATATGTCATGTGCGCTGGGGAGGAGGAACATCGAAGGTTCTGATATCTTTAAAGAGCCATCGGTGCTACGCTGTACATTGCAGTCAGAATTTCTGAGATTCCTACTGTGAGCCCCAATGCTGTACAAATGCCATTAGCTAAAATGACTCACTAGCTTTACTCACTGTTGGACATGATGGGTGGTGAAAAACCTCTTAATGGGGCCTTATTCTCTAGAAGCTGGTGACCTTGACGGGGAAAAGATAGCATCCTGAATCAATTAATCAGTCCACATTTATTAAGCGCCTGCTATGTGCCAGGCACTGTGCTAAGTACTGAGAGAAGCAGCAGACAATCCCTGCCCTCAAGCAGTTTACAGTCTAATGGGGCAGATGACATGCAAACAAATACATACAAAGCAAACTACATGCAGAGTGTATGCTTGCGGTTTGTCCTGCGTTCTCGAAGAGGACTGTGACATCGGGGTACATAGGAGATAGTTAAAAGAGGGAAGGCGCTGAAATGAAGAGGAGGTGGGGAAGGCTTCCTGTAGAAGGTGGGGTTTTAGTTGGGACTGCAAAGAAGCCTGGAAGGTCAGTAGGGCAGACAAAGTTGAGGAGGGAGAGCGTTCCAGGCATGGGGAAGACAGAGAAAATGCCCGGAACCAGGAGAAGGAGTGCCTTGTTTGTAGGACAGCCAGGAAGCCAATGGCACTGAACTGAAGAGTATTGTTGGGGAGTAAGGGTAAGTGTTGGGGAGGAAGTGTAAGAAGACCGGAAAGGTGGGAGGGGACTGATTAGGAAGGGCATTGAATGTCAGAGCATTTTATATTTGCTCCTGAAGGTGATAGGAAGCTACTGAGTTAAGTGATTAGCTTCTGTCCATTTTCCTCCTTGTTCATGAATTTAAATAGACTAAGACTGATTTTGGGGCAGCCAGGTGGTGCCATAGTGCATAGAGCGCCAGGCCTGAAGTCAGGAAGACTCATCTTCCTGAGTTCAAATCTGGTCTCAGGCACTGACTAGCTGTGTGACCTTAGGCAAGTCACTTCACCCTGTTTGCTTCAGTTTCCTCATCTGTAAAAATGAGCTGGAGGAGGAAATGACAAACCACTCCAGTATCTTTGCCAAGAAAACCCCAAATGAGGTCATGAAGGGTTGGACACAACAGCAATGAGTGATTGTTGAAAGATATGTTACGAGGCCATTTTATGTTGAAGAACTTTTGCTTCAAGTTGAATTTTGCATATAGAACTCCAGCAGCTTAGAGGATCTACGTCTGTGCAGCAGGATACTGAAAAGAATTTGTGGGTTTGACCCAAAGCTGGTGGTGCATGGACGTATTTTCCAACATTTTTCTATTCCATTCATTTGTGAGACTCATTTCAAGACATTCTAGTAAAGAAGGCTTGAGGCCACCCTGGGCTAGAGGTATCTCCTCTTTGTACTTGGATGTAGTTGTTTTCTAAGGATTTTAGGATAACACGTACTCTTCTCTTTCCTGGAAAAGAGGAATATGTTATATACAAATGTTTGTTGTTGTTGTTGTTTTAAAGAAAGCATCAGGTGAAGCAGATATGCTGGGTGGTAATGTATCCATCAGCCTTGTAGAAAACTCCAGACAGGAAACTCTGAACCTCCTCCTCATCGGGACTTTTGTGGTTGATTTTATCACTGTGTCATTCAGAGGGCAATACTGTAACAGGACACGAATCACATGATTATAATTTAAATGTCTTTCTCCAGGAGTCCCTAATTTAAACGTTCTTTCTTGGGGGAAGTGGGGAGGATGGGACAGGAAGTAGGGTATGCATGCTTTTTATTTTTTTTTTTGGATGAGAATTTATTTTCAGTATTGTTCATTTCAGGTTAAGCAAGTTGAGTTGGGCTCCATCCAATTCCAGTTCTCACTCAGCTCAGAAGAACACTTGGGAACCTCTCTTGAGCCCTCCAGCCACATGAAAGAGGAGCCACAACACTCCAAGAAGCCTCCCCAATCCCCTTCAAGTAAGTGTTTTCAGGGTGCTAACTTTCAAGTCCACAGCGTGACTTCCATCTGTTCCTGGGAGAAAAAAGCACTTAATAGCATACAGTAATCACCAACTTTATAAGGTAACTGCTATAGATTGCTTTAATTTGAACCCATTAGTTGGGTTTTCCCTGGCTATGCTGCTTTTTAAGTTGTAAAATTGAGCAGTGATGAAGTGGGCACAGAGGTTTCTCGTCTGTGGATCAGCCCGTCAATCAGTTCATTCCGTCATTTTAAGAGATGTGCAGCTGGAGCTCTCTGCAGGGGTCTTCAGCAGAAACAGTCCCCTCTTCTCCCAGAAGTCACTTCACGTGGGGCTCTTGGAAATGAAGGCTTTCAAACATTGTGGATTCACCAAAATCCCTGATTGCAGCAGTGCCGAGCGTAGGAAACACATGGGAGAAAGTTCGTTTCCTTTTTTAAAGTACTGTACTCCCTACTTAGAAGAAGCATCGTCTGGGAGCCGGAGGCCTGGGATGCTGACGTTGACGTGGGGCTTTTTAAAGTGGAGTCCTAAATTGCTACAAGCCAAGCTACCAACTGAGTTCAAATACCTTGCCCTGAAGGCAGGGCCAGGCATATTTCCAGTGGCATACAGTGATAGAGAAAGTGGCTTATGGTGTTTGTTCATTTAGTGTTTGCTTTGCTCGTCAGTTTTAGAACTGTGTGGATGGAGCTTTATGTTCTACCCCCCTTCATTCATTCATAGTTGAGAAGTACTTTGATCTATGCTGTGGTGGGGCACCAGTAGCTTCCCCAGAGAGAGTGGAACTGAAGCTGTGATAAGATCCTCCCAAAAGGATGTTGCACTTCTGTGCTACATCCAAAGCTAAGATGAGTTCCTCACGAACTTATGTGTTCATCTTACAAAAAGGATTCTCATTTCTGAGAGTTAGATTAGTACGTGTGTTGAGCCTTTTTGACCTTTGGTATCCAAGCATAGAGCTGGGGGAAGGTGCTGTCAGAGAACCCTAGATCACAAGGGTCGCACCGGTCTTTGGATCCCAGACAGAACGATGGTGAATGGTCAGAAGTGGGAGAGCCAGAAATAGAAGGACTCCAGATGGATTCATCCTTTCAGTCTCTCTACTACAGCATCTGAGCTGCAAACCTAGGAAGATGAGTAGGAAGGATTCTCTAGTCTATAATCTAGAACTATAGTCGTCATAAGGGTGCCTATTTTACCTGTAGAAAAAAGTAGAGAACCGGTCCCCTGAGATGCGTTCTGTGGCTTTGGGTGACGATACACACGAGATTGGTTTCTTCATTTTCCAGCAGACGGCAGCGCAATTAAAACCATGCAGTCTGCTTTCTTACGTATGTTTGTAGCTGGGACTCCAGGAAGGACTTTCTCACAATTGTTTCCAGGCTGCAGGCCTTTTGTAAAGGCATTGTTCATTTTACGTTGTGAAACTTTTTTTTTTGAGGACAGATATCTCAGTTGCATTGGTCTTACAGCCAGTAAAACTGCTTATTTCTTTGGCTAGAAGCCTGGGATACTGGTGCTCATCTTTGTGCTCATTCCAGCTTTGTTAAGAGGACTAAACTTATTCCTTAGGACAAAAGAATAATTAATTGTATTACCACAAACCACATTATGAAGTGACATCCTTCTTCTCTGAAGGTCGGCCTATTCTGCTGGTTTAAATATGTTTTCTTCTTTTTATGAATGTTCTCATCATAATTGTTCTTCACATAATTCAACATCATTATTCAGGATGTTAGTTTATAATAGTACCTTATTAATGTAGCAACAGTCTGAAGTGCATAGTAATCTTTGTACTTGAGATGGAGCCAGAACATTCATCTGCTCAAGTGGATTCTGCTAGGATCCACCTTGTAGAAGTATCTAGTGGGCACCCAGCTTCTATAAAGGATACACTGGAAACACAGATGGATGAAAGGAGGAGAGAAAGGAAGGAAGGGAGAAAGGAAGGGCAGGGTTAGGAGTGCACTGATCACAAAGGTCTGAGGAAACCTATGAAGGAAGGAAGGAAGGTAGGAAGGAAGGGGTAAGGGAGGGAGAAAGGAAGAAAGGAAGGGAGAGAAGAAGGGAGGAAGGAAGGGAAGGAGGGAGGAAGGAAGGGAAGGAAGGAGGAAGGAAAAAGAGAGGGAGGAAGAAAAGAAGGAGAGAGGAAGGAAGGAAAGGAAGGAGGAAGGAAAAAGAGGGAGGAAGAAAAGAAGGAGAGAGGAAGGAAGGAAGGAAGGGAGAGAAGGAAGGAGGAAGGAAGGGAAGGAAGGAGGAAGGAAAAAGAGAGGGAGGAAGAAAAGGAGAGAGGAAAGAAGGAAGGGAGAGAAGAAGGGAGGAAGGAAGGGAAGGAGGGAGGAAGGAAGGGAAGGAAGGAGGAAGGAAAAAGAGAGGAAGGAAGGGAAGGAGGGAGAAAGGAAGGAAGAAGGAAGAATTTATTAAAGACCTACTATGTGCCAGGCACTATGCTAAATGCTTTCCAAATATGATTTCATTTGATCCTCACACAACCCTGGGAGATTTTTATTATTATCCCTGTTTTACAGTTGAAGAAACTAATTCATACCGTGGTTAAGTGATTTGCCCAGGGCCACACAGCTAGTAAGTGTCTGGGTACAGATATGAACTTGGGATTCTATCCACTATTCTACTTCAGTGCCTATTTGGTCATAGATAGAAAGCTGGAAAAGTCCTCAGGCTCTTCTGTGTAGCTCAGCAACCCCATTTTCTAGATGAATACATGGGACAAAGGCAGTCAAGCTGGGACAGGAGTCCGAGACCTTGCCCTCTCCGTCGTCCCAAACTCTCAGCTCTGCTAGCAGATTTAGGACCTGAGCATCCCAAGATGTAGAGCTGGTCATCTGGCTCAGAGGTGACAAATTCTGGCAGCAGTTGGAAAATGCTTAACAAAATAAATAAAAATACCAAATGCAACTTGGATAGTATTAATTTGTGGTTTTCTAAGTCAGTATGTGGCCAACAGGGTCCCTTTCTGTTTGAATCTGATCTCTGGTCTACCTCAACTGGTCTAGCTCAACAGCTTGATTTTACAGATGAGGAAACTGAGGGGATGTGCTCTGTCCAGTTCACCCAGGCATTAAGTGGCTGAGCCAGAATTTGACATCTGGACGAAGATTAAGGTCCTGTGAGCCAAGCTCAGCCCCCTGTGCACTATACCTACCTCCACCTGTAGAGATAGAGGAGAATTAATTCCCTCACTACCTTCCTCTGCTAAAATGGAAACCACATCAGTTCAGAGAAGAAACACATGATGAGTCTCCAGCTGGACACAAAGGTATAGACTCTATGGCTTAACAATAGGAAATAACTGGAGCATTGCTTTTATTTTCAAACAACAGATGTTATTTTCCCGGCTAGCAGCATGCCTTGATTGTGCTGTTTAAGCTGTTAAAAATGGAAGGAGGATACCCAAGACCTCATTTAGACTGGATCTTGGCATGAACTTGCTTTTCATGCTTTGGGCCATCTACTGAAGTGTTCACTGAAAGACACAAATCCTCATATTGAAAAGTTGGCCATCTCATTGGTCATTAGAACACAGACTCATGAAAATAGCCTTCAGAGGACAGGGCAGGCTTTGTGTGCCAAATGGGTGATACCATCAGTAAAGGCTCTGCCCCCTACAACAGAGGAAAGATGCTGTGGGAAAGAGGGGTCTCAGCTTTAGTGTCTCCAGCCCACCCAACTTAAGTATCATGGAAGGGGTACTAGACTTAGAGTCAAAAGAGACAGGAGTTTGTATCCTACCTCTTTGATACTTCCAAGCTTTTAACCATTCACAGCTTCTCTGGACCTCATTTTCTTCATCTGTAAAATGTGTATAATTACATCTATAGTATCCGTTCCTTAAGCCTACTATGATCTTAGATAGAGATAATATATGTAAAGTGTTACAAAGTATCAGCCTGTGTATTTCAATCAGCTATTCATCAGGCAGAAAGCCAGCGGCCTGCTGAGATGGAAGTTTGCAATTGCTTCTGCAAAAGAAATAAAAAGACCTCCTACTCCACCTCCCAAGGGGAATTGCATTGGCCAGTCGCCTTGCCTGCTCGAGCTGGTCACTGCTGTTCTCCTTCGTGGCATTGGGGCCGATAACCAAGGCCCTCCTTGGCTGGTGGGATCTGCAGAAGGAAGCAGGGCAGAGAGAAGACTTAGTGAGGAAGGCCCTTTGGGAGAAGCAAGGTCTTTGAAGTCCCAGTTCTGGCTGGGAGTCTTACTACCTCGGTGACCTTGGAAATGTCACTTCATTTCTCCCTCCCTCAGTTTCCTTATCTCTCAGGGTGGCCCCTAAGGTCTCTTCTGGCTCAAAGTGTTGATGCTGTATGTCAGCCAAGTATAGACGCCAGTCTCCAGTTGACCGAGGCCCAGGGCCTCCTTTTCAGCCTCCTTGGCTACCCTGCAGCTGCTCTCTTTCTCTTTTTAGGGGGCTGATCTTTAATACACGCATGCTTTTTACTCTCAAGCTTAAGAAGAGTTCTCACTGCCCTGCTTGGGGGTCGTGCATCCCCTGGGTACCTTCAGGAGCAGACGTTGAACTTTTGTGCAAATATGCTGCAGCAGCTTAATCCGTTTTTCAGATGCTGCTTGGGGACTCTGAGATCTGCATGGATAGAATCTGATTTCATTAGGTTTATTTAATTTGGATTTATTGCGGCATTCCTGTCATGCTAATATGATCATCTTCAGCTTAGGTGCCACACATTTTAAGGCGCTGTCTCCTAAGACTTAATATGAGCGACTTTAAATATGTGCTGGTGTTTAACTTATGACGGAAACTTTTCTTCCTTCAGTATTTTGCCAACTTATATGGTTCCTTTGGAAATCTTAATGATATTGTGGCTGTCACCTTAAGTGGAGTGCTTTGGCTTCCAGTGATGAATAATGTGCCATATTCTTCCTCTAAGATTACGAGACTGAAAGGGTCTGTTATAGCGCCTCAAACCACTAGAGGGCACTCAAACCTCAGGTTTCTTAGCAGAAATCTACCACTTAGCCACTATTTAGTTCTTTGGAATGTTCTGGTGGTATCAGGACTTTGCTTAATGGGTTTTAAAACAGAAATCTAGATGGAGTTAATTGAAAATATTTAATAATGGCATTTTCTAAGATGTATCGAGTTAGCTTGTTGACATAATTACAGCATTGTGTTACTGATGTTGCCTAGAACATACCTCCCTAAGTGCAATTCCGTGGGCATGAATCAGTAGGAGTCAGTGCATTTCAAAGCATTAAAGGAGAAGTCAAATTATTTGAGTAGCTTATTGTGGCTTCTCAGTACATGTATACAGGAGACACTGCTAGTTCACAGCTTGTAAAAGGACTCGAGATTGCCTTGTTTCTGTCTCTCAGATGCCAGGGAGATTATTAGTCCTGAGCAAAGACCTTAGCACGGGTGGGGATCCTGCAGCCTTGAATGTGGCCCTCTAGGGCCTCAAGTGCAGCCCTTTGACTGGATCCAAACTTCTCAAGTTTGAGGACGTAAGGACCTAGAGGGCCACATGTGGCCTTGAGGCGGCAGGTGCCCCACTCCTGCCTTAGAGCAGAGAGCTTCAAGTCTTAATGGGCTCAGTTCAGCAAGTCTCTTTAACAGACATCTATTAAACAGCTAATCTGTGCAAGGCATTGGGGGTATTGTTGTTGTTCAGTCGTTTTCAGTCTTGTCTGACTCTTCCTGACCCCATTTGGGGTTTTCTTGGCAGAGATACTGGGGTGGTTTGCCATTTCCTTCTCCAGCTCATTTTACAGATGAAGAAAGCAAGGCATACAGGGTAAAGGGACTTGCCCAGGGTCACATGTGGCCCTCTAGGTCCTTGGGTGCAGCCTCTTGACTGAGTCCAAGTTTTACAGAACAAATCCTTTTATTAGGAGGATTTGTTCTTTGAAGTTTGGATTCAATTGAAAGGCCTCACTTGAAGACCTAGAGGACCACATATGGCCCTGAGGCCGCAGGTGCCCCACCCCTGTGCATGATCATTTAATTCAGCTCAACAAATATGGTGGTGGTGGGGGAGAGGAGGTAATGGGGGGGATTACTTCATCCCTGCCCTTTACCTGCTAATTGGTACCCATATCAATGTGATACCAGGTAGACTGTGACGGAGACAAAGGAGAGCTCCGGAAAGAAGGAAAAAGATGCACGCTCAGCTGGGAGAATAAGGAAAGGCTTTATCCAACTAACAGACATTTACGTAGCACCTGCTGTGTGTCAGCTGTGTGCTAGGGGCTGGGGACACAAAGACAAGAGTGAAACAATCCTCGCCTCCAAGGAGCTCCCATTCCAATGGGGGAGACATAATGTACAAACACAGATGAATGTAAGGTCTCTGCCCTAGCAACTGAGCAGAGGGGAGAAGCTTCATGGAGAAGGTGGTGATTCCCCAGTCACAAAGAAACCAGAGATTCCAAGAAGAGGAGGGGAGGAGAGAGGGGATTCCAGGCATGGTGAGGGGAACAGTCAGCGCAAAATCGGTCATTTGGGACTGGACAACTGTGATTCTCTGAGCTGTTAGCACCTGAAATAGGCCTCAAACTACTACTACTACTACTACTACTACTACTACTACTACTAACTACTACTACTACTACTATAAAATGGCATGAATTATATAGCGCTTTGAGTTCTGGCACTGGTGAGAGAATTGATGCCCCTGCCATTAAGTAGTGCTGTTGATTTACAGTTTCCTGAAGTCTTTACCTTTGCAGGCCCTAGGTCTGTGGGAATCATTAAAGACTAGGCCTGAACTATTACTTTATAGGTCTGATCATTGTGTCCTTTATTTGTGCTTGCTTTCAACCACAACAATGCATCTTTCAACAAACACTTGGCCTGTTCTTTCCCCTCATTGTCAGGGACGACTATTTTTACCTCTTTTGTAACACTGGCAAACTCCATCCTCTTTCTGAGACCAAAGCCTGATCTTTCCCCGTCTTTCTGTCTTAGCTGCTGAAGGTTGCTAAGCAACCGCCTCCTCATGTCGGCCTTTCTATCTCTTCACTCAGTACTTTTTCAGCTTAATAACTGATCTTTTAGTTAAGTACTGACAGGCTTGTTTCACTGGGCAGTCAGTTCAGCAAACTGTGCACTTTCCTCTATTAATAATTCTCATCAGAATCTCCTCGTGCATGCTGATTGTCCCCTCCCAAATCACCCCCACCAAAATGCACAGTTAAATAAAATTACTGGCATTTAGTAAAAATATTCTTGGGAAAACAAGCTTGTGTTTTGTGCTCACTCACTGTCATGCTGCCTCCCACGTAGGCCCCAGTGGGGTGACAGGCAGGAAGGAATTTGGACAACCATCTTCCAGTGCCATTTGCAAACCTCCATTAGCATATCCCATCCCTGGGATGAGGAAAGACCCTAATCCCCCTAACATGTTTCCTGATATTTCTGAGGGCTTCGCTGTGGTCGAGCTTGGGAGAACATATTTGAAGGCAATCCTTGCAAAAGTTTTTGTGAGTACAAGAATTATGTATAACATTGTTATGAGTGCCAGGGTTTGGTTTTTTAGTATCTCTTTTTAAAATTGGAAAACAAAATTATTTTACTTGCCCCTTTAGGCACATCCTAAATTTTTTCCTTATCCCCTCTCTTTCTTGTCAAAGCTGTGATTTTTTTTCTTCTTACATCCTTCTGCTTTTCATCCTGGTTTTCTTCACTCTCTGTAAGTGTTAATTGGTGGAGTTCTCCCTTACCTACCTGTGTTCTCAATAGCTTATAACTTAGAATCCAAAATACACAAGAAATAAGAGAATCTCTATGATCTGTGGTCTTTTGAAGATGACATTCATTGCCATTAAACAGCTTAGTTGAATCAGATTTTTAGAGCGGAAAGACACTATCTAGTTTAATTCCCTTCTTTTGCAGATGAAGATCCTTAGGCCTAAGAATGTGAATTGACCACTAGTTAGTAGCAGAACCAGGCCTACCGCCCAAGTCTTTCAACTTTCAGTATTGTTCCACTAAGCTGTGGTACTCCTTATATTCATGTATACATGTCCAAACTGTAATTCTTCTGATCATCTTGAGAGGTAGCTAGACTTGGAGTCAGGAAGAGCTGAATTTAAATCTTACCCCAGACCCTGGGCAAATCATTTAACTTCTCCATGCCTTGGTTTCCTCCCCTGCAAAATGAGGGTGCTAGGACATACCTTACAGATTTGTCGTGAGGATCAAATGAGATAATATTTATGTAAAGTGCTTCGCAAATCTTGAAGCTTTGTAAATCTTAAATGAATAAATGATTGAATGAAAAAACCCATTTATTAAGTGATGTTCAAAGCACCGGAGATTCGAGTAGAAACAAGACAGTCTCTGCTTTCTTTCTAATTATATAGATGTCAAGGAAGATGCTTGTCATCGTCTCAATAGAGGGACACTGAAATCCATGAGCCCATGAGGCAGAAGCAGGAGAGAGGGAAAGTGGGTGGGGATCTAAGGAGAAACAGAGGCGATGTTGTTGGGGAAGTCTGCCCAGGCAGGTGGAGGATATGGGCAGTGATTCTTTCAGAGGACTCATGCAGGTGACCCCAGAGGAATCTGTCACTGGGATTTTCAGAATCCAGATACTTGCTGGAGGTCTAAATTCTACTAGTAGTAGAGAAATCACTGATTTTGTTTGCTGACAGTTTAGTGTCTCAGAAAACAAAAGAAATGATGGGGGAACTTTGTTCAGTCATTTCTGTCACGTCTGATTCTTCATGACCCCTTTTAGGATTTTCTTGACAAAGATGCTGGAGTGCTTTGCCTTTTCCTTCTCCAGCTCATTTTACAGATGAGGAAACTGAGGCAAGCTGAGTTAAGTGACTTGCCCACAGTCACATAGCCAGTAAGTGTCTCAGGTTGGATTTGAACTCAGAAAGAGAAGTCTTCCTGACTCCAGGTCCAGCGCTCTGTCCACTGTGCCCCCTGGCTGATGACAGGGGAACTGCTACTCCTTGTCGGTTAGCTGACTGACAAGGAAAAATTGGTTAGTGAAGTGAAAGGAGCAGGAAATATGAGGGAAAAGTTATCATGTCATCTTTGAGTTCATGATGACCAAGATGGGGATTCTGGAGAATCAGATATATGCCTAACATGTTAGAAAAGCATGTTTCTAAAAACTTAGATAAATTATACATATGATCTCATGGCCCGAGAGACTCTAAAGTGGGAGGCAACTTCTAAGTGATGGGCCATTTGTTGGAGGAGAATGGGAGAGCTCTCAGAAATGTAAAGCTGGAAGAATAATTGTGTATAATTTTGGTGAGGTAAGATGGGGGCGAGCCATCTGAAGAGAAGAATCTGGCTGCAGATTTTCTGCTGAGCTCAGACAGCTGTGACTGATCCTCATCCAAGCCCCTCAGCATACACACAAGGAAACTGAGGGCCCCAGAGATGAAGTCACTGGGCCTGGGTCACACAAGTTGTGTGAGAGAGAGAGGCAGGATTTAAACCTGGGGCATAGAGCGAGAAGGTAGGGAGGAACTGCTGTCCTCTGTGACCTTGAAGCCCTTCCGGGAGTCACCTTCCATCTCCTCTTAGAATGTAAGCTCCCTGAGGGCAGGGATGGTTTTTGCCTTTCTTGTTTCCTCCATGTCCAGTGCCTGGCACAGATGAAGGGATGATTGATGGATCAGAAGGAGTAGCTACAGGCAGTAGTGTGGGCTTGTGGAAAGATCCCTGGAACAGGAGTCAGAAGAGACTTGGCTGCCAATCCCATCCATCATCCTTACGAGCCGTGTGACCTAGAGCAAGCCACTGAGGCTCATTTCTCTGAGCCATCGTGTCCTGCTTTGTGTGTTATGTGACCTTTTTCACAAGGTCGGGACAACAACAAATGAAATAATGGATGTCGAGCCCTTTGTAAGCCTTAAAACAGATCTAGATGCCAGCTATTGGGGAGATCACAGATCCATCAAAGTGTGTATGACAGATGGATGCAGGGCACAGAGTGAAGGACCAATACAGTAGAATTACTTGGACTTGAAGAGGTGGTGTCAGAAGGGCCAAAGCCCCAAATGCTTTGAATATTGGGAAGGATGTTGAGAATGGTTTGTCAAAAGCTGTGTTTGGAGTAAAAAGACTAAGGCACAGACTCATAGCAGGAGGGTTCCACTTAGTTTGTGAGTCATAGAATTTTTAGAGCTGGCAGGGCCCTCAAAGACCATTTAGTTCACCCTCCTTATTTTATAGATGGGGAGAGATTGAGAGAGCTTACCCAGGGTCAAACAGGGAGGAGTCAGTGACAGAGCAGGATCTGATACAGGCTCCTTGCGTCACAGTCCAGGACTCTCTCCATGCTGCCTTCTGGCAAGGACAGATCAAAAGGGGGCTACAGCATTTTTCTCAGCGAGGGACGGTGCTCCCATTAGGGCCAGCTATGTGATGGTTCTGGGCTGGGTGAGGGCTCCACTTGCCAGAGATGAGACATCCAGAAGTAGACCCCAGAGGGGAATTCCTGTGGCTAGTTCCATCCTCAGCTAATTCCCTGCCTGGTGTTGGTGCTGGCAGACTTGACTCGGGTTGACAAATGACCTAAAGCTAACCTTGCTTCACAGTGTCACCTTTTTAAATGAACTCTGTCACCTGACAGATAGCTGAGTCAGCCACATCAGTCTTAAAGCAGTGATAAGAAACCACTAAGGCATCTCTGAATGAAAATGTTAGTCATCATGAAATGCAAAGATGAGATTGAATTTAAAAATGCACTTGAATTCTGGAAATTTTCTAGCATGGCTCATCTGATGAGTTGTCATTATCAGAGACAGTACGAGGTCATGGGGCTAGTGATGCACTAGAAACCAGGAGACCTGGCTTGGAGTCCCAGCTTGACCAACACATGTGGTAATTGTGTGCAGTCACACAATCTCTGTGGGCCTCAGGTCCCCATCAGTAGAACAGGATGGATCGAGCTTGCATTGCCTACCTATGCCATAGGGCTGTCAGGAGGGAAAGAGGGATGGTGCCATGTGGAGTCATGGAAAGAAGGCAGATCTTGGAGTCCAAAGATTAAATTTGAATTCTAAGTCTGACACTTAACTGCTAGGTAGTATTGGGCAGTTAGGTGGTGCGGTAGATAGATTGCTAGACCTAGAGTCAGGAAGAGCTGAGTTCAAATCTGCCTTCAGACACTTACTAGCTGCATGACCCTGGGCAAGTCACCTCACCCTATTTATCTCAGTTTCCTCATCTGTAAAATGAGCTGGAGAAGGAAGTGGCAAATTGCTCTAGCATCTTTGCTGAGAAAACCCCAAATAGGGACACAGAGAGTCAGACACAGCTGAAATAACTGAACAATAACAAAGTATTGGGCAGTTCGAACTGGCCACCTCGCTTTTCCTCACACAAGACACTCTACCTCGATTCCTAGTGTTTTCTCTGGCTGTGCCACATACCTAGAAGTCTCTTCCTCCTTATCTCCACCTCCCTGTCATCTCTGAATTCCTTCAGGTCCCAGCTAAAATCTCACCTTCTGCAGGCAACCTTTCCTGATTCCCCCTTAATGCTCATGCCTTCCCTCAATGATTATCTCCAATTTATCTTGTACAAATCTTGTTTGTACAGAACTGTTTGAATTTTGTCCCCTCCTTTAGACCGCAGGCTCCTTGAGGCCAGGCTTGGGTGGTTGTTGTTGGAGTTTTTTGCCTTTCTTTATATCCCCAGTGCTTAGCATAGTGCCTGACATGTTGCAGGTGCTCATTCAGTGCTAGCTGACTTACTGTCTGCTAACATCTCTTATGCCATTTTTCAATATACAAGTCTTTGCTGTTGGGTAAAGCAAGTAAATGGGTAAGAGAAATCCTTCATTTTTAGGCAGCTGTTATATACGGTAGCGAACTGTGTTTGTGTCTTATCTTCTTACTCTCTTGCCAGTGAGGACAAGGCCCTCAGCTTAGCTACCCTTTGAACCTCCCCAGTGCCTCTTGTCGTTAATTCTCTTCATATAACAGTTCCTTTGGAAATCTTTGTTCTGGCCACTTGAACAACCATTTTTAAGGGCAGCTGTTAGGGACCACTGGGTACTGGGTATGCACATGCTTGAATTGAATTACTCTGTGTTGCTCTGTGTTGCATGGGATTTACAGGGAGGCAGATTCTACCTTGATTTCAGGAAGAACTTTCTAACAAATCATAACACCGTTACTAAATATTTTCAATAAACTCCATCTAGATTTCTGTCTTAAAACCTATATATTTATATATTTAAAGTTGCTCGTATTACGTTTTGGGAGACAATACCTTAAAACTTAGTCCTTAGGTTTCTTAGCAGAAGCCCACTTAGCCACTTTTTGTTCTTTGGAATGTTCTGGTGGTATCAGGATTTTGCCTAATGGTTGTTCAGAAATAGAGAGTGGATGTGCTGTCTGCCCCCTCTGTTAGGTCATCCCCTCCTTGAGGGTAGGGACCACCTTGCTTTTCTGTTGCCATGATTTATTAAGATGGTGAGTTGTTGATTATTTGAATGTTTAAGCGCTGGCCGTGTCTCCAGTCAGCCCCTACTTGGACATCTGTCAGGGATGCTTGTGAGGATATGGAGACCTACATGGAATGGAGTTTGGGACTGGATGGTCTTTTAGGCTGCCACCAACACTAAGATTCTGTGGTTTTATGCTGTCTGATCTTCCCTGTGACTCAGGGAGGTGAGAGACCTAGGTGAACTAGTATCCTTTAGACCACATTGCTACTCAGCACCTACTCTATGGGTGTGCACCAGGCACTAATGTGTTAGTGATGATTTCTTTTCTGCTGTCTGAGTGGAATATTTAGCTGTAGATCCCTTAAGTTGGCTGGTTCCATTTGAGGTTTTTCTTGAACCTCTTTGACATGTATAAGTCTTGTTTTCCCCAAACTATATTCTTAGCCTTATTCCCCTTCATAGACTCTCCATTCCCACCAAACTGGACTCCTAACTGTTCCTTGAACTCAGCCTTAGACCTCTCATCTCTGAGCATTTGCATCAGGCACCTTCCCCTTCCCTGGACTTTCCTCCCTCCACATCTCCCCTCTCACTGCCCATCTCAGGCTCTACCTCCTGTGTGAAGGCTTCCCAGATTCTCCCCAGTTGTTAGTGCGAGTTACCTTGTATTGTACTTATCTTTGGACATTGTATATCTCCTCAGTAGACACCATTGCTTGGGGGTAATAACTGTGTTGAGTTGCCTTTTTATCCCCTGCCTCCCCCAGTGCGTGGTACGTAGTAGGTACTCTATAAATGTTTGAGGTGATGTTGAATTGAATACTGGGCCTGCCCTACAAGCCACATACATGCAGCAGCTCGTGTGAAAGGCCCTTCCTCTGCCGAGCCCCACGATTGGGACTTGCCTCTTTGCTCTCTTTGTCCCACCTCTAAGCAGGCCCTGGGAGAGCGCCAACCACTGGGCTTCTCTGACAGCTCCAGGGGAGTCCTTGACAAACTTGTCCGAGGCTGGGGGAAACTGGCACAGTTGCTTCTTGTGCTGGTCCTACCCCTGCCTTGCTTTTGGCAGCCAGAATCTCAGTGAGGCATAAGATCAAAGGAGTTTCAATAAGCTGGAATGAAGGAAAAGTTGAATGGGAAATTCTCATCATTTTATTGACAGGGGTTTTCAGTGAGTGGAGGCTGATTGGGGCATAATAGAGTGTCAGGGAAAATTAGTCTCAAGATAGGTGAAGGAATTTGCTGTAGTTGAAAATCTAATTCTTCCTTTGTCTCAAGCAATCTGTGTAGACTTCTTCCAGATTGAAGTTAACTTTTGTGTTGTTGGGAAACTTGTAGTTGACTCCAGTTCCTTAGCATTGTTATCCTTAATAGACAGCTGACTGATGCTGTAGAGTGCTGTTTGTGTGTTTACACACAGACCCCCAGCTGCCTTCTCCTACAGCCAGCTCATGGAGGAGCCACGAATGGTGCTCTTCTTGCACCTCTGCTTTCTTCTTCTTAAACACAGGACCCTATGAGGCAGCCTGGAGTCTGGAACAGAGCTGACCTCAGTCAGAAAGACTCATGTGGGTCCATGGCCTGCCTTTGATCCGAACTGACTGTGTGACCCTGGGCAAGTCCTTGGCTCTCTCATCTCCTCAGGAAGCTCACTAATGTGGCCCAGTGGATGTGCTGTCTGCTCCCTCTGTTAGATCATCCCCTCCTTGAGGGTAGGGACCACCTTGCTTTTCTGTTGGCATAGTCAGCACACAATAAACACTAAATAAATGCTTGTGCATTTAGCCATAAATTGCAAAGCAGCAAGGGATGACTTGCATTAATAGAGGGAGTTTCCTCACAGGAAGGAAGGAAGGAAGGAAGGAAGGAAGGAAGGAAGGAAGGAAGGAAGGAAGGAAGGAAGGAAGGAAGGAAGGAAGGAAGGAAGGAAGGAAGGAAGGAAGGAAGGAAGGAAGGAAGGAAGGAAGGAAGGAAGGAAGGAAGGAAGGAAGGAAAGGAGGAAGGAAAGGAGGGAAACAATGGAAGAAGAAGGGAGGGGAAAGGAGGAAGCATTTATTCCAGACACTGTGCTAAGCAGCTTTTACAAGTATTATCTCATTTTATCCTCATGGCAACCCTGGAAGGTGAGTGTTGTTACACCTCATTTTACAGATGAGGAAACTGAGAGAAACAAAGGTTAAGTGACTTGCCCAAGGTCATGCAGCTAGTAAGTGTCTGAGGCTGGATTTGAACTCAGATCTCCCTGACTTCAAGTCTAGGGCTCTAGCTGCTTATTTTATTGCTGTTGTTGGTTTACTTCACTGATCACGTCACAGACAGTAATGCATCCCCAGAGACAGAAGTGTCCTATTGACATCCTTGGTTGTGATAGGAAAAAGTGTACCATAACCATTTCTGCAGTGAAAAGGACCAGCAGCTTAGCCAGCCCAAATGGCTTTCTTTCTTTTAATGGTGTAATGAAGGAAACTTTCATGGAAGAACAGGGTCGTTGCTTCCTGGGATCTTGTCCTCAAAGCTTGGGAATAGATCCCAAGCAACCTTAACTTCTCTTTTAAAATAGCCCATTGTGGTTGTCATCTGCGGATTTATCCTCATAATCTTGAATAAATATGAAATCTATAAGTCCAAGCAATGCACTCTTGTCTCCCAAAGGAAGCTTGCATTCTCTTTGTGTGTTTTTCTTAGTCATGAGGCACTACTGAAAGGTTTTTTAAAAAATCTATTTGGAAGATGTATGAGGTATGGATATGGAATGACGTGCTTTTTTTTTTTCCTTAAAAACAAAACAAAAAACCCCTCCAATAACATAGACTGCAACTTATATGTCAGAATGAGTGTTGTCCTTCAAAGTAGTCACCTTGAAAGGCCATACAGTTATTATAATGATACTGCCATTGCTCAGAACATTTTTAGAATTTCTCTTTTGAAATTGCCTTTAGAGCCAACTTTACAGACTTAAATGTCACCTATAACCCTTGTCTGAAGCATGAATTCCCTTGACTACATTCTGCTAAGTAGTCAATGAGCCACAGTCTGTATAAGAAAGTAAATGTTACTTTATGGTCACACTTTGTTTTTTGACCCAAACCCTTATTATTCTGCTTGATTACCTACCACATTTATCAGTTTTGTGCCTTACACTTAGGGGATGCCTAAAATTTTCTTTGTTGAATTGGGCTGCATTGAACTTTGCTTCTAAATGGCATTTGGCCATTTCCCAAAATAAAATCCTTCCCCCTCCCTACTTTGCCCCCCCTCCCAAGGGTGAAGATTTGTAACCATTAAGGATATTAAAAAGAACATAGGGTAGACTCGGGAGGCATTTCCAGGGCAGCACGGCCGTCTCACATTGGCAGCAGAAGGTGGCATAATAACCAAGTGTGGAGTGATCCTCTACAAGACAGGAGCACTAACGCTCAGACTGAGCAGAGGCCAGTAGGGAATACTAAGCACTTAGCACCATGCCTGGCACATAGTAGGTGCTTAATGAGTGCTGATTGATTGATTGATTGATTGATTGCTAAGGCCAACCACAAAAAGATTTCAAGTAACATTGGCTTAAGACCTAGTATGGACCGTTGCTCAGTGTGGATGGTGCAATGATAACAGATGGTAGGGAGAAGGATGAACTACTCAGGTCATATGTTGCTGCTCTTATTTGTCAGGGAAAATAAGAATGATTGTGCTTGGTCCCAGAGGGCAGAACTGGGAGCAGTCAGTGAGAGCAGTAAAGGACTAATTTTAGGCTTGATTCAAGGAAAATTTTCCTAGGTACTAGAGACATTCACAAATAGAATAGGTAGCCCTGGGAGGCATTCCTGGAGGTCTTCAAGAAGAGGCTGGCTGACCATTTGTTGGTGGTGCTGTAGAGAGAATTCTTGGTCAGATAAAGTTGCCTCAGGGGGCCTCAAAATTTCCTTCTGATTCAGGTTCTATCCTCTCAACATGGCCCCCGAATTGAGCGTTTCAGAGGGTGACGGATAAGTTGTTCTATTTCTCCCCCAGTTGTCTTCGACTGCTATTTTGCTGAATGTCTTCCTCGTGTCTATTGGTTCAGGACTGATGTTCCCAGTGTCCACCAGAAAGTGTTTACCTTCTCAGTGGGTAGTAATATTATTAATATTAATTAACTAATTAATATAAATAACACTATTAATAGCATTTCGGTAGGACCTACTATTCATCAGGCACTGACAGTGCTACCTACTCTTTCATTTGATCCTTACAACACTTTGAAGTGGGTGCTTTTACTATCCACATTTTACAGCTGAAACTGAGGCAGGCAAACAGAGGTTAGATACCTTGGACAGAGTCACACAGCTAATAAGTGGCTGAGGCTGTATTTGAACTCAAAGTTACCTGACTCCAGGCCCAGTACTCCCTACATGACACCACCTAGCTGCCTATATAAGATTTGCGAGGCACTTTACAAGTAATATTTCATTTGATATTCACAACAGTCCTGGGAATTAGAGGCAATTATTATCTCCATTTTACAGATGAAGAAACTGAGGCTGAGGGAGGTTGAGTAACTTGCCCACAGTCACACAACTAATAAGTATTCGAGGCAGCATTTGAATTCAGGTCCTCCTGACTCCAGGTCCAGTGCCCTATCCACAGCATCACCTCGCTGTTCCTATTTGCCAAATAGTTGCATTTCTAGGAATGTGTCAGGATGTAAAGAGTTAAACTATGGTATCATCTTTTTTTGAAGAGGAGAGAAAAAAACCACCACGCCCCCACCTCATAGAATGTGAGAAGTTTTGATGTGTTTTGATAACTCAACTTTGGATGATGCAAAAGTTTGTACAAAACCCACAGAATAAGTAGAGTGGCCTGGTGCCAAAGTGCTGTCTTTCTTTTAGTAGAAGATAATGGCACTAGTTCCTATATCTTTTTTCTTGTTCCCTAAATTAGGCCTATAGAGCTTGAGGAGAACCCATTTTGGGTGGAACAAAGTAGGACTTTCCCCCATCCTCGTTTTCGTCTCATTTCATCTTTTAGCCTGTTTTAAGAACTGCTGAGCCCTCACTGGGCTCTGAGATTGCTTAAGGAGCAGGTTTGGAAGCATTTGTGTCTGGGGCGTGGATTCCCGAAAACGACTGGGCCCCCACCGAGAAGAGCCCCACGTGTACATCCATCTTTCCAGGAAGAAGTCAACGCGGGTGTTTGCTGATTTCCTGACTCCTTATAAAGCAGATGAATTAATTTAAACAACTGCAGGCATTCTTGACTAGATGATTATAAAATGCTGTTGTTTTTTTAAACAACTTTCTTTCTTTCTTTCTTTCTTTCTTTCTTTCTTTCTTTCTTTCTTTCTTTCCTTCTTTCTTTCCTTCTTTCTTTCTTTCTTTCTTTCTTTCTTTCTTTTTCTTTCTCTCTCTCTCTCTCTCTCTCTCTCTCTTCCTTCCTTCCTTCCTTCCTTCCTTCCCTCCTTCCTTCCTTCCTTCCTTCCTTCCCTCCTTCCTTCCTTCCTTCCTTCCTTCCTTTCTTTCTTCCTTCCTTCCTTCCTTCCTTCCTTCCTTCCTTCCTTCCTTCCTTCCTTCCTTCCTTCCTTCCTTCCTTCCTTCCTTCCTTCCTTCCTTCCTTCCTTCCTTCCTTCCTTCCTTCCTTCCTTCCCTCCCTCCCTTCCTCCCTTCTTTCTTTCCTTCTTTTCTTTCTTTCTCTTTCTTCCCTCTCTCCTTTCCTTCCTTCCTTCCTGCCTGCCTGCCTTCCTTCTCTGTAGCATCAAACCCACTTTAGTTTTAGTGGGTTTGATGAGAGGGGAGAGTGTGTGCATGGTGGGTGAATCGTAGCAGGTATCCCCAGGTTACTGGGCTGCCCCAATTCCATGGGCCCAGCTTTGGGGCATGCAGTCTGAAGCCGTGGGAAGGCCTTCCCTCACAAATAGATGGAGAGGCTGCTTCCCCGGGCTGAGCAGTCTTGAAGCCCTGTGTTCTTCTGGACTCTTTGTCTTTCCCAAAGAGTCTACAGCCCTGCTCCTCCCACAGCCTTGGAATTCTGGAGCAAGTGGGATGGATGCTTTGATTTGGCAGGGCATCCTTTAGGGGGCTTCTTTTATAGATGGCTGGAATTAAACCTTGGGATGCTTGGCTTTCCAGTCATTTAATTCAGGGGCCTCTGGGTGGCAGACCCTGCCTGTTCACTGGACTCCAGACTGATGGTGGTTTTACATTGGTGGTAGTTTAGGAAGGATACAGGAGGATTAGGGGTGGGTGCCATTTGTAATGTTAGCCTCAGGTTAGAGATGATTGTTAATGACCCCTGTTATGCTGCAGGGCAGTCCAGCCATTTTCCTTTTGTGTCTTTCTCCTCTCTCTTCCCACTGCCTTGAGGACAGAAAGCCGATCTGATTCACATTCTGTAGGTTCCTAACTCTGGGCCCTAGCCCCTTGGCACCTTGGGGTTCTAGCATAGTTTTCTTCACATATTATGTATGTGAATATTTGTTGCTGTTTGGTGGTTTTGCTCTTATCACATGTTAAATACCTACTGTGTGCTCACTGCTGTGTTATGAGAGAATTCTAAGACAAGGGCCCTGCACTCAAGGAACTTATTATTCTTTTGGGGAAACAAGACTAGTCCACGTGAAAAGAGCAGAGAGCAGTTATTGACAGGGTATTATTAAGTCCAGTATATAATAAAGTGCTTTCAGTGAAGTGGGAATTCAGTGGGATTGTGGGTAGGGGTAGGGCTCAGAGTAGTTATGGCAGATTCAATGAGCAGGTGGGCCTGAAGTTGGGCCTTGAAAGATGGCTAGTATTTAATTAGTTAGGCACAGACAGGCAGCTAGGTGGCATGGCGGATAAGCACTGGGTCTGGTGTCAGCAAGACATGTGTTCAAATTTGGCCTCAGATACTTACTAGCTATGTGACCTTAGGCAAGTCACTTAACTTGTTTGCCTCAGTTGCCTCCTTTGTAAAATGGGGATAATAATAGCACCTGCCACCCAGGGTTATTATGGGGATCAAATGAGATGATAATTGTAAAGTGCCTTGCACAGTGCCTGGCACATAGTAGGTACTATATAAATGCTATCATCATCATCATCATACTTATTATGAAGAAGGTGGCAAGCATTCTAAATTGGAATAGGGAACAAACAGCAGGAGCTAACATCTAGTAGAGAAATATTTCAGTCATCAGAGGATTTCTCTTCTTTTAGGGGTTTGCATCCTTAGAATGTAATGGTAAACATATTTCCATTATAGGCTTTGCTTCTGGTCTGCCCAGGGGGCTCAGAAATGTCCAAACAAGGAGGATTGGACTTAGCTTTTGGATCATCATGGAGACTTTTCTTAGCACCTGGTTCAAAGAAGACAAAAATCAATCTGTTTACCAACAGGCATTCATTGTGTGCCTGCTGGGTCCTAAGCTTTGTGCTAGACACTGTTGTTGTCGTTTAGCAAAGTCCGACTCTTGATGACCCCATGGACCCCAGCACGCCAGGCCCTTCTCTCCTCCACTATCTCCCGAAGTCTGTCCAAGCTCATGTTTGTTGCTTCCGTGACACTATCTGTCCATCTCATCGTCTGCCGTCCCCTTTTTCTTTTGCCTTTAATCTTTCCCAACGTCAGGGTCTTTTCCAGTGAGTCTTGTAGTGGTCTCGTGTGGCCAGAGTATTTGATCTTCCAGTGAATAGCCTGAATTTCTTGAGTACATGTGCTAGATACTAGGGATAGAGATTAGAAATGAGTCTGAGATTTCCTTGGTATAAGAGGCTCCCGGGTGAGGAAAGCCCTCCCTCAAGGCAGATCGACATCTCCTCTGCCATTTGTAATTTCCAAACTTGCCTTGTCCAGAGCACTAAGAGGCTAATAAGTCTCTTGCCTAAGCCCTGCAGCCAATTCCCCTCAGTCTAGTAGGCAAAGGTGAAAACAAAACAATCAAACAAAAGTGCTTCCTGCCCTCCAGGAGAGTACATTCTAACAGGGGAGGTAGGCTTGTACTAAATAGGTGCAGAGGAGTGGAGATGAACAGGCCTGGGAAAGGCCTCCTCCAGAAGGGAGCATTTCAGAAGCCAGGGAAGCGAGGAGGCAAAGGGGAGAGGGCAGAGCATTCCGGACACGGTGGACAGCAGGTGTCTAGGCACTGAGCTGCAAAACGGAGCATTCTGTTCACAGAACTGCAGCGATCTTGGAGTGTGTGTGGAGGAGGAAGGTGTGAGAAGGATGGAAAGGTGGGAGGGGTCCCCATGTTGTGAAGAGCTCTAAATGCCAAACAAAGAACTGGATATTTGGTTTGGGAGGTGGTAGGGAGCCACTACAGCTCACTGAGCAAGGCGGGGCATGGTCAGACTTGGGCAGGAAAACGACCCGAGCAGCTGAGTGCAAGATGGATTGGAATGGGGACTGACCTAGGCAGGGGGACCAGTCACTGCAGCAGGCCAGCGAAGAGACCCAGAGGACCTGAACTAGACTTTTGTCTATATGGAGAGAGAGAAGGGGACGTATACAAGGGTATTCTAAAGGGAGAAGAAGCTACAGGATGGGCAACAGATGGGATAGATGGGGTGACTGCGAGTGAAGAGTTGGGAGGGGCCCTGGGGTCGCACATGTGAATGATGGGAGAGCTAGCAGGGCCCTTGATAGTAAAGGGAAAGGGCTCTAGGGGAAAGATAATGAGATCTGTTTTGGATGTGTTGGATTTTTTTTTTTGGAGGGGCAGTCAGGATGAAGTGACTTGCCCAGGGTCACACAGCTAGTAAGAATCCAAGGCTGGATTGGAACTCAGGTCCTCCTGACTCCAGGCCTAATGTTCTATCCACTGTGCTACCGAGTTGCCCTCATGTGTTGAATTTGAGATGACAATGGGATATCTGCTTTGAGATGTCTCGGAGGCAGTTGGAGACGAGTAACTATAACTTAGCAGAGGGGTCAGCACTGGAGAGATAAGCCTTGGAATCACAGGGATCAAAATTGGACCCGTGGGAGCTGGGAAGATCACCAAGTGAGATTGTGTAGAGTGAAATGAGAAGGGGGCTGAGGACAGAGCCTTAAGAGGGTAGGATGTAGACTAAAAACCAGCAAAGGAGACTGAGAAGGAGCAGTCAGAGAGATAGGAGGCAATCCAGGAAAGAGCAGAGGTCGAGAAGGATGACAGTGGAAAAAGGCCATTAGATTTGTCCTGCTCCTTGGGAGGGGCAGTTTTATTTGAACGATGAGGTTGGAATCCAGATTACAAAGGCTTTAGAAGAGGCTGAGAGGAGAGGAAGTGGATGCCCCAAGTGTAAATGACTTTCTCTAAGAGTTTAGCCATGGAGGGGAGAAGAGACAGAGAGGATGATTATTTAAAGCCGGGTCTTGCTGGCTTGGAAGTCAGCTCCCTGTATTCTCAGAATTGCAAAGACAGAGGTGGCAGCAATTCTTGCCCTCGAGAAGCTTATGTTCAGTCAGGGGAGGCAGCATATGTGCGTGTGAAGGTATATATGAATTAGATACAAGGGGGTTTGTGGGGGAGGGCACTAGCAGCTGGAGGATTCTGGGATGTGGGGGGTGAAGAGGGAAGGGTGCATTCCAGATAAAATGACCTGTTCCTATGGAGAAGTTTGTAGTTGTCCTTTTGAATTGAAGGAAAATGGTCACACCTAGAGAGGAATTGAGAAATCAGGACCTTGGCAGAACTACGTGAAATGGAGAACTCCAAATGAAGTCTGAGCCGGGCTAGAAACATCTGTTGTGGGTTTCTCTTCAACAAGGGTTTCCTGCTTAACAGAGCAGCAAGTTTGCCTGGGCCCAGGAATTGCTAGACTGGCTGAAAGAACAAACCCTGGCAGTTTGAGGGCATGAGTGTGTGAAGAGATGAAAATAATGGAAAGCAACGATATAAGCACATTAGAAAACCTTAAGCGTCCTAAAAATTTCATATCTCATTAAACAGTGCACTTAACAAGACCACACAGATTAAAGGGACAAGGAAGGAACGGATAGGGAGGGAGAAGCCACGCTTCGTAATGAAGATGTCTTAAGTGGCAGATTCAGTTTAATTTCCTCTCCCCAAAAGCAGTGATTCAAGAAGACTGCTGCCATTTATCTGTTTTCTTTAATGCTGGCCAAGGTCCTTCTGAAGAGCAATTAAGCATTTTGATCCAGTGGCCCTTCCTCTCCCAGCTGAGGCATCCATAAGAAAAGTTGAAATCCCAGACATCAGCAGCAAATGAGATTGGAAAAGATCTATTGATGAGATAATGTACAGTGAAGCATGTTGCAAACTTTAAGGTACTCAATAAATATGAGCTAGTGTCCTCATCATCTTGGGGCAAAATGCCTTGGTCCGCATTCCCTTTGGGAGCCAAATTAATGACTGAAATGTCTCTTCTTGGTCTTTCCTTCTAGCTCCCCTTCAGCCTCGGATGCAGTCTTCTGCCCAGCTGTCTCCGATGGGACCTGGAGTAAGTACCTACCGGTGATTGTAAGGGCGAGCTCATTGGATTTGGGAGTGGCTGCCATCGGCAGAGGGGAAGATCTTTTTCTGAGTGACGATATTTTTCCTCCTGGCAGAGAGAGATTTTTATTTGCATGAATAAATACAGTTTTTTTTCTGAGAAGCTGATTGACTTCTCGCCAGAGTGATGATGGGGGCCAGTGGCATCAGAAGGGGCAGAGAGAATGTGTTGCCCAAAGCTCTTGGTGCTCAGTACCCAGTGTCCCACTGTTTCTGGTCGCTTGCTGTTATTCTGGGGCACTCACTTGTGTTGTCAGATGGTCAAGGTGACATTTTCCTGATGATCATTAAGGAACCCCTTACATCCTGCTTACGACAAGTTTCAACACTTACAAAGTGATCTGTTTCTCCTGGTCATTCGGTATAAAGGTTTAGGAGAATGCTTTCTTTTTAGGAGATATAGGAGCACTCTTCCTTTATTCTTCTCCCTTATTCCTTCTCTTTGTTCTTAGGCTGAGTCTCAGCTAGCAAGCCCTGGTATCAGGAGAAGTTTTGTCACCATGGCAAACCTTAAAGAAGCTGGCAATGTCGGCAGGCTACCCAAGCTTGAGGGAAGAGTCATGAATTTGTATTTCCAGCACTGAACAGAGTGGCTGGTGATTTCGTGAATATAGGGAACTCCCAAATGAGGAAGACCTCCCCACTAGTGCGGGTCAGCACCTTTTCTGCAATTATGTAGTCTTAAAGAGAAGTGACTTGCCCAGGGTCACACATACAGCATGTATCCAAAATGGGACTTAAACCTGAATCTTCCAGACTCTGAGGATGCCCATTAAACCATTCTTCCTGCCCATAATAGGTGCTTAATAAATGCTTATTGATTGATTAAAATCCTTTCGATTGAATGTCTGTTTGAAAATGTCTTGGGGTCCTAGAAGAAAAGAGAAACTCAGGCAGTGGTGAAGGGCAGTGGAGTCCCTAGCAGCTCCCCTAAAGACATGAGCCTGACTGTAGCCCTTACACCACCTCCAGCTTGCGTTATGCTAAGTGTTGGGCCTAGTCAGCTCCACTCACCATCCTGGAGAGTGACTTACTAGGAAAGGTGAGTAATTTAGTGTCAGAGACTGCCCCAGAATGCTGTTTTCCTCTGTGAAGTTAGTTGTTAAACTACAGCATAAGTGAATAGTGCATTCGCATGTAAACAGGGGCTTGGGGATCGCTTTCCAGGCCTCCCTGCTGGGATAATCCAGCCCTTCTCCCTATAGCAGTTTCCACGGCAGTGCTAGGAATGTGCTAGGTTATCGTAGAGCCAGTGCTTTAAGCTTCTCAAGCCAAAGAGTGGTAGGCACCACCTTGTTACAATCTGAAAATGGCAGCACAGTCTCCAAAGACGCTTGTCAGAACACTGATCGCCAGCAGCACTGATGAGCCTTTTGTTTTGGAAGGTCCTGGCAGCACAGGCATTTGTGATGTGCACGTACATTTGGATTAGTGTCCAGGATCTGAGGTCATATGGCCCATAGAGTCAGAGCCAGAAGGGACCTTGGAGGTCATCCATTCCATTTCTCTTATTTTACAGATGAGGGAATTGAATCCCTCCCCCTCCCTCATCTCTCTCTCTCTCTCTCTCTCTCTCTCTCTCTCTCTCTCTCTCTCTCTCTCTCTCTCTCACACACACACACACACACACACACACACACACCACACACACATACACACACACACACACACACATACACAACCCTCTCCAAGGGATTAAGGAATTTGCCCAAGATCATAGCTCAGGGTCTCCCAATACCAAATCCAGTGTTCTTTCCACTGTACCATAAAAATGTTTCCCAGTGACAATATGTACAATTAATATGTTGTCTCCTTTACCATGAGGCATTCTGGGGAGTCAGCATGGCAGATAGAAAGCTGGACTTAGAGTCCCAAAGACAAGGGTTCCAAACCCCCTTTTGACACTTAGTAGGTGATTGACCATGAATAAGCTACTTAATCGGTCTAAAGATTTTAAGACTCTGAGTTCTGCCTGGGCCATGAACTACATTGATGGGGACACTTCCCACACTTGAAAAATCCCAGACCCTTGATGTGGTGAGGCGTTTTTGCTTTATGTAGCAGTCTAAGAAAAATCAAAGAATTTTCTTCCCACAGGAGAAAATAGTTAACTTTTTTTTTTTCTGTTGAGTTTTACTGTGGTGGCAAAGCTCTGAGGGTCGTATGGTGACATTGGCAGGGGCCAGGCCTCTCATGTGGGCTACATTTGTCTTCAGGCTTTTCACAGTTTTTCTTTGCCTCCTTAGATGTTCTCATGCACCTTGAAACTTCTCAACGGGATGCCTAATTATTGGAGTTGATGTCATCATCTTTTGCCTTGCAGTTATCTATATCCCAGCTGTCAGCTTCTCCCCCCTCAACCGTTCCAAGCCTCTCTGCCAGACCTTCCTTACCCGCCCAGCTCGGCTCACAGCTCTCCACATCCCTCAAGACCTCCCAGGGAGCCCAGGAAGTAAGTGGGCTTACTTTTCCCTTGCATGCAAACTTCTCCTACAAAGATGGGGATACACATGCTTTTAAAAGAAAAATTGAATGGAGTCTTCCTCTAGGCTCTTTCCCCATTTATTGATTCTGAGGTTCTGAGCTGTGGGGACAGGGGGACAGCATGGTCTTTTCCCTTGGTTGGGCTTGAAGCCATCCATCATCATTCCTTCCCCATTTGGGAAAGAACCAAAAGGAAGCTTCAGCTTTATGAAGTAGTCATATCAAAATACTGGATTTTCTGTACTTGCATTTGATGCTAAGTCAAATTTAAACCGTTCTTAGGGGCTCTGGTCCCTAAAAGGAAAGAGAAGTACCTATTCCCTGACCTAGCTATCCTCTTTAGGAAGGACAGCTTGGCATCGTGGGCAAGGACACTGAACCTGGCATCCGAAGGTGTGTTCTAATACCAGTGCTGACTAGCTGTATGATCACAGGCGTGACCTTTCTGAGCTTGTTTCTTCATCTGTGAAATGGAGATGATGTACTGGCTATCTCACAGGGGATTGGGAGGATCACATGTGATTGTGCAGAAAGTGCTTTTGTGTAGAATGTCTATGAAGCACTAGAGAAACGTCAGCTCTTACCTGAAAAATGATCAAGTCAGGCTTCAGTGATACTCCCTGTTTTCCCTCCAGTGGCATTTTTGTATGAAGAAGCACTGGAGAGGCGTCCAAAAGACTCTTGGCTTACAGGTTTCGGGATACGCCTCAGAGGGGTCTGGCTCAGAAGCTTTCTGGTTCACCGTCAGCAATGTGATGGAGAAAGCTGCATTTGATGTGTCCGTTTGGAAAATGAATAGAAATGCAAACCTAAATTTTCTAAAAGATAAATTTTTAAATGGATTTTATTTATTAGTTATAAATTTGCCAGCCATTTTAAAAAATGTTGCTTCAGAGATGATAGTATGGTCTTATGCATCTAGTCATTATGTATTCCTTTTTCTTCAAGCAGAAGGCCTCATTAAGCCTTCAAAAAGAGAGTTTCAGACAAGGCATCTGGCTCCCAAGCAAGCCAGTCCTTTAGATGTTCCTTTGCTGGTCTTTCCTATTGCTCTGAATTCCTTTGAGGGGAATTATTGGACTGTGAGCTCCATGAGGGCAGGCAGGGACCTCATCTTAACAGAACTCTGGATTTCTCCCATCACTTAGCATACTTTTGGTGCTTAATAAGTACCTATTGAATGTATGAGTGAACAAATGAGTGGATGGAGTGGGAGGATAGAGCATGTGGCTGATTTGCTGGGTTCAGCCACGGAAAGGGATCTCCTACGAGCACACTCTGTCCATTGGCACACAGACGCGATGTCTCCTTGCCTTTCTGATGACAGTTTAAGTCTTTAAGTGAAAAAAATCCCTCATTGGTTAATAACATCGGTAGAATGTGTGAAAGCACATCATCAAGAAATTTACTTAGATGGGAACAGAGTCTTTGCGCCTCAGTTCTGAAACTACACTGGTGGGTGCCCTCCGTTTTGTCTGAGCGCCTTCTTCTCACCCACTAGGATCTCTCCCCCAGCAGCAGCAGCAGGATAGCTCATCTGGAGGTTGACCTGAGCCAGAGATCCCTCGTTTCAGAATCCCCCAGTACTGAGCAGCTGCAGGAGTTGCCTTTCACACCCTTACATGCTCCAATTATCATGGGCACCGAGACCCGAAGGTGAGTCCTAGATCTCTCGATGTGATATGGGTCATGCCGGGTGCTTATGTGTTTGGATGGCATCCCTTAAGTGATGACTAGCTTGGCAGATGACTAGATTCATGGTATGTCCAATGAAAGAAGTGGCATTGTTTTGACTTTGACCATCTTGGTTAGACGAATACCTTTGCATTGGGATTCTGTTGTATTACAGTTCTGGATCTAAGCTGTCCCGGGCCTCGCTAGTCCGCCTGCGCACATTAGGCTTTCCAGAAATTCTGGACCACAGCAAGCAGCCAGCTGAAGTTGTGGATCCTGCCATCCCCATGAGCTTTAACCCTCAAAAGGAAGAGGCAGATGTGCTACAGAGCAATGAAATAATCTTGCAATTTCTTGCCTTCAGCAGGTAAAACAAGAATGATTTTACCCCCTTCTTTTTGACAGCCCTCTTGTTAAGTGGAATTCTTAAGGTGGTTCTCACCCTCCATAGCTTCTCCTTTCCTTGTTAAGTCACACTATTCTTACTATCATTAAAAGAGACCTTTTCAAAACAGAACGTCTGTGAGTTCAGTAAGCCATTCAAAAGTAATTCTCTGTTTGTTGTTATCTTCACAGTTGGAAAACTTGTTGGATTTTTTATTAGTACTTTTTCACTAACAATAGTTCTTCTGTTCCACAAAGGTGAAGCATTGCCAATAGCTAGAGCTTCGTTAATTATCTAACTAACTTATCCAGAGCAGCCCAAACTATTCACTTCAGCTCCTGAGGCAACCTCTTAGAACAGAGAGGAAAGATTTCTCAATAGGCCAAGTGTTCTGTGAAGGGCTATCGGTGCTGGAGTAATTCAAAGGTGCAATTTTATTTAGAGCATCAGAGGACCCCAGGGGAATGCCATGGCCAAAAACCGTGTATTTCACCTTCCAATTCTATCGTTTCCCACCGGTCACGACACCACGGTTACAACTGGCAAAGCTGGAACAACCTGGGATGACTAACTCTAGTTCTCCATCCCACATCCTGATTTCAATAAACAAGGATGGCTCATTTAACAAGGGTAAGCATGTGTTTGAAATGTCCATATATGTGAGTTTTGTCAGAAGGGTCAAGTTGGGAATTTAAGAATGCAGCCTTTCAGGTTGTTGGACAATGAGAAAAGGAAGCTAAAATAGTGGCCATATGTTTATAACATGTGGGATTTTTAGACTGAGTATATCGTACTAAGTTGTTTATAAACTAAGTACCTCAGAGACTTTAACTAATCCAGTCATTTAAATGAGATTTTTGTCGATTGGAATTAAGGCTGCTGATCCATGAAATATGCACTTAGATGTCTTCTATTTGTTCACATAATACAGAATTAAGAGCAGCTCCCAAACATTGAGAAGAATCATAAGGTATGAAATCCACAAAAGCTAGTGCTGTGGGATGAGGGAAAGTCAATAAGTATGGGCAGCTTTCATCCTCCACAGATATTTTTTACCTACACATGTGCATCTCATCACATGTCCTCATGGATATATGATACTTGGAGTCTCTGTCGTAGAAAACTTTTCCTGTTTCTGACAAAAACCGGTTTTGGAGCTATGTTTAAATTTGCCACTCCTTGAGAGGTTTTAGAAGTTGATTTTACTTGTAGTAGATGAATTGTTTGAAAAAGTAGACTGTGGCTTTTAGAAAATATATATCTAATCCAGTTCAGTTTTGTTAGCAAAAGCAGTGGTAGTGTTTCTTAAAGTTCTTGTCCCCTGTGACGAGTAATGTGGAATCCATATCAATTCATCAGGTCCCAGCTGTAGAGAGCTTCATGAAGACTTGGACCAAGAAGGTCTTGGTTTGACCTTTGGGTCGGGCTCTGCCCTGCCCAGCACGAGCCTTTGAGATTTTGTTGTTAACTCAAGTGCTGTATGATCTCACTTGATTCATGTGTTTATGAAATTGTAATTATAGCTGAAAGTGAGATTGGGTTCTGGTATCCAGGGCTCACATTTCTCTTTAGGAAATAAGGATGATGAATGAGTCTGATTTGCTTTTAGCCTCTTCTCACGGGTTTCTTGTGGGGGTAGGCTCTCCTGGGCTCCAGCTCCAGTATCTGGTGGACCCTATGCTCCTCAAGCCTGGAGAAAAGCGGTGGTTCATACATTATCTGGCCGTGCAGACGCTACACATCGACGTCTGGGATGGAGATTCGCTGCTCCTCATTGGGTCTGCGGCAGTGCAGATGGAGGTAACCTTTCTTTCTGCAATAAAAGCATGATAACACGTAGCTCATTAAAAATCCCATTATAAAAGAGTCCAGAAGAGTTGTTAGTGTGGCTCTTTTACCCAATTCAGATGCTGTAATTCTGCCTATTGATTTCCCTGATAGAAAACATGATCACTTTCCTTGCAAAGGAAGATATTTCTCATAGGGTCCAAGTTCTGTATTTTCAGTTATTTTCCCATTTAACTCTTAAGAACAAACTCAGTGGTCCATTTACTTTCCTATGAGTTCTCAGGATTCTTACTTTCATTGTGTCCATCTTGGTGAGGATGAGGTTAAAAAAAAGATCTATCCTTGATAATTTCTTATTTCCATGGTTGCTTCCATAATGATTTTTTAACCAAAAAACAAAAGAAGGCTAGTGTGGTGTGGTGGGTACAGGGCTGGTCCTTAAGTCAGGATGACCTGGGTTCAAATACCACCTATGACCCTTACTAACCCTTGATCATGGACGTGACATCAGTCATAATATCACAAACATAGAATTTGAAGGGTCCTCATGTCCATACTCTTGAATTACAGATGAGGAAACAGGGTCCCAAGGAGTAAATATCTTCTCTAAGGTCACATACCATTTAGCCTCTCTCACCTAAACTTATCTCCTCTGTAAAGTGAGGAGAATAACTCTAGTTCCTCCTCCCAGCATGACGGTGGTTCTGAGGCTCAAATTTAGTTAACGTCTGTAAAATGCTTGTAATCCTTGAAGCACTTTATAGAACATAAGTTATTATTATTGATTATTGTTATCAATAAAAGCCTCTGAGTTTTGGGCAACACTTTACAAGTTTATAAGATGACATAACAATTAAAATTTGATTAGAGGAAAGGAGCACTTTCTTCCATGGTGTTTTTAATAAAATGTTCTAAATATCAGGTGGCTGGATCTCAGTTTCTTCAGCTGTGGCTAGCTGGTCCATGGAGCTGACATGATTGGATTTCTCCTCTTCCTGCACTCCCAATGTTTATTTGCTCTAGTGCATTTTACAAAGAGATGGTTGGACAAAGACAGACTCCCATTGAACTCATGTTTTTTTGTTTTTGTTTTTAAAAGCAAGTAATCTGGCACCTTTATTTCTCCACTGATGATCCAAGTGTCAGGTGGGATTCATGTGGTTGGGCCCTTTTGAACACAAGTGATTGGATATCCTTCAAACATGAGGTCAGATACATCAGAATGTTTTCTGAGCAAACAGGCTGAAGCCTGGGCTAGACGTTTGTCTCATGCCTGGCAGTGTCCCCTAAAAACTGGTACCAACTCTCTTTTGCCTTTCACATACATTTCACTCATTCCACAGCATATCCTCCGCCAGGGCCAAGCGGCTGTTCAAGTCTCCCATGAGCTCGATGTTGTCACAACAGAATATGAACAGGATACGATGGTGGTGAGTGGAGACATTACCAGACCCGGCACTGTCAAACCCATCGGAATCCACACTCTGGTCAGAGGCCGTCTTCACCTCACTTTGGCCAACGTGGGTAAGGAGCTCAAGCTTCCTCAAATGGCTTTGCATTTCCGTCTTGCTACCTTAGCTCCAGGAGGGTAAGGAGAGGACTTTAATTTCTTTTGTATCCTCCTCTGCATTTAGACTTGTGCATGAAATGTACCTAGCAGGTGCCCAGGAAATGCATACTGAATGAATAATCAGGAGGGTTAATGAGACTGTCCCTCACAGGGAGTGTTCTGTTATATTTTAGCCTTGTGACTTTTCAATATGCAAGGGAATCTATTACATGGTGCCACATTTTTTCTCTCATTCCCGTTCTCCCTATGTCCTTTGGATTGTTCTCAGATAAAGAGTATAGCTTGTGACAGAGCTTTTTATCTGTTTGGCCTACTGTATGTGAATGAAATGCCAAGCACAGTGACCTGAGGGGAGGGCCTTCTGTCTTCACTGAGGAGTAGAATTTTAAAAAAAAATAAAGAAACTGTCCCAAACTTTCAGGCAGCTGGAGGAGGAGGACAGAGGGGAAACAGTTCTTTTTGACTTAGAGCAATGACCCTTTGTGAAAAGGAATCATAAAAAAGATGTCAGTGAGAATCATGGCCCAGCATCCTGATGTTTTCCTCCATTTTATCCTTGTCTGAAAGCCCTGCTTGGGGGCAGAGGTTACTCACAGGGCCTGACTTTGGGGGAGAATTGAGTCTAGGTCATTTGGAGAGATGCAGTTCATTTTTATTTAAGATTTCCTTTTGTTTGAATATGCCCCATAGGGCTGCATTTGACAGAGCAAGGCATTGCTGTCTGGCCTGGGTCACAGAGTTTGAAAATGGTGTCAAGCAGGGTGCAGAGCTGTTCTTCCTCCCTTTGCTGACCAGGGTTTGCACCTTTGCAGAGCTTCAGGGCTTAGCACCAGTGTACTTTACTGCATTCAGTTAATGAAAAATTAAAAAAAAAAGACTGTCATCCTTTGGTTATTTTCCTGGGGCAGGACAGGAGGGAGAGGATTTGAGGTTGGGGGTTTCTCTTAGCAAAATGGAAAGCACAGTACTGGGGATTTTTAGCCCTAGACAGGTGAGGGCACACAGTCACATCTCTGGAGTTTTAGAGGGAACTTTCCATTTCTTAAAAATCACCTGAATTTAAGCCCACGAAGCCATACAAGAGTACAGCACATCCTTTCTCTGCACATCAGCAGCCGTCCCTGTCCCTGGCAGCAGGAAGACGAGCTAATGCACAGTTCATTAAGTCTGGTTTGAGTTTTCTGCCTGCTTGTTTACAAATGTAAAATCGGAGGCAGCTCTGAAAACAGACAATATGGAAACCGCAGAACTCAATTAGGTTCTGGAGAAATAATGGAACGACATGTGAGGAACATGCATTATTCCAAAGCTTCCAGCAGCCCCAGCTCCAGAATGGCGAGGAGCATTCTTGCTTCCTAGAATGTATTGGTTATTTTTATATTTAATTCACAAGCCCACAGATGTGCAGTGACTCCAGGTTTTAAAATCTTATCTTCAGAAGAAAGATGAGCTCTGTTATACGTTATCTTAAATTGTCATTTTCATACTTTGCCTGCAAGAGAATGATAAGCACTTGGGAAAGAGAGTCTGCGATACACAACCCTGAGAGGACCTAAAAGCAAACTTAGAAAAGGGAACAGATGAAGCAAGGACAAATGCTGAGCACAACACGCTTTGTATCAGTGCAGCAGCTATTTGATTTCTCCATAAATTTGGCTTTGTTATTTTTTTAAACTTTGTGGCTTTTATTTCTTTATGAAATTGGTTATTATGCAGTGAGCAGTAGGACCGCTCCTGAAAATTGGATGATGACTGTGTAATTATTTAGGACTACAGAAATGGAATAAAAGCCAAATGGCGGTATTCCTATGGGGAGATGACATTGGGGCCGGTCTGTGGCTGTCTTGCATTCACACTCCATGTGTCCAACTTGGATGCCAAGAACTGAATCTTTAACAAGAGAACTTTCTACTTTTCAGACGTGGTTATTTTTTTTCCTCTTAAGGCAATGTATATTCCACCCCAGTTGGCTTACTTGCTCTTCCTTAAATCAATCAACAAGCATTTATTAAGGTCTACTTGAGTCCCATGCACTGTGCTAGGTGAGGGGCATATAAGGATAAAGAATAAAACAATCTCCCATCATAAGAAATTTAATTCTAGTGGGAGGACATAGAAAGGACATAGAAAAATATGCAACATAAATATAAATAATTAAATGCAAATATATACAAAGTATTTAAATACAAGATAGGGAAGGAGGGTCCTTGGAGTTTGACTGAGAAAAGAAGGAGAGCTATAGAATGAAAAGCTTGAGGGGATGAAATGGGACTTCATTTGCCACTTCCCAAGGGGTCTTTGCCCAGGCTTTTCCATCTACCTCAAATGCATTCCTTCTTTGTCTTTGCTTCTTAGAATCATTAGCTTCCTTCGAGGCACAGTCTCCTATGGGAAACCTTGCCTGATTCCAGTAGTTATCGCTGCTCTCTCCATCACCTCAGATGATCTTGTACTTACTTATCAGAGGCAGTGTCTGGTTGGTTCCACTTTCTCACTTTTGTATTTGTCGCCTCAATATACCTAGAATGGTTTCTGGCACACACTTTAAATGATTATTGACTGGTCAATTGATCGAATATTGAATATCTTCCCAGGAGAATGTAAGCTTCCTGAGGGCAGGGGCAGTTTTCCATTTTGTCTTTGTAGCTCTAGTGCCTAACAGGTTGTGTTTTGGTTTGTCCTTCATTCTTGAGGACCATGACATCAGGAAGCTGATGCTGTGACTTGCAAGTGAATTGGATTTAAGTGAGGGGGGGCTGTGCAAAATCAGCAGCCTCATTTTCTCCTCCGGAGCCATCTGGGTCCGGTGGCAAGATATAGATCAGGATGACTGTAGATAGCTCAGGGTATAGTGGGAGACTTTGGCCTTTTTAAGATAAGGTCTTTCTGAATTCTCACTTTGACTGAGGTAATGCCCATTCAGTTATTAGGGCTGTTTAAGAAGTGACCCAGGGGATGGCTCTTTTAATCAAAAAAGAAAGACAGAAAGAAAGACAGAAAGAAAGAAAGAAAGAAAGGAAGAAAGACAGACAGACAGACAGACAGACAGACAGAAAGAAAGAAAGAAAGAAAGAAAGAAAGAAAGAAAGAAAGAAAGAAAGAAAGAAAAAACCAAAGTGGGAGGGAAGACCCTCAGGGTTTCTGGCCAAAAGAGAAATAGTTATTAGAGCCTAACACATTGCCAGGTACAGAGTGGGCACTTAACTGCTCATTGGCTGAATTGAATGAAAGGGAACAGTGGATAAGCCTCGGCTGTCTTTCCTTTAGAAACTTTAAATTCATGGTAATGGTAACATCATAAATGATGAGGTGGTGATGATATTATTAGCAGCTTATCAACAGGAGAGAGTAGTATATTTGTTTAACTATGTACATGTTATATCCCTTCCCCAGTAGAGTCAATCCATAAAACATTTATTAAGTGCCAGCTACTGCTGGGGACATTTTAAAAAAAAACAGGCAAAAGACAATTCCTTCTCTCAAGGAGCTTACAGTCTAATGGGGGAGACAACGTAGAAACAAACATATACAAAGCAAACTATATATAGGATAAAAAGGAAATAACAGAGGGAAGGCACTGGAATTAAAAGGGGTTGGGGAAACCTTCCAGCGAAAGAAGGGATTTTAGTTGGAACTTAATAGCAGCCAGGGAGGTTTCTTAGATGATTTCAGTGGCTACATATCCAATCAGTCATATTCAAGAATCTCGTGTGGAGGTAGACTTTAGAGAAAGTGAAGCACTTTTGAGGTCAGATACTGAGCATTTGAGGTCAGTTTTAATTTCTTTTTAAAATATATTAATGGGGAAACACCACAGATACTAGACTAGTGCCATGGATGATACTATATCTTGATACTATGAAATGCATTGCTGTAAACTTTAGAGCCCTATATCATTATAGTCATACATTACTGTCATTCTTATTTAAATAGGATTCTGGCAACAGACTTGGTGAGGGCCAGTTTAGTTAACATATGCCCAAACTGCATAGAGGGTCATCAGAAAGTTGCTTATGAGAGGATGAAGTTTTTGGCCATAACCCATAAAACATAAAAATACAAACTAGTCCTTGGTCCTGTGTACTTTGCAAGGCTATATTTGTGAATTGATTAGAAAAGAGGGAGGTGCTCAGAGTCGTATGTTCTTAGGCCATCTATGGAACGTCAGCGTAACTGCTGGCCCTCTCTTGTGAGATGTGATTTTTCTCTAATGACCAAGAGTTGCCCTATTCCTGTGGGAGCTGGAAGTGCCATTTCTGTGTCTGTAAGAAGCGCCTTCATATTGACGGTTTCCCCATAAATGAAGCTGTAAGTCAGAGAGAAGCTGCAGTTGAATGGAAGGATGAATTGTAGGATTTTCTCAGAGAACTAAAATTAAGGCATCGCCAGCAGGGTAGCCAGGTGGTGCGGCAGACAGAGCACCATCCCTGGAGCCAGGAGCACCTGAGTTCAAATCCGGCCTCAAACACTTACTAGCTGTATAACCCTGGACAAGTCACTTAACCCAGATTGCCTCCAAAAAAAAGAAGAAAAGAAAAGAAGGCATCACTAGATATCTTGTACTCCAAAGCACCAAAAAACTTCATTTTGTGGGTCATTTGGCCTTATTCATTTCCAGGGTTCATGAAAATAATATGCCGTCTGACCACATGAAGTTAATTGCTTTTCATGAGTCAACATATCTCATAGAGTATGAAGAAATAGTGATTGGCATCTCCATCTGCCCTGGAAAAATAAAGTGGATGAAAAAACTCCACTTTGCACGGTTTTTGACAGGTAGTAGGATGGGCAGGTAGTCCCTTGATCTATGTGTCATCCCTGTGTGGGCAAGCACCCCTCATGGACTTGGGTTCATATTGTGAGGAGTTTTTGCTAGTAAATGAACCTCGTTTGTCTCAAGGGCCCATCTCTAAAGTCAAACTCAGGTCTACATTTCTGTTTTGTTACCATGCTAACAGAAACCTAGGAAACAGTAGCCTAGAATCAGTGAGAGCATTTAATTGGAACAGAATTGGAAATAGGATAGAATGGAAACATTCTTAGCACCCGTCTCTCAAATGAATACCCTCCCCCTCCCCTCTTTGAGGTTCTTCCTGCCTACACACTGGGGAAAACAGCAGAGTTTCTCTCACCAGACTTATTCAGTCATAGCTCTTCTTATAGCTCTTTCCTCATGCTTCATCTCTGGTTATGGCACTACATAGCCTCCATAAGGAGGTATGGTCCCAGTCACTTTACATAGCTGTGTGGACTTGTCTTCAAGCTCAGCTGGCAGCCCACTGTCTAGCCTCTTGAATGGTCTAGCCCACCGGTCTAACCTCTTGCTCACTCACTCCACCCATGCCTTCACTTCTACTAATTCCTTCTTCCACCTCCTTGCCATGCCCATCTCACCTGTATCCATAGTGCATCATCTTGCTGGAATTTGAAGTCCTAGCCCACCCCAAGGGGAAATAGCTAGTGCTTGCTACCCTGTGTCCTGAGCAGCACAGGCTTGTCCTCATCCAGGTCAGCTTCTGTTAAAGCATCTTGCATTGGTACTGCAGCTGGAAAAAGGGCTGGGCTTATGAGGGAAAGGCAGAAAGAGAATGGGCCAGATTGCATTTGGGGAATTGCATGATCCCAGGCTTCTCACTGCCATGAAATGCCTGATGTCATGGGGTAATGAACCACAGAATGGCCTCCAGGGCCTCTACAGTATTCTCTGTAGAGGATTTATGGGAAGATGTGGACAAGAATTGCATGGGGAAGGAAGCCAGGCTGTGGTACAGTTTACACCAAGGGCTGCTGTGTGCCCACTCTGAGAATGTCATGGATTTATCTATCAAACAAGGATAATCTGGGAGCTGGGAGAAATGGTCGAGATATTTTCTCCATCCTCCCAACCTTGGCCTTACAAGATACTGTGTTGTAGTATTAGAGAAAGTCAATGAACAGGCACTGACTGCAGTGAGAGTCAAGGGAAGGAAGAAAACCAAGACATGTCATGTCCGTAACTAGTCAACCTTACCATGGTGAAATTATTCTGCCAGGGTACAAAATGTTTGTTTGTCTTTTGCTTTTTTTTACATTTTATCAGGCTACAGATTTACTGGCTGTGCTCTTAGTTCATTTTAATACCTATAATCCAGGTATTGATATAACATGAAGTCTCAGTGGCTCAGTATATAGAACAGTGGACCTGGAGTCAGAAAGACCTGAATTGAAATCCATCTTCAGGGTCTTTTTAGCTGTATGACCCTGGGCAAGTCACTTAACCTCTGTTTGTCTCAGTTTCCTTATCTGTAAAATGAGCTGGAGAAGGAAATGGCAAGCTGCTCCAGTATCTTTGACAAGAAAACCCCATATGGGGTCATGAAAAGTCAGACATGACTGAAACAACTCAACAGCAGCAAAAACAACAAAACCAGTGGATCTGGTTGCTGTGCCTGTGATGTTCTTTGATCCCAGAGCATTCTCTCTTTGCCAAGAAGAGTGGCATGGGCTACACTAACCTGATCTTCGTTGCTCAGAGTTTGACTGTTTTCTTTTTTCTCTTTCTCTTCCTTCCTCCCTTCCTTCCTTCCTTCCTTCCTTCCTTCCTTCCTTCCTTCCTTCCTTCCTTCCTTCCTTCCTTCCTTCCTTCCTTCCTTCCTTCCTTCCTTCCTTCCCTCCCTCCCTCCCTCCCTTCCTTCCCTCCCTCCCTCCCTCCCTCCCCCTTCCTTCCTTCCCTCCTTCCCTCCCTCCCTCCCTCCTTCCTTCCTTCCCTCCTTCCCTCCCTCCCTCCTCCCTCCCTCCCTCCCTCCCTCCCTCCCTTCCTTCCTTCCTTCCTTCCTTCCTTCCTTCCTTCCTTCCTTCCTTCCTTCCTTCCTTCCTTCCTTCCTTCCTTCCTTCCTTCCTTCCTTCCTTCCTCCCCCCCCTTCCAGGATTTGTATATGTTGCCACTTTCTGGTCCTTGTTGCCATTTGTACAAGTCATTAAGTTTCTCTGTCTTCATCCTATTTGCCATTTCTTATAGGACAATGATGTTTATTCCATTACATTTTTTATAACACCCTTTATTCAGCCATTCCCAAGTCAATAAGCATCCACTTTGTTTCCGGGTCTTTACTACCACAAAAAAACAAAGAAGCATAGTATTTAACAGAAGGGCAGAATTATTTGAAGATGCTTGCTTGTTTTATGGGACTCTTGAAATCATTTTATCAAGTTCTTAGGAAGCTTTTAGCAGTTTGTGAGAATTTAGTGGAGTGCTATGGCTAACCTTGCAAAATTAGCAGTTATGCTTTGAATTTTTGTGGGAGCCTATTCATCCTTCTTAAAGAGTAGGCTTGCTCTCTCAAAACCATTGTGTAATGGAAGAACTCAAGCAATTCTAACATCCATTGAGTGCAAGGTTTTTTTGCCTTAAAATGTGCTTGTGGTTAAAGACATTTATATGTAGAAGCCTTTGAAGGCTCATATTTTAATGTGGCCCACAGCAAAGTTACAGAATTTAAAAGGATAATTTTGTGACAGTTTTATTATAGTTTTAAAGAGACTGTGAAATTCCACCCAGGTTAAGACCACTGGAGATTTGTCTAGCAATCAGATGAATAAGAGTACCTGTGTCCGCCTACTTGGTGTCAGGTTGTTTGTGTCATCAATGCAAAAGGTACACCTCGTGCCTCTTAGAAGTCAAAGATGTAGAAAACAAAAGATGAATGAGTTGAAAGCAAATGTTTCTGTATAATAGAACAAACTGAAAACAGAGCTTGGGAGTAAGAGCTTTAATGTGGTGTATAGTTTAGAAGTTAGAATTCTACTCTGTGTTTGCCTCTCATTAAGTTTTTATTAAAATTTTAAAAAACCAAACTTGTTTGCTGTTAATATATTCCTGTGACCCTTATGGGGGTGATTTCAATTTAGGTCATGTGTCTGAACAGAAATCAAGTGGTTCTGACTCATTGCCCCCTTCACGATCGCGGATCATTTTCTCTAACGATGGGACCAGTGGCTTCCGCGGAGGCAGTCTTCTTAGCCAGGAAGGCCATAGAGGTAAGTAGAAGGGGACATCTTGCTCCGTGCCTAGATCCTCCCTCCCTCCCGTGGGGTGGAGAGCAGGGAATTGAGGGCATAGGAGCTAGAGCTGTCCTCCCTTGAAGAACAGTGCTAACAGAGTGTCATCCAAGCTTAGTGCTAGGGCCTGTGCCCCAGGTAATCTTATCGATTTTCCCAGTCCCATTTGTCCTCCTCGTTACTCAAGTGCCATAGTCTGTGTGCTTGGTTCTGTAGAGATCAAGCTCTGCTCTTTTGGCAGAGTAATTGGAATGCTGTGAGCAGCATTTGTTGTAGGTTAGCTAGCTGCTCACTGGCAGTGGAGCGGGAGAAGATAAAAGAGACAGGGAGAGCATTGGATTATTTTTAATAGGTTTGAATGGTCAATGACAGTCAATAAACATTTATTAAGCACCTCTACGTACCAGGCACTGTATTAAGCACAAGGGATCCAAATGTGAAAAAGAAAGACAATCCCTGCCCTCAGGGAGCTTATGATCTAATGGGGGAAGATACTGCACCAGAGCAGGCCGAAAGGGGGGCTGGGGAGGTTCCTGAAGTCCGACAGAGTCAAAGCAGTCCAAACAAATGCTGCCATGGAAGTCACAGGAGTACCCAGTGAGCGAGCTGGGGGTGGGAAATGAGGAAATGCCATATTTTAGACACCTGTGGGCATTCCACCTTTGTGTTGGAGAACTGAAGACCTTGGGGAAGTCATCTCATTCCTGTGAACCATCTGTTAGATGAAAGAGCTGTGTGAACTGATCTCTAAGGCTCCTGCTAGCTCTAAATCCTGTAAACTTAACGTGGGAAATATCTTCCTGTTAGTGAAAGAAAAAAAAGAAAATTCCAACCTTTTTTGAGGGTTTTTTCCCTCTGTAAGTAACCATAATAAATAATAAATTTGATACAACATGAAATAGTTGCCATGTATATTAAATACAGAAAAGGCCTTGTAAGTTAGTTTTCTAACTAGCTTTGCAGATTACAGCGCCAGAGCTGGAAGGCACCTCAGAGACATCCTCATTTTACAGATGAGGAAACTGAGACCCAGAGATGAAGTGATTGTCCAAGGTTACACATGTAGTACATGGCAGAGCTGAGATTTGAACCTGGTTACTCTGATCCCAAATTCATTGCCTTTCTGCTGTAACATTATTGCCTCAGATAAGGAAACTGAGGCCCGGAGAGAGTTTTGTTGGACTCAAGATCATACAAAATGTAAATTAACAGAGCTGGGATCAGAATTCATGTCTCCTGATTCACAATTCCAGACTCTTTCCACTTTTTCCTTCTTCTCTACTTGAAAATAATGGCTAGGATAATGTGATCCTTGTTTGAGAAGCCCTTCCTTGAAACAAAGGAGTTGGTCCCACTTTGAGGGAGCGCTCCCTTTTCTGTTTTCATTGTCCCCACAGAATTAACAGCATCTGATAGCCTCCTCCCACAATATAGCTACCAACTCCCCTTATAAACAGGCACATTTGTAAGACCCAAAGCATGAATAGATTTACTTACAGGGGAAAGAAAGCAGACATAACTTTTGTCAGGCAGAGTGGCATTTTGTATAGAGAGCTGGCCTTCAAAGAGCCCAGGCAACCCTTTAAGATTCTAAGATGCCAAGAATGCACTGAACTCCGTTAGTATGGGGTGTTTTTTCAACTGAGAGTTCCCTATACCCATGAAACCATAGGTCTCTCCCTATCCTTATCCTCGCAATGTACCGAAATGATATCTACTGCTCAGAATAGGGCCTGTACTCAGGAAGACTTGAGTTTAAATCTAGCCTTAGACACTTACTTAGCTGTGTGATCCTCAGCAAGTCATTTAACTTTTGTCCACCTCAGTTTTTTCATCTGTAAAATGGGAATAATAATAGTAACTATTTTGCCGAGTTGTTGTGAAGATCAAGTGAGGTACTATTTGTAAAGAACTTTGCACATGACTGGCATGTAGTAGATGCTCAATAAATCCACCCTTCCTTCCTTCTTTCCTTCATTCCTTCCCTCTCTCTCTTCCTCTCTCCCTCCCATCACTGTATCAAAAGGGCTTTCTTTGTCCCTGAGAAATATATGTTGTACACACTCAACTTTTGTCTTGCTCAGGGAGACCCATTTGTTCAGCCAAAATTTCCCTTTCCTCCCTAATATCGCAAATTCTTTCTACTATAAGATTGCCTCTGTATCTAATGTAAAGTAACAAATGATGTGATCATTTTTATGGATGATCTATAATCTTAATTTGTTGGCCTTTTATTAGCATTGTGTAGTGGATAGAATGCTGGACTTGGAATCAAGAACATTTGGATTTAAATCCTGTCACTAGCACTTATTTTGTGACCTTGGGCATGTCTCTTACCTCTCTGACCCTCAGTTTCCTCATCTTCTAAGTGGGGATTATAATACCCATAGTACCTTTCACACAGAATCAGTAGCAGGTTCAAATGAGGCGATTTATATAAAGTGCGTTGCTAACCCTTAAGCATTATATGGTCAATTATTAATATTATTATCAGACTTATAAAGTACGTTAATTGCAGTTTAAATCACCAGTTACTTATTAATCATCTACCATTTAGGAGGAATGGGATTTATGAGCTGTAAAGTACTCTCTGAAGTCCAATATTTTTACTTTAATGTTCAGGAAACTGATTTCTAGATCTGTTCTAGTCACATGTGGCAAACCTGCAACTAGAACCCAGATCTCCACCTTTCCAGTGCAGTGTTTTTTTCATAATAATTAAGAAAAGTTCTCTGCATTTATATTTCAAGCTTGAGTCTTCAATCATCTGTCTCGTTTCCTCTGTTGACGTAGATCCTGGCTCCCCCAAGACTTAGGAGAAGAGCTTTACAAAGTGGTCTTGGCTGAGTTCAATACCTTCTGTACCTGGGCCAGATTTAGGTAATAGCTACGATAATGTGATCCTTGTTTGAGAAGCCCTTCCTTGACACAGGGACCTGGTCACACTTTGAGGGAATGCTCCCTTTTCTGTTTTCATTGTCCCCACAGAGTTAACAGCTTTTGATAGCTTTCTCCTACAATATAGCTACCAACTCCCCTTATAAACAGGACTTAGATAAGCTGACCCTCAGGTGAAAGAAATAGGTAATATGTCACCAGGCATGTCTTCCAAACTGGCTTTAAACAATCTAATAGAGTTCTTCTATCCGTGTTCCAGACAGAAAATCACCCCCAGTGGTCCACAGAGCAGGGGTGTACACATGACTCATATCTGATGGTGCCCTCCATTTGGTGATGGACAGTTGAAACTGATGAAGTATTGTTAGCATATTCCTAGAATATGAGGGAAGATAGGCAGGCTGTCTCTGAATAGGAACACAGTTCTTGTACTTGTTCAGAGCCAGAGAAGGAAGCCTGTGATATCTGGAAATTATGACATTTCATCACTTTGTCAAAGATGTAAAGTTGGTCAGTCTGTTCTGAAGAGAATGTCGATGCTTCCCATCTTAGAGAAATCCCAGCAAGTCAGTCCCTCGGAGCAGTTCTAGAAGTTTCCTTCATGTCTTAATGGAAACCAGAAGGGCCGCAGATGGAGAAGTCCTGATCTCCGTGGGTGTCTCAGGGACAAACTGGATGAGAGGAGATGCCACAATCACTGCCTTTGTTGATTTCATGCAAGAACATTTGTTTGGAAAAATCCGTTCCTTACAATGACCTTCCTTCCTCTAGAGCCCCCTTTTCTGAATAACTTTTTTCCTGCTTATCTATTCAGACCCCATCAACACTTACAATGATCATTTTTAGCAGTAGTTTAAGACATCTGAGCCAATTTTCTGCATCTGGAAAGCAATTAAATAGCTCTAAAATAGGGTGGTGGGTTGCCTGAAAATAGCACTTGTTTACTTGTTCCAGAGGAAGGGGTGGGTGAGAGTGGGGAGAAGAAGCTTACTTCTGCTTCCTAGTGATAAGCAGTTACACGTTTTGGTGAAAGAAAGTGGGAAACAGGCTGATGGCAAATGAGAGGCTGGCATGCCATGGTGAGGTTCTGCTGACTCATAGCGTAGAACATTCAGTGAGTGCCCTGCGGGGGAGTTTGGGGATAGGCCATAGATGACTTATTTTATTCTACGTTTAAATGATTGATTTTCTAGAAATACACTGTTTGTGTAAAGTGGTAGTTTTCACGGACTAACCTTATTAGCCACTAGTTTCACTGATCCCTGGAGTCTCCAGCACTGTAAAGAGATGAGTAAGTGCAGCACACTGTTCTCTCTTAATATGGTTTATAAACCATTGTACCTTCATAAAACCTTATTCCACTCTTGTGGAGGTGACCCAGAGTTCTTGACAGCATCTCGAAGCTCTGCTGTCAGAGAACAGAGTCTGTCAGGTTCTGCCATATTGGAAAGGCTCCAAGGTCCATTTTAGCAATACGTGCAATGGCATCTTACTATGGGAACTGAATCATATCAATATTCACATTGTTGCTATAAATGAAATGAGGAGATAAAATGAGGTCATAGCTAAGTGGAATGAGGACTTTAAGTTTCTCTTTGGAGAAGCACATAGAAGAGTTACTTTTTATCCTGTGTCAAAAGGAAACAAAGAAATACCATTTCATGAGATAGCTGGTTATCTCTTGTTGTAGTATAGATGCTAAGTATTTGAAAAAAACCCAGCATGAAGATAATTGAAACTTACTTATCTGCTGCAAAAGAAAAATTCTAGGAACTTGGTAAAACATTGAAAATTAAATCAACATATACTTTATTACCAGTGACTTGCATACAAAGGTGGATGAGGGGACAGTAAAAAAAATATGTGTGAAAACATTGTTTAGGTGTAAGAAACTAAAGGGGCTGAAGGTTTGTCTTTATGTCATGAATATTTTATTTAAAAGATACTCAGGAAATGCCACGCCTGACAACTTCTAGATATTGTTATGAAAAATGGGTTTAGTTACATATATACAGACAGGAAACCATTGGTTACTTGTATACAACTCATTTCCAGATCAACTTTGTACAATGACCATTGACTTATTAGAGTAAAGATTAAAATCAATACCTAATTGGGCAGAAAATAAAAATGAGAAGATATGAGGTGTAATTAATCCATTGCCAATTTGACTTATTTAAACAAGCACTTAATACTAAAAAATGAGAAGCAGATAAAAGAACAAACATCAATACAGTTACTATTTCCTAAGGAAGCTTAACTCATATAAGTTTGTTTCCATGATGAAAAGACCAAACAAACTTAAAAAACACACTGGCTAGAAAACATTTGCTGGGCTTGCTGGGCAGAATTATGTGGCAGCAAGGACCGTGCTGGTTTAGAATATTAAAATCATTTGTAAAATCTTACAGTAGAGGAGTAACAGCAGAATGTTACTGGTAGTATTGCCTCAAAGAGTGAAAAGCAGGAAAGGGAAAGCAAATTTATTGAAATCTTTACAAGAAGACCAAAGAAGCCACAACTTCCTGAAAGCATTTAAGGGTGAAACTGGATGAGGGTTATAGACAAATTAAAAAATTTTAAACTACACCAAAATGTCTATAGCAAACTGGAGAAGAGTCCACACTTGGACTCTGACATCTAGCCCAAAATATACTTCAAGCAGAAGGAATTAGAGATGCTGCCCTGGCAGACTAAAATGAGAGGAGGTTCATGCTGGAGGTGACACAGCCTTGAGGGTGTTGAGGGAGCCATTCTTAAGGCATCTGAGAGAGAAGATTAAAAAAATAGACCTTATTTTTTATGGAGAAAAAAGGTAAGAAAACATCAATAACTATTGATCTATAAGTATAATAGCCCACCTTTATAAATCTGGATGAGAATAATCTGCATACATATTGAGGGCATATTTGATAAAGATGAAAAGGGTACAGACAGATTTTCATTGGTAATATTCTTCAGCAAGACCAAATCTTGAAAGACTGAAAGGTGGGGGGAGGGGGGGAGGGGAAGAAGGAGGGAGAGAGATCAAGAAAAGGAAGAAAAAGAGAGAAAAAGCATTTATTAAGAACGTATCGTGTGCCAGGTACTCTACTAGGTTCTGGGTATACCAATACAAGACTGTCATTTGCCAGGTCAAGGACCTTACATACTAATGGAGGAAGACAACACATAAAAAGGAGATGAAAGAGGAAAAGGGGAAGTGGGGGTGGGGATGGTTTGTTAGCAAAGAAGTAGGCAGAGTGGTTAGGAGTTAACTTGGCTGGTGTGGGTATGTCAAGTGAAAGAATACAAGATCTCATAATGCTTGTTTTTGTGTGCTTTTTTGGGTTTTTTTGGCTAGGCAGTGGGGTTAAGTGACTTGCCCAGTGTCACACGGCTAGTAAGTGTTATGTGTCTGAGGCCAGATTTGAACTCAGGTCCTCCTGACTCCAGCGCCAGTGCTCTATCCACTGCGCCACCTAGCTGCCCCCATAATGCTTGTTTTTGGATAAATAACAAAGCATTTCATTGAGTAGAGCAAACATTACCTAACACCAAGAGCTGTTTCACACATGTGAAATCATTAGATTCCTTGAAAGACATAACAAAATGGTTATGAGAACATGGAAAAGAATTATATAAGATAGATGTAAATATGAGTTATGACATGCAGCATTGGAGACAGTACCCACAATGGTGGGATCACATCTCCATTAAAGTAAGTTGAGGTAGGAAATGTCTATCTGAATAACTCACCTGTGGCTCCAAGAAGCTGTAGCATGCACAGTCACATCCCGATGAAAACATCTTGGCAAACAGGCCAAGGCTGAGGGTAACAGGCCTCAAACCCATCAGTGAGTTAGGGGGAAGTCTACTCTAAGCAAATAAGGACTTTTCCCAGAGGAATGGGCAGATGAGAACAGTTTATTCCAGTGCCTATGAAGGCAGCTGAAGCAGGTGCTGTGGGGAGCTTGGAGCTTGGTCAGACACTGAAGATGCCAAGGTCATCCACTGCATCCTGAACCCTCTCCAGCGCTCTTGACTTTTGTCTTGCCACTGGACTTTGATGACTCTGGAAGAGAGAGTGAAGCTGATGACTTTGTGTAACTTTGCTTCACTTAAATCCAGTTCACACACAAGTCAAGACATCACCCCTGATGTCACTGATCCTCTTTACAAACAAAAGATGAACACCAACAACAATGTTTTATTCATTGACCTTCTGATTATTTGTATCGATTGACCCTCAGATTATTTATGCTGTATATTTATGTTTGCAAAGGCATTAGATGTAGTCATTGAGGATTTCTAACCAAGTTCAGGTAGAAAAATTTCTTCTAGATGGTGACATCCTTCAGGTGCTTCTTTTGCTGACTGCATCAATTCCTAGAACAATTCCTAAACGAGCTCTGTAATTACTTCACAGAGTTTGGCCCTACAATCCACCTAAGCTTTAAAACCATATGGAAGGAGAATGCCTATTGTGCAGACTACAGAGGTGTTCATCAGTGTACACACATATACACATGTATATATATACACATATGTACATCAGTGTATATGTACACACTGAAAAATATATACTGAAAAAAATGTATATATATTTTGACAGATGCTACCTGTAGATAATTCACTAAGCCCAATAATTAAATAGGAGAGTAGGTTGGAATTTATTAGGGAAATTGCATGGTGCTTCTTCTTTACAAACACTCAAAAAATACCTTTTCTTGTCTATAAAATATAATTTTATTTTACTTTAATGTGCCATTACATAGGGCATATTTCATAAGACTTTTTGAAACTATAGTCAGTGATTAGTAGCACATAATAGTCGTTCAAACTTTCTGTGTAACAGTCACTGGTCAAACTCCACACCCCTCCCACATGCACACATCTGCTTTGCAAGAGTTGGACTCAGACTTGGGTATTTCAGTTTTTCTCCTCATTCTAGCCTGTGAAGATGTGATTCACCCTTTTGCTCACTAAAAAGCAGGACTTGTACTCTGGCAGTTGAATGCTGTTTCTTTGTGGTAGGACAGTGAAGACCAGAGCTAAAGGGATAGGAAAATTCGAGGGCTTTTGTTGGGTGAGGGACGTTACCAGCTAGATCAGCAGCAACTGAGGAGTAAGAAGACTCTATCTCATCATGGACAGACAGTGGTCTCCAAGACTCAGTGTATAGGAGGCATTTTTCAGTTTGTGCTCTCTAACCTTGAAGTTCCAGACTTGTTTCCATTTTCCATGATACTTAGAGATTCCTCCTAAAAAGGAATATATAAGAAGAGCATGTGAGAGTTGTTAGCTGAAAGCAAAACTCTGAAAAATAAGGTGGGAAGAAGGTGTAGGGGGAAAGTGATGTAGAACACTCGAGTTGCAATTAACTACACTTCTGTGTTTTCCCTGGAATGTAAAACAGTCCCTTGTAGAAGCAGTTCATATTTTAAAAATTCTAAATAGGCTTTAGTCCTCTTACATAAGTGTCTGAAAGTTACTTACATTCAAAAGAAATGAAGCCGTTAGTGCATTTCTACAGCAGTGACCATGGGCAGGAAGATTAGGGCAAGGAATGGAGTTTTCACAAAGCTTTGGTATACAAGACTGTGAGGGGTTGATTTCCATGCACACAGCTGGGTTCTCTTTACTATAGGAAATCCAAGAAGAGCTGTTAACAGATGGAGACATATAAAAATGAAGATGACACCCCCCTCCATCCTGCCCCCTGAAGTTTAGTTCTCTGCATCTTCTGTAGTCTCTGTTGCCACGTGCTGCGTGATGTCCACAATGTGAGGTGGTGTCTAAGCAGCTGCATGATCGGGGCACTGTCTTTTTATGATTCATCACGCAGTGTGTCAGATTCTGTGACCTGAATCCCTCATTAGACTGTGAGCTCCTTGAGGACAGGGACTGTCTTTTATCTTTCTTTGTATCCCTAGCACTTAGCACAATGCCTGATACATATGTTGTTGTTCGCTTGCTCAGCTGTGTCTGACTCAGTGTGACCCCATGGACTTTTGTCTGTGTGGTTTTCTTGGCAGAGATACTGGAATGGCTTGCAATTTCCTTCTCCAATGTGTCCCCATTTTCCAGATGAGGAACTGAGGCAAATAGGGGTTAAGTGATTTGCCCAGGGTCACACAGTTAGTAAATGTCTGCTGCTGGATTTGAACTCAGATTTTCCTGGCTCCAAGCCCAGTGCTCTATTCATTGTACTACCTGGCTGCAAGCCTGGTACATAGTAGGCACTTAATAAATGTTTATTGCTGACACCTCATCAAAAGTCATTTTAGCCAGTATGCAGGCAAGCCCTGGATTACTAAGGAAGGATATTGTCGTAAAATACAGAAAAGTTCAGAACTAACAACAGGTGAATTGGCCATGTAGATTATGTCTCATTCTTATTGATGTCAAATGCTCCTTGGTAAGTCCCTTGGGCATTGTCTGTTGTTTGTTTCCAGTCGTCACTGCAGGTTCCTTCAGCAAAGCCCCTAAAGGTATCTCTCTCCATCTTGGGAGAGATCTCACTCTGGATTTGTTGCATTGGATATTAAAATTTTATCCATTGGCTACACAGGCGGATCTTGTTTACATCCTACTTTTTCCTTGTAGTCTTTGGCTAGATGCATCTTCTTGTTGGTGGAGTTGAGTTTTTTTGGCTTGATGTTGGGAATGACCCATTAGGCTGACCCAAATCCCCTAATCGTGTTCTCACAGGCCATGCAGAAGAGATTGTGCTCCTCATTGGAGAGTTCAGCCCCCTACAGAGGGCCATATCATCCTAGAACTCAGCCAGCTTTGTCTTGCAGAGGATCTTGGTTTTCTCCACGGTGGTTGGAGAGGGTAGAGCCAAGGGTAGTGGCAGCAGAAGAAGCAATGTTCCAAGAAAAGGGAGAAGCGCTTGGGGGGAGGAGAATCAATTTCAAAGATCTATCATCTTTTAATGTTGTACTATGGCTATTAGCCCTGGAATACCATATTTTCCAAAAAATTTCACCCAAAAGCCAGTGGATAGCATGATGGACAGTCATGGACTGTGGTACAGTATCAAGGAAAAAGCATACCAGGGAAATGGCATAAAGGACGTCATCAGAGAGGTATTTGAATGGGAGAAACAAGCAAACATGGACTGATAATATGGTGAATGTAAGGAATCACCAACAGATATTCCATGGGCCTCACTGGGATCCATGCAGTCTGGGGAGATCTAAAGGAAGAAATGTTGAGTGGACCACCTGTAGAGGAATTGAGATTTTTGGGAGGTTGTAAGCAGGTGTCTTATAATGTGAGAAGGGCATTAATGGAGTGACATTTGCACCTAGGAAAGAATACCCACATCAGTAAGATCACCGATTCATTGAGAAGCGTCAAAGTTTGATCATTGTAGTACTGTTGATATGGTGGACTTGCTGAGAAGTCAACTGCTTCTATGTATTGTCATTGTCATTGTTTCTGAATGAATTTCCTTATATTGCTAAAATAACAGCCCCTGTAGCTTTCCTTTCTGTACTTGTTGATTTTTTGTTAACCTGATGATCCTTCCTTACATTCAACCAAAACTTCTCCTGCTTTAACTGTAGCCTCTTTTCTCTTGTTCATTCATCTCTAAATAAGGGGAACAATTATTCAGCATCCTCTTGTATGCAACTTGGAGATGTGGAGTGATCTCCTTTCCAAACATTGTATGACTTCCCTTACCTACTAGACACCAGAAAAATCTCTGCACAGCAGGGAACACTAGTGTTAATACTTAAGAGGACATCAGAGTCCTTTATGTGGGGGCGGTGCTGGCAGGGAATGGTGCTATAAAGAGGGATCCTATAGAGGTGATAGCAACGTAGTGTAGAATAGAGTCATTTTGTGACTCAACATCCTGGAGCTTAACAACTCTGATTTGTAGGAGGATAGGGCAGACATAGTCATAGCCTTTGAAGTGATACCTTTGCAGCTTCCTTGCCTGGAAGGATAAAATTATACTACCAGGTTTGTCATCTGTACATACCTGAAGAATGTTCACTCCCAAACTAGTCTCTGACTTTCACATTTGACAACTTTGCAGCTTTTAAAAATGTGGCTCAAGCACGGAAACTTGCCGATGTGGACAGTGAGCTAGCTGCAATGCTCTTTACTAACAAGCAAGAGGGGAGCAAGGTCCACCAGGTCACCAGCCAAGAGGCAGATGCCACACGGAAGCGGAAGCTGGAGAGGATGGTGGCAGTGCGACTTCAGGAGTCTGAAAGCGATCTTGGCCTCGGCAAGAAAAACCTACTGGTGAGAGACCTGCTTCGAGCCCACAAGCCGTCTGTGGCTACATTTGTGGCTCTTGTCATTCCTTCACGATATTGCTTAACCTCATGAAGCCTGCGCCATTTCTTAGTGGCAGAGTACAAGGCGGTTTAACTTGGGTTCCCATATGTTGTAATTTCCTGCTGTGGAAATGAATTTTCTGCCATCTGAGGTGGGATCTCAGCCTATAGTAACAGAGGAGTAGACCTGGGACGGTCCTTAGAAGAGATGTCCCAGCTGTCTGGTGCTCTGCTTCAGGAGGGTGAATGTCAGAATGATGGGCATCTGCTCTCTCACGGATCTTGAGGGGCTGCCCCTGTGGCTTTCCTTGGTGTACTTGTCAGTGCTTTGTTACCTTGGTGGTCCTTCCTTACACTCAACAAAAACATCTCCTGCTTTCCCTGTAGCCTGTTTCTCTTGTTTGTTCATCTCTGAACAAGGAGAGCAGTTATTCAGCATCCTCCTTGTAAAACCCTCTCGTAGGTGATTCTGAGACATGAAGTGATCTTGTATGACTTCCCTACCCAATTTTAACCATCCATAGGATTACTGATGTAGGGGATTTTAAGGTGAAAAATTAGTCAGTTTCTTTACCATATTTATGGTGTTTTTTTTCATCCATCCTAGAGCTTTGGGTAGATGGGGAGGGAGGAGAGAATCAATTTCAAACCCCCATATTTTTGACATTGAGCTTCTTTTTAATGTTGTGTATGGCTGTGAGCCATGGAATACCATGTTCTTAAAATAATTAAAATCGTGGGTCATTCAGAGTGCATGGACAGTTAACTCACAGGAGTGTTGTTCACTCAGGTGGGGGAGGGAGCAAGGTCCATTAGCCACCAGCCATTTTCTTTTGGAAAAGGAATATTAGATGGCCTTAATAGGCACATCAGAAGACAGTTTGTTCTCACCTTTATCAAGTTTTTTTTTTTGCCTTTTTTAGGCAATTGGGGTTAAGTGACTTGCCCAGGGTCACACAGCTAGTAAGTGTCAAGTGTTTGGTCTGAGGCCGGATTTGAACTCAGGTCCTCCTGACTTCAGGGCCGGTGCTCTATCCACTGCACCACCTAGCTGCCACCTTTATCAAGTTTTTAACAAGCTTTGATCAGCTTGAGTACACCCTTATAGTCTATGCATTTGTCTCCACCCTAGGATCCTAGGTTTAGAGCTCAAGGGGACCCCAGAGGCCTTCTAGTCCAACCCCCTCATTCCACAGATGAAGAATCTGAGGCAGACAGTGATTAAGGGACTTGCCCAGGGGCCACATAGCCAGGAAGTGTCTGAGGCAGGACTTGAACCCAGGTCTTTCTGACTCTAAGTTCAAAGCCCTATCCAGTGCTCCACAGTGCCTCTCAAAATACAGAAATAGGGATAGAGCCTGGACCTCCCAGGTGGAGAAACTCCCTCCACAATGCAGATCAGCACCTTCACTACAAGTCGTGGAGAGTTATGTAGGATAAGAGAGCTGCCCAGGGTCACACCCCCAGAGTGTGGCACAGGTGGGTCTTCCTAGCTTGGAGGCCACTTTCCATCCATTACACCATATTCTGCCTCTCTTAGTTCGGGGTGTTTTTGCATTCCTCATGAGGGAAAGAATCATAGAAATAGATGCAGTGTTGAGTAGGTTATCTTTTTTTCCCTTCTTGCTATTAAAGTTGTTCTTTGGGATAATAGTTATGCTTCAGAGAGCATGGGAACAGCACCTTTGGGGAGATGGTATTTGGGCACATTGCTGATCTCGGAGAATCTTGCAAACTCATCCTAGTGTTTTCAAAATTTAAACCTCTTGAGGAAATCAGGGTAGACTTGACATGTTACTCTGGGATATTGACCATCTAGAAAAGAGGAAATCTGGGAGGCTGATGGCCCAGGGCTGGGGTTGGAGACAGGGGTGGCCAAGGGATAAAGGATCTAGGAATCCATTTCCTTAATTCAGTATTTTCCTTTCTACAGGCTCAGCATAATGTTCAAACTCAGCACTCCCGGGATCTCCAGATTATTGATGCGTATCGAGAACGGATCAAAGTAGAGAGCATCACCAATATGCTGAGCATGGTCATCACCACCCACCATACCATCTATGCCACTTTGGGCACCGCCGAATTCTTTGAGTTTGCCCTCAAGAACCCGCACAACCTCCAACATACAGTGTCCATCGAGATTGATAACCCAGAGCTCAGGTAAGACTTGCTGTGGCTGGTTTTTAAAAACTATCACTCAACTCCATCTTCTTGATGAGAACAGCGTTGTTTTACTTAACTGATTCAGTCTCCACAAGGGAGTGTCACTGGTCTGCTTTGTGCAGGTTAGAGGTCAGGTTAATAGCCAAGTGAAGGATGCCTTCCAAAGCCAGTAACCTCTTAAGAAGTGGGTAGGATGTTTTCCTCCAATCTGGATTCGTCAGGTAGAATAGGCCCCCCCTTTGTAGTCCAAAGTGATGACCGTATTATGTATCCATAAGAATAATGCTATTGACCTTTCTTCTAGTGTCATTCTGGATAGTAGGGAATGGAGACACTTCAAAGATGCTACCAAAGTGCATACGCCACTGGAGGAAGACATGTTCCATCTCCACGAAAACTGCACCCCGCAGCTCTACGTGCGCCCCAAGGAGACAGTTCACATCCCTTTCAAATATCAGACTTTCTGCCTAGATCACACGGTCACGATGCAGGTAGGACCCGCTCTGTCTGATGCTCAGGTGTGGGATACAGAAGGATCCATTTGACTAAGTGATTTTGTGGAATTAAGTTTTTCATTCTTCACATTGTTGTATGTGTTTCTAGGGACAGACTATAGAAGTTCTAGAGATTTGAATTCATGGCTTACTTTGTTCCTTTCTAGGTAATTTGACGTTTTCTGCTTTCATTTGTATTAAAAACTAGTCAAATTGTTTCTTAGAAGTTTGTCTTCATATTAGAAAGACTGGTGTCATGGAGAGAACATGGGTTTGGCATTGAAAGACTTGTGTCTGAGGCCTGCCATGGCCCCTGTGCCAGTTCCTTCCTCTGCTGAGTGAAGGAGTGGGCTTACATGACCTCCAAGGTCTTTCAAGGTCTGTATGCTCTGGCACGTCCCTCTTTTGGAGTTGGTAGCAGTAGTTTCTCCCAGGGCCTGTCCTTTTAGGGTATTAGCCATGCTAGAATTTCTTTAGTTTATTGGGAGAATAAACTAGACTTTTTCTTTTCTATCAAATCTTTGTTTAATTTTCTCTCTAACCCAGCAATTATTTATTAAAGAGCTGCTCAGCAGCCTTAAATTATCCACTGTTACCTGTGACAGGTGACAGAAGAGGCCAGGATGTCTGCTTTCAATTCCCACAGAAGCTATGCATGTGTCTCCTTTTGCTTAATAAAGCCAAATAGAATGAGAATTCTAAGCATTTAGTGATTGCTCAGCTCCACAGATACTGAAATATGCTGCTCAGTCTTAAATGGAATGATCATTATGTTCCTGTCACACACACACACACACACACACACACACACACACACACACACACACACACACGTATATATACATACACACCTCCACACATGCACATGTACACAAGGTCCACACACAATGTACATATATGTACATGCACATATATGTGTGTATATCTAGATGTGTATGTATATATACATAGATATACACACATATATAATTTAAAAATTTTTAATCATTTTTATTGACCCCTAAGCTCTTTGCCGCTTAACATGCATCAACATTCCATATGGCTCTGTGAAATTTGTGGAAGCTGTAAACTGCACAGCTGTTAATATAGGTTTATAAATTGTTTCTAATATTTCCATTATATCTCGTCCTCTGATTTCTAGCAATGTCCTTCTGAATGTAGATCTGACAAGGTCCCAGAAGCCACATTGCCTTGGAAGTCCCGAGAAAAACCCACCAAGAGCATTAAGGTAAATGGATGCTGATTCTGAATAGTCTTCTTGCACCCAGCTAATGCAGCTCAGGGAAGGGAAGGGTTATATAATTGGATTGGACAATCAAGGTCCACACACATAACCAAAAGTAGAGCTTTTATTTTCAGAGAGCACACAGTGATCCATCTCTGCCGTTAGTTTTCTCACTATCTTTGCGCCTTCCAATGTTAGTGTCAGCACATCAAACACATGACATTCATTTATGTTGTTTTATGGTGTCTTGGGAAGCTGAGCTCATCACCAGTAGGCTGGCTACTTGGTGATAAATTCTTTGACCATGGCAAACTATAAAAAACACAAAATAGCCTTCAATCGTGTGTGACCCACTTCTTCTGCAGGAATGTCACGGAAGAGGGGAAAGAAAGTGCTAAGAATCAGGCAATTTCTAGTCCCTCTGTAAACACTAATTTAACTACTGATACTCTACAGGAGAGGGGTCTGGATCAGTAGCCAAGTGGACACGGTGCTGGAGGCACTGTATTATACCCATCTTGACGTTCTGGATATGAATCAAATGAAATGAAAGAAAGTGCCATCCCAGAAGTGGGATAGCTCCCAGGTTAGATAAAGAAGTAATGGCCTCTACAGAGCTGGTTTTATCATTTATCCAAAGGAAAGAAAAAATATTATTTCACATAGGGTTTGATCATCTTGTATCATGCTGTTCATTATTATTGGCCAAAAAACCTCCAAACCAACAATGACAGTTTATGCACCAACATTTCTTGCAGGGAATAAGAAGATGGAAAAATTCTATGATAACCTTAAAATTAAATCCACGTGTAATTTAATGCTCAGGGCCTCCCATGCAAAGGTAGGCATAGAGGAAGAAGATGAAAATATGTTAGAAAACATGGCTCAGGAATAAGAAACAAAAGAAGCCATAGGTTTTTAGACTACAGATGCTTCATACCCATACATCATGAATACTTTCTTCAGGAAGAGAATTGGGATGCTCCAGACACTGTGAGCACCAAATGACATCCCCAATTGAAATCGATTACATGCTAATAGACAGGAAGCTACTGTGGAACTCATTTTTGAATTAGCTGTCAGTGTGCAGGCAGATTCAATGACTTGTTAGATCAAAAATAAAATGAAATTAGGAGAATAAAAGGGAGAAGAATATATGATGTGCAATTGAGGCAACTCCAGCTTGACCTGTTTAAATGAGCTGTTGAAACAGAAAAAAATGGAAAACTCCACAGAAGAGTAGATATTGACACAGTTTATCACCCTTTCCTGAGAGAGTTTAACTGATGTAAACCAATTCCTACAATGAAGAGACCAAATGATCCTAGAACCATCTGTGCTGGCAAATGCTTCATCTCCTCACCAAACATAGAGATATAACTACTAGAATAAAAACTTGCTTGTAAAATCTTATAGCAGAGGGTGGTGAAAGATTCTGAGCAGTATTAAATACTCCTCTAATACAGCGAGAAGCGGTAGAGGGAAAAGGAGATTTACTAAAAATTTGGGGAGATACCAGTTAAGTCAGATAATCTGGAGAGCATTTAGTCAATCAGTCAATAAGCCTTTAAGTGCTACTATGTTCTAATCTAGACACCGTTTTAAATTCTAGGAATACGAAAAGAAAAAAAATAATGAAAATAAAATAAAAATAGCCCCTGCCCTCAGGGAACTTATAGTTTAATGGCAGAAGACAACATATGAAAAGCAAAAGGAAGTCAAAAAGTGGGATTTGAGGGGAGGACTGGGGAAGGTACCTGACATGGGGGCATGGTAGAGAAGTCCTAAAGAAGAGCAGGCAGGTGAAAAATGAGGAGATGTTCTAAGCTGAGCTCCATTCTTAAATAGAGATTTTTGGAGTTCATGGTTGTACCCTCTCATCAGAGGGACAGATTGGTGATGAGGTGGAGTTCCAAGGCTGATGAGGAGGATTGGAGGATTGAGGCATGAACACTGAGGACAGCAAACAGACAAAAATTGAAAAAGACCTGGTAAGAGTTTTATGAAAGCCTCTTTTCTCCTTCACTGATAGCAAGTCCCTCAGATGTAGGTTCTAACAATGTTGCCTCATACGTACTGCCTGAAGAAGCAGATATGCAGAGCCTCCTAGATGAGGTGTGCAGTCAAGCAGAACCAAGACGGGAGGAGCAGATGGACTAGAACAGATTTACCAGCAGAGGTCCATGCTGGAGGCAACACCATTTTAAGGCATTGCTTCTTAAGATAGCTAAAGAATAGGAGGGCACCAAATATTTGGAAAAAACCACAGACCTCATTAATGCCAAAGACAGGTCAATCGAGAAACGTCAGTGATCCACATGCTTACTTAGACATACGAGTATGAAATCTCAAAGAGAAGAATCTGTTGGCAATTATAATGAATTGAGTCTTGGAAAAGAGAAAATGCACCTTCCTTCCTTCTTTGCACAGGTGGGGAGCGACTGGTATGGAAACATCACATCTATTGTCAGACTGTCATGGAAGAGCTGGGTCAGCTATGCTGAAATGCTTTATTCTGCTCTTTAAAAAAATTCTTTGTCATAAAGGATGATCTCTCTGGATAGGGGGAAAGGGAGGAATATATCCAGAAGTACAAAAACAGTTTGTAAAAATTGAAAAAATTCAGTTTGTGAAAACAAAAAATCTCAATGAAAGTTTTTTGAAAAGAATAATTGGCCCACTCATTAAGGGCCTCCTTGATGAAAGGAACAGGTAGATTGTCACTGTTAGTAATCTATACAAATATATACAGGAATATATGTGTGTGTATATATATGCATATATACACAAAACATAATATATATACAAATATATATTTTAAATATAAAACAAATATATTTAAATGTAAAATATATATTCAACTACATAAATATATACACACATATATACGTTATATATAGTTATGTATATATGTATGTGTGTGTGTGTGTATATATATATATATATATATATATATATATATATATATTAAAAACTTACGTTATATATGCTTATGTGTGTATGTTTGCTTAAGGTAGGTGTTCAGTGTTATGGAAGATGTCTTATCCATAGTTCAAACAGAAGAGTGAGGGTCTCTAGGGACAACTTGGCATGGATCACATTGTGCTGACATCATCAAGTGCCAGAATAATACAAAGTTTCCTTCTCCTATAGTCATTTGAAAGAAACTGATGGCCATCCACAATGAAAAACAAAGTGGATGAAATCAGCTGCTCAGATCACAGCAAGTAGAGTTATTGCTGTAATTAGTAAGCTGGACCTATAATTGAATAGGAGGAGGTTAGACTGGGAATTTTGTAAATTGCACTGAACTTTTATTAATTTCAGGTTTTTCAATGTCATAAAAGTTCCTTTTTGTTAACATGAAAATTCTTCTGATATCTTCCGTTTGTTTGTAAATGATGGAATGCTGCTGACTCAGAAGGATTGAAATGTCTAGTGACCCAGAGGACCATGGAAAGACATGGGAGGCTCCAGGATATTCCCATAAGAAGTGGCCTAAAAGGCATCCTTTTGGGCCAGATGATGATGAGAGCTGTCATGTGGTGAGAGTAAAGAACAGCAGACAGAGACTGAGCGATGCACTAGTATCCATGACATATGGAAAGAACTGGAGAAAGGCCTCTAGCAGGTCGTGGAGACTTGTCTGGGGAAATTACAGAAAGTGGGGGTGGGTGGGCCACTCAGGGAGGAGAGGCACGGAGAGCTTGTAATCTGAACCAGTGGAGGAGGGACCTGCGTCTCAGAGCACAGAAGCATCCAGAGGCTCCTGGAGAGGGTGCATCCTGTGGAGCCGCCAGACACTTCATTTTGCCTTGTTGCCTCGCAGGCCCTTGGAGCAGATGGTCTCTGGAGATGAAATAGCCCAGAGTTCTGGGGGTATTCAAGTCAGGTATCGCTGAAGTCTGTTGCTGCTGTCCTTGAGGAACAATTTTGTCATAGCATGAAGGCCATTTAAAACATATTTAAACTTGTTATGCAAAAACTCCTTCCATAGTGCTCCTGAATCTTGTAGGATTAATATGTTTTCTCTGTGCTTTATCTCTTCTGGACAGTAAGACTTAAATCCTTAATTGCTATCTCAAAGGGAAAATGGTGTTTGTAAGGAGGTCTTGCTTCACAGTCCTGCTGGCATGATACCATAAGGAAAAACTCGGTGCTCTGATGTTTTAATGGGGATTTCTGAAGTGAATATTTTTTACCGGCAAGTTCCTTTTGCAGCTGTCCTGGAAAAACACAAAGTCCTTCATTTCTAAAGACATCCTTACCCTCAGCACTCTGAACACAAAGTATGAGACAGAAATGAGATGTAGGCATTAACCAAGAGATAGCCGCTGAGCTTGGCTTCTTCCTCAGACTTTAATCCCAACTGGGTGAAACGTGAGACCCACTCATGCCCCAGGTCAGAGGAGCTGCTTTCCCCCTGTGCACAGCTTGACTTTGGTGACAGTTTAATTCATAAAGCTCCCCTGATGTAGGAGTGCTTTTTAATCTTCTGCTTTGGGTCAGACTCCTTAGTTGCTGCTTCTGACTGTCCTGGGAGTGAGCCTCAGTCCTTGAAGGGGATGCTATTGTATGTCAAGATCTGGTAGGTCCTCCTGAAGTCCAAAGGCTCTGGCACCAGCCTGCTAGCTGTCAAGAGGACCAGCCTAGCTGGGGGCAGATGCCTGGCATCAGTGCAGGGGATATGCCTATGGAGCTTCAGAGTATGGAAACTCAGCTAGATCTGTGCCCACCCACTCTGTGTGATTCTTGTCCACGACCCCAAGGAGCTCACCAGAAGGGGCCACCCAATGTGCTAGAGACCTTTCTCCTGACAGCATGAGCGAACCCTTGCGAACCCCAGCTGCTCACTTGTCTATCATCCCTTGCTCTCGCCATGGGATCCGCCCATCTTCTTTTTCTCTCTGTATTGAAGGAGAATTAAAGTACTATTGAAGTATGAAGGAAATATGGAATTATACAGATTATTCTGTGGAGCTCATAGATTTTCTAAAAACCATTTCCTGACCTGACTAACCCTTCTGATACTTACCGTGACCATATCGGTATTAGGTCGATGGAGCCTGGAAGCTCATTTCCAGTTTCTCTCAAGGTGAAATGAATTATCTCAGCTACTTAGTACCCTAGAAATCTCTGCTACACTGAGTTCTCTGAAAACCTTTTAGTTAATGAGTTTCTACAGAACGTGACCTAGGAGCTCAACTTAAGGAAGAACTTTCTAACAGTTCAAGGTATGCAATGTTGAATAGGCTGCCTGAGGGGCACTGTGGTCCAATGGGTAGAGATTTAGACTTGGAGTCAGTAAATTTGTGTTCAGATCCTGTCTTTTCTATCTCCTCTCCCCTCCATCCCTCCGCAACTGCAAAGGCCCTCCCTCCCAAATCACTTTGTAGTTAATTATTCTGTATGTATTTTTATTTGTTCACTTTATAGTTCTACTTTTTATACTTCATATTTATATCTTTATAGAGAATATTTCAAATACCTATATGCATTTTAAGCAACTAAAATATTTTAATAGCTTATAATGCACGAAAGCATTTGGAACACCCTGAACAGACTGGGTGTCTCCCTGACTAGAATGTAATTATGCCCATGGTGAATAGGGTTTATTTAATTCTGGGCATTTATATCACTAGCACCTAGCACAGGGCCTGGCATATGGTAGGTGCTTCAAAAATACTTGTTGACTAGTTGGTTGATTAGCCCTCTTATATCGGGCAGTGGCTAGATGTCCGATGTGGAAGATGTTCAAAGGGATTCTCAGTTAGGTATGGATTGGACCAGGGCGATCTCCAAGAGCCTCTAGATTCTCTGACTACAGGATACATTTAGCCTGGAACTCGGGCCATGGTTGGCTTGTGTGAGGTGACACCAATGCTTCCTCAACTAGGCAGTCAGTCTTCTTTTTTCTTTTTCATTTTACCAAGGCTGCTCAAGATTCCTGGACCAGGCTGTATCAGATGACTAGACGTAACCTTTCTTATGGGAAAGAACAGATCTTGGGAGATAGAATGTAGTCAGTACAGTAGAAAGGGCATTGGAATGGGACCAGGAGACCTGAGTTCAAATCCTGACTCTGTCATTTACTGGCAGAGACCTGTGTGTCTTTATAGTTTTATATCCCAATAAGTTGGCATAATGCCTGGCACATATTAAGCATTTAATAAATGCTGGTCAATTGTGTGGCCTTGGGTAGGTTTTTTAACCGCTATATACTTCATTTCCTTATTTATAAGATGAGGGTGACGGGGATAACAGCGTCTCTGAGAACAGGCACCATGCAGTGGACTGTAAGTCAGGGACACCTGGATCTGAATCCAATTTTCAATCCTTACTAGCTGTTTGACCACAGACAAATTCTATAACCTCTCTGAGCCTTGGTTCTCTTATCTGTAAAGTAGGATTTGCAACACCTATAGCAGCTGCATATATCAAATGAGATAATGTTTGTAGATGGCTTTGCAGTCTTCAGAATGCTACAGAAATGTGTGCTGTGATAATGATGATGGTTGTGGGAAACATAAGCAAAAGTCTGTAATTCCTGCTCTTCTCTGATACTGAGTATTGTTCTGTTTATGTACCAGGTATCATTTAGTGTGAGCAGTGGAAAACCCATTGCCATCCTGTGCGTGAATGTGGAATATCAACCCCACGTGGTCGATCAGACATTTCGGTTTTATCACCCTGAGCTCTCCTTCCTGAAGAAGTCCATCCGGCTACCTCTTTGGCACACCTTACCCGGTAAGCCCTTATTCTAGTCCAGTGGGACAACCATTTTCTGTCATAGATCTCCCCATAGCTGCAAACAAAATCCATCCAAATGACCTCCTTTTATAGGTCATAAGTCTCTCTCTTGTCCACAAACATTTTCATATCAAACTTTATAACTCATGATGAAAACTTCCTTTTCATTTCTTCTACTTGTCTTTTCTATTTGCTTGTAATTTTCTTTGCCAACCCAAAATGAAGTGTAATGTTTACTCTTGTATTTTAAGAACTTTGGATTTGGTCATTGTGGGTCTCCCCTCTGCTGACACAGATAGCTACTCTCTGACTTGGGAGAGGGTCTTCAAGATTTGCTGTAGCTGAGGAGTCCATCACCTGCAGCCAGCGTGGTGAGGAGCTCCTCCAAATGTAGTGGAGTTGTTCCTTAGACAACAGGCCTAGAGTCTACCCTTTGAAGTCCTTTCATTCTGGCAAAATCTCTCCAAGCTGGCATAGTCCAGGGTCACCTCTGTGGCATAAGGTGGCATCAGAAGAGAACTTTACAGCAAAAACCAAGAAGTCTACACTTAATAAATGTAACCAATGCATCTAAGGCAGGACTTTTGGACTCCTGTTCCCCAGCAGCCAGACAAGTACGCTCTTAGGTTCCTTAGGCTTGTGACTTGTATACTTATCCATAGGTTCCTTGGAATGTAAGTTCCTCGAGGGCAGGGGCTGTCTCATGCTTGTATTTCTGTTTCTACTGCTCAATGTTGTCTCTAGCGCATAGTAGGTACTTAATAAATGTTGATTGATCTGGAATTATTTTCAAAACACAGAATCCCAGTGTGCTAGTCTGGCGTATTGTTTATTCTTATATTTACATGTTGCTTCTCAAGATTAGTTTTTCATCTTAAAATACCCCTTTGATGAATCCTTAAGGAATGAAGGTCATAAAAACCCAAGCAGCTTAGAATTAAAATCTCAATATATACAAGATATACTAGTTTATTATTAATAATAGCAAACATTTCTGTGTTGCTTTGAGGTTTATAAAGTGCTTCATGCGTACTCCCACCACAACCCTGTGAAGTAGATACTATCATTATCTCCATTTTGTGTGTGAAGAAACTGAAGCTGACTTGCCCAGGGTCACAGAGCTAGTAACTCAGGTCTTGACTCCAAGTTTAGGACTGTATTCCCTGTGCCATCTAATCTTGCGTGTTCAGCAAAATATTAACCTCATTCTTGTATATCTGAAGCTCTTCAGTTGGATGAAGAAACTAGTGCTACATTTTTGCTTCCTCCAAGATGTTGCCCATTTCTGGCCTAAGTGATGACATGTAAAGGAGGTGGCATGAATTTTCCATAGGTCCCATTCTGCCTTTTTAGGACTTTGTGCAGGACTCCCCGAAACATTAAAAGCGATTTCTCACATGGGGCGGGGAGTGGAGAGGAAAGGTATCAATCTCTGAATCTTTTCCACTTTCCTAGGTGCCCCTATAGGCGGAATGCCTGGTAAGGAGCCCCAAATCTATGTTCGTTGCAGTGACCCAAACGTCATTTGTGAAACCAAAAAAATGGTAGGTATATCTACAAGAAGGAAGTTCTAGACGAGCATGCCACCATTTTGTTTACTCCAGCTATTCATGAGTTTAATTGCACATCCCTCAGGCTTTTGCTTCAGTGATGGATTAGCCCATGTCCTACTTGCTGCCAGATCAGTTGGCCACCTCTTCATTTTAGGTTAAGCTGGTTGCTCTCCATGGTTCTGGAGGGTTATTTTGTAGCCCTTGTGAGAGCTTCCATGCCTGAGTTTTATTACTCTTGATAGCTGCTGGGTTCCCAGATCAGCTCTCTGAATTTAAACAAAAACAAACAGAAAAATTGCATTTAGCAAAGTAAATGATAATTAAGGCACTTGTTAATTGCCATTGTGTAAAGGGCCAGTACAATAATTGTATTATGACTGGTTAGAAAACTTGATAGAACTCTTGCAAAATCTAATTACTGAAACCAATATGGAATTACAAAATCAGTAGTTTTCCTCTGTTGCAATGAAATCATAACAGCTCCAACCAGTACCAAAACTGACAGTTTGGTTTTTTGGTAAGAGGGAAGGTTGAAAGGGGGTGGGGCGGTGTTCTCTAGTCCTGTATTTGTTTTGGGTCAGGAGTGGGGTAGTATAATGAAGAGCCAACAAAGCCCTGGGGGCCTCATTAGCTGATTTGATCTGTAGGTTAACTCTTTTAATGATGCTGCCCAATGTTTATTCTCAGGGCCCAGGGGAGCCACAGGACATGTTTCTGAAAGTAGCTGGAGGTCCAAGCCCACAGATCAAAAAATTCTTTGTTGCTCTTTATATGTAAGTAAGAAAATTCAGAAAATGTAGAGCCTGGGAACATAACTCTATAGGAGCGTGTGTGGGGTAGAGAAAATGGATTTACACATTTCCTTTTTGAAACTCTGGGTGTGAGGGCTTGATCTTTACTACATTCCTACATTTTACTTTATTAACTAAGATGCTGTTCCTGAAAGTCAGACTTATCAGTCTAGCAAAGATATTGCAGAAGTCATTTAGGCTTGTTCCCCTACCTTCTCAGCAAATACCTATAAATCATGTCAAATGAGTGTCTTTTATCTTTAAAGAGCTTCTGAGAGGGATAGTTCTTTCATTCACTTGTTCATTCCACAAATGAATGCCTGCTAGGGGCATAGAACTATGCTAAATGTTCTTGACAAGGAAATAAAAGAGAAGGAAAGCATTGTATGGCCTCTAAGAACTTTTATTGTAGTTGGCCATTAGTTAAGACCATGCACTTGAGCCAGTTATTTAAAGATCCTGCAGCTGCCCTCAGGAGCTGTCCCATTGTTTCCTTTTGTGGTCTCTAAACTCAACCTTTCCCAAGGTAGCTTAAGCTTATTCCATTCTCAGCCATGATCCTTCGTGTGATTACCTTCATGTGCCTGAAGACCATCCTTAAGCCTTCCCTTAGCCTTTGCTTTTCTAGGTGAAATCATTTGTGTTCACCTAACCTCCCCACAGGTGTTCTTTCCAGGCCTCTAATCATCCTCCTGCTTTTTTTCTGCATTTGGCTCTGGTTAGAAGGTAACAATTAGTCTTTAACAGGTGTCAGAGAATAAGCTCCAAGTTTTCCTCTCAGGAAGACTCATTTGAGTTTGTACATTTGAGGGTACAACTCCTTCAATCTTGAACAGAAACTGTGAGAGGCTGAAAAAAAAAACACAACAAAAACAACAACAACAAAAACCCAGCCCTTCCAAGCCAAGGGAAAGGGCCTCCAGTCTGTTTATCTGTCAAAGAAATGGTCCCTTGAGGGTTTAATGGAGTAGCACGTGTGGCTCAGGGTACCACTTAAGAAGGTGGGAAACAGGGACCCATTCGGGGGTATAGGAAGCTGGAAGACATGATTTATTTATTTTTAAAATTCTTTTTTAAACCTTTTAAAAATTTAATTTAATTTAATTTAATTAATTATTTTTATTCATGATTTATTTTTGACACCTAAGATACGGGACATTAGCTTTGGTATATTCTACTATTGTTTTTTAAAGATTTCACCCCAACGCTCAGAGAAATCTACCTTGTCCCTTACCTTCAAGCAGGATGATATATAAATTATTTCAAATAAAGGAGTATCTGTCTTATCTTTGAAGACCTCCAGAGAGGGAGAATTCATTCATTCATCCATCAAATGTATTTATATAGTGGCTACTGATATATTGAAAGCCAGAGACAGGAATTTTGAGTATTCATTGAAAGAGAGACTAAGCAAATGACAATCTGATTTAAAGGAAAGGGAGTTCAATCCATTATCTTCTTTGGAACGTTAATAAGAGTTGACTTAACATAGGATCATGGTCTTTTTAGTTTGGTAAAGGAATGACTTCGCTATGTTTGTGTCATGCCATAGGGATTACTGGCTGGCTACCCCGATTCAAATATGGCAGATCTACCTCCACTCTCTCCAAAGGGTAGATGTCAACTGTGTCACTGGTCAGTTGACCCGCTTTTCCCTGGTTCTTCACGGCACACAGACCGTTAGGAAAGTGAAAGCATTCACTTCACACCCCCACGAGCTAAAGGTAAGACTTTTCTACTGGCATGGATTACTGCTTAAGGCTCTTCTCTGGCCTTTCCCATAACCTCATCTGTTGGTGTGCCTGCTGACTGATGGAGTTTTGATGGGTGGGACAGATTAATGAAATACCTTGTAGTTAGAATCCACCTAACATATTCTGTTGACAGGTTAGTTTTTAAAGAAAACCTTTACTGATGAGCTCAATGTAAATAACATACCCACTTATTAAATAAGTCCCATTTGGAATTAAGATTATTTCATTACCATAAAATCTTCATTGAAATTACCTTTCATTAAACTTGTCAAATGTAGGCTCGTTGGTATAAAAACCCAGAGGGCAAATTATTAGAATTAGTGAGATCTAGAGACTAATCATCGCTTTGGAATTAATGTAGTCACAGTTGCACATGTGAATAACAAGAAAAACATCAATGACGCTACCAGTGTATTAATTTTTAAAATAAAAAGGAATGTTTAAATTCTGTCTTTTGGAAAGCAGACCTTTAAAGAGCAGGTAAACCTTTGGAGGAAAGACTGAACTGAAGCCTACCATGACATGTTTATGTCTTTGCCTCTACTGAAGGTGACTCTTGACTTCTTAGGTGGTGCCATTTCACTTCAATTTTTCTTAACATCAAGGCAGAAATTGGTTGGCAGGTATGCAGGTGATATTCCAAACTGACCCACAAGACTAGAATTTTCCAGATTGTTTTATGCCTTAGGATATCCAAAAGGAAAGTCCCAGCATCTTAGATTTGGAAAAGCCTCAGAGGTTGCCCAGTCCAGCCTCTATATGAACAGGAGTCCTCTCGAAGACATTCTCTGTCAGTCCTCCAGCCTTGAGGGAGGAGGCAGCTCTAATTTTCCTTTCTCCAAAGGATCTTCCACTTTGCATTTTCCATCCATTGCAGGATAGGAAAAAAGTGTTTTTCCCTCTCAACAAAGACAAATGGCTACTCTTGCATAGCAGATAGAACCTGTGACCCTCTGCCAGGGAATGGGATGACAGATCTTGGTCAAGTCAGGCTTTGTAGTGGTGGAGTGAAAGTGTTTCTTGACTTTAAGAATTACCTTCTGTTTACCCCAAGCAGCACTTAATAGCTCGCCTTCTTTCTGCTTCTGTTTTCTTTGGCATTGAATAGCTGGACCCTGATGGAGTTTTTATGCTCTCACGGAATGGCGTGCATGACCTACAAGTTGGTGTGAGGCCTCAGCGTTCTGGCAGTCGGTTCCTTTATCTCAATCTGGTGGATGTTGACTACCACCAGTTAGTGGCCTCCTGGCTCGTGTGCCTGTCCAGTCGACAGCCTGTCATTTCCAAGGTATGTGAAGGGCCACATCCATTTGTATGATTTGGTGGGAAGAGGTGTTGGATACCTGAAATCTTGGATGATGTGATCACCTAATCATGTTGTGATTCAGAGAAGCAACAAGGTATAGTAGAAAAAACCTTGGTCTTAGAGTAAACAGAACTGGGTTTGCTGGCTTGACTCTCTGTTTAGTCTGTCTGTGCCTCAGTTTCCCATTCTGCAAAATAAAGATAGTACTTGTACTACTCTCTGTGCTGTGAATAGAGCAATTTGTAACCCCTGGGTATTGTTGTGAACTTTTACCATCACTGTCATTATTACTTCTAATGAAACATCACCTCTAGGCAAGTTTTTCAACTGTGTTTGCTCAGATTCATTAGTTGAATATTCATAGCCCATGATGGTCTGCTTTTGATAATTTTCTGCTTCATTCTTTATGAGAGTAAGATGGAGACTGCACTGAGGACATGTTCTCTCTCTCTCTCTCTCTCTCCCTCTTTCTCTCTCTCTCTCTCTCTCTCCTTGTGTGTGTGTGTGTGTGTGTGTGTGTGTGTGTATATATATACACACACATATATATACATACATATATACACACACACATATATATATACATATATACACACACATATACATGCATATTTTTATGCTTTGTAAAATTATATCTTATAAGATTATTAAAATTATGTTATTATTTAAAGTCTATATGAATTATATTTTATAAAATATTCATAAGTTGTATTTTTATAAATTTTATGTTTTTATAAATTATATTTTTATAAAATAAAATATATAAAATGTGTGGATAGATAGATGTGTATGTATAGTCTCTTTTAGAGCTATGGCTGTTCTAAAAGAAATACAACTAGCTACCTAGAAAGTAAGGCTGCTAAGCTCTTTGATTTGAAATGTTTCCTCTCTGGATCAGATGTGTAGATAAAAGAGGATCAAATATGAGAATATGGGAGCTTCTGTCTTAAGGTCCTAGAAAGACTGAGTTTCCGAGCTGGATGTTGTAGGATAAATGATCATACAATTAAGTGAAATTGGAGCAGCCTCAAAGATTAGTCATGAATGCTTTGGCATTAAGCTGGGAGGAGGTCTCGAGAAGAATGTACAGGAAGCCTTGCTGGGCCTTATGCTCTTGAACATTATCAGTGGCTTGGAAGAAGCCATATATGGCATGCTAATTAAGTCTTCAGGTGACACAAAGTTGGGGAGACACAGCTAACACACTGGAGAGCGGAGTCAAGACACAAAAAGATCTTCCTGGCCAAGAATATTGGGCCGGATTGGGCTCTTTGCGCTATATATGCCAGTCCCAGAGTCCCAGAATCTCAATTACTTAGAGTAATTGAATTAAGATGCAGTTCAATAATGATAAATGTGAGGTCAGGCACTTGGGTTCAAAAACATCATCTCCACAGGCATAAGGTAGCAGTTTGTCTAGCTGGTCCCATCTGCCCCATCTTATGCCTGTGGAGATGATCTTTTTTGTCTGAAGAAGATGTCGTGGTTTCCATGGACCACAGAGTCAGTCTAAGCTAACAGTGTGATACAATGACCAAGGTAGCTCTGTCTTCTTGGGCTTTGTGAAGAGAGGCAGAGATTCCAGGAGTAAGGAGGCAGGAGAGTCGTCATTCTCTGCTCGAGTCAGACCATGTCTGGGTTGTCGGGTTCAGACCTGAGGGCTGCATTTTAGGAATGTCATGGACAAGCTGAAGGTGGGCAGTGAGAAGGAAGAGGAACTTTGAGTCTGGGCCACGTGGGGCCCAGTGAACAAACAGGGAATATGTAGCCTGGAGAGTGGAAGACCCTGAAGGGGATTGACGACAGTCTTCTTGTGGAAGAGGCTTTGGGCTTATTCTGCTTGAATCCAGAGGCCAAATCTAGGAGTAATGAGTAGAAATTACCAAAAGCTAAATGTATGCTTGATGGAAGGGAAAAAAAACTTCCTAGCAATTAGAGCCACACGTAAGTGAAACAGGCTGCCTTTGAAGAGAATGGGATCCTTCTCATGGAAGTCTTTAAGCAAAGATTGAATGACCATGTGCTGGAGATATTGAAGAGTGGATGGTTTTTCAGGGGTGCTAGATCATCTCTGAGGTCCTTTCCAATTCTGAAATTCTGAGATGCTAACCTAGTCCAGCCCCTTCATTGTAATAATACTGATAATAACAACAATAATTATTATTAAAAGGATAGAGATAGTAGCTGGTATTTTGTTGGTATAGTGAACTCCCAGATAAAGATGAAGATGGCATCTTCTCTGTGATTCCTAGCCTCAGAAAGTTGCCTAGAGCACTGAGTAGTTCAATGAGTTGCTCAAAGTCTCATACCCACTATGTGTCAGAGACTGTTTGTGAGCCCAGGTTTTCCTGACTCTAAGGCTGCCTCTCTACTCACTATACCATATTTCTTCTCAAGAATAACAACAACAACAACAGTAATCACTTAGAAAATATGCATTTGTTTTTATGGATGAAGAAATAGAATTACAGAGAGATTAGGTGATATACTGAAAATCACACAGCTCTTAGTGGCAAATGCTGTTCTTGAGACTGGATTGCTTGCCTTCCTTTGCCTGCCATTGGTTTCCCCCCATACTGCACTGATGGCATTGTTATTTGTCTCAGTAATTCAGGATGGGTTCTGAAAACTTAATCCTCCAAATTTAAAAGTTTCTGTGTTATCACAGAAATGACACAGAGACCATTTTCAAACACCTCATATAATGTTTGAGTGGCTATATATACGGTGCCCTCTTAAATCTCATAATAGTGCACCTGGTCTTTAACCTGGGACTGTTTGTGCTAGATACAATAATCACAAGATCCCAGAACCTCAGAATTGGAAGGGTCTTTAGAGTAACTGATCAAGAACCCCCTCCCCAGCCTCCTTAATACGCAGACTCTGCCTGAAGAAGCCCGCTAGGAGAGGGGCCTTCACTGCTTTCCAGGACAGCCTTCGCTACTCCTGGCCTGCTCACACTGTTGGGAAGTTTTACCCCTCTGTAACTGTACCAATTGCCTTTAGTTCTACATCCTGGAGCCAAGCGGAGAAAATCTAATCCCATCACTGGAGGACAGCCTTTCAACCACTTGAAAACAGCTTCCTAAGTCTTCGCTTCTCTGGGTTAAAACCCCTCATTTCCTTCAGCAATTCTCATATGGTGTGATCTTGAGGACCCTTTACCATCCTGGCTATCCTCCGGTCCTTCAATGCTCACCTTCTTCCTGTAGAGCTGGAAATCAACAGTCTTCCAGATGTCACCTGACCTGGGGAGAGGATGAAGGCTGCCAGGCTGCCATGTCATATCCTCAAGGTGGCTCAAGCTCAAATTCTATTAAAGAACCAAGATTATTTCCATGATGACTCTTGTCTGGTCCCACCTCCCTCATCATTTATCCATGACATTGACTTTTGAACACAGGGGTAGAATCTTATATTGATCTCTATTAATTAAGTTTCATCTTATTTGATTGGAGCCATCATCCTAAATAGTTGAGAATCCTTGGTAGATTGCCTTTTTCAGGCACATATTAGCTTGATCGTACCATCTTTTGAGCCTTTGTCCTCTCTTTCTCTCCTCCCTTTCTTAGCCAAATTCCTAGAAAAATCTGCCTGCACATGCAGCCTTGACTTCTCCTGTGTCTCACCTCTCACTTCCCATGCATTCCAGTTGAAGACCTCATCACTGAACTGGAACTGACCTCTCCAAATTGGATGTCCACAGTTTATTCTAGAGATCAAGTCTGATCTCCTTTTCTCCATTCTCATCTTTCTTTACATCCCTGCAACAGTTTCCACTGCTGACCTCGATACTCCTTTGAGGATTTTTATGACACTATTCTTTCACAGTTCTCCTCCTAAAAATAATTAAAATTAACACTTATGTCATGTCTTAAAGTTTGCAAAACTCTGACTTATATTATCTCATTTAATCCTCACATGAACCCTATGAAATAGATGTTGTGATTATTCCCATTTTACAAATGAGGAAATTGAGGCAGACAGGTTAAATTACTTGTCCAGGAACACACACCTAATATCTGAGGCAGGGTTTGAACTCAGGTCTTCCTAACTCCCAAATCTAGTGGTCTATCCATTGCACCATCTTGTTGTCTCTCCTACTCATCTAACTGTTCCATCAGTCTTCTGTGTTGAATCCTCAAGCATATCCCATTTCCTGACTATGTATGGACTACAAGACTCTGCCTTGGGCTGTCTCCTGTCTATACTTTCTCTTGGTCCCCTCATCAGTTCTCAGGTGTTCAATTATCATATTTATGCAAATAACTCCTTAACCTCTACAGCCACCTGAATTCTGTCTCTGGATGCATCTCTCCAGCTGCCTGTTGGACGTTGAAAATCCCATAAACATTGCAAACTCAATGTGCTCAAAGTAGAACTCATTCTCTTTCCTTGTTTCTGTTAAGGTCACCATCCTTTCAGTCCTCAATATTGGCACTCCTGGTGCCATTCTTCTCCTCATTCTTTCTTAGCCCACACGTGTAAGTTGGTAGCATTGCCCATATACGTCCCCTTCTCTCCACCCATATCTCCACTGCCCAACTTGAGGCTTTCCTCACCTCTTGCCTGGACTATGGCAGTAGCTACCTCATTGTTCTCCCAGCCTCCAGTTTCTCCCTTCCACCATCCAGCTTCCACACAGCTGTGAAACGGATCTTCCTAAAGCCATGGCTCTGCCCACGTGACTTCCTGCTGCCTCTGGAACCAAATATAAATCTCCCTGGCGCAGTCTCACTCTAACTTACCTTTCTACTCTTAGTATACATTTCTCCCATTATTGCACTTTAAAATACAGCCAAATTGGCAGCAACAACAATAATAATAATAACTGGCATGTAGATGATGCTCCTTGCTGTTTCTCACACATCTCCCATTTTTGCCTTTGCACTGTTTATCCCTCACACCTGCAAAGCACTCCCTTCCCACCTTGGCCTCTAGTTCCTCCTTTCCTTCAAAGCTCCACTCAGTCACTGCCCTTTCGTAATCCTTCCACCACCAGTGCTCTCCTGTATTTATTTTGTTGATGCTTGAATGTGATAGAGGATAAGTTCCTTGAGGGCAAGGATTGTTTCACTTTGTCCAGACTCTCTGTTCCTCTTGTTGTTTCCTCCACCTTTTGAAGGAGGATATCATCAAAACAAATCAAAATTTCTCATCTACTCTGCTTTTGGCAGAGGAAGTGACTATAGTATCAGGCCTACCTGCAAATCTTATCTTATTTCAGGACAGCACCAAGCCTATTTTTCCCTCTCTTGTTCCTTATTCAAATGGTGCTAGGGCACTGCCTTAGAGTCAGAGGTGATGGTTGTTGTTCATTTGTTTTAGTAGTGTCCAACCTTTTATCAGCCCGTTTGGGGTTTTCTTGGCAAAGATGATGGAGTGGTTTGCCATTTCCTTTTCCAGCTCATTTTACAAATGCAGAAATGGAGGCAACCAGGGTTAAATGACTTGCCCAGGGTCAAACAGCTAGGAAATGTCTGAGGCTGGTTTTGAACTCAAGTCTTCCTGACTTCAAACCCAGCACTCTATCCACTGTACCACTTAGCTGAGTTGAAACTCTGCTTCTGACACTATCTGTGTGACCTTGGACAATACACTTACCTCCCTGGGCCTCAGTTTGCTCCTCTGTAAAATGAGGGGTTGGATGAGGTGGTCTCTTGAGGCCCCTTCCAGCTCTTTGGATCTTAGATCTCGGGGTCCCAAGTTTCCTTCCTCAGGTTCTGAAATTTGCCCCTCTATGTTTATCTTCCCATATGGTACTGTTTTACCCCTCTTTAGTCTAGTTTGTTCTTTTTGAAAAAGGTTATATATCACTTCAGAGCTGTCTTACAATATTCACAGACATGTTACAATTTACATTACATGTACCTCACTCTATGAGATTAAATATGCTTCTGTGCATTAGGATTTCTGGCTCACCCTATTTGTACTCCATACTTTGTGCATTTGCATGTTAAAGGCGACCGAGGCCATGTTTGTTTATTTGTTGTAGTTTCTGTACTGAAATCTTTGAGTTATTTGTTCTCCTGCTGTTCCACATATGTTGTACCTACAATTCTAGAATGCCAGGTGTGGCAGATAAACAGGTAGTTTTTTCTCTTTTATTTTCGTTTAAAAATACTCTTGATCTGATTTTTCTAGGTGTTGGGAATATACATATATATTTATATATCTATATCTATATATGAAATGTGTGCACGTATGTATGTGTATGTACACATGTGCGCGTGCACACACACACACACACACACATATGTCCCTTGTTCCAAGTGTATTCTGTCCATGTCCAAGAACCTACTATTCATATATTTTAAGCTGTCGTCCAAAAATCTAAATCATTTTCTCAAATATAATTTTAATGAGCTATTCACCTCCTAAATTTTCCTTTCTCTTCTAAATCCCCTACCTTCAACCACTAGTAGTGATGAAAATCCCACTTGTACCTCTAAGGTTTTCAGCTGAGTTGAGTGTTTGTTATGCCCAGGATTTCCTATTCCTTAGCTATTCTCTCTAGTTTATTGCTGGCAGTATCATTTGGCCCCATGTGACTCATCAGGAGTTGGTAGTGGTCACCAGGCATAATGCACCTCACTAGATTTTCTTCCACATCCTGGAGACGTGCCCTCATAAGACTTCTTGCAAACCTCTTTGTTCCTTATGTATAGTAAACAGATTCTTCAGTCTCAAGGAATTCTTTACCAACCACTTGGCCCATTTCTTCTTGCTCTGATTATGACTGGGTGTGCTCTCACCCGATAACATCTTCGTTCCTTGGAGCGTATGATGCTGCCTCTTCCTGGGCTGGTTCTGCTCCCTTTTCTAAAGAAAGTTTCATACCTTTTCATTAGCACCGAAGGTCAATGATCTTTCTTCTTCCTTTACTTCCCTGTGTTATATAAGCTGTGAATTCTTGCCTTTCCACATATTTTTTGTTCTTTATAGCCTCTTTCCATACTGTGGAAAAACACCTTCAACTTCCCCTTATATGTGTTCCTCCTGCCTCATTGTCTTCTCCTGTAGGATGCAGACCAGCTGAGCATTGTTCATATGGAGGCATATGTGTCTCTTTTGTCCACGTGTATTCTGTCCGTGGCCAAGAATCCATTATTCATATAGTTTAAGCTGTGGTCTTACTTGACTCTGGAAGAAACACAGCCAGATCACATTTGTTGCAAGTTACTATGAAATTCTCGACCTCCCTACTCACTTTAAGTTGGACTTTTATCCCTTTGTACTTTTCTTGGGTAGTTCTTTTCACTGACATGTGCTGTGGCAAATTTGTTAGCTTCCCTAGTGACTTAAGTGAAGGTTAATGCATTTAGGATGGACTCTGTAGCCTTTTCTATGGCCAGGACTCTGCTGTCTACTCAGACTCACTCATTGGCACTCAGTAAAGGCAGGAGCAAACAAAAGCTGAATCACAAGCAGGAATACAATTAACTGTTTAGATCTACCTATCTTTCTTCTCCTTGCTGTTCAGTCCCAGGGTTGTTTTTTTGCATTGTTCCATAAGGTTTGCATAATTTCTCCAGAATTATTCTGTCTTCCAAAACTACAAGAGCATTATTTTTAAAAACTGTTTGTAGGGCTTGCATTTTCTTCTAAGTATCATGATCTTGGAGTTAAGCTAGATTTCCAAAGTTTGCAGGCTCCTGTTCTTGTCACTTTCCTGTCTACTAAGTTCCATTAGCTCCATGTCGTCTCTGGGATCAAAGACAAACAGTCCTGTTTGACATTTAAGGCCCCTCTCAGCCCAAATGTAGCCTATCTTCCCAGGCTTATTACCCGCTGCTCTTTCTTTGTGCTCTTTTGTCCACCCTGACTGGGACTTTTTACCATTGATCACACACAGCAGTCCGTCTCCCGTCTCCAAGCTTTTGCATGCAGTCCCCCACGCCTAGAATGTACTCTTCCCTATCCCCTGGCTCAAGTGCCACCTCTCAAGTGGCATTCCCTTTAGCTGCCAGCGCCTCCCTCTGAAATGACCTTGTATCTACTTTATGCGCCTGGTTCCTCTCCCCTGGTTGGATGTTAGAATCCTGGAGGCCAAGGACTCTTGTCATTATCCCCCAGTGCCTGTCACATAGGAGGTACTTGATAAATGCTTCTCGGCTGATTGGTCCTGTGTGTGATGCTGCCTCATTCTTTTTATCCTCCCTCCTGTAGGCTTTTGAGATCACATTGCCAGCTGGTTGTGGCAAAGGTGCCAACAAGAGGATCACGTACACCAATCCCTACCCTTCCAAAAGAGCGTACCGCCTGCACACCAACCACCCAGACCTGGTGCAGTTCAAGGAAGACGCCTTCGAGGTAGGCAGTGTGCTTCTGGCAGCGCCCACTGGAGAGATTTCTCTGCTTTTCTTCTGTATTTTCTGCCTCATAACTCTCATTTGGAAACCTTCAAAACCTTAGTAAGCATTGCATTGAAAGACTAATTCCCTCTAATAATGGCTAGCTCTTCTGAGAAGAAGGAGGTACATTCCCTGAATTTAGGCTAGGCACCTCCTGCTGCACAGAGAGGCCCGATGCGTGCTGCACATCTGATTTTTATTTCCAGAAAGCTCTTCTGTAGCTCCAGCTCCCTCCCCCCCACTGAGAAATTGAACTTGGCATAAGCTCCTGTGTTCTTCGTTCTTGATGTTTTCTTGATTGGCTTTGTCAGAAATTGCCCAGAAATGACATCTGGTAACTTGGCTTAAAACTCTGTGATACTTGGTATTCTCCCATATTTTCTAGACCAGAGGTTCATATGTGTATGTATATACATACATATATATATATATATACATACATATATATATATATATATATATATATACACACACACATACATGTATATGTACATATATGTCTGTGTGTATATATATACATATATATACGTACATATATGTGTGTGTGTGTATATATGTATGGTTAGGTATATGTGTGTGTATACACACACACATATATAAAGATATAGAGATGCATCTATGTGCATATATATGTGTGTATAGGTGTGGTTATATATGTGTATGTGTATATATAGTTGTATATCATGTATGCTTATATGACTCTATGTATGTGTGTATGTGTATATATGTATATAAAATACACAAACTCACACACACCCAAGTTCATGGCATGTACACATGCACACAGTGTACAGTATGAATAGGCACGTAGATCACGTGTTTATGTGTACACATATGTGTTTATATTAATGTGTGTGTAAACCTATATGCACATGCATGTATGTGTATATATATCTATCTCTGTCTTTATTTTCACTAATCTCTAACTGAAATGAAGCATGTCCTTCAGTGAGGAATATGGGCACCCAATGTGCTTCTGAGAAGGGGCCCATCAGCTTCCTTGGACTGCCAAACGAGGGGATGGCAGAAGGCATCCAGAAGGTGAAGACCCTGTGGACTTGAGATTTGGGGTGGAGTGGAAAACTATACTACTCTCATAAGAGAAGAGAGAAATTCTGTAGGCTTCATCTCCCCAGGGATCCCTCACCTATCTCACTGAGTGTCCTAGTGCGGGTGAATGCCTAGGTTGTTTTTTTAACTTGAAACTTTGGAAGACTTCATGAGAAAGGAAGGGTTTTGTATTGATTTTTGACCCTGGGGCTCTACTAGGTTCCCAGAGTCATCAAGCCTCTTGTTGTGGGGCTTTGCCCTGAGAAAACATTGCCTCTAGCTGCCTTGAGCTTTGCTGTAAGGACAGAAGTGAATCACATAGAGGCAGAGCTTCCAGGGGGTAGGTTTGGTTAATTTGACAGACGTTCATTAAGTCTTCTCGGTATGCGCCTCTCATGGCATTTTCCCTGACCCTTTGTCTTCGGTACAGATAGCATACTGAGATTACCTCGAAACTTGGGCAGAGACATTTATGAGCCTCGGCTGTGTGCAGAATATAATATTAGGAACTGGGCAAGATATACAATTTCCAGAAGCTAGGGATCCTTGCCCTCATGGAGCTTACAATCTAGGGAAGGGGATGATCCCTAAATATCTGTCCTGTAGATATCCTGTGTGAGTGCAGGTGGAGGTGCAAAGTGGGGAGGGGCCTGAGAGAGGGAGATCGATCAGAGGAGCGTAGATTTAGAACCAGAAGGCACCTTAGAGGCCACCGAGTCCAGCCTCCCCCCACTCATTTGGCAGCATGTGGGAAAGGACTTGTCCAGGGTCACCAAGCTAGTAATTGAGTGAAGCCTGATTTGAACCCATCTCTTCCTGAATCCAGGTCCAGTGCCCTCGTCACTACAGAGTATTGCCATTGTTGACTAGGCTTTGAAGGATGGGGAAGAAAGTAACAAGTGGAAGTCAGGGGTGGAGGGGCAGAGGGTCACGAGCATTTTATTGAGCGCCTACTGTGTGCCAGGCACCGGGCTATGCACTGTGCAAATTTGATCGTAGTTGATCCTCACAGCAACTGTGGGAGGTAGGTGCTATCATTATCCCCATTTTACAGAGGAGGAAAGTGAAGCAAACAGAGATTAAGTGACTTGCCCAGGGTCACAGGACTTGTAAGTACATGAGGCCAGATTCAAACTCGGGTCCTTCGGACGCCAGGCCCAGCACTGGAAAGATGGGCTGTGCCAGATTGTGGAGGGCCCCGAGAGCACCTTGATATAATTTAATTAATTTTTTTAAGCTTGATTCAGTACAAAATATCAAGCCGCTGAAGGATGTTTTGGGCAGAGGGTAATATGACCATATTTAGTTGGGGAACTGTGGAACCATGTGCAAATTGGTTTTGAATGTACTCAGGGGCCCCCAAAGTCCATGTCAGGAAGGACAAGCACTTGATTTACTATGACATCGTGATTTCTTTTTCCTTTGAGCTCTGTAGTCTTCAGGCTTTCAAGATGGACAACTAGACTATCCGACAACTTGTGAATTTCCTTTTTGACCAATGAGGCCATTGTGGGTGGGGTGGGGAGGGAGAATGTGTGGAATGTGACCTGGGCTTTTTTAAAAGGGTGTGTGCCCCAGTCATTTTTTTCACTGAACCTATAGAAGGAAAAGATTGAAAAATCTGTCTGTCTGTCACACTCATTTCCAGGTTAACGCTGGAGAGACGTATACCATCGGCCTGCGGTTTGCTCCAAGTAACAGCACAGGGATGGAGGAAATTCTGATTTACATTAATGACCATGAAGACAAAAACGAGGAGACATTTTGCGTGAAGGTCATCTACCGATAAAGGACAGGGCCTTGATCAGGCTCACTTGTTCTCACCCTGCCCACATGTTCGTCTCATGGAATCTCCTCTGATGGGGCCAAAATTCCATTTTCTCTCAAAGACCACTTGAATAGTATCATTGGTTTCTGATTTTGCTGCTGTATAGATTTTCTTCCTTTGGTATTTTCCTCCACCATTTGTCTCTGGATACCGATAACCCATTGATATTACCCCTGCACTTGGCCGGAGGACTGAAAGCGTATGTTCCCTGCTTATTTATGATGTGCCTGAGTCTAATCAAGCTGCAGCCAAAATCCCAGTGATTTATTCCCGAGCACAGTCCTTAAGCAGTAACCCAAACGCCCGTGATGTCACTTGGGGAATGTTGCCATTCCCATGGGCGTACAGGGAATTATAACTTTCTACCAAATTGGTTTGCTTTTGACTTTTGCTGATTTTTTTAAAGTATTTTTATGAAACATTTGTTTTCCTTATAGAATTTTGTACAAATACATTACATATTTTATAGACACTGTTTTCCACTGTTGTACTGTTTCTATCATTTAAATTGCTATTTTTAGAAAAATTATCTGTTTTCCCCCTTTCAGCAGTTTCCCAAATGTTTTTAGTATGAGGGTTCTTCTTTCTCCATCACAATTATTCTTTCAGGGAAAGACTAGTGAGCCACACTCAAGAGACTGTGGTACATCTCATAGGCACCTGATTAGCTAATTCATGGAGAATTAATGCACGCATCAAAGACCAGTGCCAAGCACAGTGCCTCATACTGGTCCAAAGGGTGCTAAGCTCAGAGCTTAGCAGGCGCCTCGGTTCCAATCCTGCTTCTGAAGCTTGCTGCTCATATGGCCACGGCTGAATTATTTAACCTCTCTGAGTCATATTCTCCTTATCTGGAAAAATGGGAACAGTCGTGTTTATAGTATCTAAAGTGGGACAATGCATATAAAGTGCCCTGTGGACTTAAACAAAACCCCTAAAGCATTACGTAAATGTCAGTTATTTTATTATCATTTTTTGATTCAGACCTGTGATTTCACTGGGGTCAAGAACTCCCAGTAAGGAAACTCCCTGCACCAATACAGATCATTGACTACTTTGTAACTTGGAGTCTTGGAGTTGCCAGGGGCACAGACAGGTGTTGAGTGACTTCTCCAGTGGGTAGAGAGCTGGGTTCAAGTTCTGCTTGTTGTTGTTGCTGATGATTATTTCAATCGTGTCTGACTTTCATGACCCCATTTGGGGTTTTCTTGGCAAAGATACTGGAGTGCTCTACCTTTTCCTTTCAGTAAACATTTGAACTAATGAATCGATTGGTCAACTAGTAGACTGTTCCCAAGAATTCTCTGGAGAGTCTGTCCAAACAAATGCCTTTTCTCTAATTCCCAGGACCTTCCACAAAGTCCTAGCAGCTCTAGCTGAGGGTTGAGATGATTATTTTTAACTCTAACTGGAGCACGGCTTGGTTGATTGTTGGGTTTGGTTTTTTCCCCCTTCTCTCTTTGCTGACATCCTGTTGAATGGAGATTATGTGTTTGTATTTAGACAGTAATCTTCTCACAAAGAGCATCCTTTCCCATTTGTATTTTCAGTAATTAATGTTAGCTCTGTGTGGAGAAAATCGGTAGTTCCTATTTGTTTCTGCCATTCTATCTGGGCAGAGTTCTTATCTTAATCCAGCTGATATCATTGGGAGTCACTCAAAGCACACGTTTCATGTTGGGTTTGGTTGCTGTCCTTTGGTCATAGATGTGGCTTTCCCTTGAACTCTTTCTGGGTAGCTAGATCAGAGGTGCAGAGTCTCTGCGCAGTTAGTGTTTCTTTTTTATCTGGATCATGCATTTTGATTAGGCGATGTTAAAGTCCGCTGCTCAGATACTCGGAGCAGAAGCCAGTTTTTCTCTGGACCCAACAGAAATGACTGAGGCCTAGTTTTCCTACTGAGAGATGTGGATTTGCTTATAAATTCAATGCCTCTATTATGTGCCAGCCACTGTCTTTACCGTCCTATATCAGATACTGATATGTAAAAAAAAAAAAGAAAGAAAGAAAGAAAGAAAACCAAAAACAATTCCTGCCCTCAGGAAGCTTCCATTTTACTGGGGGAGAGCGTGTAGATAAGTTAGAACTAGTGAGCTCCACTTGAATGAGCAGTTTTAAGAAACCTTCATCCTCCAGCCCTAACCCTTGTTATTGGAGACTCCAGGGACCCCAAAGAAAGCCAGTAACTGTTTGCTTGGAATGTATACATTAGAAGCAGAATCACAGAATTTTCAAGTTGGAAAGGATATCAATCACCATCTTATCCAACCTATTCTTGAAAAGGAATCCCCACTCTAATAGACCGCCCCCCAAAAGTGGTCATGCTGACTCTGCCTGAGGACCTCCCAGGGTGGAGGAATCTACTACCATTGAGGCAGCCCCTGCCACTCTGGGACAGCTTTCATTGCTAGGGAATTTTTCCTGATGTCAAGCCTGTCTTCCCCTTTTTGTTAACTTGTAGGATCACAGCTGTAGAGTTGGAAGGGACCTTAGAAGCCATCTGTCAAATCCAAACCCTGTTTTTTAACAGTTGAGGCATCTGAGGCTAAAGAGATGACAGGGCTTAAAGTCGTGCAGCTTGTGTCTGAGGTGGGACTTGAACCTAGATCTGCCTGATTCTGAATCCAATGCCCTCTCCATGACAGAAGGCTATACAATGCTCATTGCCCATTGTCCTGCCCTCTTGGATCAAATAGAACAAATCTAATCCCTCTTCCTTGGGCAGCTCAGTGGCACCATAGTGCATAGATTGCTTAGCCTGAAGTCAGGAAGACTTATCTTCCTGAGTTCAAATCCGGCCTCAGACACTTATTAGCTGTGTAACTCTGGGCAAGTTACTTAATCCTATTTGCCTCAGTTTCTTCATCTGTAAAAAAAATGAGCTAGAGAAGAAAATGTCAAGTCACTCCGGTATCTTTGCCAAGAAAACCCTGAATGGGGTCATGAAGAGTTGGATACAACTAAACAATAAATCCATCTTCCATATGAGAGCCCTTTGGTTACTTGAAGACCACTCTTATATCTCCCTGAGTCTCCCTTTTTCTAGGCTATGTATATCTCCTGTGCATATCCCATCATACCCATGCCTAGAGCCACAACATACCCAACAAGGAGTCATCCAGTCTGCCATCACAGATCTCTGGTCTGGGGAAATCTGCTACCATTCTGAGGCAGCCCAGCTCACCTTTGGACAGCTCTAATAGTTAAGAAGGTTTTTATTTTTCCTTACATCAAGATTAAGTTTGTCCGGTTGCATCTTCCACCTTTCATTACCACCTCTCATCCATTCAATGGCTTAACATTAAAATTCACAAGGTTACTTCCAGATATAGAAATCCCTGGTAACTCTACAGGTAACCAAGCAATGAGCAATTATTAAGGACCTACTTTGTTACCAGGCACAGTTCAGTGCTGGGGATACAGAGACAAAAATGAAGCTCCCTCTCCTCAAAGAGCTTATGTTCTGTTGAGGGAGACAGGATAAGCATCTATAAATGTATACCAAACACCTGTATACAAAGTAAACAGAAGGTAATTGTGTGATGGAAGAGGGGGAGCAACAGGAAAACTTCCTATAGAATTCTTGACCTGAGTTTTTAAGGAAACCAGAGATTCCAAGAGGTGGCAGCGATGAGGGAAGGCCCTTCCAGGCATGGAACCAATATGGTTTATTGAGTTAGGAGAGTGACCTGGGGAGACCTGCATCTTGTAGTGCAGGTGTGAGGTGATTAGGGCCTGAAGCAGAGTGATAAGACAGCCATGTGAATAGAAAAAGAGAATGGATGCAGGAGACATTGTGGAAGTGGAGATGACAAGATCTGGTAACTGATTGGACATGTAGGGTAAGGGAGTGAGGAATCGAAAGATCATAGATTTAGAGCTGGGAGGGACCTGAGAGGCCATTGAATTCAGCCCAGTCATTTTACAGATGACTGACACCCCAAGAGCATATGTGGCTTGCCCAGAGTCTTAGAGCTAGAATCTGAGGAGCCCAGGTCTTTCTGATTCCAGGTTTAGTGCTCTATCTGTACCACTGGAATTTGAAACCTCAATGACCAGAAGGATCGATGCCTTTGACATGATCGGTTTGAGATGTTTCTGCGACATTCAGTCTGAAATGTCTAGTAGACAGTTGGACATCCACAAGTAGAGCTCAGGAGAGAGACTAGGACTGGATATATAGATTTAGGAGTCAGTCAATAAGTATTTACTAAAGACCTATTATGTGCCTGGCATTGTGTTACACTGTGAGGGTACAAACAAACAGTCCCTGCTCTTCAGGAGCTCGCAGTCTCTTGGGAGTGGATGAAGTCACTAAGAGATGATGGCCCAGGGTAGAGCCTTGGGGTGAACCTACAGTGAGAGGGTGTGATACGGACAATAAACCAGCAAAAGGGCCTGAGAAGGAGCAGTTACACAGGTAGGAGATGCGAGAATATCCAGGAGGAGAAGGTGGTCAGTAATGTCAGAGGCCACAGATGAGCAAACTGGGCTCAAGGGAGCTGTCCATGGTCAGAAAGCTAGTAACTGAAATGGAATTTGAACCCCAGGTTTTCTCGTTTCAAGTTTGGTGCTCATTGTATTCTCCCATTCTGCCTCTCCATGGCCATCCCTTTTTTTTTTGTTTTGTTTTGTTTTTTTGGAGGCAATGGGGGTTAAATGACTTGCCCAGGGTCACACAGCCAGTAAGTGTCTGAGGCCGGATTTGAACTCAGGTCCTCCTGATTTCAGGGCCACTGCTCTATCCACTATGCCACCTAGCTGCTTCCCCCACCCCATTAACAATGCCAGATTATATACTGGGGTGATCAAAAGACAGCAGCTGACCTATAGCCCTCTGCTCAAATGCACCCAAAAGAAACAAAACTCATAGCAGAAAGGGAGCCTGTCGGGGAGACATCTCTCCAGCGTTGTCCTCAGAGGAGGGCTTCCCTGCCACTCAGAGCAGTGGGAAGAAAGGACATGAGAACGTGTCTACAAATGACTTCCTCTGGAAGGCCGCCATCGAGGCCAGCTCAGTAGCAAAGGACATAGCAGGAGGACACTGTGAAAACGGCAGCTCCTGGGGACTGTAATTTAAATCTTCAGGAACATCAGCTGGCATGGAAATAGCTGGCATTTGATGCTGAGCCCTGGCTCCCAGAGCCCTTTGAAGAGGGAATTGCCTGGAGGAGAGGTGAAAAAGGGCTTCTGGCTGACAGAAAGTCCTGGTGCTTGAAGCGCCAGGGAGCGTGCAGAATACCAATCTTGTCTGAAGCTCCCCTCCCACTCCCCACCCTGACCCATGGGCTTTCTGTGCCTGCTGCAGCTGCATCCTGGCATCCCCTTCCCTTGCAGGCACCTGTGTGGTGCCTTGACTCTCAGGAGACATGTAGTGGGATGAGCTGTGTGCAAACTGGCCTTTTCAGAAAGAGTCTAACGTTACGTATCTACTCTTCTTCTGATCTTGGGGAGCAGATGGGGCATAGACTTGTAATTTCATATGGGATAGAAATTCTCTCCCCTGATGTAGGTCAACAACTTGTTCATACTTTACAGCCTTATAGTTGCTTGGGGCATTGAGAGATTAAGTAAGTGACTTCCTCAGGCTGACCCAGCCAACATTGTGTCAAAGGCAGGACTTGAACCCAGACCTTTCTGACTCCAAGGCAGGATCTCTATCCATTTCTCCACCAAGCCTTGCATGGTGTCCTAAGATCAGACATTTGTATTTGGAAAAAGACATCAGAAGCCATCTCTAACACCCTCTTCAGAAGCACCACAGAGGCTTGCTATAAATCCATTTGCAGTGAAAATGTAATTTTATAATGTAAAAAAAAAATCCCACTGTTTAGCTTTTTCCATACTGTGTTTTCTCAGTACATGTGTGCAGCATTGGTAAATTTCTGTAACAGGATGAAGAAAATCCCAGCATGAAGTCAAGATTCACCATTTGTCCCATGCCAGCCCCACATGTGCTTTCTAACGACCTCTTCCTGCTACCACTAAAAGAAAAACTGCATCTGGGATTCCTCCCCCCCCCCCACCCCTTGATTTAAGCTTCTATCAGAACCTCGCAAAAAGCAGCAGCTGCTGCCAGTTCCAGCTGGTCCCTTCCATCTAATCCCTGCCTGGACAATTCCCAACCTTATCATAGCTCATCACCATTCCTAGGGACCCAGTTATCTCTTCACACCATCACCTGTCTACCTGCTCTTCCCTCATACTGCCTCAAATCTTGGATTAATCCAAATGGGAAAGAAGTGGGAGCCCAAGATTTGTCTTGAGCTAACGCTGATCTCATTAGTCTTAGAGACTGTTTCTGCAAGACTGCCCTACTTTAATTAAGGATCTTGAGAATTGCAACCGTCCATGACAGGTTATGAGAATTGTGCTGGCTGTAATGCTCCATGTTTTATTCTAATAGATGGCTTTAAGGGAATGTTTATGAATATGATTATGAATACATTATGTTCCATTTGTTTCCCGCTCTGTTGCTGGGGATGATGATTAGGATGATTTTCTCCTCATCTTGCAGGAAATCTCAGGCAGGCACACTGTGTTGCAAGACAGACCACAGCTCAAATGCACTTTCAACACAGAGGATGAATGAAGGAAGGCTTTAACTGCTAACTTCTGGCCCCTTAGCTCTTCTTTTTATTCTTAACCATCCTGAAAATGAAACTGGTGAAAGACATGAGGAAGACATCCAGCCTGGAGATGCTACCCTATGCTGTGGTGTTGGTAAAAATGGTGGGTCCTGAGATCATAGGAACCTGAGAGGCCATCGGGTGCAACCCTCTCATTTTACAGATGAGGAAACTGAGTCCCAGAAGAAATTAAGGGATTTGCCCATAGTAACAAAGCTAGTAAGTGTCTCAGGTCTCTGGACTCAGGTCTCTCTGACTCCAAGTCCAGCGCTCTATCTGCACTGCCTATAACGAACCAAGAGAAAGAACAAAG